>NC_069657.1:306302298-306957610 GCF_027244095.1 Hemicordylus capensis
TTTAAGTTACCTTCAAAATTAGTTTCACTTTTAATGTTTTTCAGGAATTATATCTGGATGAACAAATTATACTGAGATGTAAGCATACAAACATGTATTGAAACAGAAGAAATTGTAACTATATTTCACGGTGAACACTAGCTACTGTCAACATTTAAAATATTCACATTATTTTATTTATTTCAGTTTACTAACAGGTAAGCCCAGTGGTTTACAAGAGGCTAACCTGCTTGCGAAGCTCTCCCCTTAGCCCAGATTAGCGGAGCGAGTGCCCTGCTAACCAGAGTTTCTGGATCATGTGTTGCTGTGCTGTGGCTCTGTGCCGCGGCAACTCATGAGGAGACCTCTGACCGGGAGGCTAAAAAACAGCTTCCTGGCTCGGGGGTCTCTCCAGCATGCTCTGCGCACTTGCGCAGAGCATGCTGGAACTCCCAGGGGCCACACGGCCCCTGAACTCCCAAGCCCCCACTGGCTCCGTGACGGAGCCAGCAGTCATGTGGGCAGCTGATCTGGCTGCCCGGGGAGGGCTTAATGATCATCTGTGGGGAGAGTGGGCTTAGCTCACTCTCCCCGTAAACCCTCTGGAGGTGGGTCTCACTGACTGTGAGACCCGCCTCCTAGTATTTTGATCTTCTTCAGTAAGGGCCGTAGGTCAGTGGTAGAGCACATGATTTGCATGCAGTAGGACTGAGGTTAAATCCTTGGCCTCTCCAGGTAGGACTGGGAAATTTAGTGAACCTTTACTCTGACAAGCCAGTGCCAGTCAGTGTAGACTAGGGGTGGACATTAAGAAGCTCGGAAGCCACTGGTAGCTCCCAGGCTTATCTCTTGGCATTTGAGCTTGTTTCTTCTTCTCTTCTCTTTGAGTCAATACTGTAAATCAACTGGCTGGCTGAGCAGGCATATGGCTGCACCATTCTTAATCTCTCTTCCTTTGAGTGATCAAAGTTGCTTTTACTTTCTCTCCCATTTATGTCTTTCCAGTGTCTGTAGTACAACTTTGTACTCTACTAGCCTTGTTAGGCAATGCAAGTATGTTCCTTGTTCAGTCGTTGCTAACGCAGTACAAGACTGACATTCAATAAGATTTGTTCTTCCTGTAATACCCACCATTTATTCTCACATAAAAGGGCTTGAAAGGAAAGCTCAACCATGTGCCAAAACAGATTGAAAAAGATTGTTCTTTTTTGTTCAAAACAAAACATCCTCTTTTTTCTGAGCATGAATATGAGAATTTTTGTCTGCAACAGAGGATATCACCATGACACCTACACTATAGTTCTTTGAACACCTACACTATAGTTCTTTGAGGAAAAAGAACAGATGCAGCTGCATTGTCAAAAAAGACAGGGTGAGGAGGGAAGAACTGGGAGATATCAGTATAAGAGTATTTACTTCTATCTTCTGTCTTAGAATCCAATATATTTGAGTAGGGCTGCAATCTTTAATCAGTTTAATTGGTAGATTAATCAATTAAAGTTTGTTTAACCAGTGGGGGGCAAGTTTAATCAACAATGGCAACTTTAATCAGTAGGGCTGCCTGTTAAGACAATTAACAAATCCCTTGAACAAAATGCCTTGGATCTGAAGCATTTGTGCTGTGGTGCCCTGAGGTTTGAGTTCCTTCTGTGAACAGGAGGAGAGTTGCATTTTTGGAAGGGCCATTTCCAAGAGTGCGATTCTTCTGTTCACAGAAGAGGCATCCAGCCACAGAGTGTCATAATGTGAAACATGAGAATCCAGAATAATGAAATTTATATATATATTCAGGGCACAATTCTAGGTTTCAAATTGTTTTCATTAAAAATAAAATCATATTGTTTTTGTAGGGGGTAGGGAAGCCAAGAAAATCAGATATTTTAACTAATTTCCAACTTCACTTTCCTGCTACAATAAATACTTGAAATTAAAAATATTGCTGACTTTAGACAGTATGTTTTGATACCTGACTTAGGAAATTGAGTTTTATGAGCTGCAGTGCTGTGAATTATAATGCTTTATAGTAGGCATGTCTAATACTGTCTACAAGAAGAATCTGTGATGATCTGAGTATAATAAATTCAGTTATGGAATGCCTGATTAAATCCATTAAACTTGGCAATTTGTTCCCTAGTTTTAATTTTATTTAAAAACACAGACTGCCTCATGAGCAATAATGCCACTTTATTTATATAAATGTTTTATTAGAAGACAGAATATCACACTGTGATATTCTGGTATGAATAACTTCCAGTTTCTCAGTTATGAAATAAACAAAACTTTTTAAAATTATTTATATAGTTACAGAGTTCATGTTATACTTAGAGAGAAATACTAGGTCTGCACTGTTTGCCAGTTCAGTTCTAATTGAGGGGATACTGAGTGAGTTGGCAATAATATTTCAAGTCCAGCCCTCTTAAAGAGATAGCATCCTCACAGACACAGATGCTAAAAATGTGTGGCTGACATCTAGACAAGCACTGTGCTGTTGCAGCAATGCCAAGATCCAGATTGCCACTGCACCATAATGTGAGTGGGGGAAGGGGCAACTTCTGACAATAGACTTTCCCTTTGAAGTCTACTTTGTGTCATGAAAATGTGTCCCTGAGGGGCACATAGCCTTCAGGGACATATTTTTGTGATGCACAGTGGGCTTCAGAGGAATTGTTAAAAAACGCCTCTTTCCCAATTGTGTGACAGTGCAGCAGTAGTCTGGATCTTGGTGCTGCTGAATCAAAACAGTGCTAGTCTGGATGTCCGCCAGTGAAAGTAGTTAAATGCCATAATTAAAATAACATTAATGATAAGATCAACAGCTGCGTATTCTTAAGCTTCTCTCATTTGCTTTAAGGTTTTGACATTTCAGTACTTATTACACATCTGTGAAGCATCTAAATATATTCAGAGCCTATTCCTCTGTTCCATATACTGTTAAATTTCTGACTGACTATTAAGGAAACAGGTTTACTTTGCAAACTTTCATCACTGTGCAGCTCATTTGATGTGGCACATTTAACTCGATAAAGTCTCAGAGGGTAGACAACAGATTTAATAATCTATTCCCCAATGAAGTAAATTGCAAAGTTTTCACTGTTTCTGTAAAGAAAATTAAAAGTTTACCAAGCAGATAGTTACTGAAATGATTGAAAATTATAGAGTTAGTATCCTAATCAAGGCACAAATGCAGGAAATCAATTTACATGTTAATCTCTTTTGTGGCTTACACCTACCCGTGACAACTAGCAAATTCCATTTGTTTTATCAGAATTTATTTCTTTATAAACACCTATATTGGGCAGCAGCGATATAGGAAGATGCTGAAAGGGATCATTTCATACTGTGCAGGAGATCGCAATGGTAAACCTGTATTCTGCCAAAGAAAACCACTTGGATCTGTAGTCGCCAGGAGTTGACACCAACTCAACAGCACAACTTTATCCTATATAATAAAGTGCCTGGCGTGCGTCCGTGTCTCCCTCGTCTGTTCTAGGCATGCGCTCCGCGCATGCCCAGAACACGCCAAGGGAGACACGATCGCCGGGACCAGGCGGCCATGATGGGCAGGAGGAGGAGAAGCGGCCGCCTAGGAGAAGCGGCCACCGAGGAGAAGCGGCCGCCGCGAAGCCGGGCGGGGGGAAGAGGCGGCAGGGGAAGCTGGCCGAGGCGGCGGCGGAGCTGTGGCCGAGGCCTGGCGCCCCCGCCAAAGCCCGGCGGGGGGAAGAGGACCTCCCCACCCGAAACCACCGCGGAGGACCCCCCCACCCAAACCAAAACCACCGCGGAGGCCCCACCCACCCAAAACCACCGCGGGAGGCGGGAGGCCCGGGTGGGAGGAGGAGGCGTGGGAGGGCGGAGAAGGCAACTAGTGCCCGTTTTTTTAACAGGCTGAAAAATACTAGTTTATAATAAAGTCACTGCCCCACCCAATGACAAATTGGCATGCATTTTAAAGCTTTATTTATTAAGAAGATGTTTGTCCCACCTTTGAATCTAGTAACATTCTTAAGGCAGTCATAAGGTGGGAATCCCCGATTCATCTCATGTGATAACTCACATTGGTGTGGGGTCTCACAATCACGCTAATGTTGGTAACCCATATTAAACCTAGATTTACATGTGTGAACCAAACTTCTCTCCAAGAAGGGCTACAGCTAGTATACCTGCCGAAGCTCACAAAAGGCTCTTTGTGCTACAGATGTCATTTGATCATTCAAAGTTAGGGCTTGATCTAAGTGCATTCCCTAAGCTGCAAACCTGCTACTTGAAGAAAGCATCACCAAGTCAAGAACAGAATAAAAATGATGTTCCTATTAGGTGACTCACTAACCAACATTACTTCTATCTTAACAAGACTAAACTTCATTTTACTAGCACTCATCCAGCCTATTACTGATCCCAAATATACATTTGAAATATCCTCTGCTTCATTCTGAATCCCCAGAATTTGTGTGTGTGAGTTATTTAGTTGTCATGGAGGTGATTAATAATATAAGGCATGGTATGCTTAATAGACAGTTTATCCCTGATAAAATTACAAAAGTAAAACACTTTGATGTGCCCTGTTATCCACTGTAGATAAAATATAAAATTATTTTATCAATTTTTGCATTTTATTGCTCATATCAAATTACTTTAACTTGATATTAGCCGGTGACATAGCAAGGGGCCTGTGTGCAAGAATTGAACATGGGCCCCTTGGGATAATTTCCCCATAGGGATCAATGGGAAACTCAAAAAGATTAATAACTCCCATAAAGATTAATAACTGGGCATAAAGCTCTGAAGTTTGAGACGGTATTAATTTAAATTTTAACATTTAATGTTAGTTTCTAAAATTGTTCCTAGTTAATCTAGTTCCTAAAATGTTTCTAAAATTGTTTAAAAGTGTCATAACTGCTTTGTTTCATAACAGAAAGTTACAAAACGTTCTGGAATTGAATCCTCCACTCTGTCCATCATTCAAACCTCATTTGGAGGAAATTGCCCCTTGCCTTCATATAAAAAGAGTAGTACCCCCATTGTTGTACCCCATGTTATCGTTCCAAAATGACTGGTCAGAAAGTTATCAAAATTATAATTGGGGTAGAGCATGATGGTAGCATTAAATGTGTGGAAATTCAAGCGGATCAATCTACCCATTCATTTTTAATGCATTTTATTTTTATTTTTTAAAATATATTTAACATATTTTTATACTACCCAAAACTTACGTCTCTGAGCAGTTTACAACAGAACAAAATAAATGCCAGCAAAAAAGGTAACACAATAAATGACAACAAAAATTAAAACATTAGTTTAAATAAATGACAGCAGGAAATTAAAACATTAGAACAATTTAAAGTTTTTTAAACTATTTAAACAGTATTTAATTAAAAGCCAGATGTGTCTTTAAAGATGTTTCTTTAAAGATTTTTTAAAAAAAAGTTTAAAGTTTAAAAAACTTTTTAAAAAAATCATTAAAAATCAATGGATGGAATGAGTTCCTTGAACATCCACACATTTAATACTATAATCATGTAGGAACATCATGTAAAATTTCAGAGATTTCTGCAAGCCATTCATAATCTATTAATATTTTTTAGTTTCCCATTTATTCGTATAGGGAAATTATGATTTATGTAGGAAATTTGGATTTCCTACATAATAATAAAATATTTATGTAAGAAATTTGGCCGCCCCTTTGTGACAGCCCATGTTAATTGAAAACACTTGCTCAATTGATGCTCTGCCCCTGATAATAGCAGTAATTGTGCATCACGGAAATTTGTCACTGAGAGTTGCATGACCCTCAGAGTCATATTTTCATGATGCACGGTGGGCTTCAGAGAGAAGGGGAGATGGTAGAAAACTGCCCTTTCCACTGCTCAAGCAATCATGCAGCCTTAGTCTGGAAGTTAGCACCATTGCACCAGTACAGTTCTCGTCTGGATGTCAGCCACTATTAATATTATCAGCATGTGAATTTAAAGCTTGAGCATAAAATAGCAAACCAATGAGGAATGTAAAAACTCCCTTGTGTACAATAATGAAGAATAAAGTATGTTGAAGATTATCATCTGCAATAAGAATTTTAAACTGCAGTTCCAGAACATATAACAAATTTGCCATAGATCATGATTGTGGATTTTAATGTGTTTACATTTTACATGCACCATATTTTTGTTTCAAGGCTGTAGTGAATATAACCTCAATGTTATTGCTTAACTATCTAGATTTTAATACTTAATATAGCTGAAAGATCCCATTGAAATAGAGTAAATAGTTTGAAAAACTATGGTAGCTGGTGTTAAGACAAAGTAGAAATGCTTTTTAAGTGATAAATGGGACCATTTCAGAAGACTCTGCTTAAGAAATATAGAGAGGTTATTCACACAATCAAAAACTGTCTTCTACCTGGGTTTGGGAGCGGTGTGTGCTCCCAATTTCCAGTTGTGTGAAAACAAGGTAGGAGGAAAACCTCGGTATAAGAAGCAAGCTTTTCCTCCTACCTTCAGTTCTGCAGGTGGTATATGGTCAGTATTCTTTGCTGTGAAGACAGATGAAAAGAAATCCTTCAGCTTCTCTGCAATCTCCTTATCCTCCTTAATAATCCCTTCCATGTCCTCATCATCTAAAGGTCGAAATGCCTCCCCAGCAGGTTTTCTGATGCTCATATATTTAAATACATTTATGTTATTCCCCTTCACACTTCTAGCTATTTGCTCCTCAAACTCTCTTTTTGCATCCCTTATTGTCACCTTGCATTTCTTTTGCCAGAGTTTGAGGAGATTCTCACAATCTCCAAAAAGCGAGCTAAGGGAGCCTAGCCCGCTTTTTGGCAATTGTGTGCTGCCACAGGACTACTACCCGTCCCCTTAGCCAAGTGTGGCGACACATGAGTAGACCCCCGACCAGGCTCGGCCGTCTCTCCAGGATGCCCTGCGCACTCGTGCAGGGCATCCTGGAACTTCCGGGGGCTGTGTGGCCCCCAATCCCCACAGCCCGTGAGGGAGCCAGCAGTTGTGTGAGTGGCTAATCCAGCCACCCAGGGCTCTGCGGGCAATCGTATGCGGGGAGAGCAGGCTAAGCCCGCTCTCCCCGCAGACCTCATTTCAGCAAATCTCACTGATCATGAGACTTGCCTCACAATGTTCCTTTCTGTTCCCTTCATTTGGGCAGGACTTCCATTTTCCTGAGATAGTCATCTTCCCTTTTATAGCTTCCCTGACTCTACTTGTTAGCCACGTTGGTGTCCTCCTGAATTCGGTGGTACCTTTTCTCCTTCTTGGTATACATTCCAACTGAGCTTCTATTATTGTGGTTTTAAATAGGTTCCATGTTTTCTGGAGTGATTTGACCTCCTGACTTTCCCTTTCAGCTTCCTTTTTACCAACATATCTATGTTGGACTTCCTTAGCAGTACTCCACTCACCCCTATGGTTCTACAACACTGACATCTAACACCAGATCCTGGGCACCACTCAGAATTACATCCAAGATCACCTTTCTCTGGTTGGTTCTGTGACTAACTGTTTTAAGGCACAGTCATTTATCATATCTAGAAATTTGGTCTCTCTGTGATTACCTGAATGGGAATTTATCCACCTAATAGCACGGTGGGGAAATGCTTGACTAACAAGCAGAAGGTTGCCAGTTCAAATCCCTGCTGGCACTATATCCGGCAGCAATGATACAGGAAGATGCTGAAAGGCATCATCTCATACTGCGTGGGAGGAGGCAATGGTAAAACCCTTCCGTATTCTAACAAAAGAAAACCACAGGGCTCTGTGGGTGCCAGGAGTTGAAATTGACTTGATGACACACTTTACTTTATGAGTGGGTAATTGAAGTCAGCCATTATTACAGCTCTGTCTCTCTTTGACACCTCTCTGATTTGCTTCTCCAACTCCAGATTACTCTCAGCATTTTGATCCAGAGGGCGATAGCATGTCCCTAGTAACACATTTCCTTTCATTCTCATATTGTCACCCATAATGATTCTGTGGAGGACTTTGGTTCTCCTAGGTATTCTTGCTTGTTGGATTCTATCCCTTCTTTAATATAAAGTGCTACACGTCCCCCAATCAGCCCCTCCATGTCCTTTCCATAGAGTTTGTATCCAAGAATAACAGTGTCCCACTGATTCTCACCATTGCACCTAGCATTGGCATATGCGATCTCCCTTACTTTTATTTGACCTTTTTGACCAACTGCCATGTGTTTCTAACTGCTCTATTCTTGGTTCTACTCTGTCCTCATCAGGTTTATCCAAAATATGTGCACCTATGCACCTTAGGGGATTTTACATGCCGAATCAAATACTATCCAGTTCCTGTCTTCAATCCCCCAGGCATCCTGAGCCATTTTTGGAAGGGCGGTATATCAATCAATCAATCAAAGAAAGAAAGAAAGCTACTCCTTTTTTATTTTAAGTGCCAGAAGTCTGGTTTCATCATGGTTCAAGTGAAACCCATCCTTTGTTTGGCTTTGTTTGTCCCAAAATGTATCCTAGTGCCTAACAAATCTAAACCCCTCCTCCTGGCACCACTGTCTCAACCATGCATTGAGATCCCTTCATTCATGTCTGTTTGGGAACCCTTTATAAATTATAATATCCGTTATGTTCAAACCGTGTTCCCATTTTCTGGATTTGACTTATAGTATTTTCGATATGTAACTTACAAGAAGCTGATCAGATCAGATTTTACAATTTTAAGAGTCTGAATTTCTTTTGCTTTATCTTGTTCTAGATATTTTCTCTTTACTGAGGTAATTAATTAGAAAAGTGAGGTTTTCCATTATGAAAAATTATTGGTTTTATATTTTATGGTGATTTGCCTCTGTCTTCTTTGGTTTACTTCTCAATAAAAATTCTTATTTTAAAAAAAGAGAGAGAGAGAGATCTCAGCTCCACCTGTGTCTCTGGCCCTACATGTGGAACAGGTAGCACTTCAGAAATGCTACCCTGGGCGTCCTGGATGTCAATATGCTACCTAGAACTCTAAATTTGGTTTTCAAGACCTTCAGATTGCATTTTCCAACATCATTGGTACTGACATGCACCATGACAGCTGACTCCTCCCCAGCACAGCCTAATATCCTCTCTAGATGCTGCATGACATCTGCAACCTTTGCACCAGGCAGGCAACTCATTATGCGGTCTTCACATGTGTCACCAACCCATCTCTCTATGCCACAATGATCGAATCACCTGCTGCTAGGAGGCCTCCCACCCCCTGGAGGAGTATCCTCTGTGTGAGAAGATATGGGCTCATCACCCAAGGAAGAGTTTCCTTCTAAGGGGTCATTCCCTTCTTACTCAGACTGATGTCCTCTAGGGATGTGAACAAACCAGTTCAGCGGTCCTTTTACAGACCACCGAACCAGTTTGGAGGTCCAGTGTTCAGACAGTTCGGTGGCAGGGGGGTTACCTTTAAGGAGCAGGGAGGGTGCCCATACCACCCTGCTGTATTTCCTCCATCAGCACTATCGCCAAAACCGCAGGCGCGGGGCCACTGCGTACCTCCTTGCAACCCTGGTCAGCATCGTATTGGAAGTGGCCGTTGCGCATGCACATGTCATGCACATCACCGGCCACTTCCGGTATGACGCTGACTGGGGCTGCAAGGAGGTATGCAGTGGCCCCACGCCAGTGGGTTTTGGTGACAGTGCCGGCGGGGGAAATGCAGTAGGGGGTGGTATGGGCACTCTCCCTGATCCTTAATGGTAACCCCCCTGCCACCAAACCATCTGAACACTGGTTTGTGCACATCCCTAATGTCCTCCTTCCCCGATACCTTCATTCTCCATGACAGCAGAGGAGCTGTCCACTTGGGAGTGGGATGCCTATTTCACATCTCTGAGGGTCTCACCCACATACCTCTCTGCCTCCCTGAGCTTCTCCGGGTCAGCCACCTTGGCTTCTAGGGAAAAGACTTGGTCCCTGAAAACCAGGAGCTCTTTGCACCATGCACACACCCACGACTTCTGCCCCTCAGGCAGACAGTCATACATGCAACACGGTGCAATACACTGTGAAGCACCCCCTCCCCTGCTGGCATTCTAACTTCATAACTGGTTCAATTGGCTGTTTAGAATGTATAGAGCTTGAAAATTAGCTCTTAGGTGTGGTTGTCAGCTAATTAAAGGTTTTAAGCTCTGTTCCCCTAGAAAATTACAAAAGTGGGCTAGTACTCACCTTCTTCTTGTGCTGGGTGTCTCCTTTGTGATAAAGGGAGATCTTTATTTTTGTGATAAAGGGGAACCACTTGTGTGCCTCCTTGCCCACTTCCCCACCAAACTCCCACTAAACTTTGATATCCGTTTGGGGCGGTGTGCACATTTGATAAATAAATATTTGAGTTGGCACTCATGATAGAAATCTGCACATGCTGACATCAGTTTTTAAGAAATTGCTGCTGTTCTCTGATCCTTTCGTGAATTCACATTACACATATGCACAGAAAAACATTCCTGCCATTATTTGGCCAGAGATTGGTGATGAATAGGGTAAGAAACAATTCCTTGTTAGCTCTCTTTCCAAATTATTTCTGTTTGTATTATCTGTGACTGTAAACCATAATATAAAGCAAAGACACCAACTGCATGCAAGAGTTTATTGTAAAGCTGTCAAAAAGATTATTTCATAAATGGTACCATGCAGAGAGAATACAGCCTTAATGGATTAGTTCAAGAGCTGCCTGATTTCATGTGTGCTGTAAATTGAGCTTTAGGTTATCTGATTAACCAAGATTATCTCCTCTTCCCACTCTTTCCCATGCTGCTTGGCAGCAGTCCCATACCATGTGAGAGCAGTCCGCACTCCAGTACTTTTGTCTCCATTTCCAAGGTGTTTTCCAGGTTACAAGCTTTGCAAGGTGTAAAGAAGCATTGCAAGGTACAGTGGAATGGTGCAACCATTTTGAACTGCTAGTAAAAGGTTATTCAATGCTTCATGATAGGCTGGTGGCCATTCATATTGCTGCCCATTGCAATGTGGTTTCCAGGGAGGGGTGTCCGTATTCTCCTTGCACTGCATTATCTGCATCTTCCTCCTGCTCCATTTTAGGCCAATGGGGTCGCGGAGGAGGCAGGGGGGTGACATGATGTCTTTTTAAAAAAATTAAAATTTCTCATCTCCCTTGCGCAAAGCCGTCAGGAAAAGCGCCATTCATAAACAAAAATTTACTTGCCGTGTTGTACCCTTGCAGAAGCAATCCAGGTGGGGGGAGTGGAGAGGGCCCCTAGATAGACATACTGTAAGGAGAATTGGGGATCGAGTGGATTTTGAACAAGAGGGTTGCGGCAGGGGAGTCAAGGCAGCTGTCCCCCTTGTTTTGCCCCCCAAAAGTAGTGAGCAAAGCAAGCCCAGGCAGAGCATCTCTGCTCTTAAGGCTTTGCCCTCCCACCACTTCCCCTTCACACAGTGTAAAAATAAGAAAGAATTGATGGGCAAAGTCAGCCCAGGCAGAGCCTCTCGGCTCTTAAGGCTCTGCAACCCTCCTACAACGGAAAAATTCTGCTACTTTCCTGCAACGTAGATGCAACATTGTAGTGCTGCAGCGCAGCAATAAAATCCAAATTAGGGCATCAGAAATATGGACGGCACCTCACTGCAAGCGATGTTGGATTGCAGGCAGTACGGAAACACACTTTGCAGATAGGTTGTGAAATTGTTGCAGCGTGTAATGCGGAAAGCGCCCAGGAGCAGTACAACTGTAGAAAGGAGTCACACTGTGGAATCCTTTCATACAACTTGGGGTTCTCACATTACCGTGACAAGATAACAGCATGCAAAGATGGTTTTCATGCCATGAAAGTAACGCCAATATGGGTCCTACGTGAATATCCAGCCTGGCATAAATTGACCTGCCAGATGTTCTGAGCATGTTTATGAATTCCCACTTAACTTTCTAGTAAGTGTGCTTAAGATTTCAGCTTTAACATAGTTGTGTGCTTTTTGGTTAACAAAACCAGTTTGACCTAGAAATGCCCAAGTCAAACTTTGACATTTGCCAAGTCTTATGACCAAACTAGATGTGATGTGTGAGATCTTTGATAGGATTTTCCGATCTTTTTCTGTGGGCAGCTTCACATGGCACACCATAAGCAGACCCACTAGTTTCCAGCAAGTATGTACTGTTAGACACAAGTATGTACTGTTAGACACAAGATGCCCTGGTGTGACATCTTTAATCTACATTTGAAATTGGACGCCACATGTTGGGTAGCAGTGGGTTTAGATGACACACAAACAACATAGCGGGTTCAGATGACACATGCTGGAACCAGAACTTGTGGCTCATGTTGGGAGCAGGTGTTCACCGGAAGCTGGCAATTCCACTTTCAGTGTATCGTGTGAAGCCACCCTTTGGCTAAATGCAATCAGGCAGCAATTTGAATTGGATCTGTAGTGTTAGGGAGAGGGCAGTTATCCATTTCCCCATGCCACAATCCTGGTCTAAATCTCCCCCCCCCCGCCCCCGCCCCCACACACTTCTATTAGCCACAGAGAGGGAAAGTCAGGGGCAAAAAAGTGTGATGTAGAATTTAGATGCAAATTAAGTAATCATTTCACACAAACAAAACACAGGATTTGCTCTAATCATGGGACTTGTTTCATTCTGAGTTTCCCCCCAGACAGTGTCTTCATTTTTAATTGTATTTTGTTGTTCACTAAAGGGGAAAGTTTGATTAAATCTTTGATTGATCAAATCCCACTAAACCAAAGGAATACATTTAAACAGGTCCATCATTCCAGCACAAAAAAATGCCATGAAATCTTTGCTGATATTTGTGTCCAGTACAACACTGTGATTCTAATGTATTTTACCAATTAGCAACTTCAAGCAGCACACAGCTGTTTATTTTCACCAGTCTCAAAATCATTGCATGAATTATCCAAATTCAGGATGCAACAGCTCATTAGCTGCTCTCTTAATGATCTGTGTACACTACAATCTGCCACATTCCTTGGTGCTATCACCTCTAACGGGAATTCCAGAGTGAGTGTAAAATATACATCTTAAATTGTGGAAATAGTTTGAGCACAGTAAGCAGCTTGGATGTCAATTTGGAAGTGAAATTTTACCCAAGTGCTTTTCATAAATTAGCTGTGTTCTTCTGAAATGTCCTGTCCCATTGGAGTTCTGTTAGTAAGACTGGAACAGAAGAACACATACTGTTAATCTGAACTTTTAAAAACAATGTAATAGCACGTCAGTCTCCCTTGACCAATATTTTTCTGAGGGGGAAAACAAGAGGCTATTCTCACGCACACCTTAACCCAGGCTAGGGAAGGCCAGCCTGGGTTAGGCTGTGCGTGAGGATCGCCTGGATCAGGCCCAATCCTGGCAGGGCATTGTCGCTTAGCCCCATTTTTAAACCCAGCTCTTAGCCAGAGTTAAGGGCTCAAGTGAGCCCTTAACCTGGGCTCCAGGGTTGTATGTTCACTGGGGCTATGTTTAGCCCCAACTGACACAGAGACAGGCACCTATCTCTGGAGACAGGAGAGTGTCCATCTCCTGGGGGAATCCAATGCATTGTGCATGCCATGCGGTGCATTGAGGGATATCTGGAGGCAGGGATCGTCATCCCAGCCTCTGGGCTCTGGAACATCTGGGAGCGTGGTCCACACTCTCAGCAACAGTACAGCACGTTTCTGGGGGGAAGGTAAGTTTAACCAGGCTTCCTCCACCCTCACTGCCCTTCTGCCGCCCTGCCCACCTGGAAATGTGAATGACCTCTAAGAATAATATATCACAGAGGCTATTCACACAGTCTGCAAAAATCAGGCTAAGGGAACCTAGCCCGATTTTTGCAGCCCGTGAGAACCACCGGGCTCAGCTGCGAGCCCGGTGGTTCCTAAGGGGGTCACCCGCTTCTGTAGCCCGGTGCTTAAACCAGATTTGCCAAGCGAGCGCTCCGCAAACCCGGTTTTAGCAATCGTGAGTTAGTGCAGTGCGGCTCCACGCTACGGCTGCTCACAAGTAGACCCCTGGAGGGGAGGCGAAAAGCCGCCTCCTGGCTCCGAGGGTCTCTCCAGCATGCTCTGCGCACTCACTTCTACCCAGTTTTTCCTCTTATCTTGCTTCCACACAAACAAAAACTGGGAGCACACACAGCTCCCAAACACAGAATAGAACACAGTTTTTGATTGTGTGAATGACATCACTGTCTCCAGATTCAGTGATAGTATGGATGGATATTCTTCTGGCTGCCAGTGGAAGTCCTCTTATCCACAGTCCAAGAATTTTTAATATATTTGACGAGTGGCCACACCACTTTATTTGGTCACATATATGGCATAACTCTTTTCCATACTTGTGTTACTGGAATGCCGGTCCTGCAATCCAAATATGGCTAAAGTGCATGAGAAAAGTCCCACATTCATATTTTTCCATTGGAGGTGTGGCTTGCTAACTGCTGGAGTGCTGACTCCAATTATGAAATAGACTTTCTATCACACATTTTGGGTGAGAGGCATAAAAATGCCCTATTTTCAGATTTGTCGTCAGGGCAACTTAGACTGTTTTAAATTCCAGTTTCCTATGTGGAAATACCTTAACAATTTTTATACCCCTTTGATAGAGCATTTTTATGACAAGGAAGAGTGTAGAGAAAATGAGAACAATTATTCTATTTCTTTCATAATACCAAAGTTTGGAGTAATCTAATGAAATTGATTGACTTTTAGTTCAGTCCAAACAAAATAATGTACTTTGTATAGTGGTATGCCCATTCTGGACAAGGTTCCTAGTAATAATCAGCTTGATCATCAACACGTCATATGATTTTAAACCAATGTATTTTCTAATGGATTTTGTTCCAACAGCTTGGAAGCGGCCCTCAGGTCAAAAAGCATGTTTTCTGAGAGCCTTATTGGTAGCAAAAAAGATTGCTTCTCCAATTCTCTAATAATTCCCTTGAATTAAAATACTGTAACCTTTGGATATATCAGCTAAATACGCAATGCAGTGGCTTTGTTTTGAACCTGAAGATGGCCATCAAATCACACACATAATTTTTGAAATAGATGGGTAATTCAGCTTCAGCTAGTCACAGGGGAAAGAGAATTTCCTATTTCTGGCTCTTATGTGCCTCAATAGAGTTTCATTTTTCTAATTTCTGTAGTGATCGTTCATTGCCCAGAATAGATTCAATTAGGATACTAGGAAATAGGTTTTTGTTTAAGAGTTAAAGAGAAGAGACCAGAACAAGAGTGTGAGTGTGAATAATACATGACAGTCATTTGGGAGATTATTCCAGAGACTTTGTTTTATGAAAAGAACAAGATTATTTCTGCTAGATCTAGAGGAAGAGGTGATTTTGATATTGACTTTTGCAATTTAGCCCCAGTCACCTGGTTCCCTATTAATAATGCAATCAATTATCTTTTCAGTCCAGCAGCAATGTAATTGCTCTTGGTAACAGTAACAATTACCAAGTAACAAACAACAGTAACAAACAGTAACAGGATTATCAGTATTTAGAGTGTTGTCTGTACCTAGTCCTGATCTTTTGAAAGAAGCGTGATTCTTTCTTGACCATGCCTGCTCCTTAACAAAGCACCGGTAAATGCAGCCCCAAATCAAGGAAATAAATATATCTATTTGAAATGGTGGAATGTAGTTCTGTGATTTCAAAGAATGGTTTGGAAAATTTCCTGAGGCAGTATTCCTATATAGTATACATGGGATATATTTGCACTGCAAGCAAGGAGAAACCTAATCAAGGAAAAACAAGTACAGTTCAGAAAATAAAAGGTAAAGTTTATTATTATAAATTACTTTAAAGTTGCTGATACATTTAAAAAGTTTAGTTACAGCAGAACGTAAACACAGAATCATATATCTTTTGTGATTATTGTCATAGCAACTGCAGAATAGAGAAAAAAGAATATTAAAAAATGAAAAAACTTTTCATCTACAATATTCACTTCTGTCTCTAACAATTCCCTAATGAACTCAGGTGGCATTAGACAAGAGGCTTCTGCTGACATTATTTAAAGTCACCCTGTAGGGAGTTGTCTTTAGAGACAAGATTAATACTGAATCAGGAGGCATTTTGAATCATTCTTGCTACAAATGAAATGCGCGTCAGCCTTCTTTGTTCATTATTCCTTTGTTGAAAGCCAGTGAAGACGGATGTCTTTCTAACTTAAATTTGAGCAAAGACATATGGATAACTGAAATTATAATAACCAAGAAATGAAATTAACAGGCCCTTATCACCTGGCCTTCTATGTATAAGTAGTGCATACATGTACGTAGGAAGGACCTACTAAATGATCACACATACATTGTCATACAAATATATTATCATGTACAAATACAAAGTTATCAACCAGCCCTTAATTCATGTAAACTACAGAACTGATTATATAATAATTATTCAGAGGTTGTTATTCCAGGGTATTTTTAAACCCTGCACAATGAATTTCCAAGAAATCCTTGTATATCTATCATATTAAGTTGCCTGAGACTGACTGACTGACTGATTAATTGACTGATTGACATGACACTCCCAGACCTAACCATGAAAGATAGCAACATGCCATTTTTGCAGGTAGATTCCGGACCTTACCCAGACCAGTGTTCCCTCTAAGGCGTGCACATGTTGGCACGCTCACAGGTATTTTGATGTCTGCTGAGTTAACTTAGATTCCACTCAGGTTTAATTAGGAAGGTCCCATTCTGAATGCATATGCGCACACACTGCCTTGATACTGCTGCCCAGAACAAAACTCAGTCCACACACCGATGCAAAAAATTTAGAGAGAACCCTGGCCCAGACTATTAATAAATAAATAAAAGGAAAACCCTGGAAAAATTCATTAAGTTTCCGGAAAATGTGAAAAAAACTCCCATTGTAAAAGCATAGGTTAGGGTTAGCATGAGGGTTAGTGTAAGCAAAAGGGTTGGGTTTAGTAGGTTCAGGTTGGGATTCAGTTTATGGGTTTAGTTGGGTTTAGTATTGGGGTTGTGGTTAGGTTCTGCCTTGGGAGTAGGGTTAGTGGTAGGATTGGGGTTTGAGAGAGTTGGAAGAAACTTTGGCAGTTTTCTCAGGTACAAAGAAAGTCCAGACTGTGAGGTATAGGACTATGCTTGCAAACTACAAGCTGTTTTGCTAGTTTATCAGTTTGTCTATCTATAGTAGTGCCTTATCCTGAGTCCAACCATTGGTTCTGTGGCTCTACAAGTCCTCATGCAGAAGTCTTTCCCAACCTTGCCACCCGAGGTCCACTGTTCCCTCTAAGGTATGTGCATGTGCACACACTCACAAGTTTTTTGATATCCGTTCAGTTCATTTTAGATCCCGCTCAGGTTGAATCAGGAAGGCCCCATTCTAAATGCTTGTGTGCACACACTGCCTTGATCCTGCCGCGCAGAACAAAATTTATTCCACAGAGAGATGAAAAAAATTAGAGGGACCATTGCTGAGATCCCTTTTTAATTGGAGATGCTAAGAACTGAAACCAGGACTTCAAGCAGTCAGCACTGGGTCATGGTTCAGCCAGCCAGAGGGTAGAGTGAAGCCAGTTCAGGACTTTTAGGTCCTCCTAGCAGAGGACCAGGAACTAGGCAGTTGACCAGGAAAAGAGGTAGGGCAGCAAACTGGGTGTCAGTACTGAAGCCAAGGGTCAAAGCTGAGCAGACAACAAGAAACATGAGTGGAGTGCGCCAAAAGCCAAAGCCAAGCCAAGTGAATGGATAGGAGCTGGAACTGAAAGACAGGCCAAAGGTTAGGGGTCAAGTCAAGCAGCAATCAGGATCAGAAAACACTAGGGCCAAAGAGACCTTTTAATTGAGGCAAAGCTTCATCCCAGACAGGAAGCCTTATATCCTTCCTGTTCTAAAAGGGTCCAGGAAACATCCTGGTTGGTGTAGTTCAGCTGGTTGCCACCTGATGCAGCAGTATGCAAATCCTCAGATTCCTGGTTACATAGCTAGCTCCTAACTCATATGTGAAGCATGTGCTGTACCATGTTATGTAGCCTCTCACACACAAATTATTCTGGTCATTTGCATGTATCTATGACCAGGATCCAAAGGGATATATGAGCATGCCAAAGGCTTGATATTTTTTATTTTCATTCTCTAAAGAGCTGACATCTGTGCTATATCACAAACTACTTAGAAACGCCTCCACAGTTTCAAACGCAGGAAGTTGAACCATTACAAATTTGGGGTCAGTTTCAGTTCAGGTTCATCTGTATGTGTTTAATTTTCTAGTTCAGTTCAAATGCTTGCATGCAGTGTAATTCTATAAAATGAAGTAGATAACTAATTGACAAAAATATTTTTTGCACTATTTTAGAATTGATAAATGTTACATGCAAATACATGCAACAGGAAAACAAAACATTAATCATACAATTGAAAGTGTAAGTGTTCCGTACCCATTTTAGTTCAAGGCAACCAAGAGATTTTAAATCCAATTGAGTTCTGGTTCAGTGGGGGGGGGGGAATATGTTTTTTGAGTTAGGGTTAGGGGTTGATTTGACTCTGTGTTCAAATATGATTTGCCATGCTACATAGGGGGAAAGAGGTGGCGTTGATTGTTCAGGGAGCTCTCCTTGTATATGCAGAACTATTTGCATGGCTCTTTAAATCCCAGCCTGTGTTTTTTCATGGATGCTTTTATGGGTTTATGCAGCTGTGATCTGCCCAGCTTCTTTTGAGAGCTTCAGCTGCAACAGGCTCTCACTGTTTGCTAAACATGAATATTCATTCCAGACCAGGGGCGTATCTAGGGTAGGGCAGGCAGGGCATGTGCCCCGGGCGCCACTTGAAGGGGGGCACCATTTTTAAAAATTAATTTTTTTAAAAAAGGCTACCAAAAATAAAAGGGCCACTGAGCATGCTCAGATGGCCTCTGTGAGGCCCTAGGCCATGCCAGGCCTTGCAGAGGTCATTTGAGGATGCACGGTGGCCATTTTGTTTTCAGTGGCCATTTATTTAAAAAAAGATTATTTTTAAGAATGGCTGCCGCACATGCTCAAATGGTCCCTGCCAGGCCCTAGAGGCCAGCGGGGGGAGGGCAGACCCTGCACAGCCTTTAGGAAGCCCCCTGAAGGGGCTACAGGTAAAAAAATTTTTAAAAATTTAATATAATATAAGACACTGTACACATATTCAGATTGGCACTATGGCACACATATTCAGATTGGCACTATGTACAGAGAATCAGGGCTTGTGAATAATGAGCTGAAGTTTATGAGCTAGGATTGTATTCATTTGCTCTTACTTTGCTTCTTGTGATAAGTGAATTAAATGTGATATCTTAATAATATGGTTATTAATGGTGAGTTTGTCTTTGAATCAGTGTGAAATCCATACTATTAAGGCCCACTGGGAGTTTCTTGCTCTCTTTCTCTCATTTTAACTGTCTTTCTGAAATACTAGAATATATTCCAAGCAGTGACACAGTTTACTCTGCATATCCTTTAATTATTTTCAGAGTATCTGGGAAAAGTCAAATTCTCCATTTATTTTTAAAACTTATGTAATAGTGATGCTACAATGCATAGTAGAGAATTCGACAGGCACTTCTGTTTAGTTTTCCAAGTACACCTCCACACAGTATTTGGGTATTTCATGAGCCCCAGCATACTGAAATTTGTCATTTTCCAGCATTTTTTGGTCTGGCTACGTCCACTGCTAAATAGTTTTTGAAATATTAAAAGATTAACAAGCTTGACTTGTATTTTTCAGCTGATATTATGGTGAAGTTATCTGAAAGATGGGTGTCAGATGTTTGGACAGGGGGCGCAATTTCAGTGCTTGCCCTAGGTGCTTTTTTCCCTAGATACGCCTCTGTTCCAGACTGATAACAGGAGCCCCATCAACTTCGCCATCCCCTTCTGAGAGAGCCCTCCCATGACCCCACACTTACCACAATGAAGGAGATGTCAGGGAGGGCACAACCACCCTGGGGCTTTAGGCCCTGGATGCTGCAGCAGCTACTACAAGTATGCACACATATAAACCTTAGGAAACATAGTTTCAATTATTACTGATATTCCTGATGCCATACAGTTGCCATAAGCCCACCTTGCCATGGGCTGAAATAGATCAATTTCCGATCAGACAAGACCAATGAGCTATACTATTTTTCAAATGGGGGCCACTTTGGCAAAACACACACACATCCTTTCAATGTGAGAGCCATTTCCCACTGTGCTGTCACAGTACTGCCTTTTTCTCAGTGCTGGGAGTGGTGGGAGGGCCCTTTAAGAGAAATGGAGCCCTCTCTTCAGAGCTTTAGGAGGAAAGCACTGGAAAGGGCTAGAAATCCCAGCACTCCCATGCACACCTTTGGAAGATGATGCAGGGGCTCAAGAGGGCTTTGTTTCCTTTATAGGAGTTCCCCCAACACAGCATGGCACAGTGGGAATGATCACCTCAGCATGGTGCCAGGGGGATTGTGAAGAGTATTCAGCTTTGGCTGAAGCTTCACTCAGACCAATATACAATTAGTCAGAGAGCTGCATTTAGGGTTGAGGGCTGCCGCCACTGGCTCCCCGGCCTTACAATGAAGACTACTGGACTAGACTCTGGAGGGTAGGGGATCTTGGTCATTATTCATAATGGACTTGAGGAGGGACAAACTTCCAGAGTTCAGTGTCTGAAACCCCACCCCCTTCATTGTCAGGCTCCGTCCTGTCATTAATTTGCAGAATTGATTTTATTTAAATTCAATCCCTATTTACCTGCATGCTAAGTTATTTAATTCAGAAATATTGAAACCCTTAAGATCACTTGCAGATTTTGTTTTCCTTGCTTACAGAATTAAAGACAAGATTTATTCCAGTTATTGCAAATATTTTAGAAGATATTTTTATCACTGTTTTAGTCATTTCTGACAGTTCACTTTGAAGCCAACAAATTCTCAAAGTGTCGTCCTTGTGGAAGGAGGACACTGCATTTGTGAATTAGTTTGCATTTGAAAAGTATGTTTATAAATCTGGACAAAATATCATTTTATTCTCCTGCGAGCCCGCTGGTTCCCACAATCAACAGAAAGCGGCCTAAGCTCCCTTGGCCTGCTTTCCATCGATTGTGGGAATAGCCTCAGTGGGTTTGACAGAAGCCAGGCTGGATCCTCTTCCATAGGGAAATGAACTGTCAGTGAAAGTGAGTTTAAAATGGGGGTTGCTCCTAACACAAATTAGCAGAATACTGGATTGATTGGTCCTCTGCGATGTTTTGCTTCAGAGTAAAAGTTACAACAAGATGATCTTCTGCATTTGCTTGCATGCACTTGTTGGGCATTGGTATTTAATTGTCTTTGCTAAAAGCCTCTTAATTTAAAAGGAAAGGTGAATCTTTTCAGCAACTCTGTTTCTAAGCAAAAAAAAAGGAGAGATGACCTAAGAAGCTGCTGGGCAGACCAGGGAGCTTTTGAGCAGACACCAGTGAGAGATGCTTGCAGCCTAGAGTGGCTGTGTTTCACAACTGTTATGGGCAAGCAACTTTGGGAGTGGTAGCCCTTGGAGGGAAGAGTCAAAGAAACAAAGTGGCTGTTCTCATGAGCAGCCAAGACTGGGCTAGGGCGGGTAAGCTCAGGCCTGGCTGTTTGCGGGAGCCAACCCACTTTCAGTGGCAAACTCACCTAGGGAGCCTACTGCTTAAATGGGGCTAAGGGAGCAAGCACTTCCTTAACCACCTTACCTTGACTGTGTACCGCACCGGCTGATTGTAGCCAGCACTGTAACACTGAAGGGCTCCTCTCCGTTGCTGGGGGGAGCCCCACAATGCATTGCACATTTGTATGATGCATGGTGGGATTTCCAGGGGCTGAGACAACACGTCCCGGACCCCAAACCTCTGCAATTCCTGGGGAAGCCAGCATACCCAGCAAGGACTCTGCAAACTGCCGCCTGCCCACTGCCCCACCCACCCAGTCATGAGAACGACCTCAACTATGGTTTACTCTGAGAGTGAGTTCAGATGCAACACAGAACTAAGGTTAAGTTTAACAGTTACACAAGCCAACTTCAACCCTAGGGTTCAGATCCTGCTTAGACAGCCATAAATAAATCACAGTTAGTGCCATGACAGAGGTTGAGATGATCAAAGTAAACTAGGTTGCTTGAAATAAGCTGAGGTTCAGCATGATGTCTGAACTGGCCCAGTGTATTGTCGCTGTATACTTGTATCTTCAGAAAATCTGCATCTACAGAGGGCAACCTGCAGCTTGACGAACTACCTTCCTGCATGTTGCAGTGACACAGCACATCCTGATAGGAATGCTGGAGATATTTCTTGGTCCCTGCTTAGCCCATAGCAAATGTATAATGTAACTAACAGAAGCTTTTGTCAGAGATGCTCAGCTTTATTTTAATTTGGACATCTATAAATTTGAGCATTTACGGGGGTTTGCACTTTTCTAATCACTTTGACCTTATACAGTTAAATACAATTTACTTAATCCACAGTAAGCATGTTATACATAAAATATGCTCTTGTCTGAATACATTTTAGAATAAATCAGCTTTTTGCATTGGCAGTGCTATTCAGAAATTTTGTTTGCAAAATTGAATAAAGTGGCTAACTATATTGTCTCTCAATTTTCCAAGCTAGTTATATATATGTAGGCATGATAGATTACCGGAGCAATATCACTGCAGTGATTTTAATAACAATGCCAGCTCTGAGAACTGAAACGGCAAACATGCTTTTTATTGCTCATGCAAATGTACACCAGTTAGTTAAATTATCATGTCTCTTTTGTCATGGTGGAGGGTGCAGGAGAACAAAGTATCAAACGTTTTGAGATTTAGTATGGTTCTAAGCAAATTCTTACCTCTTGGGCTTACTTTTGGTTGTAATACAGCTGGGTTTGTTTTATTGTGTTTTTAGTATGATTAATTTTAGTCATTTAAAATTGGATTTTCAGTCTCGTTAAGGATTATGCTACATACATATGCCTGACTGGATGAGGAACCATGTGTGCTAGGGATGTGCATGCAACCGGTTTGGAGGCCCTTTATGGACCTCCAGTTCGGAAATCTGGCAGTTCAGCCAGTTTGAAAGTGGGAGGGATAACTTTAAGGACTAGGGAGTCTGCTCTCCCCCTGCCCCCACCTCCGTGTTTCCCCTGCCAGCACTGTCATTCAAATTGGTCCCACAGGGTAGCAGCGTACCTCGTTGCTGCCCTGGCACATCGTGGACCGGACGTGTTTGCTGCACATGCGCATGTCGCAGTGTGCGCGCGAGTGAGCACAACGTGCGCTCGCATGTTGCGATGTGTGTACACGCAGCACATACTTCCGATCCATGATATACCAGGACAGCAAGGAGGTACACTGCCGCCCTGAGAGTCCAATTTTAATGACAGCGCCATCAGGGGAAACATTGGGGCGGGGGTAAGAGCGCCCTCCTCAGTCCTTAAAGTTATCCTCCCCACACTTTCGAACCGGCAGTTGCTGGTTCTGTGCACATCCCTAATGTGTGCTAATGGGTGTTATGTGTGCTATTTCTCTTTCCAGTCCTAAATACACAGGGCTTCATACACAAAGCTCACATAGACAAAGAGTAATCCTTCTCTCCTTCCTACCAAAAACATTCTTTGCACAATTAATTCTTTTTTAAGAGAGGTCCACATGCACATCAATGGAATAGAGGCCATTGTATGTTTCCAGTTTATAAGCTGCCTTGCACATAGGTTAATATAAATAAATACATCATTTTGTTCTAGTTACAGAATTCAGTAAAAACAAAGTATATTATTTGCTGTTATGGGGTGGCATCCACAGTTTCCCTTACTCTATAACAAGGAGTCTTAACTGTGATTGTATTGTTAGCCTATTTACATATAGCAAAAGAGTGGAAGTTTATATCAGACTCTTACCTATCAAATAAGTGAATGCTTGACATCTATTTTGCTTTGATGTTTTAGCTGCTTAAGTATTTCATGTTTGCAATATATGTGATCACATCTCCCAGCTCAAGACTGGACTGATTTCTGATGTGAGAAGCTGTAAAGGTTTTTAAAAAGAAAGAAAAGTTGTCTAACTTAAATGTTTCAATAGCAGCCTTAAAAGAACAAATGCTTAAAAAAAAAAATCCAGTCCTCCAGAGTTTATTAGGCATTGTGAAGGCATATAGCAATAAATTTCATGAGCTGAGTTATATTCTTAAGGCACAATCCAAAAAAGGGCTCCATCCCACTTCTGCTCTCCCACATTCCTGCACCATTGTAGGCACCATGCCTGGCAAAATTTGAAACATACCCTGACACATACTCAGGATCAGGACACTGCATGACTTGTGTTCCATGGCTAGTGGTAGCCAGGCAATAGGGCACTATTGTGCTGCAGTTCAGGGGTTGTCACAACTGTTCCCCAAAGTCACAGCAGCATCACTGGCTCTTGCAAGGCAAGGGCTGTGAGTTTCTGTCAGTAGCAGCTGGTACGGGTGGGAGGCAAATGAGCCACAGATGCAACTTCTTCCCTTTCTCCTCTCCCCTTCCCAGCTGCCTTGATTTGCCTAGTTTTGCCCGCCAAAGCTACTTCCCAAGCACGTGGATAACCTAGTGTCTGAACAGGCAGATCACCAGTCCGCATGCCTGGGATTAACATGGTGGCTGGTGAAACTAGGCCAAGCAAGGCAGCCTGGGCAGGGAGAGGAGATTGGGAATGAGCCGCACCTGCAGCTCGTATACTTCCCCCCCCTTTCCCGCCCATCCTTGCCACTACTGGTTTCCGTTGAGGCTGAGGGGTGGATTGCAATGGTATAGTCCTCCATGATTCTGTGCAATGCGAGTGAGTCATGGATCAGGCCATGGATTAGGCACCTGTAGCGGTGCAAGCAGCTCTGATCCGCCCATGTTATGGTGTGTGACATGTCAACCAATTTATTTCAGTTTCTTCTTTACTAAATTAATATTCCAGGTAATTCATTCAGTGAGGAATTAATCAGAGCCACTGTGGTACAATAGTTGGACTAGGACTGGAGACCCGAGTTCAAATTCCTATTCAGCCATGAAACTCACTGAGGCAGTTCCCGCGATCAGTGGGAGCCGCCTGCGGAGGCTAAGCCTGCTCTCCCCACACACGAGCAGGCAGTCTGCTTCGACTGCTGGCTCCATCATGAAGCCGGCAGGGGCTGGGAGGATTGGGGGCCGCGCGGCCCCCGGAAGCTCCAGCATGCCCTGCGCAAGCGCACAGGGCATGCTGGAGAGACCCCTGAGCCCCGGGAGGCTGCTTTTAAGCCTCCCAGTCGGGGGCCTACTCGTGAGTTGCCGCACTGCAGCAACACATGATTTTTAAAAAACAGGTTTGCGGAGCACTCGCTCCGCAAACCTGGTTTTAGGGCAGGGGTAGTTTAGTGGGTTAACCGCTTGGAGGCCACTGGGCTCGTCTGTGAGCCTGGTGGTTCTCATGGTCAGGCGAAATCAGGCTAGGCTCCCCTAGCCTGATTTCTCCTGATCATGAGAATAGCTTGACTGTGTGATTCTGGACCAATCACTTATCTCTTAGCCTAACCTACCTGACAGGGTTGTTGTGGGAATACATATAACCATGGACACCACTCTGGACTCTCCGTAGGAAGAGCAGGATATAAATGTAAAAATAAATACATACATTTAGTATGTGCATTAACATAAAATTTGAACTGCTTCTTAGACACCTTTGTGCAGCCATAATAGTTTCACCCAGGAAAGCAAACCATCTATGGATGCAAACGGAACGGAAAATTTACTGCATAGAAGAAGGTGGGACACTGATGGGTTCAGTGGGGTTTTGATCTAAAATTTAGTTGATGAATCGCACCAATTTATCCACTAAAGCTTGTATCCGTTCTTCTTATCTGTATTTTTCAAAAGTTGACTTGATATAAATTTAAGTGACGGCCTTGGCTCAAATTATACTATAATCATCCAAATCTGTGATTCTAATGAGGTCACATTCTGCCCTAAGAAATTCCTTTCAACTCCCACTGAAAACAGTGGGAGTTTTGGACATACAACTGTGGGGCATTATTTGGCAAATAAACTTTAAATTGCTTAGAATAAACAGCAAAATGGATAGCATGCCAAATCCTGAAGTCTTCAGGCAAATGTCTCACTAAAATTCTCCCCAGAAACAGATATATAAAAGGATGCAACTGTTGCAGTTTCCCCACAGAGGCAACCCTTAGGAAGGAGAAAGTAGGTTTTGGTCTATACTAGTAAAGGTTGTGTCATTGCAGCAACATCATATAAATTACACAAACAGAATCAGACAAGGATTAACCTATCTTGTTTTCTTAATCTTCTACTACTAGTTCAAAAAAATGTATGGTTTTCATTTAGATGGTTGATAAAAATTTCCAACACACACTTGTCAGTAATATATGTTGATATTTGCAAATTATGGGTTATTACAATCTGGAATCAGAAATGGTGGAGAACCCACCAGGTATCAGATCCTGTCCTGCCCTGTATCATCAGAATAGCTTCAAGTAAATCTGAGCATTGCCCAACTCTTTCCCAACCTCTCCTAAGATTAATTGAGCTGGCCCCTGCCCAGCTCAATTAAGGGTCTTCTGATATTAAGAGGCTATTCACACGCATGGAGGAAACTGGGCTAATGAGGCCCAGCCCCGTTTCCCCCGCACATGTGAACCACAAGGAGCTGCGTGGCTCCCAGCAGTTAGCCCGCTTAATTGCCCCCCCCCCACTTAAACAAGGTTAGTGGAGCGAGTGCTCTGCAAACCCCATTTAGTTGATTGTGAGTCACCGTGGCACGGCTCCGTGCCATGGCGACTTGCGAGTAGACCTCTGACTGGGAGGCAACAGCAAGCCTCCCGGCCTTGAGGGTCTCCGCAGAATACCCCACACACTTGCACAGGGCATCCTGGGACTTCCAGGTGCCAGACAGCCCATGATCCCCGCTACCCCTACTGGCTCCATAGCGGAGCCGGCAGTCATGTGGGCAGCCGATCCGGGCTAGCCTGATGATCATCGTATTAGGCTCTACACACCGATCATGTGTAGAGCCTCAGTGACTTTCTACCACCAGGAAAATGGTGAGCTTGTGTAGGGCCCAGGTGAGGTTCTTCTTAGTGCTTTAATTGCCTTCTGAGAGTAAAAAAGGAAGATGCACCAGCATGAGGAAAAGTTATCCTGGGGCCATGCAGCCTTGAGAACGTAAAAGTGGGGAGGCACATTTTGATGGTTCATTCTGGCACACAGCTCTCAAGGACATGTTTTAGGGTGACACAGGCCACACCCAGAGCCAGAGCAAATAATCAAAATTCTCTCCCCTTCTTGTGCACCAGACGTTGCATGGCAGGAGCAGTAGTGGAGAAGCTCTCTCTTGCACCGGTTCATCTCCCTTTCCTTCTACCAGAAGGCTGCTCTGGATGTCAGCCATTCTAATTACATTTCTTGATCTAGTGGCCAAGCACATCTCACTTCAACCCTCTAGCAGAAGTGTGGATTTTAACAACTCTGGAGAGGAGAACTTTACGGCTACCGATCTTCTCCATCATCTTTTGTGAACCTTGAAAAAGATGTAGTTCTAACCTGAGCATTCTCACTTCAAGCACTCAAGTGTGTGTGCGTGCGTGTGTGTGAAGAAGAAAAAATAAGAGACCCCCTCATAGCATGTGTTGTTTGCCATAATTGTAGGAAGGCATAACATTAGGAAACTGGCCAGCATGGCACTCATAATGAGGTCTTGCATGAGAAACAGAGGTATCTTGCCAGTTTCATAAATCATTGATTAACTGAAAATGGGTTTAAAATATATTGTTCTCAGTTTCTCGGTATTCCATTACCAATATTCAGTTTCTATCTTAATTATGTATGGAGCTGTTCAGTAACATATACCTAGCTTATTTTTTACATTTCAACATTTGCAGATGAGCTCTCAATTTTGTAGATGTTTTATTCCTTCTGTTTTCAGACCAAAATCAAAGCTACTGTACTAGCCACTGAAGACAGGAACTATGCAGTTTTGCATTTTCTTCCCTTTTTTAGTGTTTCCCTAACTTGATTCTCTGCTTCGATAAGAGTTTTGCCATCTAATTTTAATTCTGTAGCTGGACTTTCCCTTTCCCTATGAGACTAAGGACTCAACTCAACATGACGTGGATAATACATGATCCAGATCTCGTGCCTTTTTAAAAGCATAAGTAGTTACCACACTTGGCTGCTTTGAAAAGAGGGAAAGTGACACTTGGGGAGGAGGTGTTTCACTCTTTCCCTCTTGCACTGTTTCTCTGATCTAAATCATCCACTGACGCTGCTGGAAGCACTGTAGTGGGAAGCACACAGGTATCCCATATGTTTTCTGCAGAGATCTAATAAAAGCTTTGGAGATGATATAGACTGGGGAATGGGTACTGCCCTGTAGAGCCGTTAATGGTTAGACACAAACAAAAATAGATATCCTGCATAATTTCCAGTTTGGACTTGAGATTATAGTAAAAGATGAAACCCACTGGCAGTTGCAGAAGAAATGAAAATTGGTTATTCCTTTTTCAAGAGCTAATTTGGCAGATGATGGGAATAGGAAAAGTATAGTGTGTAAATTTTCCTTGTTGGATCAGACAAGTATGTCTAGCCCACCATTTTGTTTCCTCAAGCTAGCAAACAGATGCTTCTGGAAGTTTACAAGCAAGGCATGATGGCAATAGCTATCTCCTGATATTAGCCCCACGTATTTGGTGCTCATACTGTTTCCATACACGGAGGTTCCATTTAGCTATCATAGGTGATAATTGTTGATAGGTCCAGGAATTGGTCTAAACCTTTAAAAATGCTATTTGAACTAGTGATTATCACCATATCTTGTTGGCTTAAAGATACATAGCAAAACCAAAGAAAGGTTAGTTAGGGTGACTCTCGACATTTAGTTCGAGAGACTGTAGGGCGTAAAAGGAAATAAGGTTAGGGACTGCAAGTGTCAGATTAAGTATCCAGTTGAACTGATCAACAAGTCTGTTGGTCAAGAGAAAGGAAGAGATCCAGAAGAAGGGGGAAAGGTAAGAGAAAGACTGGTGCTGAGGGGAAGGGAAAGTGGCATGAAATAGAGAAGAGAAAGGCACTGACATGGAGGGAAACTGGAAGAAGCATCTTCCTCCAAACCCAAACATACAGGTGAAACTCGGAAAATTAGAATATCGTGCAAAAGTCCATTAATTTCAGTAATGCAAATTAAAAGGTGAAACTGATATATGAGACAGACGCATTGCATGCAAAGCGAGATAAGTCAAGCCTTAATTTGTTATCATTGTGATGATCATGGCGTACAGCTCATGAAAACCCCAAATCTCCAATCTCAGAAAATTAGAATATTACATGGAACCAAGAAGACAAGGATTGAAGAATAGAACAATATCGGACCTCTGAAAAGTATAAGCATGCATATGTATTCAGCACTTGGTTTGGGCCGCTTTTGCAGCAATTACTGCCTCAATGCGGCATGGCATGGATGCTATCAGCCTATGGCACTGATGAGGTATTATGGAAGACCAGGATGCTTCATTAGCGGCCTTCAGCAATTCTGCATTGTTTGGTCTCATGTCTCTCATCCTTCTCTTGGCAGTGCCCCATAGATTCTCTATGGGGTCGGGTCAGGCGAGTTTGCTGGCCAATCAAGCACAGTACACTGTATACTTTTCAGAGGTCCGATATTGTTCTATTCTACAATCCTTGTCTTCTTGGTTCCATGTAATATTCTAATTTTCTGAGATTGTGGATTTGGGGTTTTCATGAGCTGTACGCCATGATCATCACAATGATAACAAATTAAGGCTTGACTTATCTCGCTTTGCATGTAATGCGTCTGTCTCATATATCAGTTTCACCTTTTAATTTGCATTACTGAAATTAATGGACTTTTGCACGATATTCTAATTTTCCGAGTTTCACCTGTATGTCCACCAGCAAAGCCCATAATGTGCCATTTGTAGTGAATAATATAATATTTTTTTTACCATACTATTATTTGTGCATTTGGCATCCCGCAGAGGGAAAAGGCACAGGGGCAATTTGGAGTGGAGAAGTGGTGGGCAGGGAATGGATTAAGCACCCCTTCTCCCCCTCACTGCTTCTCTGACCCGTATCACCCTTCTGAAGTGATTCTTCCTGTTTCAAAAAGGCTCTTGAGGTAATATTACGCACATCCACGTTTGTGCATAGCATATATATGGGGCATGTTGAGGTTTGAGTGGGCCCTGGGACAAAGAACCAAAGATGGGCCCTGCCCTCCTTGTTTGGAGAGGCCCAAGGGGGAGAGCAAAGAGAAGCTGTCACCCAGCCAATGGGCCCCTCCCTCTGGGACACAGGGACATTTGCGGGGGGGGGGGGGCCCATTCAGTTGTAGCCATACACTCCTCCACATGTAATATCTAGTTTGTACCTTTTTGTTTTGCCCAAGAAATGAAGCCTCATCTCCTGTACATATTGAACATATGAAGTTGCTTTATACTGAATCCATTGGTCCATCCATTGGTCCATCCATTGGTCCATCTACACTGACTAGCAGGAGCTCTATGGGGTTTCACAAGGAGTCTTTTCCAGCTCTACCTTGAGGTGCCATTGCCAAGTTTAACCTAAAACTTTCTGCATGCAAAGCATGTGTTCTGTCACAGAGCTATGAGCCCATCCTGGATCATGCTGCTCCAAACCATTGCTTAGCATTAAACTCTTGCATGGTGTGTCTGATCAACACATGGGTTTTTCAGAGACAGGCAGCTGCTGGCGAGGTAACAGAGAAAACAATTTTCTTTTAAAAATAAATAAACCTCCTACCAAGAAATAGTTAGATCCCTACCTGAAAAAGTTGTGTTTCCACTTTTTAATATGTGGAGATCTGTAATATATGTGCAATAATATGACTTTCACTGGTTTACATACAATCTGTGCAGATGTGGGATGGGGAATAGACACTAAAGGCAAAAGAGCAGAGATAGTCCCAGAAGCATTATGATTTTGACAGTAAATGGAAAGTTAATGAGGCAGGAATTGACAGCATGCAGTTCCAACAACAACTGTGCCAGTAATACTGTTGTAATCATCGCTAGAACTTTACCTTCAGAAACTTCACTCAGATAATTATAGTCTGTGTGCAGCAGCCCTTTTGCTCTGCTGGAGACTTCCGCTTAAAGAGACCAAATGAGTTGCTCTCCTAAAGAACTCTTGCTAAGGCTTCTTATTTCATCATATCAAACATAGAGATGTTTACCTCTCTGTTAGAGCTGACACCTCTTGAATGATCATTCTAAGTTCATGGCTTCATTTAGCAAGCAATCTAAATTATTTCTTGTATATTGGAAACCAAGCTAAACCCTACTGTATGTTTGGTAATAGGGGATGAAGGTCCTGGTTTGTTTGCCTGTGGATGGGAAATCAGTAAGGGGGCAATTTTAATGTCAAAAGTGACCTATAAGGAAAGAGTTAGCACAAGGGCAGCCCTTGCATGAGGCAGGCAGGAAGAGGCAGTCCTCTTATATGGGGGAGAGGCACATGAAGCAGCAAGTCCTTGGGCCCTGCTACCCTGGGCATCACCCTGCCATCCATTGCCACCACCCTTCCTCACCTTGCTGGGGCACACTATTGATTTTCCCCTCCACACCCCATGGGATGCACCTCTTCCCCTGCCCCTGACTTGTGCTAGGAACACTCCTGCCACCACTGCTTGACTTGGTGGCATCATCTGAGAGTGCTTGTGTGTCACCATTTCTGCCTTTGCAGCATGTCCTGAGAATGCTGAACATCCACCTGCAGCTGGGGTGTGTGTGTGTCATAATGTCCTTCGCCTCAAGAGGAAAGGTTTTGACTGCCCCTGGCTTAGCACTCCCCTCCAACACCCAGGGGCTTAGGAAAGTTGGCATGGAACTTTGGACCAGAAGTGAAGATGGGCCCTGCCCCCCATCTTCTCTCCCCACCCAACTTCTTTGCTCCAGAATAAGAATAAGGACATGGTGAAAAATAAAACATTCTCAGTATGCCCTTCCTCCTGCACCTATGCAGATAATATCACACATTCCCCATATAGCAGACTGCCCCCACCGCAAGGCCCAGTAGGATTTGTCCCATGCATGTGTCTGAAAGATACAGTCTGAATTTAGTTCTTTTGTCAAATGTGTTTTGTCCTGAAAGAACATGCTGCAAGTAACAGTTGTAGCTGTTGTTGCTGCAATAAGATAGTACAATATTTATTGGCCCCCAAGGAAAACTAAATATCAAAACATATGGAGCATGTTATACTTTAGAACAAATTTCTATTTTTTTAGCACCAGTCTGAGCTTTGCCACTGCCTTTTTCTTCTTCTTTTTTCCCCTTCAACTTTTTGGTGCTGGCCATTCTTCTTGCTAAGCCTGAGATGCAACAGTTTGGCTACAGCCACTTAGCTTCAGTGTTGAGCCGAGATCTGAATTAATATCTAAAATTCTACTTATTGCACTGCAATGCAAATCATATCACTCAGTGACCTGGCTCGTACAATTGGTCAAATCCAGGTTTAATGTTAAATACTGACATTACTGTGATTGTGTGAACCCATGCCAAGGCAGAAATCTCAGATTTCTCTCAGGTTATAAACCACAATTGCACCAATGTTGGTAACCCACATTAACCCTACATTTGAATGGTTATGTGAACCAGGTCAGTTTGTGGTTTCCCTTCCAATTCTTTACACCTAAAGATGTTTAGATGGGTTTATGAAACAGACTTCTCAGCAACATCATTAGGATAAGCAAGGAAAGGAACAGTAGTAGGTTATATCACACTTAACCAAGGCTTACCTGGGAAATGCTAAGCAAAGACTCACTACTGAATACATTTTTAAATAAAGAAGACAGAATAAGACATAATGCATACAGTGTATGACTTGCCAGATGTCTTGCTTGTGTATGGCTTTCACTGTTTGCCAAAAATCCATTATCTTTGATTAATTAATCATAAACAACAAAGCTGCTGTGCTGGTTTGTATAACTCCTGAGGCACAGATTTTGAAATAAAGCACAGCACTAAAATGATAGGTTTTTGCTAAAGCATAAATGAAAGAAGCACATATACTTCATAATATCATATATATATATCTAGTACCCATATTGTAAGGATGTTGGAGTAAAAGGGTGTTGGTATATACATAGCAATAGCAATAGCACTTACATTTATATACCGCTTTATAGCCGAAGCTCTCTAAGTGGTTTACAATGATTTAGCATATTGCCCCCAACATTCTGGGTACTCACTTTACCAACCTCAGAAGGATGGAAGACTGAGTCAACCTTGAGACCCTGGTCAGGATCGAACTTGTGACCTTGTAACATTCTGGTTACAGGGCGGCAGTTTTACCACTGCACCACCAGGGGCTCATATACATGCAAAAGGTTGCAATACTGATGGATAAACATGTTCTGCCTCCTCAACACACATAACAAAACAATAAGAATGGAATTTCATATTGCTCTGTGGCCTGTTTACCCTCATTTTTATGTTGTTTCATTATTATTTATTGGTATTTTGGGCTGCCCTGAGCAACATTGTGCTGAAGGGGCAGGAGAGAGGGAGAGAGAGAGAGAGAGAGAGAGAATGAATGCCAGCTTTGAGATGAAAAATAATTTCCAAGTTGATGCTCAAATAATACTGGCTGACATCCAGAGCAGCAATCTGGGGATGCAGCGCAGCTGGCTGCTCTTAATTTAGACAGTCTTCCTGACCAGCAGAACATGCATGGTGGCGGGGGGCGGAGTGGGGAGGTTAGGAACATAGGAAGCTGCCATATACTGAGTCAGACCATAGGTCCATCTAGCTTAGTATTGTCTACACAGACTGGTTGCAGGCATGAATCTCTCTCAGCTCTATCTTGGAGATGCCAGGGAGGGAACTTTGAACCATCTGCTCTTTCCAGAGCAACTCTTACAGTGCTCACACATCATGTCTCCCATTCATATGGAACCAGGGCAGACCCTGTTTAGTTAAGGAGACAAGTCATGCTTGCTACCACAAGACCAGCTCTCCTCTCCCAATTGCTCTTAACTCAGCCAAAATATTTCCAAGCAGCAGAACATGTGAGGGGAGAGCGGGGAGTGATTTTCAATGCTCGGGTCTGCCTCCATAAGTGCTCAAAGGGCTCCTCAAAGGGTTGTTGTGAGGATAAAAATAAACATGTACTCTGGGCTCCTTGGAAGAAGAGTGGGATATAAAAGAGGAAACCCCTCTCCTGAGTATGCATCGCTATAGGCCTCACTACTGCAGTCGGAGGGGCAGGCAGGGCACGTGCCCTGCACGACGGAGGGGCAGGCAAGGCACGTGCCCTGGGCGCCACTTGAGAGAGGGTGCAAAATGCCACTGGTTGTCCCAGCCCGGCACCCCCCAGCGCCCCACCCCCAAATTTTAGTTTTTGGCGCCCCTGGGCACCACCATGTTTTGGCTCGGGCGCCGCACATTGCTCTGTTGCACAGCCTCAACCTGCTGCTGCATATTGGCTTGGCTGGGAGGGACCTAGCACTCCTCCCACCCCCTCACGCTTGCACAGCGCGAGATCACACGAGAGAACGTCTGCTGAGTTGGCTGACTTCATTCTCTCTCTCTGCTGGGGAGTCGGGATGCACAGCTTTGTCTCTTCAATAAAACACAAGCATATCCAGCAAGGTGTGTGTAATTTTTTTTTTAAAAAAAACCCTCTTCTTTCAATTAAATGTATGGAGGGGGAGGGTTGAGGTGAGGTGACTGCTTCGGGTGTTCTGGGGGGGTGTCTTCCCTTGTGGGGTGGGTGGGGGTGGGTGGCGGGGTGCCAGCAGCTGGCAGCGGGTGACCTCCCTGGGTTAAGGTGTGTGTTGTTGAGTAGTGGTGTGTGTGTTTGTTTGTTTTTTAAATTCTTTAAATTTACTGGGGGGAGGGTAGTTGTACAGTTCTTCTTGGGGCTTGGGGGTGAAGGGCAGGCAGGCAGGCCGCAGGCAACCTCCCCAGTGGGCCACAACAACGACAGTAACTTTGGGAGTGTGGGAGGAGAGGCGGCGGCGGCAGCGCAGTAGAGAGCCTTCCTTCCTAGACTCCCCACCCCAGACTAGCTTGAAAGAACTTCGTGGAGCCGAAGGCTGAGGTGGCAACTGCTCAGCGGGACTTCTGACTCAAAGGAGCCTTCCTTCCCCTCAGGCAGCATGGCTGGATTGTGCTTCCAGTGCTGCCTTCCCCAGCTAGGGGCTTCCAATCAAATGTAAAGCAAAGCGTGGTGTGGTGGGTGTTGAGGAAACGGCTGGTGCTTGGGGCGCACACGCGTCCCTTCTCGAAGGAGCCTTCCTTCCCCTCAGGCAGCATGGCTGGAATGTGCTTCTCACGATGTGCTTCTGAGCAGCCGCCGCCGCCACCGCTGCTGCCTTTCCCAGCGGGGGGATTCCAATAAAAGCAAAAGGTGATGGGGGAGGAAGGTTGAGGAAAGGAAATGGGAAGCCCCGCTCCCTAATATTTTTTGTGGGGAGGGGGTCTGGCTGCAGTCAAGCTTCCTTGCATGTGCTCCGAGAAGTTTTTCTTTGCTATTATTTTAAACATTCTCAGAGTCTCAGTCTCGGTAGTGCAAACAAACAGATCCCTGACAACAATTAAACTCTCTTGGGTGTAGGCAGGGGAAGAATTGTTTGTTTCATTTCTGTGACCTGTTGAGGTGTGGGTTTTGGAAACTTCATTGCTTATTCAACAGCTGCAACTCCAGCCAAATGCATGGTTCTCTCCCCGCCCCACAATAATATCACTTGTGGAGTGCCTTCACAAATTATTATTAATAATAATAAATATAATTTGTTTTTCAATGAAAAATTTCCCAAGCCATTTACACAGTATTGGTTGTGGCTGGAGGAGCAGGGGGTCAAGAGCAGGGCTGAAAGGCAATGAGGTAATGCAGGCGGTTCCTGTTGTTTAATATAGCATTTGTCAGGGGTGGGGACTATTTGTTATTATCCTGTTTATAGTCATCCTATGCTGTATTCTCACAACAGCTTGGGAAATATCTTTCCTATTGAGGACACGTGACTAGATATGTGGCTAGGACATGATCCCTAGTACTTGCTCATGTTAATGAATAGTACAGCAAACAGGAGACATACCGTTTATGGTTATTTCAAGGGGAGTAATGTGGGGAGGCAAAGTAAGTGGGGAGGCAAAGTGTTTGTATATTTATCTATAGAACTGTATTTATGAAAAATTGAATATCAGTACCCCAATGTATTCTCATTTTATACATCTAAAACCATCTGAGCCTTCTGCATCTTGGGAGTGGGGGGTCAAGTAAATGTTTGCCCAGTCATCTTATGCTGTATTCACTTTCTGAACAGTCAAGCCACTCCATCCTGCTGGCACAGATTCAATAACTGATCATCTGTAGCATAGATTAGCTCTTGGTTGAGTTTTGACACATCTGAATAAACTTTTCCCCTTAATAAATGCAGAGCTGCCGCCGCATGGTCTGCCGCCCTGTTCTACAAGAAAAGAGGTCCTCTTGTGGCTATGGCATAGTGTTAGGTTAACAGTCCAGCCTCCTTTTCTAACACCACACTGCTGCTTGGCAGGCCTACACAATGCTGCAGGTTTACAGTATAATCCCCTGTTGGAGAATGTCCTCCACTTTGTTTTTGCAGTTCCAAAGAATCTGCAAAAACAGATGTTTATCAAGCCTCTGGTGGGTCACCAGTTGTGCTTGGACAAGAGTCAAAACACCCCAAGGCACAGTGGGTTATATATACTTCTAATGTACAATCAACTGCCAGGGGACTTGACTTGTGACACACTCACTAGTTGGTACAAAGTGACTTTATACCGTGTGGGATTTTCACTTCTAAAACAACTGAAGCCTGCCACTAAATCTTGTTATCTAAATAGCTGGAAGGATTCTATCTCAGACAGGAAGACAATTTGCATCAGTGAAAGCAAGGAAGGTGCAGTTATAATTTTCAAGTATGTCATAATTTGCTAATTAAAAGATTAACGAGCTTGACTTGTATTGTTGAGCTAATATTATGGTAAAAGACAAGATTTCTGAAAGATGGGTGTCAGATGCTTGGATGGGGGGTTGCGGGGGGCGCAATTTCAGTGCTTGCCCTAGGCGCCATTTTCCCTAGTTACGCCTCTGACTGCAGTGGCTTGAGCAAGTGGAGGGAATATTTGCCAATTCCTCCTCCCTACGGAAGCACTCCATGCAAACCAAAAGTGGGTCACTAATGGCCGCACAACTCTCAACAACCTATTTCAAGCTTTTATGGAGTGCTTCTGCAGGCTTTGTGACCCTCAGAAACATATTTCTGGGGTTTCCTCTACATGTGCATCAGTAGTGGGCACGGTGTCGGCCACTGTCTTCTCCTCTTCTGCTAATTCTGCACTCAAAATCTCCAGTAATGTGGCAAACATGCCATTTTTATTTTATTTATTTTTGCATGTATATCCCGCTCTTCTTCCAAGGAGCCCAGAGTACACGGTTGTTTTTACCCTCATAACAACCCTTTGAGGAAGATGTCCCACCTTGCAGGTTGGTTGCTGCACAGTGGTCCCGCCAGTGGTTCAGCGTAGCTCCTGCCAGGGTTGGCCACCAGCCCAGCCAAGAGTCAGAAGTAAAGGGAAAGGGTTGCACCACCCATAAACCTCCTCTTTCAGGGCTTTCTCCAAGGCTGACTCCTCACCAGGCTCTGCAGCCACCTCTGTTTGTTCTGCCCCCTTTTCATCACTGGCCAGCTGTTTTTAAATGCTTTTTTGCATGCCTTACATCCTGGCCCCACCCTTTCCATTTCCTCCTCCGTATTCTTTATTAAAGGTATCCCAACTCAATCCTGAGCCTTGCCTTCCTCCTCCTGACCATCCCAAGTTCCCCTGATGTCAGCACTTGCAGGCGCCCCTTGCTTCAGGGCCAACTGCTTGCTTGTGTCTCCCAGACCGGACAGCAGGTTATGCAGAGTTAAGTGACTGGCCCAGAGTCACCCAGTGAGTTCCATGGCTGAATGGGGATTTGAACTCAGGTCTTCACAGTAGTAGTCCAGCACTCTAACCACTACACTATACTGGCCCACAAACCATGTCATGTTGTCCTGCTCAGCAGGTTGCCTGCATTTTATTTCCCCTGCAAGTTTAATAAGGGAGCAGCCAACTCAGGAAGGGGACAGGCATATGATCTGCACAGATGTGTTATTTAGATAATTACACTGGACAAATCAGTTTTGTCTGAGGTCCTGTTCTATAGCATATTTACGGTAATAGCAAATTGTAGCCATTTGTCAGTCTGTTAAACACATTTGTATGCTACCTTTCCTTCAAGTAACTCAGTGCAGCTATTATCACTTATGTACTCTGTCTTCAACAACTTTGTGAGATAGATTAGACATATTCGATTGTTCTAAAACTGTGTACACCATACCTAGGTCGAATGGGATCATGGCAACTAGCCTGTTCTTAGCCATGCCCTCTGGTCATAACCGTGTTCAGAGCTTGTCTGGGGAGAGCAGTACTAAACCTGGGGACACTTCTTCCATGTAATCTAGAACTCTGGAATACCCAGGGTTCTAAATCTCTCAAAGGAAATGTCCTACAGTTCTGCAGTACAAAGGGCCAGTTTGGACGATACTTGCCAGCCATCACATCACATCTCCCTTATAGTCTTTCCCCACATAGTCACATGGGTGTGGAATACCCAAAGCACCCTTTATTTCAAGTAGTATTTTACCCTTTCAGGCAGTATTTTAACCATACATTAAGCGGCAATTCAGACATTTCTTCCTCTGTGTGACTATATGAGGTAGAATGGCACATCATGTGCAGGGGAGACATGGCACATCAGGAAAGGTGAGTTGGACTTCCTCAGACATGTGCTGCATCCAAGGTGAGCAAGTAGCATGGTTAAGGAGTGCATCAGTATACGCAATGAGGCTACCAATCTCATTCCCATGCTTTCTTTACCTGGGTACAGCATACTCAGTTTTAGAACATCTGAATAGGGCTCAAGTGACTTTTCCATGACATTTGTTAAGCTTCATGACTGAGCAGGAATTTGAACCCAGTCTGTCCAATACAGACTCTCTAAACCACACCATACTGGCTCCGCTCTTTGGAGATGCCCATCTTATCCTGTCTGCCCAATGACTTGCAGGAAAATTTTGATAGTGAAATGGGCAGTTGCAGGGGTGTAGCTAGGGGGGAGGGGGCCCGTGTTCATCCCTCTCTTGGGAGGCCCCCCAGAGTGAGGGAGACAATGAAGAAAATAGGGAGGGGTGGAGCTGGAGGGCCCTCAGGAGCTGGGGGCCCATGTTCTTTGAACCCTTTCGTTCAATTATAGCTACGCCCCTGGACAGTTGTAAAATAAAACCAAGGCACTGCATGTTTAGCTCAAATGGACTCTTAACCTGCCCATTTACCTCTTCACAATCATACACTAAACATTAGCCTTCCTGTGTTAATTGTGTTTTCTAACTGTAGTTATTCTGAATTAATGTTCATGAAGGAAATAAAATGAATCTACAACTGCAAATGTACCACTTTGCATTTACATTGAAGCAGAGTCCCATCTCACTGAAGGGAAGCAAAGAAAAGCTATTCTGTTGTATTTAAAAAGAGTAGCATTAAGATAGTTCTCTGTGGTTTAAACATAGACAAGTTGAGAAGAAAGCTTGTGATTCTAAACAGGGACATCCAGAATCCTCTTGAATCCTGCCTTTCTTTGTAGCCTTTGGATATCTTATCCAACTTCTGAGATTCAGTGTTTTTGTTTTTAAAGGAGATAAAGTGCTTTCCTATTTCACAGAGAGTCTTATGTTAAATGTATTCACATTTATAGAGCAGTTGAGGTTTTGGTGCGGAATTTCAAAACCCTTATTCAAAGAGCAAAATTCTACTATTTTGCACAATAAACTCTATCCATAAGCTAGCCTGCTAAGCTGTTTTGGGGACTACATAATAAATCATGTGAGTTAGATTGTGTATTGGATGATTAGTTAATGAGCTCAACCATCTTGAAATCTGTGGCAAAGTTTCCATTGATTTTAATGAATATGGGTAGCTGTTAAGATCATCAGTCTTTGATGGCTGAAGTTCTCTGATACTGTACAGTTACCTGAAAGATGTATAGCCTGTACTCATCCTGCAGATTCCTGCACAATCCTCAATATATTCCTGTTCCCGATTATTAGGGGGGAATTCATGTCAACACTTCAGATCCTGATTTTTGTTTTTTAAGGGGAAAGAAGCTGTTGAATCATCCATTGCCATACTGTCAGGATGTGCAAGATTTATCAGCTACAACTTAGTATTTCACTGATAATCCCCAGTGTGTCTGAAAGTCAGTGGGAAAAAGGACAGACAGGAAGAATGTTTGTGAATATCAGATAATGAATGGTGTGTTAGTAGAGTAAAATACTGTCTATATGACAGTGAGTGTAATTTTGGTTCGTTGATTTCCACCCATCCACTCCAGTCTGCCTTGGGTATCAGTTTCAAGTAAACATTTGTTTGTTATTAGATGCTGCAGCAATAGGAATTCTAAGGATTAATGTTACAGACTGACATGGGTCCCACCAGGCTGCTACCATGTGTCACAGCCCAGTCTCGACCAGCCTGTGATTTTTCAGTTTCACTACTGCCACCAAGTAGACTTTTAGGCTTTCTCTGGCTGAGTCTACTGAAACCAGCCTTCCAGCTTCTGTTTTATTAAAAATGAAGTAGTGAGGGGTGAAGGCTTTAGGTTTGGGGTGAAGAAAACAGACAGGAGCTATAGTGGGTTTTTTTAATACAAACAAGCAATTTTTCTTTGAAAAAGTTCAATTTAAAACAGTAGTTCCTTTGGAAAATTCAGTACCAAAACAGCAACCAATAGAGCACAAGGAAGAAATAAAATGTGATCAAAATGCATCCAAACTGACCTGTCTAACAGGTCTAAACCCTAACTTCAGAGTCGTTACCCGGAGTTTTTCTGCAGTCACCTCAGCTTCTCCAGCAAACCCAATTTGTCCCTTATTTAGCCTAAGGTTCTGCTCTCATTTCACAGTTCTGGTGTTTCAGTCCCAGACTGCTGGTGAGTGATAAAGCTCTCTAGAGGGACTGACTCTCTCCTAGTGATTTTTCGCCTTTATTCTCAGCAACTCTTTTCAGTTCTTCTTTTCCACTCCAGCTCTGCAACTCTTTCCGGCAATGATGTCCACTTGATCTTCACTCTGGCTCCTGACTCTTCAGTTCTCCAACTTGTACTGCACTAAACTATGCTGAAGGCAGCCTCCCAATATTCTCCAACTTCCATCCCATTTTTACAAACCATCCAATCAACACAACTTAAGTTCCCTCCATTTTTCAAAACATACCCAATAAAATCACACTTCCTCTTTCCTCCAAAATTTTAATGGTCAAATTCTTCTACCACCAAAATCAAACTGTAGAACAGGAACTATGAACCTTTGAACCCTGCACAGCTTTCTTAACACAGTGAATAAGCAAGGTAATTGCAACATAAAATCTTATATACAAAACTCTTTTACGTAGTTTCCCATTTTTATCTAGAAAAATAAATATCTTAAATTTATAGATAGCTGAAGCAAAAGACATATGTCTCTGTACTTAAACTATCAGTGTATATTGAATGCTGTTTCCTGGTATAAAATTGGACAGGATATCACTGTGTCTAAGACTTCAAAAGACCAGAATTTCATTAAAGAAGGCACAAAATATGCTCTGCCCCCTTAATTGTTTTTAAGGGGAAATGAGTTCTAATTTTGCATTGATACATTTGTTTCTGCTTTTGTAAGTGAGTCAGAGTTTATGCATTTAGTGTCAGAGCCCAAAATGCCATTGACTGTAAAAATGTTTTGTATTTATGAGAAACGTATCAATTACTTTTTCTCTTGTTGACTCAAAGTATTTAGTGCTGCTTTATAACTTGGACATCTCTTGCAGAGTAAGAGATCAAAATTTTATATATTTGAGTATAGTGCAGGTACCTACATGCTGTCACAACACTGGCTGCACCCTTTTCCAAATTAGAAATATATATGGTTTGGAAAAAATAAATATTTTTGAACTGATATAATAGGGACAACACTAATATAGCACAATGTAATATTTGTTTGTTTGTTTATCATATTTCCACACCGCCTGATATGTACATCTCTAGGCAGTGTACAAAATTTAAAATATTTAAAAGTTAACACATTAAAATACATGACACAATAAAAACAGCATAAAACAGTTATTAATAGAAATAGTTAAAATTAATTAGTCTTGAGGGTCTTCTTGAAAACAGACGAAGAAGGAGATGCTCTTACTTCAGCAGGGAGCATATTCCAAAGCCCTGGGGCAGCCACAGAGAAAGCTCAGTCCTGGGTTGCCACAAAATGAGCTAGTGGCAACCATGACCAGACCTCTCTAGAAGATTGTAACAGGTGGCAGGGTTTATGACAAAGGAGGACCTCTCCTAAATAGCCTGGGCTCAAGCCATTAAGGCTTTTATAGGTAAGAACCAGCACTTTGTATTTCACCAAGAAACATATCAGCAGCCAGTGCAGTTCTTTTAACTGTTATGTGGTCCCTTTGTGATGTCCCAGAGACCAATCTGGCTGCTGCATTCTGTACCAATTTTAGTTTCTGGACGACGTACAAAGGCAGCCCCACTTAGAGTACATTACAGTAGTCAAGCTGAGAGATTACCAACGTATGTACTACTGTTTTAAGGTCATTCAGCTCTAGAAATGGATGTAGTTGACGTATCAGCCAAAGCTGATAAAAAGCGCTCCTGGCCACTGCCTCAACCTGAGAAACCAGGGAGAGCTTTAGGTCCAGGAACACTGCCAAGCAATGTACCTGATCTTTCAGGGGGAGTGTAATACCATCCAGAACAGGCAGATCTAAACCATCTCTTGGGTCCCGAAATCCCACAGTCAGTACCTCCATCTTCTTTTGATTCAACTTCAGTTTTTTATCCTTCATCCAGCCCATTACTGCTTCCAGGCAGGCATTTAGGGAAGATATGCCATTTCCTGATGAGGTTAGCATGCAGAAGTAGATCTTGGTGTCATCAGCATATCAGAGCCCCTGGTGGCGCAGTGGTAAAACTGCCGCCCTGTAACCAGAAGGTTACAAGTTCGATCCTGACCAGGGGCTCAAGGTTGACTCAGCCTTCCATCCTTCCGAGGTCGGTAAAATGAGTACCCAGAATGTTGGGGGCAATATGCTAAATCATTGTAAACCGCTTAGAGAGCTTCCAGCTATAAAGCGGTATATAAATGTAAGTGCTATTGCTATTGCTATTGCTATATTGATAACACCCTGCACCAAACCTCCTGATGATCTCTCCCAGCGGTTTCATGTAGATCTTAAAGAGCATTAGAGACAGTATGGAGCCTTGTGGAGCTCCACACTTCAGTTCTCGCTTAGCAGAACAAAAATCTCCAACCAGCTGGAATCTACCAGAGAGGTAGGAACTAGACCACTGTAAAACATTGCCACCCTATCCCACCTCTCTCAGGTAGTCCAGAAGGATACCATGGTCAATGGTATTGAAAGGCGCAGAGAGATCCCAAAGGATCAGCAGAGTCACACTCCCTCTGTCGATAGCCACTTGGAGATCATCCATCAGGCTGACCAAGGCAGTCTCAACCCCATAGCCCACATGAAAGCCAGTTTGAAATGGGTCTAGATAATCTGCATAATCCAAAACAGCCTGGAGCTGAGAGGCCACCACCTGCTCAATCACCCTGCCCAACCATGGAAGATTAGAAACAGATCTGTAATTAGCTAATTCTGAGGGATCCAGTGCAGCTTTCTTCAAAAGTGGTCTAATAATAGCCTCCTTAAGACAAGGAGGCATCCTGCCCTCCCTCTGAGAAGCATTTATAATATTTACCAGCCTCTCTGATAATATAATTATTAGATGATATAAGCCAAGTTGGAAAGGGGTCAAGAGAACAGGTTGTAGGACGCATTATCCGAAGCAGTTTGTCCATTTCCTCAGGAGTCACAAACTGAAAGTGATCCAGTCTAATCCCATAAGAGGAGTTGATGGACACTGCAGTAACTGTGGGATCCAACTTAGCCTGAATATGAGATATTTTATCCACAAAAAAGTCATTTAAAACATCACAGTGAGTAACCCATGGTTCCAAGTTTAAATTCAAGGGGGAGTGGGTACATACTAGCCCCCTCACAACCCTAGACTACTCAGCTGGGCATGAATTTGTGGAAGCAATGCAGGCAGAAAAGAATTGCTTCTTTGCCACCTGCACTGCCAGAGCATAGATCTTCAAATGTGCTCTGTCTTCTGCCCAATCAGACTCGCACTTAGTCTTCCTCCACTTGTGCTCTAGTCATCTACCTCGCCACTTCAGCTCCTACAGTTCATCTGAATACCTCGGGGCTGTCTTTAAAGCAAGTCTGAGAAGACACTTAGGAGCTATTGTGTCTACTGCTCTAGTAAGTTCATTATTCTATCTTTGTACCAGAGCATCGATAGAATCATTAGCAGATCCAAACCTAAACCCTTCCAAGGCTTCTTAGAATCCTATTGGATCTAATAACTTCCTTGGGTGGACCAAGGTTCTTCACCCCTGCAGAGGTGGGTCATGGCTGTAAGTTCTACCTTAACCAGATGGTGACCCATCCATGACCATGGGGAGATGACAGGAGTCCCCACCAATGGAACACCACCCTGATCAGAGCAAAAGACCAAATCGAGCATGTGACCAGTGTCATGTGTCGGTCCAGAGACCAATTGAGATAGGCCCACAGTTGTCATGACCGCTATGAACTCTTGAGCAGCTCCCAACAACCTGGTCCCAAAATGAACATTGTCGTCTGCCACCAACAACAACCTGGGCCACTCCAATGCCAACTCAGCAACCAGGTCCGTCAGCTCAGTTGGCAACTCCACTGGACAGCGGGGTGATTGTTACAACAGCAGAAGTCCCAGTCTATCCCTGGTCCCTAGACTTAGGTACACACATTCAATATAGGCCAAATCCCTGACAGGGATCCTGGTAAGGGAGATGGTATTCTTATAGACCACAACCACCCCACCTCCCTGCCCACATCCTCTCACCTGTTCCACCATGGAGTAACCCTCTGAGAGAAGCTGGGACCGAACCAGACCACTAGCCTCTCCTGACCAGGTCACCATGATACGTACCAGGTCAGCTCCTTCATCCATGATCAAGTTATGGACTACCTGAGATTTATTTTGAATTGACCTGGCATTATAGAGTTATAAGGTGAGGTTCTGTGGGTGGGTGGGTGGGTAGTATTTTGCTCCAAAGTCAAAGAGGTGGTAGGCCTGCTGGAAGAGGAAACAGCAATTAAATTTCTGAATTCCCTTCCCTGTAACAGACCGCTGGCCTACCAGCACCATATCTTCATCGATTCCCCACCACCACTGGTATAGCTGCCCCAGGGTCATCCCCCACCTCTCTATCTCTGTTCAACCCAAAACACCTAAGTGTACCAGGCCTAAGGTGTAGGCAACCCAAAACACCTAGGTGTACCAGGCCTAAGTACTAGGCAACAATGAAGTTAGCAGGAGTCTTCCTTCCAGTGGTCCAAGACAATAAGTTGGCCCCAGCACTCAGTCCCACTCCCAAAGGCCGCCACCAAAGGCTGCCACTAATATCCAACTGATATGAAACTTCACCAAGGTAAATGCTTCATTCTAGACTGGAGATAGATTGTTTTATTAAACTGTGCACATCTTAGAGATATTTGAGGGATTTTGTCTTTTAAAATGTGCTGTTTTTTTGTGGTGAGTTGCTTATAAAATGAGGTGGACCAATCAAATTTATATCTGCTACATTTGCCATTCTTCATTCAATTTTTTCATAAAGTGGAGGACTCAACCCATGAATGCTACCCAAATACAGAGCTATAGTGTATGGAAGTGAGATATACAAGTGGCAATCACCTGGATCTCCATATGGCATGATCATTTCCCCTGTGCCCAAGTACTATACTGTATATCCCAGCCATATGAACATGCATGAAGTGTTAGAGGTTGTTGATTTTTACCCACAATAGGTAAAACAGCAGAGCACTAAGGAATGAGCACACACTCCAGTTACAGAGTAGGTAGCAGAGGATGGTTTGGATATTGCAGCTGTTTAGAGAAAAACACATAGAGATCCTTGTATGACTAAACACTAAATATTTATTGGTTAAATACACTTAGATAGGAAAGACCTATCTCTAATCTAAAGGACTACATAGTGGATAGGTAAGGAGAGAGAGAGATGTTTCCATCTGCTCTCTAGGAGGAAAGGAAGGATTGTGACTCAGCACAGGAAGTGCTGCAGAGTCAGTTCAGGGGTCATAGAGTAGGGACAGATAGGGAGACCCTGACTCACTGTCTCTACGCCCAATGCCCCTAGTGGTCATTAGGACAGTTGGTGCAAAAGGTCGATGCACTGGAAGTTCATCTCCAGCATGAAGTTGCCAATACCTGCTGAGGCACTCAAGGTCTTAGTCAGAGGTCTGTCACTGCTCTCCTACCTGCGATCGTTTAACGATTGAAACTAGGACATTCAAAGCATGTGTTCTAACTGAGCTATGACTTCTCCCATCAGAGGCCTTTGGCTCCAATTGGGGACCAGAAAGTTGCCATGCAACTCAAACAAATCATGTGATTGATGCTTTCTTATTGCTGACATTTTACATCTGGATTATGTGGAAAGGGTCTCTGTGTGTTATATGATCCATTTCATATGAAACAGGTCTAACTGCACATATGTTCAAAGAGATACATTTGGTGGTACATCGGGATGTGCATGAGCCAGTTTGGCGTATCCTCTGGGAAGCGCCAAAACCGCGTGGGCACCAGCATTCGAACCGGCTCAATGGAGCAAGAAGCGGTTCTCTTAAGGAGCTGGTAAGGAGTTCCTTACCTGTTCCTCCCCGCCCTGCTGCTTTTCCGGGTGCAGCATCCAGTCCCCAACTGGTTGCGCAGGTGTGGCGCTGTTCCCTGAAGCTTGCATGTGGCACTGGCATGCACATGGCTGGCGTGCAGGTTTGTCAGCCATTTGCGTGGTGAGCATAGTGTTGCTGACCACGCACAAGCACCAGCCATGTGTGTGCCGATGCCATGAAGAGCCTACAGGGAACAGTGCCACAGACAGCCCCGCATGGTCGATTGGGGATCATGTTCCACACCCAGAAATGTGGCTGAGCAGGTAAGGAGCTCCTTACCATCTCCTTAAGGGAACCGCTCCCCACCAGCCTGTGCATGAGCCATTGGTGCACATCTCTAGTGGTACTACAGCCAATGGCATATGAAAGCCTAAGGAAGCTGCCCTCATTTAAAATTATGTTAAAAACAGAAACGAAGTCAGGATCTTGGAAGGACTAGCATTATCACAGCAATAGAATCTCAAACATTTGCACCAGAGTTATTCTGCTGAAGCCAAATGGACTACAGTACTCTGTAATACAGAACTTCATATGTATAATATATGTTTATTTTGAATTTAGAGTTCTATTTGGAAATGCCTGTAAGAAATAATATATCAGAATTAAAATATTTACAGAAAAAGTTTAGTGATAACGTGTCTAGTTTTGATATAGGAAATATGAAGAGAAGCTAGATAAATGCATTGTTTTGGATCTCTGACATAATGTTTTAAAGAGGTTTAATGTTTTAAAGAGTTTTTCAGAGCTTCTGCCTCTGAAAATAAATTTCTTTCCTTCATTCCAAACTGTCCTTGGTTCTAAAAAAAAATTTATTTGTGAAAACAAAACTCAGGAACTTGTACTTTTATTATGTCTTAAACAAAACTCAGGAGCTTGAAAGACATAATAAAAGTACAAGTTCCTGAGTTTTGTTTTCACAAATAAGATTTTTTTTAGAACCAAGGACAGTTTGGAATGAAGGAAAGAAATTTATTTTCAGGGGCATTTTTCTCATTTTTAAGTGAGACTGGAATTTCTGGGGACATAGCAGAAGATAAGAGTCCTGAAATTATTTTGATTTTGACTTTGGGGGATGAAGGTAGAATTTCCAATAACAAAGATAATATTTTTACTTTATTATTAGAAATCTTCCTTTTTGTTCTCCAAAGCAAAAATCAAATTTAAGGAGCCTGTCTTGCTACAGCCATAGAAATCCCAGTCTCACTTAAGTGTGCCTATCAGATTATATTGTGTTCATTCATTGTACCATATGGTATGACGTTCTCTGATTATGGTGAGCTGGAACCCTTATCCATTCATTCGATGCTTTGCAGCAGTCATTATTGAGATGGTCTGTATGTCTATGTGAAATATGCTCCCACTTCTCGTCTCTGAGAGGGAAACAGAAGAACTGCTTACATAGTACTTTCCCCTCCAAAAATCAAATGTGATTTATTACTGAACACGGCAGTGTGTGCAGTAGCTTTAATAGGCATAGTAATAGCCTAACTGCATTTTCTGCTTAATCATGTTAGGAGCCATTTTAGTGTTTAATTACATTCCCAGTGATCTTAATGGGAGTAACATTGTTAACATATTACATTTTTAATGAACTCAGGTCACCCTCCTCTTTACTCAGTAAAGATAAGAGAATGTGTTTTTTTTAAAAAAAAAAATACGTAGTTAGGGCTTAACAGTTCCAACATATGCCACGGCCTGAACAATTACATCACACTAATTAAAGTTATTTTCAGTTTCACTGAGCATGTAAGTGAAAGGCCTAATGGGTGTATATCTGAGACTTCAAAACTATAATAGTATTTCTTGTTCATTCTGAATGACAAAACCACACATGATGTGAAGACCACCATGATGAGAACTCCTGAAGTTTTATTGTTTTACTTTAAAGCAGATGCAGGAGGCTCAAAATTTTATTGGAGCAGTGGTTCTGGGAGAGGTGGGGGGCATGTCTAACTAGTTTCCCCTGTGCCATTTCCCCAGTCTAAATCACAGTCCTTAGAGCTGCAAAGAACTTTTGGCTATGAAGTTAGAGCTGCTGTTAACCCTATAGGGGAAACATACAGGTTCAGATGCTGTATCTTTGTTGAAAGCCTGCCCTTTATCCATCTATTTTGCCACATCCATGCTTCTGTCATTATTCCTAAGCTAGCATAGTGATTTAGTGGCCAAACTACAAATCAGGATTCTCTTGATTAAAATCTCACATCTGCCATTAATTCATTAGGAGACCTTATACAAGCCATTTCCTCTCAGCTACAGCTCCCCAAGTGCAGCACGTGAATAATTATACTTACAGGATTGTTGTAAGGATTCCATCAAAATAATACACAGGAAGCACTTTGTGTGCTCAAGAAGCACTATACAAATTCCTAGGATTGATATTCTTAGCTACATTAATTAATATTCCTAACAATCACATCCAGTGGTAAGTTCCCTGCATCTTGGACATCCGGATTGCATCCTGTATTTAGTCCTGCATCCTGGACACCCAGATAGAGGATGACAACTAAGCACAGCACATGATGTGCTTTTTTGAATGTGAAAAGTATTTTACTTTAACTGAAGTTTGAGTGGCCTATAATTTTTTTGATCTAATCCTGTTTCCCCATGGTTTGTTTTCATTTTTATAAATTTCATTTAAAATAATGTTTCAACTCTTTAGGTAGAAAACATGAAACTAGCAGGAATTCTTACTGTGCAATTAACTTTTCTTCATCCAGCTAAACCCCCAATGAGTTTGAAAAGTACTATTTTCATGCATGTCATGCAGTGTTCCCTCTAAGGCATGTGCACATGCCTGCGCTCACAAGTTCTTTAATGCCCGCTCATTTGATTTTAGATCCCGCTCAGATTGAATCAGCAAGGCCCCATTCTGAATGCATGTATGCACACACTGCTTTGATATTCCTGCCCAGAACAAAACTCATTCCGCACAAAGATGAAAAAAATTAGAGAGAACACTGGTGTCATGAACAATTTCTGTTTTATTGCTTCATATTTTGATATTTATTGATTGGAAGCTCTTATATTCAGGCAGCAGCGATATAGGAAAGTGCTGAAAGGCATCATCTCATACTGTGCTAGGGATGTGCACGGAACCAGCTGGCCCGGTTTGGTTGGAATCTGGACCAAACTTGAACATGACTGGACCAGTTCGGTCCCATACCCCTTAGAACATGCCCCCCCCCCTTTATTCGGTTTGGTCCGGGGGGGATTCACAAAGTTTTTTAAAAAATATATTAAAAACTGTTTTTTTACCTCTAGCCCCTTCGGGGGCTTCCTCTAGGTCACGTGGGGAGGGGGGTCCACGAAGGTTCCCCCTCCCCCCCGCCAGCCTCGTTTATCATTGCCATGGCCCGTTTTAAGCCCTTTTTTTGCCTGTTTGGTCCTAGGTAAGCTGGCGCTGCAGCCATGTTTCCCGCTGCTGCACGTGTGCAAATGGCCTCTGCGAGGCCTGGCATGGCCCAGGGCCTTGCAGAGCCCATTTGCGCATGCACGGTGGCCATTTTTTAAAAAAATATTTTTTAATTCAACGAGAAGAATCGGGTTCTGATCATTGATATTGCAATCTCAAGGGATAGACGAGTCGGCAAAAAACAATTGGAGAAAATAACTAAATACAAGGACCTTCAGATTGAAATTGAGTGGTTCTGGAAAAAGAAAGCAGTAGTGGTGCCAATAGTTGTTGGTGCCCTTGGTGCAATACCAAAAGAACTTGAACACCATCTTGACACCCTGGGCATCGATAAAATTACAACTCATCAGCTACAGAAGGCCACACTACTCAGGACAACACAAATACTATGATGCTATCTTTAATTTTTCTTTGGTTATCCTAGACCCTTGGGAAGGGCCTGATTTAATGTACCAAATCCAGTCAATAACATCTGGTAGACTGTGTTTTAATATTAATAATAATTAATAATACTGATTCTTAGTACCAGGGTCTCCATGAGGCCTACTATATTATTATTTTTGGATAGGTAAGCTTAATAACTTTCATTCTGATCTATTTAAAGCAACAGATCATGACAGTTCTTGGCCTTAAGAGTTTCATTTTTATAGCAATTCTGAAGCTGATGGAATGTTGGCACTGACTCAGCTATTTCATGCCATAACTCCACTTGCAGCATTGCCTTACAGTTTTCAGAATGTCATCATTTTGGACACTGATGTGAACCTTTTTATGTTTTGGAAAAGTTGTCCAGGCAGGAATATAGTCAGTTTCTTGAGAAAACTGGTGTAAATCCTGCCTCTTCAAAGAGGCGCATGGGATTGTACAGTTGCTAAAAACAAATGTGTGAATCTTATTTCAGAGATATTCAAGACTTAATATTATAATAGCCCCCATTTTCAACTGATCTGATAAATTTCAGAGCCAGAGTAATCTCAATAATTTGAAATATCCTTAACAATTGTTTAAAATAATTACAAATTGAAGCTTAAACTATTATAGCTTTTAAGATTATGAAGACTTGTTCATAAATTCAAAGTACATTGTATTGCAAAGAAAATCTCAAACTAAATATCCTCATTGTGCATGGGAGGAAAAAGAGGGGGTTATTGAAAATCGACTTGACATTCAAATAAAATCTGAAAAAATATTCTGGCATGTATGTTTGGGAACTGTAAAGACTTCAGTGAAATCCTGCATGTTCATTTATCTACTGGCAATTTACATTTTTAAACAAAAAATTATTTATCATCATATATTTTAAATTAAACTTGTGGACGTTTCATTAGAGCCATATGTCTTGAAGTCTAATGAAAAAGGACTTGAAGAAACTTCAGCCAGGAATTGTCAGGGTCAGTACTTCATGTGACATGGTTATTATGGGCAGAAAAGATGTGATCAAGGCAGACTTGGAAGCTATGTATGTCTTTTATCACTTCTTTTGCTGTAAGTTAAGCCAAGTTGACTATGAAATTCAAGGACTGTGGTGACTGCAAACAGTGAAGAAACTAAAGAATTTCTGAAGGCATTTAACTGTAAATCAATTTAACCAGTAAAGAAGACATAAATTAAAAGATTATGGGGCTTAAGAGTTACTATTCAAAGAAAATTGATAGGGGGATAAGGGAAAACAGCATTTGGGGAACAGCAGTCACAGGAGTCAGATGAGATAAGATCTTCTAGACTGAGATGGAGAAAGGAAGGAAAGAATTAAAGTAACGGGTATGTAAGAATCAAGAGAGAAGGGAACTGGAAGAGAGAACAGGGCTTCACAACATTCTTGGCTGGAACTATGGAAAATTGATAATAAAGAATATATTTTGCTTAAGTGCAGTACATGATCTTCTGCCAACTTTGGTTCACTCTCGGGGAAGGAGTCTGTTGCAGTTTATGTGGAGAGATATACCCAACTGACACATTTTTCAAACTGCAGCAAGGCAACAATCCAGGACTTGGCATCACAGGAAGTGTGTTGTGTGAAATGATCTTGCCAGGTGTGTACTGCATTATCAGTGTGGCTCCTTTTGTCTTCCTATTGAATGTATACCAGGAAAATAACAACCCAAATCAGTACATAAAAAAATTGGAAGGCTATTCACACAGGTGGGCAGGGGAAAGGCAGGGTCCAACTCACTTCGCCACCAGATGATCCGAAAAATGCTGCAGGGTGCGCTCCCAGATGATCCACACTGCTCCAAGCAGCACTGATCTCCGGAGGCTGGGATGATGCGTCCCAGCCTCCGGATATCCCACAGTGCACCACACAGCCAGTGCAGTGCATTTGGGGATACTCCTGTGAGATGCAGGAGGATAATCGAGGCACACATCTCTGTGTATGCTTGGGCTGTGTGAAGCCCGAGCATACACACGACCCTGTGCCCTTTGACCCAGGTGAAAGCCCAGGGGGAAAAACTGGGCTTGCAAAGGAAGCAATGCTGGGATCCGCAGAGCCTTAGAGTTAAAGGTCGCTTCTACAGTAGCCATTTAGCCTGAAGTTTATTTATTTTATTTATTTATTGTTGAATTTCTATACCGCCTTTCATTAAAAACAACCCCAAGATGGTTTATAAAAGTTAAAAACATACAATTAAAATGACAATTAAAATATTAAGCTAAAAATATAAAACACATCTAATTTAAAAACTATAAAATACAAGCATAAAAACACATAGACACAAGAATAAAAACACATAGAAGCAGCATAGAAATGGTCATGTAAAAGCCTGGGTAAAAAACCAAGATTTAAGAAGCTTTCTAAAAACTGTGATGGAGTCTGAGGAGCAAATGGCCACTAGAAGAGCATTCCAAAGTCTGGGGGCAACAACAGAGAAGGCCCTGTCCCAAGTGCATGACAGACAAGCCTCCTTCATTGTAGGCACCTGGAGCAGAGCCCCCTCAGATGACCTTGTCAAGCAGGCAGCAACCCTTGGGAGCAGGCGGTCCCTCAGATACCCCGGGCCCAAAGTTGCCATCATTTGTCTCCTTCTTTTGACGAACCCAGACAATGTATTTGCCAACCCACTGCATTCCATTTTACAGAAAAACCCAGACCACGGAAGAAAAAAGGCACATCCCTTCTAGGTCCTTGAATGGTATGAGTGCTTCTAGGAAACTGAGTATTTTCTGAGCCTTCATCCATGGCTGCAGCCTCAGAAAAGTGGAGGTTTTCTGAGGTTGCAGCCAAGGAACAGAAAGAAGGCACTCCCCTTCTAGGTCCTAAAGTGGCTCGAGTGAGTTTTTCTCTGAGAATTCAGCCATGGTTTTAGCATCAGGGGCGGGGGGAGAATTATTTCCCAGATGCACCCTTGCCATTCATAGACCTAGCTTAATGAACTGGGGTGGGGGGTGTTCATTTAAACTGAAACCACGGAAGGTATGTGTGTGCTCCCTCTGGAGCAAAGAGCATGGAACATGAGCCCTGTCCCCCACCCCACCCAGTAAAAGAGAAGGAGGAGGAGTCGTCAACAAGGGAAGACAAATATTGATGCGGGCGGCGGGGGGGAGGCTGCCATCGCTTTTCTCATACTGTAACTGTCTTGTTGACTCAAAAGAGGACTGGCAATATTAATCACCTCTCTGAGGACTACAGTGACACCTCTCGCATCGCTTAAGCATTTTGCTGTGGCCATGCTAATTCACTTTAGTCCCAGTGCACTGTTAATTATTATTGTCTATCTACCACTCCAGCAACAAAAACCTGTAGGAGCCAGTGTGGTGTAGTGGCTAGAGTGATGGACTAGAACCGGGGAGACCCGAGTTCAAATCCCCATTCAGCCATGATACTAGCTGGGTGACTCTGGGCCTGTCACTTCTCTCTCAGCCTAACCTACTTCACAGGGTTGTTGTGAAAGAGAAACTCAAGTATGTAGTATACCGCTCTGGGCTCCTTGGAGGAAGAGCGAGCTATAAATGTAATAATAATAATAATAATAATAATTTGCTCTGTGTGGACTGAGCATGAGCAGTACACAAATGACCTCCTTTTGGCCACCCCCGAGGTGCTAGTGGTGATGGGGGGTGACTTCAATGCTAGGATGGATCCTGATGACCACACACTATTCTCCCGCCACCACCTACCCATCCCTTGCCTGGAGTTTGAACCACTGCCCCTTATTCGTTATTCAGGGGATCAGAGAGCTAATTTTGCTGGGCTCTGCCTGGCACAATCAACAGCCAGACTTAACTTACAAATCCTAAACGGCTCAATGGAGAATGATCATTCAGGTGAATATACCTATCTATCTGGTGTAAAAACAAGCACCATAGACTATGTCACCGTCTCCAGGAATCTACTCCCTTATGTTCTGATCTTTAAAGTTATGCCGCATAGTGATCACTTTCTGCTCCTTTTACAACTGGAGTCCCTCGCCCAACAGTCACACTTGGAAACTCACTACCTGCTCAATATTCTTACAGAGGGACAAGACAGATGTCATGCAAAATGCACACCACAGCTTGACCAAACAATAAAGGAACTGCTCTCAGTGGAACCTTTTCTGAGCTATCGGCGAGACCTTATATCTTTCTCCTCTGTTTCAGCCCCCCTGGAGACATATGAGAAATGGGTGCACAAGCTCCAAAAACATCTTTGTAGGAAAGGTGGCTCTCCCGCCATGTCAGCAGGATGCCCTTCCAAACCCTGGTTTGATGAGGGTCGTTTAAAGGCCAGGAAAGCCCTTACCTCTGCCTACCTCATTTATAGAGCTAGTACAGGAATAGTTGCCTCTGAGGTCCTCTCACATCTCCAACTCCTCAAGAAACAATATAAAAATCTTCAGACAATTAAGAACAGAGGCCATGAAGGCTACCTGGACACTACTCATTCAGGCTGCCAAAGCGAAAGACTCTCCCACTTTTTGACGCATCACAGCTAATTCTTCTTGCAATGGCTTGGCCCAGATAGACTCCCATATCTCGCCATCAACCTAGGAATTGCACTTTCAGAACCTTTACGACGATGTTACGGTAAACTTAGACCCTTCTCTAAGGGATATAAAATACTTGCCCAGCTGGCCACCAGTCATAATGTCGGAGGTTGAATCCCTTGTCTTACAATCTAAAGGTTCCTGGATATCAGGCCTTGGACAGCTCTAGGTTCACGGTATCCCCCCCTACATTTTTGACCCAGCTGGAAATACCAAGTCACAGAAGGGCATTCACCCACACCCACTGTCATGCCCTTCCATCCATTGTTTTGTAGTTAGATATGTACTCATGTGTTTAACTATGTTTTATCTTTTTATGAGTCATCCCGTTAGAGTGGTATCTCCTTATAGACCAATTTTGTATATCGTTTGCACTAAATTGTTTATATCAGTTAGTTTTATCAGATTTATTAGTCTTATCAGTTGTCTTCCTTTATTTTTTTGCTATCCCGCTTTTACCCTTTAGCATATCTTATAGCTTATTTTAAGTGTTCCTAACTATCACGTGTGTGGGTGCATGTAAGATCAGAATTAAATCTTCCTAAAACCTAACATAAATCAGAGATAGATGTAAAGAGGAAGGGGGGAGGGGAGATAAGGAAGGCACTCAGGAATAGGATGGTTGGGAATCTGGAGTTAGTAGAGGGAGGAGAAAGGGGAAAGGGAAGTGGAGACCAAGGCTGTAGAAGCAACACATTTACCAGGATCTGGCGTGGAACAGCAAGTGTGCGCAGCTTGGGCACAAGGCTTGGGAACAATGAGAAGAAGTGTTGGGAAAGAAGAAGCTAAACTATATGTGAGAGACAGCAATTAAATCATTTTGTGTGTATGTGTGTGTGTGTGTGTTTACATCTGCCTAGAGTGTAATTCTAAAACCAGCAGGAGGATATAAATAATGCTTCTAATTCAACATTGCAAAATACCTTTTCAGAGAAAAGACAAGATTATCCCCTTTCTTTTCAAGGCAATTCACCAGATAACAATGCAATGACCAATGACAATTGTAAACCTTCTGTAAAAGGAAATGCACGCTCAACTCCTGGCTTCCCCCAAATATATTACCTGAGAGCAAGTCCAGACAATCTGTCTCTTAGGAGTTAATCATTTCACTTAGAGTCCAGTGATACTTTGCAACAGGGAGTCTCTTAATGGAGAACCTGGCAGAGACAGAGGCCATAGCCTGGTCCACTGGGCTATGAGTTCTGGTCCAATATGAGTGACCTGGGCCACAACATAGTCCAGTTGCTTGTGGGTGTAAACCCAACTAACATGCAACTGTAAAGGCATTCCAAAGTGATAGCATTTGAATATCTGTGAAACAGGAAAACAAGCCCGGCCACTGTGTTTCTTGATTACAAGTTTCACAAGCATTGTGAAACAATGCTGGATTACCTGAACCTTCACAAAGCAAGTACCCTTTGTCCCAAAGGCAAATCCTGAGACCTGGATGTCATGTACTGGTCAGTTCATTCAGAGTTCAGGCATTAATTGTTTTCTTAATAAAGTAGAATCAGACATAGGTCTTGATTTCACAAAACTCTGGGTCTAATGTGGCAGTCAGGGTGACCACAACACTTCCCCCAGAAGCCTACTGTGTCACTAAAAAAATTGCAATTCTCAGAGATATATTTTCAGGTAGCGCGGACCACTTCCCGAGGAAGGGGAGGTTATTGAATTTGTGCCCACTGCTGAGCCAGCAGTGTAGCTGATTTAGATGAACTTTTAAGAAGCACCAATGCTTAATTCATTACATTGGTACTTTAGGATGTCAGCCACTGATTCTTGCTGATCAAGATTTAGAATGTTGCAGTGGATTGAAAACAATTATACAATTCAGCAAGATGTTAACAGAATATATTTGAAGCAGATTCTAGTTTATTATGATCCAGATGAAGCAAAGTAATTAATTACCATTTGATGAGAGAAAGATACTAGAATAATTTGACCTTTTTGGAAGAACTTTTGGAAGCAATCACATCAACATCACATATTCAAGGAATTATTTGGAAGTTATATTGCCACAGTTATCTAATTTTGATTCAGCACTCTCCCTTTGCACTTGTTTTGGATTTATTGGTATATTGGTGAATTTGTTGAAACAGCCTTAAATGTTATATGATGTTTAATTGCCATTTGGTATATACCGTTACGTTTTAATGCTGGTCCAGCACAGATCATCTGTATGCTAGTTATCCACGGCCCCCCACCCCTTAAAATGCCCCCTGCCATCCAGGATGGTGGTGGAGGTGGTGAAAGCTTGTTCCATGAGCCTCCTGCCTCCCAAAAGATAGGTCAAGCCGTCTTCGGCCCATTTCAGGGCTCTCTGTGCACACATGCAGAGCCCTGAAATGGGCCAAAAATGGCCTGACCTGCCATTTGGGCGGCAGGAGGACTCATGGAAAGAGCTTTTGCTGCCTCTGCTGCCATCTCCGTCTTGGTCTCCCCTCTCCGCTGAGGGGGCTGGCCGTGCTGTGTGTGCTTGTGCTGGGCTGGCTGGGTGCTGCCGCCGCTGCCTCCTCCCCCTCCTCTGGCCCCTTAGAGTGTCACCGCCGCCTTGGCAGTGCCCTGATTGGTTTAGCACTGTGAGGGTGGGATGAGGGTAGGGCTTGCCACGTATGCCCTAAGTAGGTAGATAGATAGATAGATAGATAGATAGATAGATAGATAGATAGATAGATATTGCAATGTACAGTACTTTGTGCATATGATTGTTTTTTAAATACATCCAGGTGGAAGGAAATTCATTGCCCTCCTCCTGCCCACCCTTAATCAAATCCCTGCCTCCTGCACCGTAGGGATTTGGCTGCGGACCCAGTTGTGATGCACAGGTCTGCTGCCATCATGTCTAGCTTGGCTGTCAAAGTGTAAAGCAGGCCTGCATAACTTCAGCCCTCCTACAACTCCCACTATCCCCGGCCACAGTTGTCAATAGGTATGAAAGTTGTAGTCCAACATTTGCAGGAGGGCCAAAGTTATGCAGCCCTGTAATACATGTGTAATGACATGTATTTAAGAATAAGGCATGAATTGTTCATGAACAGAACAGAGGAATTATATTTTTACAATCAACTCCTAAATATGTCTATTCAAGTATAAGTCTCACTGGCTAAAATCCTAACTAATGAAGCACTGGTGAAATGTGAGGAGCACTAGTGCTTCTGAAAAGTTCAACTAACTCAGCTACAGTGGCAGGGGCACATTTTGATAACCACTCCTTCCCCACAAAGTGCTCTGTGCCACTTGAAAATATCTCCCTGAAGTTTGTGCAGCCCTCAGGGACAAATTTTTGGGAGACACAGAGGGCTTCTGTGTCATTGAAATTACACACCCCCACACATTCACACACACTAGCACTGGTGCAGCATTGCTCTGGAATGCTTCAGAAACACTGGTGCCACACCAGTGCTGCTTCCATTGTACCAGTGCTTCATTAGTCAAGACAGGGGCATAATCTTTGTGGGGGGCAATGAGGCTCAAGCCCCCTCTGGGATTTCCAGGAGGGGACAATGCCCCCCAGTGGGCTGCCAGATGGGGGTGGTGGGGCTCAAGTCCCCTTCTGGATTTCCTTTGGGAGGCAATGCTCCCCGCCTCCTTGGCTGCCAGGGAGCATCAGCAAGCATTCACGCTCAAGTTCATCAGTCAGTTGAACAACACAGTCAGTCCTGCATTGTCTTTCTAGCAACTCAGCAAGTTCTCTGGGCTCTTTCACTCTATGACTCTCTGATTAAAAGTAGTATAACAAGGAGAAAAGCTAATGGTGCTCTATGCATGCAGGTGCTCTGCCCAGAGCAACCCCATTCACTATCTTATAGTGCTCACATGTAGTCTCCCATTCAAATTTGAACCAGGATGGACCCTGCTTAGCAAAGGGAGCAATTCATGCTTGCTACCACAAGAACTCTCCTCCCATGTGCCCTGTGCCCCCTGGGAAATTAAGAAGTCAACACCCCTGAGTCAGGATGTCAGCCACTGTGTGCAGTGAGGCTTATAACCTACTGCAAAAGTTCACAAGTGTACTTGTGACTGCAGCCACATAACCTGTAACTTTACCTTTCCAGGTTGGAAAAAAAAGGGGGGGGGATTTGAGTGAAAAAAATGGCTAGAGGGGGAAAGTGGGCCCTCTGCCCCGTCACCATTCCTCTTTGGCAGCATCTTTTGAGGCTGTTATGTGTGTCTGAAACATGTACAGTAGTTTGATGCTTGTGATACACAAAGAAAAACGCAAACTAGATGGAATTTCTAAGGGGGAAATAGCAGCTTAGTGGGGAAAAGGTGAGTGGGGGAGGGAGATGCTTGAGAAGTGTCTGGCTTCTCAAAGAACATCCATTCAAATGAATGGAATGTAAGAATACTAGGTTTCATTTATCCTTGGCCACAAAGCTTTAGTACCTTTGACTGATATGCAGTACATGGTTACATAATCCTCATTTGAAGTGGTTAAGTCTAGCTCTTCATCTTAAGCAGTACAAATAATTGTCTTTTCCAGATAAATTGCAGTCAAATGATCCCAAAAGAAAAGCCTTTGCATGTGGTATTTTGTATTATTGTCATGCTGTTCTTTTGATCACTTATCTGCTAAACCCAGCCTCTTCTCAGTCATTATGTTCAGACTTGCCTTTCCCAAATTTCTTTTCTCAGACTAAACCTCACTTTATTCCTCTGGCAAATGACTCCCACAACTTAATGTTTTTCCCCACCCCAGAGAAAAATCAACATATTTGGGGAATTTCAAACAACATCAAAGACCTGAGAGCTGCTGTTGCTAATGACATTTGTCTTGAGGATTTGCGTAACATCCACTGATCTTTAATGTTTCTTTGTCTGCAAAACAAGAATAGTAATTGTGATACAAGCTGTCATGCTGAACCAGTGATGAAATAAGATGTATTGGGATTTCAGAGTTTTTGGCTAGGGATCTATACCCTGTCTTCTTGCTTGCCCGAGTATAAATACATGTCAGATACAGGCTGGTTGGCTAGCGTACTTGTATTGACAGTTCACCATGCTAACTTACACTACATTTTTAAAGAATTAAATCAGTTTAAGATTAAATTTAAGGTTTTTAAAATTTCCACCCATGCTCTACAAAGTATGGAAATTGCATGTTAAGGTAGTTACTTTCCTTTTCAGCAATGGAAGCAGTAACAGGTTTTGTATGGTCTTGTATATTATGCTGGCTTTACATATAACAAAAATATAAAGGATCAATGTTTGCTTAACATACAGTATGTTTAATACAGTGTAGAACAATATACTCAGCATAAAATAATAATAATAATAATAATAATAATAATCCCCCAGTGAGGCACTACCTTGGCGTGGTTGTGGGGCTTGTGTGCTCTGAGGAAGGTGAGAGCTATGCCAGAGGTCCAACCATACTGGACAGGTCTCACCAGAGGAGCCAGACAAAGAGTGCCTCTCCCATTAACAATATGGTGAGATGTAACTTTAATAAATCTATACCGGATCAGTCGTCGCCCGGGTCAACAAGGACCGCGCCAGGTGCTATAGTCCCTGGACATCTGGTGGCAAGTGGGCACAGGACTCAGGATCTTCAGTTGAGCAACCAGGGCTGGAGACTGCAAGGTTACTGGAAGAAACGTCGCTTAACCGGAAAAAATATACGAAAAATGCCAACAAGGAAATAATGATCTGCTATTACAAGTCTAGTCCAACTAGAAGAGGTTATTTAAAAAGAATGTACCAAATTTGGGAAGATAAGCATCCAGATACAGAAATAACAGAACAAAGGCTAGCAGACCAGAGAAGATACATAATAAGAAATAAAGTATTCACAGGAGTTGAGCTGGAAGAACTGCAAAGAGCAACACAGGCTCAAGATATGGAAGAATTACCACCAATTGAAGAAGTTGCTCAGGCGCAGGTGGAGGAGGTGTTGGAAATAGAGGATGCCACTGTTGCTGAACTGCTTCAAAATCAAAACCAGGCAACTGCCCCTTTGCCTCCACCTGAAAACCCCCAATGCCGTTTAACAGAAAAGCAACAAGAACTAAAGCAAAAAATAACTGAACACATGAACCAAACAACCACCAGGGTTCGACTTCCAGCTCTAAAAACAGTTGCCAAAAAACAACTCGCTCAGGCATTAAAAGATGTCAATGCTGCACTTCCAGAAATAACAACCAATAATTTGCAAGAAACAAACCAACTAATGTACAGTGCAGCAACAATAACAACACAAGAGCTCGGATATAAGATCAGTGGACCTGTCAAAAAAGAAAGCAGTACATCACCTAAATGGAAGATTAGATTAGAAAATAAAATCTCCAGGCTTAGATCAGATGCTAGTAAATTGAAAGATATGAAAGACAAGAAGCTGAAGAATGAAAACACCAAAAAGTATCTGATCCAAAAATACCACCTAGATTCAAGGAAAATTAGAGAAGTCCTGGAAATAATAAAGCAGCAAATAACAGCAGTGTCAAAGAAGATTAGCAGGTATGAAGCCAGAATTACACAACACAGGCAGAATCTCCAATTCCAGTCGAATCAGAGATGTTTCTACCAAAGCATAGAAGGAGAAACTGCAAGAAACCTAGAAACACCAAATAAAGAAGAAACAGTGCAATTCTGGGGGAAATTATGGGACAATCCAATAGATTATAATAAAAAAGCAGGCTGGATGAAAGAGGTCAAAAAATGTAACCAACAAATGCAAGATCTAATAATAACACCAGAATTAATAAGTGAAAGAGCAAAGAAAATAAAAACTTGGACGGCGCCAGGCAACGATGAACTGCATGGCTTTTGGCTTAAACACCTAACAAGCCTTCATAAACAACTATCAAAACAGTTCAATCACATTTTGCAAGGAGGTGATATTGAACAATGGCTAACAACTGGGAAAACTCATCTCATCATGAAAGACCCAGCAAAAGGTGCAGTTCCAAGTAATTCTAGACCGATCACCTGCCTGACAACCATGTTGAAATTATTAACTAGAATAATAGCAGATGAAGTGATGCAACACTTATTAACTAACAAACAGCTTCCAGTTGAACAGAAAGGAAATTGCCCGAACACCAGAGGCACAAAAGACCAGCTGCTGATTGACAAAATGATTTTAGAAAACTGCAAGAGAAGAAAAACCAATCTAAGTGTTGCATGGATTGACTACAAGAAAGCCTTTGATTCATTGCCTCACACATGGATACTAAAATGTTTAGTAACAACTGGTGTCATCAAAAACATTCAGATTTTTTTTTTTTTAAGCAATGAGCATGTGGAGTACACAGTTAACAATCAATGGTGAGACACTTGGACAGGTTAGCATTAGAAGAGGCATTTTCCAAGGGTACTCACTATCCCCTCTGTTGTTTGTAATCGCCATGACCCCACTTTCACAAATACTAAACAAAACAGGCCTCAGATACCAAACATCTAAAACATCAAGTCAAATCAACCATCTGCTGTACATGGATGATCTGAAGCTGTATGGAAAATCCCAGTCAGAAATTGAATCACTACACTGTCCGTATATTCAGTAGTGATATAGCAATGGAGTTTGGACTAGACAAGTGTGCTGCATTAATAATGAAGAGAGGAAAAATAAGAAAAACAGAAGGAATAGAACTGCCCAATGGAAGCAAGATCAAGAACCTGGAAGAGAAAGAACATTACAAATACTTGGGCATTCTCCAGGCTGATAACATCGCACACACTGAAGTTAAAAGAAAAATTGGAAGTGAATACATCAGGAGAGTTAGGAAAATCCTCAAGTCCAAACTCAATGGCGGGAACACCATACAAGCCATAAACACCTGGGCTATACCTGTTATCAGATACAGTGCAGGAATAATAGACTGGACCCAGGCAGAGCTAGAGACGCTAGATCGTAAGACCAGGAAAATCATGACCATCAATCATGCTCTGCACCCCCACAGTGATGTAGATAGGCTATACCTCCCTCGCAGCTCAAGTGGAAGAGGAATGCTGCAAGTCCATCAAACAGTAGAGGAGGAGAAAAGAGGTCTTGAAGAATATATCAAGGACAGTGAAGAAGATGCACTTAAAATGGTCAATAACACAAAACTATTCAACACCAATGAAACAAAGCAGGCCTACAAGAAAGAACAAGTCAAGAACCAAGCAGAAAAATGGAAAAATAAGCCACTGCGTGGTCAATATTTGCACAATATAACTGGAAAATCAGACATCAAGACCTGGAGTGGCTTAAAAATGGCAACTTGAAGAAAGAAACAGAGGATTTAATACTGGCTGCACAAGAACAGGTACTAAGAACAAATGCAATAAGAGCAAAGTCGAAAAGTCAACAACAAACAGCAAGTGCCGCCTTTGTAAAGAAGCATATGTGGACCACCTAATCAGCTGTTGTAAAAAGATCGCACAGACTGACTACAAACAAAGGAATGACAAGGTAGCAGGGATGATACACTGGAACATCTGCAAAAAATACAAGCTACCTGTAGTCAAAAATTGGTGGGACCATAACACTGAAAAAGTTATAGAAAATGAAGATGTAAAAATATTATGGGACTTCCGACTACAAACAGACAAACATCTGCCACACAATACACCAGATATAACTGTAGTTGAGACGAAAGAAAAACAAGTCAAAATAATCGACATAGCCATACCAGGTGATAGCAGAATAGAAGAAAAAGAAATAGAAAAAATAACAAAATGCAAAGAGCTACAAATTGAGATTGAAAGGCTGTGGCAGAAGAAGACTAAAATAATCCCAGTAGTAATGCGTGCCCTAGGTGCAACTCCAAAACACCTTGAAGAGCACCTCAACACCATAGGGGCCACAGAAATCACCACCAGCCAATTACAAAAAGCAACTTTACTAGGAACAGCCTATATTTTGCGACAATATCTATAACAACAACAACAACAATATTGAAAATAAAATTCAGCCATCCCAGGTCCTTGGGAAGGACTCGATGTCTGGATAAAACAAACCAGTCAATAACCAGTCATATACACAATATACCACACATTGTATGAAGCATATGTGTCATTATGTATCATATATTGACAGTTTTCATTATAATCTCTTTCTAAATATATAATTTCTGTTTAATATCTTCTCCTAGAGATCCTCGTATCTGTATAATATATCCAACTGCTAACACCTATCTGTCTGTGTAAAAACAAGAAATAATACACAATAATAATAAATGCAGATATATTTCTTATTTTCTTTGATCAACCCATTTTCACCAAGGAATATACAAAATTGTATATGATTTTATTTGATGTTAAGTTAATCCTTCCATGAATTTGGTTCCCAGTCAAAAAATAAAGAGCAGTCTTCCAGAATTGACCAGTAGATTTACTATGAGGAAAGAGAGTATGCCAGGAACTTACATACAAACATGTCATGGCACCCCAACTGTTCCCTTTTTTATAAGGAGGGTTATTTTGGCAACTGGTGATTAGGAGTGGAGAAATGGAAGAGGGGGAGGGGGAGGAGCGGGGGGGGGCTTAACACTTTCCCTGCCTGTCATTTTTCTACTTAAATTGGCTCCCCAGTCAGCTTCCACCCGAAGAAGTTCCAAATGCAAACAGCTGCCCAGTATATTACACTAGTAGATGAGGCAAGTCGTTGACCAAGCAAAGTCATTTTGCATAGATTACTCTGCTAAGAAAGTTCCAGAATTGAAATCCAGGAGACCCTCTAATACCACAGGGTTAATGTTCATGAAAACTGTGATACTGGACTGCTTGACCTAATCCAAAAAATAGGGTTAGTTAGCTAAACAATCCATTCCTGTGGCAAGAGTGGATAGAGCAGCCTGCATGGAGAGAGTGAGTATTTAAACTGTCCCACACATCAGCTGAGAAACATGAGGTAGTGTTTAAACAACCACTCTCCCCACTTCTCAGCTGACCCACAGGGAGGTTTAAATAAGCAACATAGGGGGCAAGAGCAGTTGGTGAGGGCAGCACCGGGGGCGGCAGCGAGAGGCACCATCGTTTAAGCAGCACCTGCAAGCTACAGCACTCCTCCTGTATTCCTGTGTGGGGTGGCGGTGCTCCGCCTGATATCCAGGCTGGCTGTGGCATGGCCCTGGTCTCTGTGCATGTGTGAGCACCATAGCTTGCAGGTGCTGCTTACACGATGCTAAGCACCTGCTTATTACCTCCTTAAAGGTGCCTCTCGCCACCTCCATGGTGCTGTCCTCACCGGCCACTCCTGATAGGAGTATAAAACTGCAAATAACTGAAACTACCCCCTGCAATAAATAAAGTGGTATACAGGGAGATGGCCCACGAATGAGTGAAACTGCTACGTGAGGGCCACCTGTATATGTCTTAGCATTCTTTATTTATGTGCTTGCAAAAGGGAAGTGTTTTTATTTATTTGCTTATTTATTTGCATGTTTGTTTGTTTGTTTGTTTGAGGTTCATCTGAGGGTGCCACCAGCTCATCTGGTGAAGACTCAAGGCAAGCCTTCTCTCTAGTTAACCCCTGGGCACTTCCTAAATGCACTTCCTAAAATTAGAGCTTCTCCATTCCTGATGGCTTTAGGAAACAGCTAGACACATCTCTTCAGCCTTTTTAGTTGAGGTTTTGATGGGTTTAATTGATATTTTAGTTGCATTTTACTGATTGTTTCAATTTTAAATTTTATATAAGTAAGTAAATAAATAAATAAACACTATATTTGTATACCACCTCATTACAACAAAAAATAACAGTTTGAAATTTGTAGGATTTCAACTTTGAAACATTATTCATTTTATTCAACATTATTCACCAACATTATTCATTTTATTGACTAATTACCAGAGATGATAATTTTGAAATAGTAAATTTGAATCTGAGAAAGATATTCTGCTTCTCTTGGGTATTATGTCATTCTGGAATTATTGATCTCATTATTGAGTGTTAAAAACCTGTTCAGAACAATAACAGTTAAAATATGATCATATACAGAATTTCTTCTTTTAAAAGTACCAAAAAAAATTTAAAACCTCCCCCCACCCGCCCGCCAGCATATTCTGATGTAAAAAAACAGTCCATTCAGCTAATTTAAGTGGCAGGATTTTTCATGCATCATTTGTTATCTGAAGGAAACTGGGAAGTATTATATTCAGAATTTCTGCTAGGAATTTCTGGTGGCTACTAGATGCACTGGTGGCAACTGCAACAAACCTCTCTGGATGATCTCAATGGGTGGTGAGGCTCATAGTGAAGAAGACATTCTCTTAAATACCCTGGGCCTATTAGTAGATAAGGTCTACTAACAGTCTACTCTCTATTAGCAGAGGTAACATGTAATTCCATCATAAGAAATGAGTTTCATAATCAGGTCTAAGTTGTCTGACTTCTCTCAGGGTAAGCCTCTTCTGGTAAGACAAGAATGAGAAGAGCTAAGAGTAGATAGTGGGCTTGCTTTCTGGCAATGGATCATGTATAGGTTATAAGAAACATGGGCACCTTGAGCACTAAATTAATGGCCTGGTTCAAATTAACATGGCTTTCCACACAGAATAACATTGGGGCCATGGCAAGAACACCCCCACCCCCAACAGACTGCCTATGCATTCACAGCACGTCCTTTAATCACGTGTGAAGGGTGTTCCTTAGAAATTGCCCTTCTACATGCGCTGCAAACACCTGTCACACTCTTTTGTGACTTTGGGCATGTGCATTCCCACCATGGCCGTAATGTTATTCCATGTAGAGGGCCATGTTCATCTGAACTGGCCCAATGTCTAGCTTCCTTTCCAAGAACTGGAAATTCAGGGTAAGGCTGGTTTACGACTTTATCCAGGTCTTCTATATAAACCAGTATTTCAAAACCAGTTTTTAATTTAGGAACCCAAATTAATTTCCAGTAAGTTTAGTTTTCTATTGTTATTTTTCAGGTCGTCAATATAAACCTGTATTTAAAAATCAGAACCTGAATTAGTTTCCAATAAATTTAATCTGTCTCATTTTTGTAGTGTTCAACACTTTAGGGTTAAACATGAAGTTTAAATACAAACTTTTACAATTGTTAATATTCCATATTAGCTGGTGTGACAACCATGGAAATATCCTTTGCTGAAATGTATCCTTTCCACTGTAGTATTCTATAGCACAAATCAAAGGAGAAGAGGGTTAACTTCTGGTTTTATTTATTAGAACAGCTTTTAATTTCCATTTATATCCTTAATGATTTTGCACACTTTCAGCATTAAGATTACATTACTTTTCTGGCAGTTCTACTCCTGGTTTACTGTGTTTTAAAGCTCAAGCATTTTTTCCTCCTGATTTTTGGATGTAACTAATCAAGCTTGCTGAGTCTCATTCCTCACTGTAGCAAACAAAACATATAAGTACTGCAATTATTTAATTGGGTGGTGGGGAGCAAAGATAGGATAAAATATGTAAAATAGATACAAATATGTTAAAACAATGCTGACACTTATAGTACTATTTAAATCATCTCTCATAACTTTTATTATTAGAAAGTATGTGCAATTGCCAACGTTTTAATTAGATTATGGTCTGTATTGGTTCAGAAATATGACTTCATGAAGGATCCAGCAGCCCCAAATTCTAAGCCAGTATGGCATCCACCATCAGCTGACTAATGGAAATAAAATTAAGTGACTATCAGCACAGACTTATGCATGTTTACTCAGAAGCCCCACGGTCTTCAATGGGATCTACTCCCAAGAAAGTGTGCATAGGATTGTAGCCTATTGTTTTATAGCTGCTTCCCTCTTGAACACAAAGAAATTTTATGATTGTTTAATTAAGCTTTATTCAGAAACAATTCCATTTTTCTCTTCCTTCTTTACCTCTCTTTCCTTTTTTACTCCAACCCCCCCCCGCAAACGTCTCCACTGGGTTAAACTTCTAATTAAAACAACATAAAAGATAGAATAGATATAATACAACACTTTCCTCCTCTTTATAACAACCAGAATGGAATTGATTTAAAATTTGGTGACAAAGTATTGAAGTATTTTAGGTGGTCTCCTTTCATGCACACTTCTCCTAATTCTTGGGGAATCTGGCACAAGAGCTGTTAGCTATTTGTTTTCTGGTACAAAGGATTCCCTGTAGGGTTGCCAACACTGCGTTGGCAGATATGGGGACAGGGACTCCAGGGGGCTGGGCAGGGACATGGCCACCTAGGGGTTTGTCTTTTAAAAAAATAAACATTTTAAAGCCGCTGCTATGCAGCGGCGGAGCAGGACAGCGGTAAGAGTTCTCCCACCTCACAAACGATGGGAAATGAATGGCTGTTCTCTGGGGTAGGGCAGGGGCCAGGGTGCACGGCATGCTGGTGAGTAGCGACAGCTGCGCGCTGCTTCTGAAAAGGCTCTACTGTACTCCCTCCTGTCCTGGAAGGCACTCTCTGCCATGACCGCCAGTCACTGACTCCAACAGGAGGAAGGAAGGAGAGCGGGCGGATGAAAGAATCCCTTCTTTAGCCCTGCCTTCCTCTGAATGAGGCAGACGGGCCGATTTCAGGCTTCTGCCCATACACATTCTAAAGAATGCATGTTCTAAACTGTCTTGAAAAACTAAAAATTAACAAATCACCTGGGTCAGATGGCATCCACCCAAGAGTTCTGAAGGAATTCAAATGTGAAATTGCTGATCTCCTAGCCAAAACATGTAACTTGTCCCTACAATCAGACTCTGTACCAGAGGACTGGAAAGTAGCTAATATGACTCCAGTTTTCAAAAAGGGATCCAGGGGGGATCCGGGAAATTACAGACCAGTCAGCTTAACCGGTGCCAGGTAAATGAATGAAAAGCATACTTAAGGACAAAATTGTTAAGCATATAGAAGAAAAGGCCTTGTTGAAGGAGAACCAGCATGGCTTCTGCAAGGGCTGGTCTTCTTGCCTCACTAACCGTCACATAACAGGTTCATGTGTAGATTGGTAACAGGTTGAAGGACAAGAAACAGGGTAGGAATAAATGGAGAGTTTTCACAATGGAGGAAAGGAAAAAGTGGGGTCCCCAAAGGATCTGTACTGGGACCAGTGCTCATTAACTTCTTCATAAATGATCTAGAAGTCTGGGTATGCAGTGAAGTGGCCAAATTTGCAGATGACACTAAACTGTTTAGGGTAGTGAAATCCAAAACAGATTGTGAAGAGCTCCAAAAGGATCTCTCCTTTTGAAACTGGGGAGTGTGTGACAAACACAGCAAATGTGGTTAAATGTAAGCAAGTGTGAAGTGATGAATATTGGGGCAAAAAACCCAATACACTGATAGGGTCTGAGCTTTTGGTGACTGACCAAGAGAGGAATCTTGGGGTTGTGCTGGACAGCTCATTGAACATGTCGACTCGTGTGTGGCAGCTGTGAAAAAGGCAAATTCCATGCTAGGAATCATTAGGAACGTGATTGAAAATAAAAATGCTAATATTATAATGCCCTTATACAAATCTGTGGCCACATTTGGAGTACTGCATGCAGTTCTGATCACTATAGCTTAAGAAGGCCATTGCAGAACTGGAAAAGGTGCAGCAGAGGGAAACCAAGATGACCATGGACCTGCAGCACTTTCCTTATGAGGCAAGGCTACAACATCTGGGGCTTTTTAGTTTGGAAAAGAGTTGATTGCGGAGAGACACGATAGAGGTGTATAAAATTATGATGGAGTAGAGAGAGTGGGCAGAGAGAAAATTTTCTCCCTCTCACATAACACTAGAACCAGGGGTCAACCCATGAAACTGATGGCAGGGAATTTTAGGATCAACAAAAGGAAGTACTTCTTCACACAGCGCATAATTAATCTATGAAATGCTTTTCCATGGGATGTGGTGATGGACACTAGCTTGGATGGCTTTAAAAGGGGCTTAGACAAAGTCATGGAGGACAGGTCTATCAATGACTACTAGTCTGGTGGCTATAGGCCACCTCCAGCCTCAGAGGCAAGATGCCTCTGAATTTCAGTTGGAGGGGAGCAATAGCAGGAGAGAGGGCATGCCCTCACCTCTTGCCTGTGTACTTCTGATGGAGAAATTCTAAGAATTCTGGGTTCATTTAATGAGCAGAGGCCCTTACCGACCATCAGGTTCAAGCTTTTATTGATCACAACATGTTGGGTGTCTCTCTTCCAAGAACACACACTTAGGCTTTTGGCAAGAGTCTTTTATACTGTTTACAGGCTATAGGACTGAGTTCAGAGCCTATCAGAGGCCAATGTTTCTTGGTATACACCAGTCATACTAGTACAAGCAGAGTAAAGCTTAGCCATTGGTAGATGAGATGAACCAATTACAAGGCAGAAACCAGCAATAATGCACCAATCAGCTTTATGCCTAGTCAGGCAGGGCCACCTATGGTCAACAGGTGTTTATCTCTACTCCGGCGGGGCAGAGTATTGTTTCCAAGAAAGGGGGCCCTTGTAATGGCAGGGTGCAGAAACCTGAGACCTTTAAGGCTTATACAGGTAACACAACTAAGTGAAAGGCAATAGTGGAATTTTCCTTCATCATTTCTCAGGGGCATCTGGTGGGCCACTGTGGGAAACTGGACTGGATGGCCTGGGGCCTGATCCAGCAGGGATGTTCTTATAAGTTGGCACTACCAAACAATAAGTCCTCAACACCAGCTCACTGAGAAGCATCAGTGGTAACAATAGTGTGCCTGATGTTGTTAAAAGAAGTGAGAACAGGGCTTTCAGCAATGGTCGATTTGATAGTCTGAAAACTAGCCTTGCTGGATACATCCCAATTAAATGCTATAGTATAAAAGAAGATGCAACAGCACAACTTAGCTTTCACCAAATCTGTTTTGGGATGTATGCCACTCTGAGATATTGTGTGTTCCAAATATGTCACTGAGTGTGCAAAATTGACATTTCTCTGCAGAGATAGTAACTCCATGTTGTTGGAGTTTTCTTAAGATTTCTGTCAGTTTAGTAGAGATGTGCAATATGAGTTGACCTTGAATTGATTTGGGTTGAATCGGGGGTTTACACAAATCGCTCTCAAAATAGAGGACCTGATTTGGGGTTGAGGAAAATCAACCCCTGATTCAACCCAAATTGATTTGGGGGATTCAAGTTCCATTTTTCCAGGGAGAGCTGGTCTACCAATTGGGGTTGACAGGTAGACCAGCCCTTCTCTCCAAGGTAGACCAGTCCTCCGAGGTAGGCTGACACACTGTGTCCAGAGCAGAGGGCTGGCCTACCCGCCGACCCCAGTTGGTAGACCAGCTCTCTGCGAAAACCACCATTTTGAGGCCTGTTTTCCAGCTCTTCCCAGAAAAGCGGGCCTCTAAATGGCACAAGAATCACTTGAATCGATTTGAGTGATTCAAGATTTATTCATTGAGGCAGCCGGCCAAGCCTTTTTTTCACTGACTCAATTTGTGTTTATTCGATTCGACCTCAAATTGGATTGCAAAAATTGATTTGTGCACACCCCAACAGTTTAGCATCATGCTTCTCAATGGTTTTGTCATACACTAAAATGTCATACTGAAAGTAAATGATGCCATCTATAGTCCCCAAAATTACAAGCATTATTCTTTGAAATACCAAAGCTGCAGAGGCTAACCCTCTGCGGCTGTAAACTGCCAAGAGCCGGAAGTTAGTGGCAGTGCACAAATACAATAAATTAATAATCCAAAGGGCAGCCTTTTGAATGGAAAAAGACCCTCTGGGGTAATGAAGGTTGTGCATTTGCGAGAACATTTGAGCAGAGGAATTTAATGATAGGCTGAAGACAAGTCCAAAGTTGTGAACAGGGAGGCCTCTTTCAGATTAAGCAGCATTTCAGTTATATTTGGTAATAGATGACAATCCACTACTAGGGATGTGCGAGCCAGGGTAGACATTGAGCCAGCCTGGTTTGAGCGGTCCGAGGTCAAACCGGACTACCCCCACTTCGAAGAACCGGCTCATGGACCAAAGTGGGCAGCATATTTGTAAAGGGGAATCTGGCTGTGGGGGCCCCAAGTGGGATTCCCTAGATTAAGTAGGGTGGTGGTGAAAGGGGAATATTTACCATTAGTTTCCCACCGGTGAAGCTGGTAGTGGCAACATCAGAAGTGGTGGCCGTGGCTCCTCTACCCCAGCCCCGCCAGTCTCCCAAATGACAGGCCAAGCTATCTGCGGCCCAGTTTGGGCCTTTGCATACGTGCAGACGCCCAGACAGGGCTGCAACCGGACTGGCCTGTCATTTTGGAGGCGGACAGGGGGGCTGGAGCAGCACCCGCCACTGCCTCCAATGTCGCCGCCTCCGCTGCCCCCACTAGTGGTAAACTTAAGGTGAATATTCCCCTTTCGCCACTCCCCAGCCTAGGGGATCCCCCTTTTCTTGTAAAGGGGAATCCTACCCTAATTCCCCTTTACAAGTATATCCCCCAAGCCACCCCGCAAGCTGCTTCAGCCAACTCGATGGTTGAACTGGACCTGGACCCATATTGGTCAAGCCCGGGCTGGGTCAAGTCGAATCTGGTCTGGATTCAAACCAAGTAGGCTGAATGACTGGCTCGCACACCCCATTCGCTACTGTTAGAATTCACATATCTTAAATCTACTCTTTATTTATTTATTTATCATATTTATATACTGCCCCAAACTCAAGTCTCTGGACAGTTTATAACAATACAATAAAAACAACAAATAAAAAAGTTAAAAGTTACAATAATTAAAATTTAAAGCAACGTTATTTGAGGTGTACAGTTTGATTTTTGTACCAGAACAATGAGGCCCATTCTCATGAATCATCTCTACATATAATTCTCTTAAATGCACCCATTGCTAATCCCATGCATGTCAGCTCTTGCAAGAGTTCGCGAGCGAGCTGATGGAGGAAAGCGAACAGGCAGGCTAATGGCCAGCCAGCTGAGAGAACGTGGTGCTGGAGAAAGCAGTGGGTGGGGAGGTGGGGAAGTGGTGGTGGGAGGTGGGAAAGTGGCAGTGAGGGGGAAGTGACGGGGTGGAAGCAGCAGCTGAAATGGGCCAAGAACGTGGGAAGAGATGAGGGGAAAGGAGGGCTGAGGGCCGAGAGTGAGGGAGGGGGGCTGAGAAGGGGGGAGAGCCAAGAGGGATGGGGGAGGTCTGAGAATGAGGGGGAAGGGGGAGAACTAGAGGGGCAGGTGCTCTGTGCCCAGGCCAGCTAGTTCTGATGGTTTTATGATGTCAGCATGCTGTAGTCTTGAAAGCACCTCCTTAATGGGTTGGCACAATGCTATGGGTATGTTCTTCACTTTTGTTTAACAGGTACTGCATTTGCCTTTATCTGAATTTTATGTTTTAAATGTATGGCAGTGCCAGTAGTATCAGCAAAAACATCCAAAAAATCAGCAATCATATCAGCAAATCAATGTTCCATCATCTGTAATATGGGTTCTGTGCCATTTGAATCTAACACTATCAAGAGATCTTTTTGATGTTTCCAGCCCAATATTGAGATTCCTTTTTGTGACATGTACACTTTCCCTTCTGCACTACAACCTTTATATTCCAGCACAGCAGTGAAGTATCAATTTATGCTATTCCACAACAAGGGAATCTCCTATTGTGGGGTACCTATTAGGAGTGTGCACGGACCGATTCGGAGGCCATTCTACTGGCCTCCGAACCGGTCCGGACATGGGGTGGTTTTGGTTCGGGAGGGTTTGTGTCGGGGGTTCCATTAAGGGCGGGGGGGGCTTTACTTACCCCTCCCGCCCTTTCCCGTTTTTGCGCCGTAAGTACCATAAAAAATGCGGGCTGCAGGATCCCTCTCCGCCCACTTCTATTCTCTTTGATGGCTCCGCGCTCGGGCGGGCGGCAGCTGCTGCCACTGAAGCCCCCTCGAGAAGCCCCCTCGAAGCTCTTTCGGTACCTTAAATCTCGCCCGGACCGAGTCTGACCACACTCGGGCGGGCGGCAGCGAGATGTCCTTCCGCCCGCCCGCTCCCTTCCCTGCCGTCTGCAAAGTGCAGGAAGCCTTCTGCGCGCGTGCGCAGAAGGCTGAGTGCAGGAAGCCTTCTGCGCACGCGCGCAGAAGGCTTCCTGCACTTTGCAGACGGCAGGGAAGGGAGCGGGCGGGCGGAAGGACATCTCGCTGCCGCCCGCCCGAGTGTGGTCAGACTCGGTCCGGGCGAGATTTAAGGTACCGAAAGAGCTTCGAGGGGGCTTCTCGAGGGGGCTTCAGTGGCGGCAGCTGCCGCCCGCCCGAGCGCGGAGCCATCAAAGAGAATAGAAGCGGGCGGAGAGGGATCCTGCAGCCCGCATTTTTTATGGTACTTACGGCGCAAAAACTGGAAAGGGCGGGAGGGGTAAGTAAAGCCCCCCCCCGCCCTTAATGGAACCCCCCACCCCAGTGCCGGACCGCAACTCCGCGGTTCTGTGCACACCCCTAGTACCTATGTCTGAAGGTTGCAGGTGCATATCTAATGTACTAAGGAGTTTCTTGTAAAGCAGATGGGAAATGATAGCATATAGAGAAGCAGAATCATCCATCATCTGCACTTCATGTTCATTAAATTTTACTTGACAATGTGGAGAAGCAGCAGGCTCTGAGTCTGTCACACTTAAAAGGCTGTCAGGAAGTGGTTCATCTGCCTCATCCTTATCATATAGTGAATCAGTAATGGAGTGGACAGCAGACTTGCAAACCTTAGCAAAGTGTCCCCTTTTCTTGCACCTGTTGCAAGTTGCTGGGAGGAGAGCTGGTCTTGTGGTAGTATGCATGAATTGTCCCCTTTGCTAAGCAGGGTCTGCCCTGGTTTGCATTTGAATGGGAGACTGCATGTGTGAGCGCCATAAGATCCCCTTAGGAGATAAGATAGAGCCACTCTGGGAAGAGCACCTGCTTTCTTGCATAAAGAAGGTTCCAAGTTCCTGGCATCTTCAAGATGAGGCTGAGAGAGACTCCTGCCTGCAACCTTGGAGAAGCTGCTGCCAGTCTGTGTAGACAATACTGAGCTAGATGGACCAAGGGCCTGACTCAGTAGAAGGCAGCTTCCTATATTCTTATGACCTACTATGCAGGACAGTGAGCAAAACTGGCTTTGTAGGCAGAGTCTCCACATCAGTAGAATTGGTAGCTCTTCCTTTGTTGTGCTGCCACTTTTGGGGGCCATTCCATATGAGAAGATTGGGTTTGGAAGGATTTAGGCTGAGCAGCCTGGATTTCAGGAAGTTGGTTTTGGGGTACCAAAAAGAGTAATTTGGCACAGTGAAGAGCATTTTCCACCCTCCTAGCAATCTCTATAACTTTATCCAAGGTACGTTTGCGCTCCAGTAGCAGTTCTTCACACAGTTTGGAGCATTTTGTTCTCATAACAATGTGATCCCTGAGCATTTCATCGGTAAAGTTAGCAAAATCACAGCTTATACTTAAGGCACACAATACTGTGACATATCAATCGACTGATCAGGCAGTTGGTCTCTAGAATAGAATAGAACATTCAGCAATCACATTCAGAGTAGGGTTGAAATGATTATCTAAAGCTTAAAGAGCAGCTTCATAAGTGTTGGCATGCCCTTCCAAGTGGGTAGGAAATGGCAATATATATTATCTCGCCTTCAGGGCCCAGGCAGTGAAACAATATAGCCTTCTGCTTTGCTGGAGTAAAATCAGGGGTTTGTATGGTGAGGAGGTAATTGCAGAAATAGGACCTCCATTGTTTCAAGGGAAAAGCAGGTTCTCCTGGAGTGGACAAGAAAAACGGTGGGATATGAGTCATGCTGCAGTGGGCATCCAGTGAACAACAGAGTCCAGGATTGATGAGGAAACAGTACCTTCAGGGGTTGTGCAGGTCAGGAACCTGGATAAACAATCAGCAGCAGCAATAGTAAAATGCCGCAGTTCAGGAATGTAGGCTTAGTGAATGAAATGAAGATGCAGGAACCTTCACAAGTTTTGCAGGCCCACTCACACAGCAGTTTCAAAATTTCATCACCAACTTTTTCTATAGCTGCTTCCCTTATAAACAAAGCAATCTTATGTCTGTTTAACTAAGCTTTATTCAGAAACAACTCCATTTTTCTCCTTCCCCTTTCCTTTATGACTCCACCCCCGCCCCGATCCCCACTGTCTTTGAATCCACTGGGACAAACTTCTAACTAACACAACATAAAAGATAAAAAATAGATTAAATACAGCACCTATGTCCTAGGAAAGGTTAAGTTCAGTGAAGGCTTTAAGCCATTGTTTCAGAGCCCATTTATCTTTTTCTTAAGCATGGAGACATTGCAAATATGTAACTACACACACCCCTTATAGTTTTTAATGGATGTTCAACAGGCTTACGGGAGACCTTTTCTTGTAGGACATTAATTGCATGGTTTCCAGCTTGTGCATTTTAAAGATGACCAAAGACTTCTGAGGTCTATGGTTTCTCATTTGATCTGTTTCTAGAAGCAAAATAAAGTTAAGGAATTCCCTGCAGAAACTGTGAGAGGATTGAAGATGCAGGAAAAATTCGGGGGGGGGGGATTGCAAAAACCCGTGGACAAAGAATGATGATGAATGATAAATAGAAATAAATAAGTGCTAAATGAATAAATAACCAGCTCTCAATACTCATGAAAACACAACCACATCTGTATATAGAATTACAACATGAATGAATAGATAACCAGCTCTCAACACACATGAAAACAATCAAATACATCTGGATAGCACATATAGACATACAATAACATGATAACATGTTGTTTTTATGCCTGTATTTTATGTTTTTTTAAAAAATTTTAGCTTGATGTTTTTATTGCCTTTTTACTGTATATTTTAACTTTTGTGAACCGCCTTGGGGTTATCTTTTAATGAAAGGCGGTATATAAATGTAACAATAAATAAATAAATAAATAAATAGAATTACAACATGCAATTGAAAAGTAAAAGACCAATATATGCAGGTATCCAAAAAACGTCCGAGATGTCTTCAAAATGAGACTGTAAAGAGTACATATAATGCAGGTAATGAATTTATTTGATTCTCTGCTGCTGCTCTTTATAGTCTTTATTGCTTTTATGCTTTTGTTTTAAATTTTTTAATCAGATTTGTTTAATATTTTTTCCCTACTTAATATTTTAATTGTGTCTTTTTTACCATCTTGTGTTAAATTTTTTTGTTGTAAAGCGCCTTGGGATTGCTTTAATGAAAGGCGGTATATAAATTTAACAATAAAATAAATAAATAAATAAATAAATAAATAAATAAATGCATGTAGTTCAAATCATGAATCCTTAATTCAAAGAAAAAAAGCAACATACTCTGTGATGACTGGTAATGACTGATGATGGAAAACAAATCACACCAGGGAAAAACCAGACAGCCACCCCGGGATAAGGAGCTGTTTCACCAAAAGCTTCATCAGAGGCAATTTCCCACTAGTACAGGCTGGAATAATGAAATGAGAACATAAAACAATATCTATAACACTGTAAAATATAAAAAACTGAACACAAAAAACACTCACAAAATACAGAATAACATTTCTATGCCTTTAAGCTTATCAAAGCTGATACAGAAACTCAGGGTTAACTTTACTAATAACAGGCTCAGCGGGTCAAAAATAATAAACAAGCCCAAAAGTTTTCTTAGCTGTACCCAAGACCAAAAACTTCACTAAGAGATATAGCATATCATAGATGCAAAATCTCAAACAATGTCATATCTTTTAATTAATCTTGTTTTAATGGTTTTAATGCTGTTTTAAAATATTATTTTAAAATCTTTAAATTGTTGTAATGTGTGTGTTTCCCCCCCCCCCCATAACACATAAAAAGTAGGAACTACCTGTAGTTTGTTTGTCCCGGCAATAATTACAATAGGAACAAACTGAAATGGTGATATGAGGAACTAATATATAGCACACTAAAGCAATACTAATAAGAAACAAAAGGATGAATACAAAAGGACTTACAAAAAGTAGAAAAGCATTACTATGCAAATGAATTTATAAAAGCATGTTAAAGCCTCAGGGTTCACCTAACTAATGAGAACTTATCCCAGATTATAAAGGGAGGAAAAAATTAACCCAAGAGGTGTTTCCGCTGTTCCTAAGAGCTCAAACTGCACTTAAAGGAGTAGCCTATCATGAAAGCTGACCTCATGTTATGTCCCATAGAGCTGAAGAGGTGACTGTAAACAATGAATCGTCCCTTCGCTAATAACAAACTAATAAACAAAGTTCAAAAACATGCCATACCAATGAGGGACCGAAAGAGGGCAAATGTATACATGTGAAAGAAGCCAAAAGAAGGTCATGCCAGCCCAAATCATATGTATAATAATACCCCAAGTAAGAAACTGAATGACTCACAGACTGTAACAGGGCCAAGCAGAAATTATTATAAAAAACAGGACAGATCATTGACAGAATTCAAACTTTGAGGTACCACAGTCGAATAATAATGAATGAAAAAAAGCTTCTTTCTGGAGAAGAGTCTGACAGACATCTGCTAAAGCAAAGGAAGATCCACAGTACTTATACAAAATTTAAAAACCGAATATCATCAGCAGAATGGTGTTTATCAATATAATGCATCAAAAGGGGAGCTTCTATCACCTTATGCAGAATACGAGAATGATGTTCAGCAATCCGAACTTTGGCACTTCTTTCTGATTTACCGATGTACCAAAGATTGCATGGGCATTGAATCACATAAACAATGGCTTTAGAACTGCAATTAGCAAAAAAAAAAAAGAAGAAGAAGAAGAAGAAGAAGAAGCAAGAATGATTTGTGTGTAAAAGGATGATGTACAGACTTGGTGGGAGCAGCTAATGAGCATACCGAACAATGGCCACAGGCAAAAAAGCCAAATGGTTCAGAAACATGCTTGTTTGGAGATAAAAAGTCAGTGCTTATTAACATATCTCGAATACTGGACGATTTGCGATAGGTAATCAGGGGTGGGATATCACACCCAGGTAACTGAGCCACTATACGCCAATGCCTTTTGATGATATTTTTGATTTTATAAGCCATTGGAGTGTACTGAATGGACCAAAAAAAGATGGGAACTGGAGCTACGGGTCGTAGTATGAAACAAGGACCGACGGTCTACAGAACTGGCACAAGAATGTGCCTTCCGAATAATGTGTTGTGGGTAGCCCCGATCAGTTAATTGGGATTCCAACAGTTTGGACTCCCTAACATAATCTGAAGCATTGGTAGAATTTCACTTAATCCTAAGAAAATGGCTATAGGGAATGCTTCGCTTGAGATGTTCAGGATGGTAAGAATCGAAATGGAGATAGGCATTGGTATGAAGAGGTTTTTTATAAAAGCTAAATGCCAACTTATTAGAATGGTCTGTGAAGACCAAGGTATCTAAGTAAGGGATACGATCTTTGTCCCACTGATAAGTAAATTTTATGTCACTGTGAAGTTGATTAAGCCAAGCAACAAAAGGTTCAAGGGTAGAAAGATTGTTATAAATCAGGAAAACATCATCAATATAGCGTTTGTACGTTAATATATCCTGATAGAAAGGGTTAAATGTCGGATTCAAAACAAACCTATCTTCCAGTGATGCCATGAACAGACAAGTGATGGAAGGAGCGAGACTGCAGCCCATTGCCAGTCCCTTAATCTGCGCATAAAATTGATATTCGTGTTTTAAAAAGCTGTTTTCAAATACAATATCGACAAGTTTCATAAGAAACAAGGTGGGAGGATGTGATGAAGGGCGAGCTAACAAAATATCCTCAACCATCGTGCAAGCTTCATCCAGAGGTACTGACATATACAAGGAAACCAGATCTAACATACATAAAATGGCTGATTGGGAAACTGCAAAGCCTTCAACCTTCATAATGAAATCTTTTGTATCTTTAATAAAAGACTGAGAAAGGGAGACCGAAGGTTTGAGAAAATGATCGATATAGATGGAAAGAGGTTCAAAAATGAAATTGGAACCTGACACAATGGGGCGGCCTTTAGGAGGACCGGCTTATGAATCTTTGGTAAAATATAAAAAATAGGCACCCGAGGGTAAGGATTAAACAAAAAAAATTCGGCATCTGTAATGAAACCTAAGAGATTAGCCTCATCCAAAACCACTTTGATGATAGACATAATTTTAGAAGTGGGATCTTTGTCTAAAGGAAGATAAAAGGACCTATCATCCAATTGTCTAGAAATTTCCTTTAAATAATCGGTCTTGTTCATAACCACAATGGCACCACCTTTATCTGAAGGTTTAAAGATCAAATCAGGATCCTGCTTGAGTGTATTTAAAACACAATGATCTTCTCTAGAAAAATTAACTCGATATCGGTGATGTCCAGACATCTCTTTTTCTACTTTGGCAATATCTCTTTCCACAAGTTGTTGAAAAACGGTGACATTGGGGGAATTAAAAATTGGAACAAAAGTAGATTTCCATCTAAATGGGGATCCCTCACATGTGGGATCACTCCCCCCCCCAAATCCTCAATTTTATCGATCTAATTAACCTTAAAAGGTCAACCCGGGTGTTGAAGTCATGGTACACAGGTGTAGGAACGAATCCCAAGCCAAGCTGTAAAACTCTGAGCTGATGTGGGGACAAAGATTTGTTACTTAGGTTAACAAATAAGGTCTGGATTGGCCGCGGGGGCGGCGATTCCTGCAGAAAAATGCTGGGAATCTTCTGATCTATTTTTAACAGCTCTCTCCAAGAGGGGATGTTTTCTAAATGAAAAACCTTCTTCCTCAGAAGGAATAGACTCATCAGTATCAGTGTATTCCGAGGAACTCACAGGATTTCTCCAAGAGACAGATTTGCGTTGAAACCGAGAAGGAGCCATCCAGTTATAAACTCTGCCTGAATCATAATCACGTTCATCACGTAAAAAAAAATTATTTTTAAAAAGAAGTTGTTCCTTAAATTGTTTAATATCCCCATCAATTTCTCTCATTTTTGTATCTAATACCTCAGAAGAGATGCTAGACCTTAAATTAGTTTCACACTCGTCTAATTCCTGTTTAATATCAATAACAACTTTAGAGGACCTTTGAATAATGAAAAGCATAAGGTTCAAACTGCATTTGTTTAGGTTCGAAATCCATTTCTCACAAAATTCTGTGTCCTGTTGAAATAAAGTAGGAGGTTTAAACAACTGTAAACCCCTCGGGATGTGAGAAGCCATGTCATATTTTTTTCAAATATAGGGCATGGAGTTGAGTTCTAACAAACTTCTTTTTCAGATCAACAGATTCAGACCAATTGGGAGTAAGAGAAACCTTTTGAGTGCCATGCGAGTCAGTCATGCAACTACCTAAAATTTCATTGATTTCATCAGCAGAAAAAGCAAAGAAGCTGGTAAGGTGACTAAATCCCCAACAAAACAGAAACAACAATCCCCCAACAAAACAGAGACTGGGGTCCACAGAATAGAGGAGGGGGGGAAATTGCAAAAACCCATGGACAAAGAATGATGATGAATGATAAATAGAAATAAATAAGTGCTAAATGAATAAATAACCAGCTCTCAACACGCATGAAAACAATCAACCACATCTGTATATAGAATTACAACATGAATGAATAGATAACCAGCTCTCAACACACATGAAAATAATCAAACACATCTGGATAGCACATATAGACATACAATAATATGATACCAAATAGAATTACAACTTTGGAAAAATTCTAGAGGCCCACTCATACAGAGTAAATATTTTGGCAAGAATAGGTATTAAATTCAAAGAGTGTTATTTCAGGGGTCAAAATCTGCCTAATGGATCTCTATAGATAGGCTTCATATTTAAAATAAATCTATTTTTCTTTTATTTCAGTCAATCCTTTTGAAGTCTGTAACTGACAAAGGAAGCACCAATGTAACAAAAGAATCAGAATAACAGCACTTCTAGACTGACTGCTCTGGTACATTGAGGAAGGGGCAATTTTTGACAACCTCTTTCTCCTCTGTGCCACCCAAATATGAAACTATGAAGTCTCGCGGACTTCATAGCCTTCAGGGACATATTTTTGGGTGGCACATAGGGGAAGGGAAGCTTTGTAAAAATAAGCCCCTTCCCCAATGCATCGGTGCAGTTAGCCAGGCAGTGCTTTTATTTTAATCCTCTTGCTGCACTGTCACTTCATCAGAATGTCACCCTGTGTTTTAAGTCTAGGCTGATGTAAAGCTACCATAGTTGGCACCAACTATTTTTGCAGTCATTTGCTATGCTCAGTAGTAAGTTTAAGCTATGTTTTTATGAGCCCTAAATCCCTTCATAGTATTTGTAAAAGCAGATAACATCATGTCTTCTTTTGAATATATAATTCCACTGTTTTGGAACATAAATCTTGCTTGAAAAGGTTAACTAATTTTATTACATTAGGAAGATTATCAGTTCATGGAAATCTGAACTACAGCAAACAGCAACATATGGTTTAAAGGAAGCATTACGTCTACCCTCTCTGTGTGTGTGCGCGCGTGCACATGCGCACACACGAACACTAAAATAATTTCTTGTTCTCTCCTTAAATTTTGGGGAAATTTTTTAAAGGGATTATGTTATAAAGCTAGCATATTTAAAATCCTAATAGTGACTAAATCTTGTGTTGAGGTCACAGTTGTCTGTGGTTAATGTTGTTACCCTGAATACTAGGGGGAATTGCTGGCTCAGATTCAGAAACCATGTATTAGATATGCGTTTGGAAACCATTTGCATTCTGGGATATTTTTAAAACGCTCAACGGAAAAGCTGTTTGGCAGCCATATAAGCTGTGTGGGCATCTTGCATTCTACCAGCCTCCATATCTGGAGTAGAGATTTGTCACAGGGGGTGGGGAACATTTTCCCCCATTGGTAGATGTTTTTTGTTTCAAGGGATTTAGAGTTTATTTTTTAAAAGAACAAAATCACTAGCATAACAATTGAAAGCTCCAGAAACGGTTATGCTTTGGGATTCTGGTCTTGTGAGAGAGAATTTTATAGCTGCCTCAGTATGTGGGGGAACTCCTAGTAGCTACATTGGAAAAATGCTAAATAACTTAAAAATCAAGGCTTCTTGATGCTTTAACATTTCTGAAATCTCTGGCTGCAATCCTGCTGAGATTCTCATGCATTTTTGCTTTGACAAATGAGTTTAAGAAAGTTTCTACTAAATGTCTTATTCACATAACTTTGGTTATAGCTGAACTCTGAATCAGGCACCCTGTAATTGTCCAAGTATTCCCTGCTTTCCACCATGGCTTCCTATTAATATTTCAGTATACTAGCACAATAGAGTGTTTTCAGCGTTCCACCATTATAAGCCCTGAACATTATATTGTGTATAGAATCAAAACCATTTGTTTGGTTTTGAAAGGAGACACCTACTCTGCAAAATTTGGTGAAGATCAATTAGAAAATGGCTTAGATAGAGCAGTGTAAAGTTTTTCTCTTTTAAACAGGGGTTTAAAGGGTTGGCAACATGTATTCGGACTGAGGAATTGGTATTTAAATGATTTTATTTGTATAGTTTCAGCCTTTAGACTGCATGCCAGAAACGTGCCTTTTGTTTGTCGTCCAGGACCCAATTGATTGTTATTTTACAATTGATCTTCAAAGTTGGATTTTAAGAAACATAAAAATGCATTTTTAGTGCTAACAGAGTCTGTGCAGTAGCAGGTTTGAGGTTCCAGTGCCCACAGCGCTGCCCACAATAAAAATGGCAGCTGACTCCCTGCCCCGATCCTACTGGTTGCTGCTGCTGCTCCTGCCCACCACTCCCACCTGCTGTTGGGGATGTGCACGGAACTGCGGAGGCGTGGTTCAGCACCATGGAGGGTCTCTCTTTAAGGGTGGGAGGGTTGTACTTACCCCTCCCACCTCTTTCCCCCCCTCTGGCGCTCCATTTGTCTGCAAAGATTTTGGGGTGGCAGCGTTCCTCCCTGCCGCCCCTGTCCCTGTTGTTAGCCAGAAAAAGAGGAAGTAGCTGTCGTGCATGCACCCGCCATGCACGTCACACATTGCGTGTGCACGCAACTTGCACACGCAATGTGTGATGTGTGCGGAAGGCGTGCGGCAGCTACTTCCTTTTTTTCCAGACAACTACGGGGGCAGTGGGCGGCAGGGAGGAACGCTGCCGCCCCAAAAACCTTGCACAAAAATGGAGCGCCGGAGGGGGGAAAGCAGTGGGAGGGGTAAGTACAACCCCCCCACCCTTAAAGAGAGACCCGCGCTGGACCGCCGGACCGGGCCACGTCTGAAACGATTCAGAGGCCTCGAAAATGGCCTCCAGACCAGTTTGTGCACATCACTCCACTGCCCCAATCCTGCTACCCACTGACACTCTCCCACTTGCCCCAGTCCTGGCAAGCCAGCATTCCCTGCCCTGTCCCAGCCTCTACTCCTAGGCAGGGGCGTAGCAAGGTTGGAGTGGGCCCAGAGATGAGGTTTTAAAATGGCCCCCCCCCCCTCAAAGTCCAGGGCCTCCGCACACCCCAGGCCCCCAAGGATTTAAGTCTGATATTTCAAAATAAGTATGCTGCCTGGAAATACATTTCACTGAATACACACGCACACGTCACAATATATAGTGATATACATTGAGTACTGTACATCTGTGCTACTTTTAATGCCTAGAACACACTAGAAAGATGAATTATTAAAATGGGCCCCTCGCTGCAGATTAGCAAAGGAGACTTTCAACCATGCAGGGTGAACCTATGTTTGTTTTCTCAGAATTCTGAACAAATTCAGTCAAGTTTGATTCCAGGAGGTTTTTCACAGGAGGCTTTTAAAGCCCTTTAACACACCTCTCCTCTGGAACGGAGGTGCTGCATTCCCATGTTGGCCAGATTTACCCTGAAGTCCCTGCAAGTTATTGGGGAGCAGTTCACACACAAGAAAAATAAAATAAAATAAAAGCACAAGACATGCTTCACAGTTCTCACTCAGACCTTCTGGGTTGCAAAACAACTTGAACATAAGTGCATTTATAAATGAATGAATGAATAAATAAAATAAATATAATACTGTTTGTTCCAATAGTTTTTGTAATTTTCTGCCATGAAACAAGCCACTTATAGGACTTTTTAGATAGGTTTTTTTTAAGCCAGCAAATTTTCCAAGCTGTTTTAAAATAAATATTCAGAGACTTCTCATTCCCACCCCCCATATCAAAGCCCTATGGCAAGCAGATCCCTATATATCCGTGGGGGGGGAGGGGGCGGGCGGGGAAGGTAACCACAAAAAGGAGTTCACACTCTACCTGGCAAATGCTGGGCTGGGCTGGGCTGGGCTGGGCAGGGCAGCAAGGGGTCTTCTGCTGCAGAGAACAGTGGTGGCCACTCTGGCTGCCTCCTCCTTCCTGGCTTGATTGGGCCCTAATCGAGTTCAGGCTTCACAGAGGCCTACACGGAGGCCTCCGTGGAAGCCCCGCCCACCCGCCGATCAGCTGAGAGGCGGGAGAAAAGGAGCTCTTTGCAGCTTGTCTGCTGCTTCCATTGCGGGCCAGGAGAACAAGCAGGAGAGACGGCAAACAGGGCAAGTGGCTGAGGGGCCTTGGGGCTGGGCAGGGGGCAATGGGGAGTCACGAGAGGTGCCTCTGGGGGGCCCCTCCAGGCAGTGCGGCCCCTAGACAACTGTCTCCCCTCGCCGGATCGTCGTTACGCGTGTGCTCCTAGGGCTTAGATGGCTTTCTTGCATGTGCAGAGTCCGCACATGTGCAGAGGCCATATGAGCCCGGGGGAGCAGGACAGCCAGCAGGAAATGCTCCCGCCCACCACTCCACTCTGGGGCACACCCCTCACCTGTTTGGGCACACTCCTCACCCCAGTCCTGGGGTGCTGGCATCCTCTGCCAGTTGCTGAAATGTTTGTTCATTTGTTTGTTTATTACATTTATAGACTGCCCCATCCAAAGGCTCTGGGCGGTACACAACAAGTTTAAAAAGACATAAAACAAACAGCATCTAAAACACACTACTTAAAACAATACAAAAACAATTTTGAAACAATTCAGAGGTTGTTGAGAAACCCAGTTTATTGAAGCAATCATCTGCCTGATACATTTGAAGTAAGACACAACTCCTCGTCAGAGTTATTTTCCATGTTATGTCTTATGCATGAGATAGTTTCTCCTTGACAGAACACTCACATATCATACTCTAAATGTATCAACATGTATCTTTTAATGTGATTTACATTCATGCTGTTATTGTGTGGGATGAGTATAAGAGTTGCTTCTAAAAGGAATACATTTCTTCTTTGAAATCGATGGTTTATATTGCAAATCAGTGAGTCTTTGGGTGGGATGGGATTGTAAGAAATGGAAAGATTCCTTTAAAAAACACTGGTAATCCCCCTCCCCCTTTAGGTACCTTGCAGGGGAAACGGGGGATAGGTAGAAGGTTTCTACCCAGAAATAGGGTAGAGATACCTGTGGCTGCAGCAACACTATTCTGGATGCTACCTGTGTTGTTACAGACTCAGAGGCTGTTCTCACAAGTAGCCAAGACCAGACTAAGGAAGCCAGAACCAGGATTGGCTGCCCATAAGAATTGCTGGGAGGCACGCATCTCCTGGCAACACCTCGGCGGCAAACCCACCTAGGGAGCCTGCCCCATAAATGAGGTTAAGGGAGCAAGTGCTCCCTTGGCCACGTTTCCCTGATCATGTGCCAGTGCTGACTGCTTGCAACTGGTGCTGATGAAGCACTGATGGGTGCCCTCCCATTGCTGGGAGGATCCCCACATTGCACTGTGCACTCTTATGGTGCATTGTGGGATTTCCAGGAGGCCGGGACAATGCGTCCCGGCCCCCATGCCTCTGCACTCCCTGGGGCAGCAGCGGACCATCTGAGCGCACGATTCATGTGCCCAGATGGTCCTCAGAGATTGTCTGTGGGGAAGGCAGGCTTCTGCAGCCTTGCCTGCCACCCCGTCTGCCCAGTCGTGAGAACCAGCTCGCAGTGATTTACATTTCTCAGAAGAGACATTAATTGTTTTAGAAATCACTCTGGAGAAGTCACTGTAAGGAAGAAGTTACAGAAGTTACCAGAAGAGAGGCTCTGGTAAAACATAGAAAGCTTGCCTATGGTTTAAGAAGAAAGAAATCAGATAAAGAATCTTTCATTTCAATCGTGCATGATCAAAGCATAGCAGATAATTTTCTAACAGAGGAGAATACAGGATAGTGCAGAGAAGGGGATTCTCTGCACAAACAAGCTTTTTACAAGAAGGCCAGAAGACTATAAAGAGTGCAATTATAATAATTAATAGCTCTTGAAGGCTATAAAGCAAGCTTTGTGTAATCTTGTAAAAATGTTTGTTCTAGGAAGTGACAAAGGAATAATAAGTTTATTATTTTGTATATGATATAAATATTGTAAATAAAGAAGATATTGCTAAAGAGGCCTCTCCATAGAGGATTTGCATACTGTAGGAATTGAGCAAGCCAGGAAGTTAGTTAAGCAATGTGTCCTGGATATAGAAGTTCAACAAGAAGGTGCATGGCTCAAGCAGGGTTTATACTTAGGGAGTCAAGCTATTAATCTTAAACCAGCTAAATATTTTGATGTGGTGCTTGTCCCTAAATTTAGACGAGCCCTCACTTTAGCACGTTTAAATGTTCTTCCTACAGCAGTATTGGATGGCAGGTTCAAGGGAGTTCTGCTATTTTTACGTCTTTGCCCATGTGGCAAAGGGGTTATAGAATCCACCTCGCACGTTATTCTTCATTGTGATTTTTATAGGGAACCCCGTTTAAGACTTTTATCTCCTATGTTAGACAATTTGCCTGGCTGGTCTGATGAATTTTATTTAAATTATCTTTTAATTAATGAGGACACTGATATTATTTCTGTTATGGCCAAGTTTTGTTATATTATTTGTAAAATACGTACTGGTTTATTGTAAATGTTTGCTGGTCAATGACCGAATAAACTTATAACTTAACTCAAAAAATAAAAATAAAAAAATAACTCAACTAAAGATAGATTGCCTGAGCATCCATTATGGATGCCTTAAAGCTGATTAGTTATTTAACAAACTTACTGGATATTCACCTTTCCAGTTAGATTACTGTATATTCTCACAAAGGGCACAATTCAGAGGAATTTAAGTTTGCTTAAATCTCACTGAAATGAATGGAATTCATGAACTTATAAAGTGCAAGATAGCTTTTATCCAGAAGATCATAAAAAGGGGTTATTATATGTATTCACATGAGAGAATTTTCAAAGTGGCATGACCCACTGAGGCTGTAATCCTATGCACACTTACCTGGGAATAAGTGCCATTGAACTCAATGAGACTTACTTCTGGGGAGACATGCATGGGCTTATGTTATAAATGGGGGAATAAAGGATCAAGTCCAGGCTGCTATTCCTGTGCACCCTCAGTCGGTGAGCGGTGTGAATATGGTTGGTGCCATGAAATCAGTTAATTCATCTCATTGTTTTGTGACCTGATGGTCTAAATGATCTTCCAAAATCCTTCATTGTTATGCCCTAGGCAGCTTGCTTTTGTAGTTACATTTCTTTCCTTTTATAGAGTTTAAGCCTACTTATCTATTGTTTTCCTAGAAGTTTAAAATGAGAAGAATAGGACAAGGGCAAACACCCCCACCATGGTTCTAAACCCTAACATTAATCTCCACTAGAATTGTCAAACACAGTGTCAAAACATGAATATTAATGCTTTAGCTTGTAATATAATTTTCCAGTACTCGTTCCCAAAAACAAATGCTTACAAAACATTGACTTTTCAGAAACCTTCCCCGTTACTGTATATTGGATGGCTTCAAATCTCTTGATTGCATTGACCAACTCTGTAATGGCACCATTGTACACAAGTCTCTTTTAATAGCATTTGTAACACTATCTTTTATATTGCTGGCATCTAGACATAACAACAAACTACATTGGTTGGAATCACAATAAATTGTAATATTAGATCCTGGTCTGAGAACAAACTATGGTTTACACAAATCACAATTTGCCACATTTAGACACAATGGCTCAGTTCAGATGTCACATGGAGCCAGGGTTGAATATAAACCAAAGTTTGCAAATAAACTCGGATTCAAATCTGGGATTGTAACCCAGCTTCAGGTCCTGGAAACTCTGGCTAAAATAAAGCAGGAATGCCAGCTCAGACAGCACAACAGGGCCCTTGGCAGCTGCCTCAAAATTCCAGCCTATATCAATGTCCTTGCATTTAGACAACATGTATGGTGTAAATTAATGGGGGGAAATCTAACGTTGGGCCCTATCAGATGCTAAGTTTCTAATAACAAGCAGAGATTCACTCTCCAGGTGATAAAAAATAACGTGGTTTATTTTGTCTGCTGCTGGCTTGTTTTGCCCTTCCCTTTGCCCAGTCCTCCCGAACACAATCCCAGAGTTCCTAGTCTCCCCAACTCCTGGAAATGCTTTGCCCTGTTGGTGTGGGCATGGAAAAGTTCCACGAGCTGCTTCAGCTCTTTTTGCCCATCCTTGACTGTTCTCAGTTGGTCAGAGCCTAGCCATGGCATAACTATATAAAGACAGGACACATGGATCTTTCTTGTAATAGGTTAGCGGGAAAGCATAAAGCTGGCCCACAGCACCCACACACAGAAAGTTGCTTGCAGCTTGTTTCCGCTCCTGTAGTCATTCTGCCCTTCCTCCCACTCCCTGGTCAATGTCTGCACCCAGCACACAACAGGATAGAAGGGTTGCTGTTGCAGACCACTTATGGTAGCAGTGATGTCAGTAGTCGCTAGGCTGGTTTAACCCGAGTGAATCCAGAGAAGAAACCATGGAGAGGCGTTACTCAGCTGCTTCTCAGTCGATCAGTGCCGGTATCTCTGTGAGTGGAGGTGGAGTTCTTGCAACAAACTGAGAATAAACCAACAGGATTGGTTTAGACACAGTGCAATTATTAATTGAAGCACAGTTAAAACAAACAAGCCAACTACAAATATTGGTTACAAAAGTTGGTTTGTTCGATCAAATTGAATCTCAGTTGAATTTCAGAGGCACATTCAGATGAAAAAAGAAACTGAGTATGATGAAATTCAACCGAACTTCTACGTTGCATCTGAAAGTGCCCTTTGGGTAGTGTCTCCATAAACAAGCATCATAGTTTATTCTCAGTGCCACAGGATTCATTCAGTGTAATGTGGAGAGCACAGCTCATCTCTCTGGTAAAGCTGAAGTGAATTGTAGAATATGGTTAAAACATTTGCTGAAATAAGCTATTAGTCTAATAGTCCATTCCAGTGTGTGCTTTAATCATCCAAGCAAGTGTATGGAGGATCACAGCTTTAGCTGTGCAGGCAGTGTCCAATCAGTCTATGAATATGTGCTGGAGCAGATACACTTCTAGTTAAAATAAAATGTTGTGACAACCAGCAATTTTTTTAAAAAAGAAAAATATTTGTGGTATGCATTTTCATCCATCTTTCTTGTTGCCTTTTTGTTGTTGTTCTCAACCACTTACTTATCTTCTTGACCATTTATCTGGGTAAATGGCCATGAGCCATGAGCCATGGCCAAACCTGACACAAGACTGTCCATGGGCTTTATCAATACAGGTGAAACTCAGAAAATTAGAAAATCGTGCAAAAGTCCATTAATTTCAGTAATGCAAATTAAAAGGTGAAACTGATATATGAGACAGATGCATTACATGCAAAGCGAGATAAGTCAAGCCTTAATTTGTTATAATTGTGATGATCATGGCGTACAGCTCATGAAAACCCCAAATCCACAATCCCAGAAAATTAGAATATTACATGGAACCAAGAAGACAAGGATTGAAGAATAGAACAATATCGGACCTCTGAAAAGTATACAGTGTACTGTGCTTGATTGGCCAGCAAACTCGCCTGACCTGACCCCATAGAGAATCTATGGGGCATTGCCAAGAGAAGGATGAGAGACATGAGACCAAACAATGCAGAATTGCTGAAGGCCGCTAATGAAGCATCCTGGTCTTCCATAATACCTCATCAGTGCCACAGGCTGATAGCATCCATGCCACGCCGCATTGAGGCAGTAATTGCTGCAAAAGGGGCCCAAACCAAGTACTGAATACATATGCATGCTTATACTTTTCAGAGGTCCGATATTGTTCTATTCTTCAATCCTTGTCTTCTTGGTTCCATGTAATATTCTAATATTCTGAGATTGTGGATTTGGGGTTTTCATGAGCTGTACTCCATGATCATCACAATTATAACAAATTAAGGCTTGACTTATCTCGCTTTGCATGTAATGCGTCTGTCTCATATATCAGTTTCACCTTTTAATTTGCATTACTGAAATTAATGGACTTTTGCACAATATTCTAATTTTCTGAGTTTCACCTGTACTTTGGCATCCAATCTGTGCTGTCATTATACTGTTGTATTACTATTATCTTTTTAACTTGGAGAGGAGAACTGGTCTTGTAGTAGCAAGTATGACTCGTCCCGCTAGCTAAGCAGGGTCTGCCCTGGTTGCATATGAATGGGAGACTAGAAGTGTGAGCACTGTAGGGTATTCCCCTCAAGGGATGGAGCCACTCTGGGAAGAGCAGAAGGTTTCAAGTTCCCTTCCTGGCTTCTCCAAGAAAGGGCTGAGAGAGATTCTTGCCTGCAACCTTGGAGAAGCCGCTGCCAGTCTGTGAAGACAATACTGAGCTCGATAGACCAATGGTCTGACTCAGTATGTGGCAGCTTCCTATGCCCCTAACTTAGTATGTGGTAAGCACTACATTGGTCCCTGAAGTCTACTCAACAGTCACCTCTGAGGAGAAACACCAGAACATGTATAGCAGGTTTTAGGTACTAACATCCAGTTGCTGGAATTGAAAGTTAAGTCACAAAGTGAAAAACTTGATACCATGGTTTCACCTATAGCCCTATCCATATATTACTGTTGTAGGTGCATAAAGGTGTCTACACATGTACATGTTTTTGTGTGAATGACTGTATCTGTCCCCTCAGGTACAGGGCCCCTCATATAGGGTATAGGTAGGAAGTGTACTGTATATGCATTGAACATCATGTGTGAATGACTGTACCTGCTTCCAGATCTGTGCACGCATACCCTATACACAGATCATACCTGAGTTGAACAAAACATATGAACAGGACTCATGTCATTGTGATTTTTCTGTGTATTTCACAATGGCTTGCAAAGTAGCCTTTCAATGATACCATTAAATACATTATAAATCTGTTTCAATGCCTAATATATACTAAGCAAATTTAAAGATCAGGCCTCCAAGGCTATCAAAATGATTCTGTGTTTAATTGTTAACGTCAGATGGAGAAGATAACAGAATGTGTGTGGATTAACATTTGTTTGTTTTGTTTATTCAATTTCTATACCGCCCTAGCAAAAATGGCTCAGGGGGCTTACACAGAGAAATAATAAATAAATAAGATGGATCCCTGTCTCCAAAGGGCTCACAATCTAAAAAACGTAGCAAAGTTAGGGTATGTTGGAAAATTCCCTAACTAGAAGCCAGCGAAGACATATGCCTATCTAAAGAACAAAGGGTTTTTCCTAACATTACTGTCAGAATTCTTTCTTTTTAATATGGGGTGTGGTACGACATTCCACAAAAGAGACTCTCTTAATTTACTTGGAATGTGCTGGTTTTGTAACCAATGATACAACAAATCAGACAGGGCCCAGTGGCCATGGGTATGTATAGTTCCAGCAATCTTGCTATTTTCATCTCATCAATAGAGTCTCCCCACATTTGTCTTTTTAACCCCTTTGGACTAAGCCTTTGGGTTATAATCCTGCATACTTGGTTTCATGAACATTATGCTTCTTGCGAGCATTAGGTTTCTTTTGATTAATTTAATTCAATCTACGCAAGGAAATCTACAGAAACATTGAAGCAGTCATCTCATACACATATATTCTTTCAAAATAGCAACAGTGGACTTCATCAGGCCCCATCTTGTGCTTTATAGACTTGGATCCTAACATCCATGAGCAGAGTTCCACTTAGGGGAAGCTGCTTTCCCACCTTTCTCTTCCCTCTGCAGCCTGGAAATCCAATTCTGAGGGCGAGGAAACTTCCTGGAATAGAAAGGAATGTGGCATGGTGGGGCTGGAGCAGGAAGAGAGGATCACTTAACATTGACCCGTTTGAATGAGGAACACAGCCTTCTACTTGTACAAGAGCATCTTAGATCCTAAACCATTATGTTTTTAAAATGAAGGTAAAATGAAATAAAGCCCATAACTGAGAGTATAATTCAGAATCAGTCTACTAAGGCGTGCTGCACTTTAACTTAGCATTATAGAAGAGGTTGGATTAGGACAGACTTCTCAAGTTATAATTTATATCCATGCCCACTAAAGGCTCTCCACAAAATCTATGACAGCAGCTACTTTAGAGTTTTTGTGTGGAAAGGACTGGCTGAAAAATACTTTCAACTGTGGAGAGCAATAATTTGTAGCTTCTTAGGGCACCATTTTATTAACAGTGGAAGAAGCTGCTCTTTACAAGTTGGAAAAGGCTGCTTCTCTCCCTTCTTTCATTTGCCCTTCTCAGTTCTGCAGTTTCACAGTGCGTGTTCTTAACAAGTTGTGTTGAATAGGAAAGAGCAGCCAAAACTGAGAACACTGACTTCACTGAAAGAAAAAGAATTCATATTATTGTTAACAAAACGATAATCTGTGCAGTACATGAGAATTTGTGTCATCTTGTTCTTTCAGTAGAACAAGAGCTTTTTGTGAATTATGGGTGTTCACTCCTCTTTCTCCACATTCTGTCATTTCTTTTAAAATTACAGTAAGTGGGGTTTTTTAAAGCAACTGCTATTGTGGTTACTGTGGCTGTAATTGAATAGTGAGTACATTTTAGGGTTCCAGCCCAACCTGATATTAAAAAGGCAGTATCAAAATTAAGATGGTTTTGATGGTTGGTTCCATTAGAATAATAAGAATGTTTCAGACATATGTTTCATGCAATGGTATGTGGAGCTGAAAAGTATGGGACTTGCCTGCAAACGGAAATCTGATAGAAGCTTCCAGCTGGTGTAGTTTGGGTTCTGATGCAATTTATTAATCTTGTTAGCTGTTACTGTGTTTTTATCTGGATCTTGTTAATTTAGGGTTTGTATTCAACTCATGAAAAAGAACTGGTTTTACTTTCCATATTCAGATATGAAAAAGCTCTTGGCTCATACCTTCAAAGGCAATTAAGTCAGTAGCATCATGGAAATTTGGCTAGGATTTGGACCTAGAGATACTATAGTTATTTAAAAAAACAAAACAAAAAACAACCCTTAGATTGCCTTAATAGGCTATTGCCCTCTAAGCTCTTTTTTGTTTGTTCATTTTTCTCGTTTAACCCTTTAATCAAGATGTTCAATTATTTAAAGCAATGTTTAACTCCTATTATAAACCCAATCAATGCATTGCTTGGTTCAAGGTATTCTATAACTGCAGCTCTTCATTTAAATACAAACATGATAATCCAAACAAAACCACTTTGGGAACTTTTGTTGGAAAGCGGTATATAAATATTTTTCTTTGTCATTGTCATCTATAGACCTGACAGTCATGTCTAGACCCTTTGTCTTTGAAATTCTTCTGAAGGTCCACAATCTCTGTCCCTATTCAATAAAGGTCCTTATTTCCTAGAGTACAGAAGCCCTTGGGTTAATTTGCTGTGCGATGACTCCCTAGGAACTGCAGTTATGTAACCACAAACCCATTGGAGTGTCTGCTGCTAGCTGCACAAAACATGTATAGTGACAATGTAGCTAGCTGCTTATTAGGTTAATTAACAAGTTGTTCTAGAAAGAACTAATCAGTCTAATTTCCTTTCACTGTCTCTACATCTGGACTAAATTTGGTGCAAATCAAGGTCTTCAAGTTAGATCTCTTGTGTGGCAAATGTTCATGTGTCCACCATCTTGGATTGGGGTGGATGTCATCATTACAAACTGCACCACTGAGGTGTCCCTGTGTGTCTTTCACTACAGCTGTTCCAAATCTCATTCAAATAGATTAGTCAGTCCTCAAGTTAGTGCACTTGTGCCTCAAAAGTTTATTCAGCTGCCATCTTGGATCAGGTTGGGTGACATCACCAACTACACCATTGGGGCATCCCTATGTGTCCATTAAGCTGTAGCAAATCTAGTTCAAATCGGTTAGACTGTCCAAAAGTTAGTGCATTTGCGCCTCAGACGTTTACATGTCTGCCATCTTGAATTGGGGGTGGATAACATCATTGCAATCTTCGCCATTGAAGTGTCCCTATGTGTCCCTACAGCTGTAGCAAATTTGGTTCAAATCGATTAAGCAGTTCACAGGTTAGCTCACTTGCACGTCAAATGTTTATGGTTCTGCCATCTTGAATCAAGGTGGATGACATCATCACAAACCACACCACTGAGGTGTCCCTATATGTAACTCATTACAACTGTACCTAATTTGGTTCTAATCAGTTAAGCAGTCCACAAGTTAGCCCACTAGCGCCTCAAAACTTTATGTGTCCAGCATCTTGGACTGGGGTAGATGACATCATCAAAACAACACCATTGGGGTGTCCCTATGTGTCCCTACAGCTACAGCAAATTTGGGTCTAATAGGTTAAGTGGTTCCCAAGTTAGCCCACTTGTGCCTCAAAAGTTTACACATCTGCCATCTTGAATTGGTGTGGATGACATCATCAGAAATCACACCGTTGAGGTGTCCCTATGTGTCACTCACTGCAATGGTACCTAATTTGGTTTAAATTGGTGAGGCAGTCCACAAATTAGCCTGCTTGCACCTCAGCTGTTCATGCGGCTGCCATCTTGAACTGGCATGGATGACATCATCACACACCATGCCATTTGAGCATCCCTATGTGTCCCTATAGCAGTAGCAAGTTTGGTTCAAATTGGTTAGGCAGTTCACAAGTTAGCCCACTTGCGCCTCAAAAGTTTTCGCATCCGCCATCTGGGATTGTGGTGGATGACATCATCACAAACTACGCCGTTGAGGTGTCCCTATGTGTCCCTACAACTGTTCCTGATTTTTTTCATATTGGTCCAGGCATTGCAAAGTTGATAGCAGGGGACACATCATGGACACACTCACAGAGAATGCCGGGTGATCTCATAAACCTGCTGGAAAGTCGGCTAACAATAACTTGGTTATGCAATAATCTGGACCTGGTAGTTACCAACTACGCTTCGGTCCTGGAAGTGGAAACATATCTGAGATCAACCCCATATCCAAAGCTTGTGGGATTAACACCAAAGATGCCTCAAGTACTTCTGCTTTCCCCCGGCTATTATTTCTTCTTTCTCTTCCTTCTTTTCAACCTCCACTTGAAGACTGCACTTCAGCCTTTTAAAGGACAAAAGGCCACCATCTCTAAAGCAGCATCCGATGCTGATATTGCACCATGTGGCTCTGCAACCTGCCACTGAAACAGATCCTCTGTTTTGGCTTCCCCATTGGATGGAGGGTCAGTAGGAAGGGGAAAGAGACAAAGGAAGAGAAGCTGCTCATGAGAGTAAAGTGTTCTGAGCCAACAAAATGTTCCAGCTGCCCCACCCCCGCCGAACTTCAGACACCACAACACACACACACACACACACACGTTGTTTGGTCCCAAAAATAGTCTCTATTCCTCCTAATGGCGGGGGGGAGGTTTTGGTCTCCAAGATGTCTTATGTCGCCCCTAATTGGCAACCCTACCCAGGGGTTGGCAACACTATCCAGTCAGGTCACAGGAATTCCAAAGGAATCAGAAAGCAGAATGAACTGCTGCACCAGCAACTGATAGCTCAGGACTTATTTGCAGAGGTGGACTTGGAAGCTACATCCTCAAGCCTTAATGTATTTTAACTTCGATCGTACTCATCCTTACAATAGATGCAGGGAGTTTGGGTTCCTTCAAGAGACAGTGACAGTGTGAGTAGATAAGTGCTCTGGAGGATTGTATCTGACTAGGCCCTTTGATTATGAAATAGGCTTTACTCTCTCTCTCACTCTCTCTCGTTATGGTCTTCTAGTGCTGAAGGGCTCTTTTCTGTGGACACTGGTATAACTTGTGATACTAAGCTTTCTTGAACTCTGGAAGTCCTTCAGTGATGTTGTTGTGTTGTTGTTTATGTACTGCTTTTCAGTGAAGAAATTATCAGAACAGTTTACATAGAAAAAGAATAAGAAGATGGTTTCCTGTCACTAAAGGGTTCATAATCTAAAAAGAAACACAAGGTAGACACCAGCAACAGCCATTGAAAGGACACTGGCTGACATCCTTGACTAGTGAAGTACCAGGGGCATAGGGAGCTCGCCTGTGGCCAGAGGACAAATCCCTGCCGGCAGCTACCCTGCCCCCTGGGATTTCTAACTGCGTGCATGAATCACATGCATGCCCCAAGTCATGCCCCCGTATCTGACACAGGGGGAGTGGCTCTACGGGGGATAGTCTCTGCATAATTTCCCCAGTCAGTGGTTTGAATTGCTGACTGGGAGCTCCTTTCCTTGCCTCCCTGAGGTGCAAAGAAAACAGCTCCATCAGTGATTCAACAAACCATTGAAGAAACTCTGCAGGGGATGACAGGCCCCATGCCTGGTACTGGCCACACCCCCTGCATTTAATGGATGCAGAAGGTGTGGCCACTGCCTGGGAGAGCCTCTTCCCATCCTCCCTAGTCAGTGTTTCATTGAAATGCTGACTGGCTGGGCGCGCGCGTGCGCACACACACACACACACACACACACACACACACACACCTGCCTCCAGCACAGCTAGAATTTCAATGAAACACTGGCAGGGAAGGAGAAGGGTGCACCTTGCGTTCCCAGCTGGTGAGTGCTTCATTAAAGCACTCCCTTGCCCAGGAGTGCCCCGGGCAAGGGGTTGCCTTGGCAGCCCCCCCCCAGATCCTGGTGGCTGCGGGGTGGTCAACCCCCTCGTTAAATTTCCCCACACCCCTTTTGATGTCAGCCACTGTGCTAGGGTCGAATTGGGTCAATTGCTGTCCCTCAACCCAATATAAAGAGAATCACCACCACTTTGAAAGGTGTCTCTTTGCTATGTTAGCAAGGGTTAGCATGTCCCAGCAGCAATTTTCTTCTAGGAAATCTCACTGAGTTCACAGAGAGAGCTTCTGTTGCTCCACTCTCCACTCCACTTCTCTCAGAAGAAGAAAAAATATTATTATAGGGAAATCAGAATTGTGCATTGCACAGAAAACACTGAAGAGGTATTTAGGCGGGAATTCCCTTAAGCTGAAGCTGGAATGCTGTAAAACAACAAGTCTGGAGATGGGTTTGTGTTTTTTAATACAAATAATTGATTAAGCTTTAAAGGCCTTGTACAGGACAATATGTTTCTTTCTAACCATTTGGTATCTAGAGATCATACAAATTGCTTGCTGTTTGCTAAAGCATAGATGTAGTAGTAAAATACCACTTTGCAAAATTGTTAAATGCACAGAGCCAATTTTATATAATGTAAAATGATGCATTACAGCTCTTATAGCAAATACTGCCTGTTACCTAATTCTCTAAACAGCATCCCTCAGCTATCACCATAAGCAGAAGCAAGAGCATTTGCTAACGGGCTTGTCAGGCACATATTCCATTTGCTCTAATCTGTCTTAATTTCCAGGAAACTTGAGTAAATAGATATGTATTGTGGTGTACTGGAACACAGGAGAGCGATTTTAAAGCTCTTTGCTTCGAAAAATGATGTTTCAAGTGAAAGAGTCTCCTGAATGAACAATAATAGTTGCTTTAAAGATTTTGAAGCCTATAAGCAGAAGTTTTAAAAGTTATTTTTAATATATTTTCAATAAGAATTTTTTAAGAAGTAAACCAAAGAAGACAGAGACAAATCACCATAAAGACAATATAAAACCAATCATTTTTCATAATGGAAAACCTCATTTTTCTAATTAATTACCTCAGTAAAAAGAAAGTATTCAGAACAAGACAAAGCAAAAGAAATTCAGACTCTTAAAATTGTAAAATCTAATCTGATCAGCTTCTTGTAAGTTACATATCAAAAACACTATAAGTCAAATCCAGAAAATGGGAACAAAGTTTGACCATAACGGATATTATAATTTATAAAGGTTCCCAAACAGACATGAATGATTCAGTAGACATACCATGTACAGTACATAAGCCGAGACTTTTAAAACTGAAGCATAGTCCCACACTTTCAAAAACCAATCATGTAAGGAAGGGATTTCCAAAATACGCCAGTTAGATGCATATATAACCCCAGCCGCTGTAATCATATATAAACACAATTCATTTGATTTGATGGGAATATAAGGTTTTATCATACTTAAAAGAAAAATTTCTGGAAGGAAGGGAATCTTAACTTATAAGATTTGTTCAACTGTCATATGAATTTGTTTCCAAAACTGTTGAGCTTTACCGCAACTCCACCACATATGGTAAAATGAACCTAAATGTGAGTTACATTTCCAGCATTTCTTAGAGAAAGAATCATCTATTTTATTAATAGTCAAAGGAGTTAGAAATTTTAAAGGTTCTATTAATTTGATCTCAAGGCCTGCATTCCAATTGTGCCAAACATGCTGACATGTGGATGTCTTACCCTTCAACTCTGCTGATTTAGCTGGGACAGCTCCTTTTCAGAGAAACCCCCACTCTCAAATTGTTCCTATTCCTTCCTTCCTTGCACTATACATGCTTATGTTAGCTAAAACTGAATCCTAAGGAGCAAGCATCACAAAGAACCTGCTTAGCTACATGGTATATAAAATGCAGCAAGGAAGCAGCTTGCCTAGAGTGCAAGAGGCTGTAGTTCAAATCCCTGCCGGTGTGCTGCCCAGTCTGAGCCTAGTAAATACATTTGTAGTCACCTATATTGGGCAGGAGCAATATAGGAAAGTGCTGAAAGGCACCATCTCATACTGCGTGGGAGGAAGCACTGGTAAACTACTCCTGTATTCTACCAAGAAAATCGCCTGGAATGTGGTTGCTAGGAGTCGACACTAACTCGACAGCACAATCAATTCCTGACATAATCAACCCCTTATTTTAATGTTAAAGATTATAATTGTTAAGGCAAGCAAATAAACTAGCATCATTTCTTCTTTTATGTGCAAATACTGATGTTTTACATCTGAACTTTCCAACCTACAGTGCTTGAATTTTAGGGGTGGCCAAGGAGGCTGATCCCTTTACCTTACCTGCTGTTTTTAGAAGGACACAAGGGGGCATGATCGGGCTAAAGTTGGGGGGAGTCAGCTGATTCAGCTGTGGATTTCATTAGAGACTTCCTCCCCCCCACAATGTAAGCATTTCCTGCCCCAAAGGTGAATGCAAAACAGATTATTTTTCCATTAGCTAGTAGTACTGTCTACTTCTCCCAGTCTTCTGAATCTGGACAATGGAAGTGCTTGGTTCAGCCCTCCACCCTGCTCTCTTAATTTGTTAAACTAATTTGTTAAACTATAACAATTAAGGTGAACTTTTAAAAAAATGAAGGGGGGGGGAACCCTTTCCCACTATGCTCAGAAGTTGTTCTTTAAGAAAAAAAGCACCCATTCATTTATTAGATTTATAGACTACCTGATATGAAACATCTCCAGGCTTATGTAGACTCAGATTTAAAAACAGCCAACAGTTAAAAGCAATTAAAAGAGTAAAAAACAATTTTAAGATTTAACTAAAAGCCAAAAAAACAAGTGTGTCATAAGAGCTTTCTTGAAGGCTGGCAGAGATGGGGAAACTCTTATTGTGACAGGGAGTGCATTCCAAGGTCCTGTGGCAGCCACAGTAAAAACCCAGTTCTGAGTCACCATCAAACAAGTCACAGGCAACTGCAAAGTGACTTCTCCTGATGATCTCATAAGGCAGTAGGGTTCATGACACCCAATTCACATCAGAATTATCAGAGGAGAGCTGGTCTTGTGGTAGCAAGCATGACTCCCTTAGCTAAGCAAGGTCCACCCTGGATGCATATGAATGGGAGACTTGATTTGTGAACATTGTAAGATATTCCCCTTAGGGGATGGGGCCACTCTGGGAAGAGCAGGTGGTTCCAAGTTCCCTCCCTGGCATCTCCAAGATAGGGCTGAGAGAGATTCCTGCCTGCAACTTTGGAGAAGCTGCTGCCAGTCTGTGTAGACAATACTGAGCTAGATGGACCCATGGTCTGACTCAGTATATGGCAGCTTCATATGTTCCTGTGTTCCACATAACAGCCCATTTCACATAAATATTCATTTATGTGAATTGGGCTGTAGAAACAGAGAAATTGGAAGGGAAGAGGGAGCAGAGAAATTGGAAGGGGAAGAGGGAACCAGGAATGGATTTTTTTGTCAAGGTAATTGACCTTGATCTCAACCCTTATTCTGAGAAATCTGGGCTTAGTATGTCCCTATTATTTGTTCCCTTGGAGTCGTGTCAAAAATTAAATCAGGTGGAAGGTAAAGAGTTTGCCTATAACAAGAAAGTGGGGCAGAGCTGTTCTTTGCAGTAGCTGCAAGGACAGTGAGGGTGGAAACTAGGAAATGATCTTTGTTATGGAGAGAGAGAGAGAGAGACTCTGGCTGGGTTCAGACATAGCACAGAACTGTGGGTCTAATGGACCAGCAGTTCCATGCCCACTCCTCCCACTCTCCCATCCGTGTTTGGCTGATGGGGAGAGGGACCTCTCTGCAGTCAGTGAGACCGTAGAGAGGCTGGGGAGCTGGTTGTGTGGGCTTCCGTCTTGAGAGGACAGCCCTCACTGCCAATCAGGCCAGATGGAGGGAGGAGCTTCCTCCCTAAACTCTAGTCCTGTTGTGCTCAAACTGCGGTGCCAGCTTTCTAACGTAGCGCTGGCACCACAGAAATGGAGTATGCAGAGGCAAAACTCCTCTCTGAACACTCTCTGTTTGGTGTTTGAAGTTTGAGTTTGGTGAGGGATTTGCAAGTCGCTTTCCCCCACAAACTCCATTTCCTCAAGTTTGGCTGTTCAGGTTAGGAAACCAGAGGTGAAGGTACCTCCAGTTTCCTATTTCATCTGAACTTGGCCTATGTGGTTATAGTGTGCTGAAAACAGAGATAGGTCACTTATTAATTTCTAAGAGGAGATGTGCTGGGGCGTTATTTGTATGGACAAGGCCATCTGCTACAGGTTTCTGTGAGTCCTTGGTCACAGCGTGTCATCAGACCCTCTTTGTCTCACCCCTTAAGCACTGCCCCATTCTCCTAACAAATACTTAACACAGTCCACCCACACTCTGGAAGTGCTACTTTGCTGTGTACAGACAGGGAAAACTTCCTTAACAACTTCTCATTTTGCGGGGAGGAGGAAAGACACTTTTGGAGGAAGTTATGGGTTATTTGGCTTGGCAAGGGGAGTTCCGTAAAATGGAGGTGGGGGGACTCCTCAAGTGCTTGGAGACAAACAGCACCCTAGCTACTTAGATCAGAAACATGGTGGTTGACCATCAGCAATGTTTCTGATCTGAGTAGTGCTTTTGGAGTGTAGATGAACTACTTTAGGTATTTGTACTTAATTAGGACCCTGCAACAGTGCAGGTGGATTGGTACCACTTGCATTAGACTGCAGAACATGTGGGCCAGTGTTCTAAGTCCCCTCAATTTTAATCGAGGGAATTTATATGCGCTTGCTTCTCCAATTGAAATCACTGGGCTTTAAAAGTACTTAATTTGAGCTAGATTGTGTCCACATTCTATAGCTTTGTGAGTTAGAGCTCATTGCTTCCAAATTGTATTGTATAGCCACCATGTCTGGTCCAACCAGTGTTTTTATTAACAAAGGAGTTCACAAGAGCACATACTTCAGACAGCGTCCACCTTGTGGCTCACCACTCACAAACTGAACTGAAGAAAAAAAACACTGAGCATGCTCAGCTCATCAGACAAAGAGAACCCCACTGAGCATGCTCAACAACCCAAGAAAATTAGACTACTAACAGTCTAGAGGTAATATTCCTAAACTACAAAAACACTTCGAAATATTTTTAGAAACAGTAACCTGTAGGGATGTACACAAAATGTTTTTATGCCTCATTAGAGAGGCACTGAAATGATTTGGGTTGCTGCAACCTAAACATTTCAGGCAGGGTGTGTGTGTGTGTAGAGCGGTTGCTTAAAGGAGCAGTTACTCAGGTCCTTACTTGCTCTTCTGGCGCCCCACTGCCGTTCCAGTCACAATGCTGTGCTGCTCAAAAGACCACACGTGGCTGCTTCCCTGTTCCCAGCAGCTTGCACACGGCACACACATGGCATCTGCAAATGCTCTGGTGCCATTTGCATGAGAAGCAACACCATGCTGACCATGCAAATGGTGCCAGTGCAATGAGCGCATGCACAGAAGCCATGTGCATGCCAACACTGTGCGCAGCCTGCTGGGAACAGAGAAGAGCAGCACAACACTGTTGCTGAAATGGCAGGGGGCAGTGGAGAAGCTGTTGCTCTCCACACACACACACCTGCCCAGAATGTTTCATACACATCCCTACTGTCCTGTTTTTAATATAGAATAGCAAATGATGTATATACAATTGCTGAGAGAGAAAATACTGTGAAAGAGAGAGCTTCACAGACAATCCACAGCCAGCAGTAATATAGCTATAACAATTCAGAAGGCGATGGGTCCCTGTATTTTCCCCGTAATTCCTTCCATCAAATTAAGCCATTTCCAGTCATCAGCTTGTGCAGATGTAACCAATTCATACAGAGAAATTCCCGCTGATTTCCCCCCCTTTATATCATAACACTAGAGAGCTGAAAGCTGCTTAGGTTTATTTATAACTTGTTCCTTCCCAATTGCAACCATTTTTAGTAAGAACTGATATAGAGGACACTTTTTTAAAGATAAGGATATGGTGCTTTCAAAGCACAGAAATGAAACCTTTGCTCCATGAGTGGGAAGGAAGGAAAATATAACTTTGAACCCTACCACCATTGCATGCAAGGGGGAAGGGAAATAAAACTCTCAGAACAACTGAGAGTCTCCTGGAATTGGAATTTATATTCTTCTTTGCAGTTGTGCTGATCACCATCTGTTGCCTTCCCCTCCTCCTCTGCATCCCCAACCTGCCCCCAGCTTGTTGAGCTCCTGGCAAAAACACTGGCTTGTTGCCACTGCCATTACAATCACTCACCTTGTTCACTTGCTGCCCGCCAGGCAGTCAAGTGCTGGAGAGAGGAATGGCATGGGGCCTCCCTCATTCTGAGCTCCCCCTCAACCTGATGGCAAGCGGCGCTGGGCAGCAGGAGGAGCAGTGGGCAGCAGGAGCCACCTCAGTCAGTGGGAGGAGTGGCAAGCCACTGAGAGGCCTTCCTGGAGGCCCATGTAAACACCATCAGCTCCACCGCTGGCTGCTTGGTGAAATGTGGCAGGCTTGGGCTCAGAGTGCTTGTTGTCAGCACCAGCAGCTGGACAGAACAAACATGGAGTTGGCAGTGAGCGGTGTGGGCCTTCACAACTATCCCAGAGGCCCAAGGCCCTCAGCTAGTACCCAATGTGGCCATTTTCATGTGCCTCCCCTGTACATGGGAACTATGCTATGGCAGCACTGTATTCAGTCTGTCTTACACTCAGGTAAGTGTGTATGGAATTGCAGCCAAAGTTGGTTTTCTTCCACTCAACTTCCATATATCCAAAACAACGAATTTGTTTCCCATGCTTAACATGAGAGTTAACCCTGCAAAACTCATTCCCTTTTGATGCTCATACACACATCAAGCAGTGTGGGAGCCACTTCTCTGTTGTTCAGTTCCACATTGCTGGGAAGTGTGTCTGAATTAAATATCTGCTTGGGTGGGGCCAACTGCACAGGCCTTTACGTGCAACCAGCACTCCATCAAGAGCGGTGCTAAGCAGGTGAAAATGATAGACATGATTGACCCTATCCATATAATGGTTTAATTCACACAGACACTACAGCCCTCAGGCACCCCACACCTTTTCCCCAGCTACCCCACACTTATTCTCAACATGCGCTACACAATTGCCTGCCCTCCCCATGTTTGTTCCTGGCCACACCACAGCTGGATTTTAAGAAGCCCTACCCCACCCACCATCACTGTATTACCTGGGGCAATTGCCCTGCAATTGGCTGCCTCCCCATGGTGGGGAGGGGAATGGGAATGGGAATGAGAATTCCGACACACGGCTTCCGATCATTCTGACCTCACAGCTATACAGAGACGTGACTTCTTCACCAGTGGGTATGTGAGTCCGAAGGGGTCCTAATTGGGAGAGCCGGCAAGTATGAATATGGTTGAGTTGCAAATGATATGATGCAGTCACAAGAGTAAATGTAACATTAGAACATAGTCCTAATTTGCAGAAGAGGTTTATGATCTCACATTTGCTACCAAGCTTCAAAACACAGGACATTCATAAATTTTCATTATGTATTGATATTTGTATTTATTTTTGTTTCCAAATTATTTTTCTCTGTAGTAAAGCACTGATTTTTTAAAAATTCTTTGACCATTTTCATATGATATATTAAAAAGCACTTTTGATCTGCTCTTATGCCATATGTGGCAAATATGAATGCTAATGCAAGATAAGATGTGGAAGAGAAATAAAATGTACATTCTCATTAACACAGGCTTTAGAGACAAAACCTAGGGAGGAGAAACCAATGTAAGCCTCAAATGGAAATTCCATTGCCTTCATATTATTTAATGAGCCCATAACAGTCATATTATTGCATGTGTTTGTTTTATTCATTGGAATAAAATCAGGTAGGGGTGTGTGTGTAAGGAAGTTCTTCAAATTTGAAGTAGTAAGATAGGAGCTACAGCTTATAATATGAGGCTCTAGCCTGCCTGTGATTATGTCAAGGGGGTTTCAAATGGTTTGAGAATAGAAAGAGGAATGTTTTGATAGATTCATTGCTGAATGGGGTTACCAGTTTGGGCCCTGTTGTTCTTCAGCAAATCTGAAGTCAAAGCTTCCACACTGTCTAGGAACCAAGTGTGTAGAGTTTGGTAAGTGTCGCAAAATGGCAGCGAGACACGAAGCATATCAGAGACATAATTTTTTAGAACTTTGAAGAATTTTGTTTTGTTCCATTCATTTTTGTTATGAAAACCCAATCATCTAATTCTTCATTTGTTAAAAACTGATTTAGTTTAATAATGAAAGCCATCTATTTTTCCTTACCGGACACTTATCTGAAGTATGGCTGCAGCAGTGGACTGTTAAAAAACCCACAAACCATCCAAGTTTTAAAGGAGCAGTAAAGCTCCTTTTCGCAGCTGTCTCCTGGCAGCTGCCATTTTCCACCACAATGTCCCCGATATAGTGTAGTTCCAAGGCATTGTGCGGGAAGAAACAGCAGCAACCCCACCCCCCCAAAGGGTGGCTCCCACTGTCAGCCACCTGTTTTCTCACAAAGTTATGGAACATCTGGGTCATTGAAGGGAAAAGCATGGTGACTGCCCTAAAGTATTCTGGTGCTTCTCTTAAACGTCTAATGGTTGCAGAAGTGGGGGAAGCCTACTGTCACAGTGCAACAATAAGTCTCCCCATTATGAAAATGGATGAGGCTAAGGAATATCTTTTGGTTCCTACAGGACTTCTCTGCATTTGTTTCATAACGAATGAAAAAAAAATCAAATGGGCCCAGCTTGGTTCTATTTTTCATTTGTTTCACAACAGATGCAGAACATTTTTGCTGTTACATTGGTTCTTGATGCTACTGTTTTACTGTCTTATGTTCTTATGTTATATTTTTAATTAAAATTGGAAAAATTAAAGATTAAAGTAATAAATACTGTACTGCTGTGCTTGTTATCACTTTATAAAAGTTGCTGTTAATGGAAAAGGTAAGCAAATGTATCCCTGTGAAATATCAAAAGGGATATTTCTTTTGAGGGGGGGGTGGCATTTGGCTTGAGAAAAAAACACCATACACTTTGTCTCAAATGTACACATTTGGGAAAGTAATGCTGGCACTTGTATTAATAAAATTACCTCAAATAAGATTTTCCCGTTTGTAGCATCTGTTTGCTCATTGTCCCCTTATGAAATTTTTCATCTGCTGGAATTGCTCATTTCTTCAGAGCAGCAAGAACCTATTTTTCATCGTTTTGTTGGTTTGTGATGTTTCAGTCTTTTCTGTGTTTTAATCACAAGGACTAAGGGCAATTATCTTTTTAAGGTAATTATAAGGTAGGCACTGACCCTTCAGTTTCCCCCACATATCTGAAATCAGCTGTTTTAACGTGCTGTTAAAGGCCAGACTAGGTGTGCAAAGCACCTGCATGTATGTCAAAGATGTGTTTGTCCTTTTCAAATATAAAGGGGAAGTCTACTCATGATACAAAACGGAGTTCACAAGGATATGGCCAGAAACCTGTCTCCTCCCCTACCTTGCCTCACAGTGCTCTGTAACTTTAAGCAATTTTCATTCTGCCCAGCTCATTTCCAGTATCAGAACCAGACTGGGGTGGGGGGGCTGCTTAAAGGCACCAGGAAGTTTTTCACACCTGGCTTCTAGTTTGCATCTCTTCCAGAATGGAGGAGGTGCGTTCATATATCGGCAATATTTACCCCGAAGTTCCTACGAGCTATTGGGGAGAACTTCACACATAATTTGGGTTTTTTATTGCTCATTAGAATGTAGCCCAATTTATATCCCTGGTAACTTGGCAAAGGGGCACCTTTTAACGTGGTGATTCTCTTTATTTAGCAGGGGGAGAGTAACTGTCCCCATCCACCCCCAAAACAGGACCTCCAGTGACTGTTGTTGGTGTCTATCTTATGTTTCTTTTTAGATTGTGAGCCCTTTGGGGACAGGGATCCATCTTATTTATATATTATTTCTCTGTATAAACCACCCTGAGCCATTTTTGGAAGGGCGGTATAGAAATCGAATTAATAATAATAATAATAATAATAATAATAATAATAATAATAATATCTGGAATGCTGCAAGTCCATCAAACAGTAGAGGAGGAGAAAAGAGGCCTTGAAGAATATATCAAGGACAGTGAAGAAGATGCACTTCAAATGGTCAATAATGAGAAACTATTCAACACCAATGAAACAGAGCAGGCCTACAAGAAAGAACAAGTCAAGAACCGAGCAGAAAAAATGAGAAATAAGCCCCTGCATGGTCAACATTTGCACAATATAAGTGGAAAATCAGACATCACCAAGACCTGGCAATGGCTTAAGAATGGCAACTTGAAGAAAGAAACAGAGGGTTTAATACTGGCTGCACAAGAACAGGCACTAAGAACAAATGCAATAAGAGCAAAAGTAGAAAAATCCACCACAAACAGCAAGTGCCGCCTTTGTAAAGAAGCCGATGAAACCGTGGACCACCTAATCAGCTGTTGTAAAAAGATCGCACAGACTGACTACAAACAAAGGCATGACAAAGTAGCAGGGATGATACACTGGAACATCTGCAAAAAATACAAGCTACCTGTAGCCAAAAATTGGTGGGACCATAAAATTGAAAGAGTGGAAGAAAATGAAGATGTAAAAATATTATGGGACTTCTGACTACAAACAGACAAACATCTGCCACACAATACACCAGATATAACTGTAGTCGAGAAGAAAGAAAAACAAGTCAAAATAATCGACATAGCAATACCAGGGGATAGCAGAATAGAAGAAAAAGAAATAGAAAAAATCACCAAATACAAAGATCTACAAATAGAAATTGAAAGGCTGTGGCAGAAAAAGACCAAAATAATCCCAGTGGTAATTGGCGCCCTGGGTGCAGTTCCAAAAGACCTTGAAGAGCACCTCAACACAATAGGAGCCACAGAAATCACCATCATCCAATTACAAAAAGCAACTTTACTGGGAACAGCCTATATTCTGCGACGATATCTATAACAATTGACAATAAAATTCTGGCATCCCAGGTCCTTGGGAAGGACTCAATGTCTGGATAAAGCAAACCAGTCAATAACACCTGTCTGACTGTGTAAACAAGAAATAATATTTGGGGTGAAAAAAATCCCCTTTTTACATCAGTTTTTGGGGGCAACTTCAAACGCACAGTAAAGTCTCTCAGTAAACCCGTGGTAAAGCCTGCTGTCTGGGAAAGCTCCAGAGCATGGTGAGATAAGCCAGGGTTTCACTCCCAGGGCAGATTTCACTCCCTTTCGCTGTGAACTCCTTTTGTATAAAGAGCAAATCCTCCACCCCCTTGCATTATATGCGAATGGGAGAAACACATCTTTAGAATATATACTGCACATCTGTCCTGCACATCTAGTTTGGTCCTAAGTTTTATACAATTAAAAGTATAACATTTTAAAACCTTAACATTAGTGTCACAGTTAGCTTTTTCCTCTCATGTGAATTATACTGTTTTCCGTTTCAGGTCCAATACCTGCCCACTATGGTTAAGATCCATAGAACAACGTTGCATATCAGCAATGGAATTTTGCTGTTGTGTTTTTTCCTTTGAATAGCAGACCCTCGTGTCATATCAAACTGCTTTTAAAATTCCCTTCTTCTTCAAAGGAGATTTGCCACATGGAACAGGACATAGTGCATGTACTGTTCTTTGAGAAGTACAAGTCCAACATTGCTTAGGTACACATTGCTGGCCATGAAGTTTTTTAGACCAGTATTGGAAAACCAGAAAATACAAGGTACATGAAAGTCTGCGGCAGAGGTGAGCAAAATGAAAACAAAAGCACCTTAAGTATACATAAACATTATCTAAAGCAGGAGCAAAGTCCCTGTGATTTGGAAGCTGTTTAATGTTCTTAGGAGTTAATTTTCCCCTCTGAGAAGCTCAGTTAATAAAGTAAAAGGCACAGCTGTCACAATCTTATTTTTATATTTAAAAAGCTTAATTTAATCTGCTCTTCAGATCTTTATAGAGATTAATTTTAGTCCTGCTCATGGGATGCCCCTTGCTTTCATGAGGTCTCAGACCCTAATGTCTTGCTGTTATATTCATAGAAAAGGCTAAAGTGCAAGTCATTTCTTATGAATGTTTACAGTATAAATTTACAAGCCTTCTTCTATGGAAGAACGCTTATGCTCTATACAGTTTTTGTCAAAACATTTAAAACAAATTATAATAACCTTTTGTCATATCTCATTTTACTTGCATAAACAAGTCACAATGAAACTATAAATGATGGAAAATTTAATCCGCATGGCTTGCATTATCAAAACTGTATTTTCCTCAGTGTCAGCAGTGCATTATCTTTGAAAAGACTCCTTTTAAAGAAAGATGTCATGGTAGGATCTGGATAAAAACTATTTCTAAGCTTCAACTAGTTGATGTTTTCACCTTCTAGATATTTCTGAGATAAGCAAATAATCCCAATAAAACAAGATTTTCTGTTAATCAAATGAATTTCCCAACTGGTGGTATTCCAGATATTGCTGAATTACAATTGTCATCATCCCCAGCTACAATTTATTGTATGGGAGTTGTAGTTCAACAACTAACTTGATGGGAGTTGTAATTCAGCAACATCTGGAGTACCACGGGTTTGGAACTCCTGGATTAGATCAATGGCTAACAGACTGCATTTGGAAACCCTGTATTTTCTTGAAAGTGAATCAGAAATTCCTCATTGTAAAAGCAGACATCTTGCCTAACACTACTGAACATCCTCTTCAATGTGTAGCTGCAGGAGCTTTGTGAGCGGCTGTTTTGTGTCACATTCCCAGTTCAACCCAGGCAACAGAGAGGCCCAACAGGTCTAGCCAGGGTCTCACATGAGCAGGTTCTCTCTCTTAGAACAAGGCCCAAAATTATCTGCAACATGCTAGGGTTCTGTAGCAGTCACAGAGGGATTCATTGACAGATAAGTCAGTGTGGAAAGGCAGAAAGATCTCTTCTTTGGGCACAGTGAGGTGGTTGCCTCAGGCAGTGGATTGATGGGCCGGGTGCTGCCTCCTGACTCAGCAACAGTAAGAGTGGCTAACCTGTGACACCCCACCTGCCCATACTGCTACTGGCTCACTGGGCAGCAAAAGGCCTGAGCACAGAGACATAGATAAAATTGTCTCACAGGGATGTATGACACAATGGAAAATACAGAAGGAGGCAATTCACATTCATGTGGTGCATTATTGCAGCTCCGGGGGTGGTGGAGTGATGCGTCCTGGCACGCTGACCCTTGCAGTTACCAGCAGCAGCCAGTGCTCATATGGGTGGGCGATCCGGCTGCTCAAGGAGAGGGAACTGCTCGTATGTGGGGAGGTAAGCTCCTCACGCAGAGGCATAGCAAGGTTGTAGTCGGCCCAGAGACAAGATTTTAAAGTGGGCCCCCTCCCCTCACTGAAGCTCAGCTCATGAAGTAAAGAAATCTTAAGTGAGGCTGAATTGTGGGAACAAAAAGCATAGGAAAATATGTGCCACAATAGAACATCATCCTAAATTATTTTTTTTAAGGTTTTGTAAATTGTGGATGATGCAAGTCATTTAATGGTACTAGAGAAAGACACGCTGTTCTGGTAGCTCCAGGTCTTAACACTCACATCAATTTCAGAGGATGAATACAACTGAAGGAAGCTTGGGGCAGGTGCATGGCTGGGGGAGTCAGTCATGTGACTTGCCTCTGGGGAGCAGTGGACCCCCAAGGCAGTGGACCCCCAGACAACTGTCTCCCCTTGCTCTATTATAGTTACACCCCTGTCATCAGGGTTTCCTCCCGGCTAACCCTATTGCCCTTTCTCACTGGTCATGAGAAAGGGCTCCCAATGTTATTGTGATGATCAGCCTTATTTAGTCTCTTCTCTCCGCATACCTTTTGAAGAGGCAGTGACAATTCACAGATAAAATTGGAGAGAAACTTGCAATACCCCTGTTCTCATGCAGCCCAATTTCCATCCATTACATATGCACACATGTGCACACACACCATTTGACCCCATACATATTAGTATTACTGAAGGCTCTGTTGGATTTATTACTCCTCATTTATTCTGAGTAAAGAAGCACAAGATCAGACACAAGACTAGAATATAAAAATAACTGGTTAGAGAGCCACCCAGTGGGGAATTTGTCGAGACTGTTGGACATAGACCATGAAGAACACGCATAATTTTTTAAAATCACCGACCAGGCTGAGTGGTCAGCTGCTCAGGCTGACCTAGGCTGACCCAGCCATGGTCTACTCTGGAACACACTACATAACCTTAGACAAGTCACTCTTGCTTGACCTATCCTTACACATAGCTATTTTGCAAGAAAAGTGATGCAATTCTATATATGCCATTCTGCTGCCAACTTGGTGGTTGATAATACACCTTTTTTTCTCATATGGACTCTGGCTTTAAATCAGTTGGGTGGTGGTAGATCTCCATTTCATATGTATCACATATAGTTGGTGTGCTTTCCTTTTACATGGACTCTAGCTTGTAATCAGATTGCTTATAGTTGATGTATTTTTCCCTTTCCTGAGTGACCTTTTGGCAAGGTAATTTTGGGGTGCAGTAAAAGGAGAAAAGTACTCTGTTCCTTGAATTTTCATGAGTGTCATTATGAGGGCTATGGACTAATGCACTGTGTGAAGCTGCCTTTCAGACAAAAATATTACGATGGTTTTTTGGTCTGTGTAAACAATGTATACTAGCTTAACCCGTGCAAAGCATCTGTGCGCCAGTACTTGATTGCTCCCCTCACCACCCTCCACCACAGGCCCCTCGCCTCAGAGTTCTCTCCACCCTCACCTGAGCTGCGCTGCTGCTCCTTCCGCTCCGTCCCATTGCTTCCATTCCCCTCATCCCCTCTCCTCTCTTGGTTGCTCCTCCATCCCATTGCTCCATCCCCCTCACCTCAATTAGTCATGGCTGCAGCATTACCAGTGCCGATTGGCCAAGCTGCAGCCCCCTAAACCCAGAGACCTCACCCAAGCCCTGCTCCTGCTCCTTCCCACAGGAGTAGCAGAAGCAGTTGACTGGGCCCTTCCTTACTGCTGCCACCATTGCTGCTCATTCCCCTCAGGATGCTGACAGGCTTGGGCCCATCCCTCCTGTGCCTGCCTCTGCCAATGGACTCTGTAGCCCTGAGCAGCTGTGACAGTTGACTGGGCCCTTCCAGACCCCTCCACCCCACCCCCTATCTCTCTCTCTCTCTCTCTCTCTCTATCTATCTATCTATCTATCTATCTATCTACCTTCTCTCCTCTACAGTCTTCCCACCAGTATCAGCTGCATTCCAACTGACCATAACATCACAGGCTCCTCTCCTCTATTTGCAAATGGAACTCCCATTGACCAATCACGACAGTGCTCCTGATCTGTTACCTTTGATTGGTAAAGGACTGTGTGGGCAGGGCTTGCCACACACCATTTGCTACAGACCAACAACAGCAACAGCAGCAAATATTTATATACCACTTTTCAGCAAACGTTTCCAAAGTGGTTTACATACGTAAATAATAAATAAATAAGATGGCTCCCTGTCCCCAAAGGGCTCACATAAGATAGACACCAGCAACAGTCGCTGGAGGTACTGTGCTGGGGGTGGATAGGGCCAGTTACTCTCCCCCGCTAAATAAAGAGAATCACAACTATAAAAAGGTGCCTCTTTGCCCAGTTAGCACCTGAGCCTTTTATATATTTTGATTTCTATGCATTATACATATGTAATTTTAACTTCCTGTTAAAGTGCTGCACTTTATTTAAAGAAGTAACTTGGATTGCAGGGAGTCAGCCAAAGGCCTGTAAAAATTAGCCTTATATACAAACAAACTATGAATGTAATTCCCCATTGAACAACATTAGCTAATTTAATACATCAACTCTGCATTGTCTGATATTAGATAAGCAACTCACTTTTACAATAGGAACATAAGAAGCTGCCATATACTGAGTCAGACCACTACCCAGGACTTTTTAAAAACAAACAAGCTATTCTAGTAAGAACTGATCAGACTACTTTCCTTTCACTGTCTCCACATCTGGACTAAATTTGGTGCAAATCGAGGTCCACAAATTAGATCACTTGCACCTCAAATGTTCATGTGTCTGGCATCTTGGATCGGGGTGGATGTCATCATTACAAACTTCACCATTGAGGTGTAGTGTCACTCACTACAGCTGTTCAAAATTTGGTTCAAATCAGTTAGTCCTCAAGTTAGTGCACTTGCACCTCATAAGTTTATGCATCCGCCATCTTGGATTGGGGTGGGTGATGTCATCACAAACTACACCATTGGGGCATCCCTATGCGTCCATTCAACTGTAGCAAATTCTGTTCAAATCGGTTAAATTGTCCACAAGTTAGCACACTTGTGCCTCATAGGTTTATGCTTCCACCATCTTGAATCAAGGTGGATGACATCACGAACTACACCACTGAGGTGTCCCTGTGTGTCACTCACTACAACTGTACGTAATTTGGCTCAAATCAGTTAGACAGTCCACAAGTTAGCCCCCTTGTGCCTCAAACATTTATGCGTCCACCATCTTGGACTGGGGTAGATGACATCATCACAAACTACGCCAGTGAGGTGTTCCTATGTGTCCCTACAACTGTAGCAAATTTGGTTAAAATCGGTTAGGCGGTTCACAAGTTAGCGCAATTGCACCTCAAAAGTTTACGCTTCTGCCATCTTGAATCGGGGTGGATGACATCATCACAAACTATGCCGTTGAGGTGCCACTCACTGCAACTGTACCTAATTTGGTTTAAATTGGTTAGACAGTCCACAAATTAGCTTGCCTGTGCCTCGGATGTTCACGTGGCCATGTACCTCAACAGTTTACGCATCTGCCATCTTGAATTGGAGTGGATAACATCATCACACACCACATCATTTGGGCATCTCTATGAGTCCCTACAGCTGTAGCAAATTTGGTTAAAATCACTTAGGTGGTTCACAAGTTATCCCACTTGCGCCTCAAAGGTTTATGCATCTGCCATCTTGGATCGGGGTGGGTGACATCATCACAAACTACGCCGTTGAAGTGTCCCTGTGTGTCCCTACAACAGTTCCTGATTTGGTTCATATTGGTCCAGGCGTTATGAAGTTGATAGTGGGGGTGGTGGGACATATGGACACACACAGAGAATGCCAGGTGATCCCATAAGCCTACTGAAAGTAGGCTAAAAACCAAGACATCAAATTGTTCCGTTCAGAATGAGGAAAACAGTGTCTGTATTGGCCCCAAAATATGTGTTAGAATGTTAGAATTCACAATATTCATTTAAAAGATGCATCTTAAAATGCCTGAATAAAACATAGATAAGCAGCAGTCAGTACAGCTCTTTCAGTGTCCTGGTGTTCTACCGCGGTGTCCTACCACGTTTTGGGTGGTATAAAAATGTGATAAATAAATAAATAAAATACTACTGTGCTTTGGATTGTCTTTCCCCCCCCTAGTTAACCATAAGTGTGAGTAAACAAGACCTTATATTATAGGGCTGCAACAGCAGCTATAAGGGTGTTAAGGGTGAGATGGACCAATCTCATTCCACCACTTTAACCAGAAATCTGGAGGGCAGTAGATTCTATGGCTTGTAGTTAGAAAATGGCTCAGTGCCTTGATTTTGAAACTTTGCTATGTAGGAGAGGTGAGTTTGACGCCAACTTTGAAGTAGAAAGGATAAGACATGGCTTATTTATAGGAGTGTAAAGTCTGATGAGTTACTCAGCAATTTGACAATTTTTTGTTGGTTTTTTCTCATAGACTTTGCTAGGTTAGACTTTATTTGGTGATTTCTTTGTACTGGGAGTTTTAAGAAAAGACTTCTTGTATTTGGTTAAGGAGAACATCTAGTACACGCTTTGCCCTTGTAGTAGTGTTAAAGGTTTGTAGTTTTTATTAAAAATGCACTTAATTGGTCCGTTTTACCCAATGAATCTCCACACATGCTCAGTACAAACCTGTGTTGCTTAGCAACTGGTTCCCCTGAGCTCAAGGGTGTCAAACTCAATTGGGTAGTGGGCCAGAGATTATTCAAATGCACCTCCAGGGGGCCACACATAGCATACCAAAAATGACTCATTACTTTGAAATTTAAGATTATACACCCCCACCGCACTTCTGTGCTCCACACTTCTCTTCAATTCCCTCTGGTCCTTGACAAAGCAGAATGGAAGGAAGCAAACAGTTGCTTTATCAGATTGGAGCCTTGTAAGGATAATTTTGCTGGTTGTGAGTATTCAAAGGTCATAGGCAGTGAAAAAAAGAGCACAGAGGAACAATAGATTTGGATCGAAAACTGGGCAGGGCAAGTGTCTTATCCAGGTTTGGGAGCGGTCAGCTATCCATATCCAAGGCAATGGTGGCACTGGGACTAAACACAGCATAGAATACCATACCATATCCATATCTCCTAAATAACAAACTTTCCCAGCATTTTGAAGCTTAGGTGAACATGGGAAGCCCTTAACATGTTAAACAGAAAGATTGGGGGGGGGGTAATAGAATTCTTAAGGTGAGCTCGAAAGCATGCTGCACAAAGAATCCACATAATTTGAACTTTCTTATGTTTTGAAGTTCTACCTTTTCCCCTGTTTCCTCACTATTTTTAATACTCTTTTGTTTTGCAGCTTTCTCCTCGTGTTTGGTTGCTTGATTTTGTCAGTATTTTCTACTATTCCTGAACATACATGGCTTGCCACTAGTTGCCTCTTCATTCTGGTAAGTGGACTTTATACCACAAGAAAACTTCATGGATAGTTAAGTAGGTTTTTATATTCTGTGCATTCCCAAACATATTAATGTATCTGATCCAGGAGTGCGAAATCTATGCCACTGAGCAGTCCTTCTGGGTTAGGAGAAGATATTGCTTACCAGGATTATTCCCATCCCCAAGAAAAACAAAAGATTGAGTTCCAATGTTGGGACAATACTTTGTCAGAGTCTAAGGCAGTTCTCTTTGGACAGTAGTGACCAGCTTGTTCCTGTTCTCTTCTCCCTGCCCCAGCTGCTGCAATCTGCCTTGTCTTGCCTTCCGCAGGGTTAAACCTTGGCGTGTGGGCTGGTTATTTTCCCAGTTGTGGAATCAGGTTAATAACCAGCCCACATGCTAAGGGTTAAACCCATGGCGGGCAAGACAAAGGGAAATGTGCAGCTGGGGCAGGGAGAGGAAAACAGAAACAAGCCACCCCTGCAACTTGTTTTGTGCTCACCTGTCCTTCTGTAAAACTGCTATTTCTTTAGGGTGACCGTGGTTCAGAAGAGATAGGCGTTCTCTTCAGATGTTCAAAAAAGGGGCACTCCAGCATTCTGGTAATGGAAAGAATCTCTATCACGTTTAGTGTTTGCCTCTTAAGATAGCGGGGCGGGGGGAAGTGGTTAAGGCTTTTTGAGTGCATCAGTAACAGGTTGGGACTTCCAGGGATGTTCTTGGGAAACTCTGTGAGTACAGCATATCTCTCTCTCTCTCTCTCTCTCTCTCTCTTAACACCAGAAGAGGGCTGTAGATCCTGTTTATTTAGAAATTAGCAAGAAAGGCAACATTACCTTTCCTTCAACATTTCCAATCCAAAAGTATAGATGTACGCATAATTGCAATGCATCGGTAGAAGCTCTGTCATTCTTCTAAGTGACAGAAGCCTTTAGCTTTGGAATGTGGTCACTATAGTTGTCTTCCCTACAGGATCCAGGGGATACTTACTGATTGGGTATATGTCCTGCTCCTGCATCTGGCTTTTCCTACATTAAAATTTTTTTTGGCTGACATCCAGACTAGCACTGTGTAGATGTAGCAGTGCTGTTCCAAACTAGTGTGCTATGCTATCATGTGAGAGGGAAAGGTGAATTTTTGCCAATCTCCCCTGCCCTCTGAGCCCACTGTGTGTCATGAAAATATATCCCTGAGGGTTGTGCATTCGGCTTCTGAGGGAAGGGAAGATTGATAATTATCACTCCTCCTATAACTCGCACAACAGCACAGCCCTCACCTGGAACTGCACGTCACCCTGCTACACCCACACACTGTTAATCTGGATGTCAGCCTATATGTATCCATTGTGTCTGGATTAACAAAATGTATGTTGGTACCAAGAGATAGAAAGTGAGGCATTATCAGGTAAGTACTTTAGTTATATTGTGCAGCATAAGATATTCACATTGATTCATACAACAGATATGCAATATTACTTCAAACATATGCTTTTATTTCTATGTCTTCATTATATATTGCCCTTTTAACAGCATGGGAGTTAGACGGGAGTTAACTTTGATTTCTAATGAAATCAAATATCCAAGAAGCCAAATTCTGCACTATATAACAGTTTCCCTTGAAGAAGCAATGGGACGTGGGTGGATATCTTGTTATTAATGGGTCACTGCTTTCCTCCTCTGAACTCCAGAAAATTAAGGAGTCTCAGGGCATTAAGTCCTATCCTACAAGGTTCCCAACAAGGTTAGCAGCTGGTGTTTGTGTTTGGGAAGTCTTTGCGTTCACTGCTTTGCACAGAAACACTAGCCCTATTCACACATTATGTTCAACACATGTACAGACTGTTTGCCAAGAGGTACAAATCTGCTCACAGATACAGTTCTTCATATGTTATAGTGCATATAATATATTGCACCCTTGCGCAAGTGCTATAGCAAAGAAAACAAAAACAAAACAGTGGCAGGGAAAGTGCCACTTAGAAACAAGAATTTACTTTCAGTTTTGTGACCTTGCACAAGCAATCCAGCAAAACAAACAAAATGGCGGAGAGGGTGGCAGTTCATACTGCTTTCCACTTCTTGGTTTCCAGGCAGGGGCTGTCCACATTCTCCTTGAACCACATTATCTGCCCCCTTCTCCTGCCCCATTTTTGGGCAATGGAGTCACGGAGGAGGCAGGGAGATAACGTGACATATTTAAAAGACAAATTCTCGTCTCCTGCGCGCAAAGCCGTCAGGGAAAGTGCTGTTCAAAAACAAAAAATTAATTGCAGCATTGCACCCTTGCACAAGCACTGCAGCAAAGAAAACAAAAACTAAAAAAAAACAATGGCAGGGAAAGTGCTGCTCAAAAACAAGAATTTACTTTCAGCGTTACACCCTTGAACAAGCAATCCAGCAAAAAAAGAAAGAAAGAAATGGTGGAGAGGACCCCTAGATAAACATCAGGCGAGTTGGGGATTGGGTGGATTTTGAACAAGCAGGGAGCAGCAGGGGAGTCAAGGCAGCTGCCCCCTTTGCTTTGTCCCCCAAAAGTGGTGAGCAGAGCAAGCACAGGCAGAACCTCTTCCCTCTTAAGGCTCTGCCCACCTGTCAGCTGCTCCTCCTTTGCACAGTGTAAAAATAAGAAAACATAAGGGAGGAAAGATAAAATAACGGCACTTCACTGCAAGTGATGTCAGATTGTGGGCGGTACGGAAGCACACTTAGGGGACATGTTGCAAAACTGTTGCAGCGTGTAATGCAGAAAGCCTCCTGGAAGCAGTGATGGGCTGGATGAGACATGACAAACATACTGAATCTAGACAAGACAGAGGTCGGAACTCAGGACACAGTTTTGAGCTGCCGGTTCTGAATGGGGTCATACTTCCCCAGAAGGAACAGGTGTGTAGTCTGGGAGTGCTTCTGGAACCAAATCTCTCCCTGGTGTCTCAGGTTGAGGTAATAGCCAGAGGTGCTTTCCATCAGCTTTGACTGATATTCCTGCTGTGTCCATTTCTTGAGAAAAACAACCTCAAAACAGCTGGTAGTCTCCAGACTTGACTACTGCAACACGCTCTTTGTTGGGCTACCTTTGTACCTATTCTGGAAATCACAGTTGGTACAGAATGTGGAAGCCAGGTTGGTCTCCGAGTCATCTCAAAGAGACCATTTTACTCCTATATTAAAAGAACGACACTGGCTACTAATAAGCTTCCTGGCAAAGTACAAGGTGCTGGTTATTTATTTATTATTTCTTTATTACATTTCTATACCGCCCTATCCAAAGGCTCTGGGCGGTGTACAAGTGTATATAGGTTATATCCTATAAAGCCCTAAACAGCTTAGGCCCAGAGTATTTAAGAGAACGTCGTCTTCACTATGAGCCACATAACCCATTGAGATCATCCAGAGAGGTTCATCTGCAGTTGCCACCAACTTGTCTGCTGGCTACATAGGGACAGGCCTTCTCTGTTGCCACCCCAAGACTGCAGTGCACTCCCTGTGATTTTAAATTGTTTTAAGGTTTTAATTTCTGTTTTAATTTGTTTGATATTGTTTTAAACTGCCCAGCAATGGAAGATTGGGGCAGTATACTTACTTACTAAATAAATAAATACGAAACTGCACAGCAGTAACTCTGTTAAGTCTATAGCAGCAAAAACATTGAAGACACTTTAAAGACTAAGAGCTTTTCCAGGCAGCAATTAGTGCCGTATCTTTAAAGTTTCCACACAAGCTCCAAATGCCTTTATACTTATAGTCAACACGATCAAATAGGTTTCTGTGCTCCTTCCTAACTTAATCTTACTCTCATGCACATGCCAAGCAGGGATCTCTCAGAATGCAAGTACTGAGTGACAGGTAGTGCTGTGAAAATCTTACGAAGTTCCTGTTCAGCATATGGCCAGAGAGAAAGAACATGTTAGGAAAGAGCATGTAAGCCTACATGACTGTGTGGACTGTGAGTCAGTGGCGGCTGGTACTTACATCCCGTACTGCCGCATGTGAAAGCTATTCCCAGCAGTGGCGCACCACTCAGCACCCACGGCGGTGGAGGATTGACTCTGCCACTCAGCTGGCCTCCGTACATGTGTGGACATGTGTGGAAGCCATTGGCTGGCCACGTAAATGACCTCTGCCAGCTGAGTGGCAGAGCCAAACCTCTTCCGCAGAAGGTACTGGGTGGCACGCCGCTGCTGGGAAGAGCTTCCACTTGATGCAGTAGGAGACAAGTATGGGAGACAAGCACCTACTAACTTACACTAATAGGTGCTTCCCAACACCCACCCACTGCAGGCAGCGTTTGGAGCTTGCACTTTCAAAATTCTGCACTTGATTGCTGTCTGAAAAAGCCCTAACAGATGTATAAACATCTGTGTGTATAGAGATTGAGGAGAACCATCTCTGCAGCAGAAGGAAAAATGTCAGAAAAAATAAAAAGACATTGCAATGAATGAACAGATCAGCACATCCCTAACCACCACCTCTTTCAAACAAGATTGCAACCTGCCCTCCCTCAATGAAGTATTAATGATATAAAGTAGCCCAGCTCCAACAACCTCCCTACAAGATGAAATCAGCCATGTTAGGCAATGATTCAAAGAATAGGTGGTAGGCTATACTGCTCCAAGCAGCTTGTCCACATCCTCAGGAGCCACAAACTGAAACTCCACCAATCCAATCTCACAAGAGGGATTGCTGGACACCCCCCAACTGCCCCTGCAGAAATATTGGAGTCCACACATCAGCCCAAATGCATTAAATTTTATCTGCACAGAACTCATTGAATGCGTCACAGTGAGACATTCTTTCCAGAAACAGATTTTAAACAGAAGGGGTTTGAGTTAAACTCCTAACAATCTGGAACAGCTCTACTGGACAAGAACTTGCAGATGCAATACACACAGAATAAAATCTCTTCCTTGCTGCACGTATTGCCACAGCATATGCCTTCAGATGGGCTCTATGTTGTGTCTTATTGAATCCAAGTCCTCCTCCATTTGCATTCCAGTCGTCTCCCTTGCTGCTTCAGCTCCCGTAGCTCTTCCATATACCATGGAGCTGATTTTGGTCGGAAATGACGCTTAGGAGCGATTGTGTCTACTGACCTGGTAAGTTCTCTGTTCCAATTATCCACCAGCACATCAACAGAATCACTGGCAGAACCAACTCCGAAACCCTCCAAGGCCCTCTGGAATCCTACTAGATCCAACAGCCTTCTTGGGTGGACCATTCTAATAGGTCCACCACCCCAGCAGGGGTTAGACTTGACTGTGAATCCAACCTTAACCAGGAAGTGATCCCTCCATTACAATGGGGAGACTACAGGAGAATTTTACTCTTGATATCCATGATATTCTTTATGTATAAATCTATCGTTCTTGTACACCTTATTGCGCAAGCACAAACATGTTTGCACTAGCACAATGCTAGTCTGGAACTAGTACCAGACTTAGCGCAACTACCTAGTGCAACAGCCTTGCACTAGTGCAACATTCCCGCACAAGTCCAGTGTTGAGATATCAGCCATTGTTAATTAAAAAGGATAAAATGATTGTCCTACTGATGTGATCCATCTTGAGGGTCACAGGTCACAAACTGAAGATTAATAATCTAGTAAGACTTTGTTGAGGTAACATAAGATGATAATACAGTGCTGTTGCCAAATATCCAAGGATAACTAGCCTCAAATCCCATCCTTGAAACAAACCTACTATGTAGCATAAATCGAGTTATGTATACATGATACACACAAATCAAGCGTCATGAAGCACAACTAACAAGAACATTTATAATTTATTTTTGTAAATAATAAATTATTATTTATTATAATAATTTAGAGCAAGGATTGTAACTAACAAAGCGGATGCACATCACAGAACTATGGCCACACTTCCAAAGTACCGCAGTGTGGAGCACAATGGCAATATTCTCCAATTCCTGTTAACCCCAGAAATGCACTGTGCCAACTGAAAATATGTTCTACAGACTTGTAGAGCCCTCAGGTGGCACAGGCATCAGAGAAAACCATCTCCCCGCTCTCGTACTGTGCAGTGAGCAGCTAAGAAATCTTTCCACAGCATGGACTCATCTTCCTGGCACACATCCACTTCATTAGTTAGAATGGCAGCCACTTTTATTTTTACCTCACTTCAGCAAAATAGGCCCTAAAGTAGCTCTCTTGAATCTCACCTTCTGGCTCTTTCTGGAGACAGCCACGCATGACTATTGTGTAGTGCATAATTAGTAGCAGTGACAGTGGGTGGGAATTTCAATTTGCATCTGAATTGTAAAATGAATGGTCATGTCATTCCCATTCACAGTCTGTATAGCAGTTGGGATTGTATTGGATGTTTTACATCCAGATGTGATTTACAGTGTATCTGGATGTGCATTTAAATGTACATATGGTTCCTAATCCAGCAAGGAAATTTTCAGTTTTATCAGTCAGTCAAAGGAGCAGTCAAAGATTTATTTCTTAACTAATTAGGTTGTTACAAGACTTCACATCATTGCAAATAGATAAAATCAAAATTAACTAAAACTGGAATAGTCCAACAAACAAACATAGGGATATATAGGTTGTTCATATATTTAAAATCACATCTTGTTATATCCTAATATTTATTTATGTATTTAGTTATTTATTTCCATTCATATCCCACTCTTCCTCCAAGAAGTACATAGTGACGTTTCTCCTCACAACAAGCCTGTGAAGTAGGTTAGGCTGAGAGAGAAGTGACTGGCCCAGAGTCACCCAGCAAGGATCATGGCTGAATGGGGATGTGAACTTGGGTCTCCCCGGTCCTAGTCCAGCACTCTAACCACTACAGCATGCTGGCTTTGTTGCAGTGAATTTTGTTCTCTGTCTTTGTGGAGCTAAAGCACATCTTGAAGTTTAGAATTAAGTTCTCTTTAGACAGAAGATATATTGTTTTAACCTGTCATCAAAATTGACCAAACCATCTTACAGTGATTGAATAAATCCCACCTGGCATCATTATAAACATTGCAATGGATGATAATAAGGACAAATAATGACACTTGAGCTCAAATGTTGATCAGAAATGATCTTCCAGTAGCATCACTCAAGATATTGAATACACATAGTCGGCAATCTTAGTGTGGAATAGGCCTTCTATGGAGCAAAATATGTTGTTATTTATTTTTTTATTTTATTTAACCATTCTTGTATACCACCTCCTCCAAAGACTCTAGGTGGTGAACAATAACAATAGCTCTCTCTCTCTCTCTCTCTCTCTCTCTCTCTCTCTCTCTCTCTCTATATATATATATATATATATATATAATTTTTTTTAAGGGCAAAAGCCTGGCAGAAAAGGTAGGTCTTGAGAAGGGCCTTAATAGCCACTAAGGAGGGGGCTGAAAGAATCGGGGGGGAGGGTGTTCCAAAGAAGAGGGGTGGGCCCAGAGAAGGACCTCCTATGGGCCCAGGCACCGCACACTACACCAGGGTCCGGGACACTAAGGAGAGCCAACTGAGAACACCTCACAGGACAGGATACAACTGGCTGAGAGAGCTGAACCCAGAGATATACAGGTGCTAAGTCCATACGGGTTTTGTAGGTGAGAACCAGCACTTTAAATTGGACCCAGAAGCGTACAGGCAACCAGTGTAGTGACCATAAAAGAGGTGTAACACTATCAAATCTATGGCCATGAAGAGGCAAGCCTCTGCATTCTGTATTAGCTGAAGGTTCCAAATCATTTTCAAAGGCAACCCTAGGTAGAGCGAGTTACAGTAATACAAGCAGATAACAAAGGCATGAGTTACTGTTGCCAGGGCTTGCCGGTCAAGAAACGGCCATAACGGTGAACCAGCCAGCTGGCCAAAAGCACCCCTGGCCACGTCCTCTACGTGCTGTTCAAGCAGGAGCCACGAGTCCAGAAGGACCCCCAGATCACAAACTTTCTCTCTCAAGGGAAGTGCAACCTCATCAAGAGATAAACTCACACATGGCAGTTGGCCAGATTGCAAACTGAACAAGAGCAACTTGGTCTTGGAAGGATTAAACCTGAGCTTGTTTAGGCCCATCCAGGTCCTGGCAGCCTCTAGGCATTGAGCCAGCACATGAACAGTATCACCTGTTTGGCCAGGGGTAGAGATATAAAGCCGAGTATCATCAGCTTGCTTATTTGTTTGTTTGTTTGTTTATTTAACATATTTGTATACCACCCAAAACTCTGGGCAGTTTACAACAAAACAATAAAAACAACAGATAAAACGGATCAAACATTACAATAATTAAAATTTAAAATATTAAAACTATTAAAAACACAATTAAAACACAATATTGATGAAAAATTACCCCAAACTGATGGATAACCAGGCCCAGCAGCTTCATGTAGATGTTAAAGAGAATGGGAGCAAGGACCGAGCCCTGTGGAACCCCACAAGAAGGGGCCAGGGTGCAGAACACTCATCCCCAATCAACACCAATTGGAACCTTCCAGTGATATTGGGCCAGAAACACTGAAGAATAGTGCCCCCAAGGCCCAGCCCATTTAGGTGATCCAGAAGGATAACATGGTCAGTGGTATCGAAAGCCACTGAGAGAACAAGAAGAACCAAAGAGATGCACTTCCCACATCAAAGTTACAATAAAGGTCATTCAACAGGATGACCAATGCTGTTTCAGTGCTGTACTGCAACCTGAAACCTGACTGGCAAGGGTCCAGGAAATCAGTTTCCTCCAGGACTCTCATCAACTGAGCACAAACCATCTCCTCCAAAATCTTACCAAGAAAAGGAAGATTGGAGATGATGAAAATAACTTTTGAGAGCGTGTTCTGTTTTAATGAAACAAAGATCAAGAGGAAAAAATGATTTCCATATCTTAAATTCTTAGGTAATATTGTCAAGAAAAATAAAATCTACTCAGAGAGGCTATTCTCATGACCTTCAGAAACCAGGCTAAGGGAGCCCGGCCCGGCTTCTGCAAGCTGTGTGCTGCAACAGGAGCCACACGGCTCCCGGCAGCAAGCCCACATAATCGCACCCCCCCCCCAAACAAGGTTAGCGGAGCGTGCGCTCCGCTAACCCCATTACATGATCGTGTGTCTCCACAGTGTGGCTCCATGCTGCAGCGACTCATAAGGAGACCCCTGATGGGGTGGCAACAACAAGCCTTCCGTTGTCGGGGGGCTTGCCAGAATGTCCCATGCGCTCACACAGGGCATTCTGGGTGCCGGGAGGCCCCCGATCCCTGCCGCCCCAACTGGTTCCGTGACGTAGCCTGTAATCATGTTGGGGGCCAATCCGGCTGCCCCAGGCTAGCCGCCTCATCATCTGTGGGGAGACTGGATCAAGACTGCTTTCCCTGTGAAACCCCTTGCGGCTCTCCACACTACTCGTTCGGAGAGCCTCAGGGTTTTGCTGATATTGTTCTTCAGTCTTTGAAGATATTTTATTGATACGCCTTGCCAATATATAATATGTGCACTGGATGATGCTTAAAAATAGTTTGGAGAAGACTTAACGGGTAGTCACATGCACAGCCCAACCCAAGCTAGAGCAGCCCAGCTTGGGTTAGGCTGTGTATATGAAGTGCTGGGATCCATATGGATCCTGGCACTGGCTGCCCACCTGGCCCAGCACACCCTTAACCACAGCGCCATGGACATGAGTGTGCTCAGCCTCCTTGCAGCCTGAGTGGACACAGAGATGGGTGCCTAGAGTGCCCATCACATGGGGGTATTCCCCAAAGCACCGCGCTCGTAGCACGGTTCATTGTGGGATATGTGGATGCCAGGACGCATCATCTTGGTCTCTAGAGGTCTGCACTGCATGCAGCAATGCAGATTGTTTGGGAACGTGGTCCACACTTCCCACCACCACTGCAGGAGCGTCCAAGGGGAAGGCGCATTTTGCACATCCTTCAACCCTGCCTTCCCTCCCCACCTCCTAGTCGTGTGAATAACCTTAAAGTATTTCAAATGATCATATTCCCCAAATATCCTTTTGTGGGTAACTTGAAAGCAATAAGCTTAAACAGAAGATCAGCATCATATTGTTCCATATACCACTAGCCTTTAATCTAGAAAATAAAATAATGAAATAATAGATAATGAAATAATGTTCTTCATACTGATATACTGCAGATAGACAACAATAAAGATTATGTTATGTTTCAAGTACACCATGGTTCTTTCCTTTTCCTCCTTTCTGCTTGAATTTTTGATTCTTCAAATTGCAAATTAGTTGATAAAGCTCCTAATTTGTAACAATAAATAATTATTACAACTTGTAATAATATACTGTATACATTGTCATTATATTTAGTTTATTTATATTTATATATGAGAAAAAAGCAGCACATTTACAGCAGGGAAGAAAGAATAGGTGGGAAAGTAGAGATAAAATAAAAGAGAAAGAAGAAATGCGTCTCCTGGAACACTTCATTGTACCATGGAGAAACAAATGTAAGATTAGAAAGAAATAGAAAAATCATATATTTTGAAAACAATATATAGACCACACAAAGTACATTTTAAACTTGCACAAAAAGCTCTCTCATCTTGTCTCTCACACAACCATGCACCTTACAGGCTGATATACATATATAAATCACGTAGGCCCTTTCAGAATTTACACGAATTCTGAAAGTGGGATGGTTTCCTGGACATACTACATAGTTCAGACTCTTAGGACTTCAGATCACAATCCAGTACAGGGATAGAACACTCTGTGTATTGCTTTCAGGGGTCTTAAGTGCACTTAAAGGACCATCTGATATTACTGTAGCAATGCTGGAGCCACTGCTGCACATGTCTTTCCTGCACCACTCTGGAAGTATCTGGTGTTTCTGGATATCTTGGCAGGAGTCAGTTTGACAACCCTATAAGTAGCCCATTTGGCTATTTACTAGTAATATGTATAGAGGAGATTCTCACGATCCACTAAGGGAACCTAGCCCGCTTTTAGTGGATCATGCGCTGCCACGGGAGCCGCATGGCTGCCGGCAGCAAACTCTACTAATTTCCCCTCCCCTTAGCTGAGGTTAGTGGAGCGAGCGCTCTGCTAACTCGGGTTTTTTTATCGTGAGTTGCCGTGGCGCGGGTCCACACTGCAGCAACTCATGAGGAGACCCCCGGCGGGGAGGCTAAATGCAGCCTCCCGGCTCGGGGGTCTCTCCAGCATGCCCTGTGCGCTTGCAGGGCCCCGCGGCCCCCGAACTCCCCAGCCCCCGCTGGCTCTGTAATGGAGCTGGCAGTCGTGTGGGCGGCTGGTTCGGCAGCCCACAGCCAACTGACGGATCATCTGCAAGGAGAGCGGGCTAAGCCCGCTCTCCTCATAAACCTCATCTCGGTGGTTCCCACTGAGCGTGGGAACCGCCCTACTGTGTTTCTTGTGACAGCACAAAGGGCCTGCTCTATATTGGGTAGGCCACCACCTGTGCAGAGACTCCTAAGGGTTGGTGCACAATGCTGATACCATTGATGCCTACAGTATCTGGATTTCTCTGGCCAAAACTAATATGATGGGGAAAGACATCCAGATTCTAGTAAATTGCCTTGGTTTGATCCCCTGTGGTTTATGTGAAATATGTCTAGACTTAGGCCAGTAATGCAATCAAAATCAGGCCTTTTGATAATGCCATCGCTCCAATAAAAGGACTTGGCTTTAGAAGATTGATGGCATGTGTTATGGTATCTTCTTTCAGCTACCAGATGTTGGAGGTTTGCAAATGCTTCCAAATTAAGAGAGTCCTTCTAACAGAACTTGAAAATGATGGGCTTAACAAAGATTCAGCAGTCACATCCTACACCCATTATCACTAGATTTTCTGACATCACAAACAGGAGTATTTGTTTCTAGTAGGTTGGATTGGCTATCCCCCATATTTGACTGCTGTGAGTACTGGATTGTTTATAAGCTGGTGCTAAAATGATAAATAATTACAAAATTGTTCCTAAATAAACTGCATTTTGATCTTTAAAAAATCCAAGAACAGACCCTTGGAGAAAGGAATCAACTTTCAACAAATTCAGATGACTATAAAAAATATTTGGCATTCATTGTGATTAGTGTGCCATTCAAATAGATGGGAACAAAAGCAACTGTACTAGCACAGTTGAAATAATTTTATAGTGCTCAAAATGCAGCAAGTAATTTAAAGTCTTACAATGGAGAGTAAAATCCAGTTAGAGGAAGTTGTGAATATTTTTTTTAAGTACAAATGCAGTACAGCAAATCAAGAAATGTCACTGGTAATATATTGTACAAAGCAATGTCAGTCTTCACACACACACACACACACACACACACACACACCTGTGTGCACTGAGCTAGCCAGAATCAGATCAATAAATTTAACACCGACTGATTCATGCATGAATGAGTGCAATGCCCTTTATGCAGATAATTTTCATGGGATAAAACCATGTAGATTAGCTTTGGAGAAAATGTGTTTTCTGTAAAGCCCTGAAACTTGAAGAAAAGACCACAGGGAGAACTGCAAAGCATTGTGGCAGATGGCATCAGTCACTTAGAGAAAATATTTAGAGGGTCATATACACTCATCTACAATAAATGAGATGATAGCTGAGATGGCAGGAGTGAAAAGTCTTTCCTCTGACCATGTGCATCAGCAGGATGTTGGCAGATGATAAGTTCTATTTGTAAAAATACTGCTGCTGTTTTTTTCATGCAATCTTTCAGTCACACACCTTGAGGAAACAGCTCCCAGGAGTTTTACAAACCTCCTTGTCTCCAGCTTGGGAGAACTAGAAATAAATGTGGGAGGAAAAAGCCTTCTGGCTTTTTCTGGCTGGTAGAAATAACATTTCCATAGCTACATTTGGGAGTGAGGTTTGTCTACAGAGGATGCAGAGGTAGAGATTCCATATCATTTTCTTCAGACCAAAGAAAAACCCCAAACAACACAATACTATTGTAAGAAGGCTATTCACTAGGAAATGTTACTTCATTTACTATTTCCCATATTCCCTGCTGTGTTCCACTATGAGCAACACAAATATAAAGTTAAAATAATTTAAGTGAAAATATGTTTGTTTGTTTGTTTGTTTGTTTGTTTGTTCCATTTCTATACCACCCTTCCAAAAATGGCTTGGGGCAGTTTAGACAGAGAATTAATAAATAAATAAGATGGATCCCAAGGTCCCCAAAGGGCTCACAATCTAAAAAGAAACATAAGACAGACACCAGCAACAGTCACTGGAGGTACTATGCTGGGGCTGGATAGGGCCAGTTGCTCTCCCCCTGCTAAATAAAGAGAATCACCATGTTAAAAGGCAGCATTGAATTGCAGAAGGTCCTGGCACACAGCCCTGCACTAGGCCTCACAATGGTGCAGAAGATACCTTTCACCTGTGGAAAGGCGCCTTTGGCTCCAACCCTTTGTGCCCATAACCACATATTGCACTATTTATTTATTTTTAAGATTGTGAGCCCCTTGGGAAAGATCTATGAACGTATAGGGGAAATACTGTAAGATGGAATAGAGGGGTTGTCGAATGCACGAAATGTCAGTAGATGTAGTGATTTATTTTTTTTAAGGTGTAGGTATTAAACTGTCGTCAAATTGTCTCTTTAACTTGGAAGTTATGCTTTCTTGGGTGATGTGCAAATGACGTATGTTGTATCTGAATGAATTTGAAGCTGAATGTTGAGGAAAAAGAAACTCATTGAGGCTATTCACACGAGCAGCCCAACCCAGGGCTGCTTGTGTGGAGGGCGGCCAAGTCTGCTCGTGTGGAGCACCTATCCCAGTGCTTCTGCCTCCGCTAGCCTGACTTTTTAACTCGGCTGTTTACGGCGGTTAAACAAAGCTGGGGTTTAACCTCGGTGGGCGATTGTGTCCCCAATTGCCTCCAGGTCACAAGCCTTACCCGCAGCCTGTTGCCATTTCCAGCAGCAAGCCAGAGGGAAGGGTGCGGGGGACCATGGGATGCGGGAAGTCGGACATCCTCCCGTCCCCAGCTCTTGCCTTCACCATGCCTGATTGCTCATGTGGGTGCTCAGCAAGGGGAAGGCAAGAACGGCTGCCTCTCATCTGTTGGGAAGGCGGGCAAGCTCCCAGCCCACCCACCCCCGCAGCCCTCCAGAGCGGCGGCCAGCAGGTCGTGTGCACAGCCTCATTGTATAATTTAGATCTAATCCATGTGTTTCAACCATTTAGTAATATCAAGAATGAAACTTTGATCATATTGAGAAAGATATGGTAAGAAAGATGAATTCTGTAGCTGATTCATGTTAGAAAGTCTATGGTACAAGCCACAAATTTTTTTGTGCTTCACTGATTCAAAAGCCTATTGGCATGACCCAGCAGCTGTGCAGTATAACCATATACACTGATACGTCTGATTCAAGCAGTCATAACAGCTTTTAGCTAGGCTTCTACCTGTGTACCATGACTTGTAAAGGTGAAGTTGTGCCCTCGAGTCGGTGTCAACTCATGGCGCCCACAGTGCCCTGTGGTTGTCTTTGGTAGAATACAGGAGGGGTTTACCATTGCCAGCTCCTCTGCAGTATGAGATGGTGCCTTTCAGCATCTTCCTATATCACTGCCAAATATAGGTGTTTCTCTTAGTCTGAGAAACATACCAGTGGGGATTCGAACCGGCAACCTCACTAGTCAAGTCATTTCCCGCTGCGCCATTAGGTGACTTGTAACTCCTGTCTAAAAGCTATTGTGGCTGCACGAATCAGTCACAGGCCACACAGTCACTGACTCCCAAGCCACACAGTCGTCCCAGATTTCAGGTATGCCTGGGGTTTGCTGAAGCCTTGCTGTCTTTGCTGCTGGTGAGGATGAGTAGGATGCAAAGTGCAGGAGGCTTCTGAAGCTCTGAAGCTGAAATTCTAAGCCTAATTATACTGAAAGTTCCCGGTGGCCTTGCTCCCAAATAAACATAGGATTAGGTTCCAAATGTTTATAAGATTTTCTACAGGAAGATCATGGGAATTAATTGGTAATGATTTATATTCCATTTAGAACATCTCCTCCAAATTTTTTGTGCTTTTAATTTATGACTCCACTTTTCCTACTTTACAAATTTGGTTGGATAGGATTCAACATTAACTCTGTGTTCCTATGTTTTAAAACCATCTCTGAATTCTTGCCTCTTATATCTGAAAGGTGAGTCATGCTTATTCATCTAGCACATTGTTCGCTTGAAGTATATGTAATACAGCATATTAATCAGCCCCTTAATATGAAATGGAAATAGATAAAACCTTGGAGTGAAACTGAACATCATAATCATTTTTTTAAAAGTGATCATCAAACAAAGACAAAAGAATCTAACTGAGATAGCAGTGTTCTGCTATGTGTTAAGCTACTGCCAAAGAGAATAGTGAGACCCTCCGTATGGATAACTTATAGAAAGCCTTGATTGCCATCATAATCATCTTATTTATTTATTTATTTATTTATTTATTTATTTATGCAATTTACAAACAGTCTACCCGATGTTATTGACTGGATTTGGTACTTTAATTAGTGAGCCCTTTCCAAGGGTCTAGGATAACTAAAGAAAAATTAAAGATAACGTCATAATATTCATGCTGTCCCAAGTAGTGTGACTGATGTGTTGTACTTTTATTGATGCCTGAGGTGTCGAGATGGTGTTCAAGTTCTTTTGGTACTGCACCAAGGGCACCAACAATTATTGACACCACTATTGTTTTCTTTTTCTGAGCTGCTCAATTTCAATCTGAAGGTCCTTGTATTTAGTTATTTTCTCCAATTGTTTTTCATCAACTCGTCTATCCCCTGGGATTGCAATATCAGTTATCAGAACCCGATTCTTCTTTATGACTATCAGATCAGGCATATTGTGTGCTAAATGCCTATCTGTTTGTATTTGAATATTCCAAAGGATTTTTGTCTTTTCCTTTTCTGTGACCTTCTCAATCGGATGATTCCACCAATTCTTGTTTGCTGGCAATTTGTAATTCTTGCAAAAGTTTCAGTGGATCCAGAGGCGTAACTAGAGAAAACGGCGCCCAGGGCAAGCACTGAAATAAATTGCGCCCCCCCCCCCGAAATTGCACCCCCCCCGGCGGCGAGCCCTGAACACTCCAGCCGCCGACGCCGGCCTCACCCCGCCCCGTCCCCCCTGCTGCCCTTCGCTGGTGGGGTGGGTGATCTGCAGGTGGGGTGAGTGAGCAGGGGCCAGGGGTCCTACCGTCCTCCTTCCACCCCGCAGCGGCGGGCAGCAGCTACGACTGGAGTGTTCAGGGCTTGCCGTCTCCCTATGGGGGTCGCCCATGCCGCCGCGACCAGGGGCCCGGGGTCCTCCTTCCACCCCTGCAGGCGGCGGGGGGCGGCGGCTACGACTGGAGCGACGCCGAGGCCTGCCGTCCGGCCTGGCGTCGCTTCTCAACTGCGCCGCGTGCCTGCGTGCACCTGCGTGCAGCACAGTTGAGAAGCGACGCCGAGCCGGATGGCAGGCCTCGGCGTCGCTCCAGTCATAGCTGCCGCCCCCCGCCGCCTGCTGGGGTGGAAGGAGGACCCCTGGCCCCTGGTTGCGGCGGCATGGGCGACCCCCGTAGGGAGACGGCAAGCCCTGAACACTCCAGTCGTCTCCGTAGGGAGACGCGAGCGCGGCGGGAAAGGAAGGGGATCGGCGGGGGCACTTTTTGGCGCCCCCTACCAAGTGGCGCCCAGGGCACGTGCCCTGCCTGCCCCCCCTATCGTTACGCCCCTGAGTGGATCATTGCATCAATGTTGTTGTGTCTTTCCTTATAATCAGTCTGCACAATGATGATGATTTCTTCTTCCTTCTCCTCTTCTTCCTCTTCCTCCTCCTTCTTGATAGGCTAGTTATAGGTGCTTGATTAGACTATGGTTGGAGAAAGGTTATCATTTCTTTGCATTTTAATGATAAAGCCACTTTTCCTCATGGTGTATACATTTATTTCTCTCCCATTATCTTCTCTGGTCAGACAGATTTTTGTTGTGTTCCAGTGGGACAAAATAAGTATGTAAATTAATATGTAAACATTGCTATATCTTACCCTGTAATTGGGAAAATACATATGCTCTTACAAAACCCATTTACCCCAATTTAGCAAAAGTGAACCATATTAATTTAGCTCACAAACTGAGTCTTTTGTAGAGAAAAGGTTTCGGTTTCAGCACTTGAGCACATATATGGTAATTCTGCACCCCAGGTAAACCACTAAAAATGCATTTGGTGCAACTGGCAATGATAGCACTGACCACCTGTTTAAGGGGCCATTTCCTTCCACACAGATGATGGAGTTAGAGACGACAATGTTGATCATGGTCTCCATCCAGACATGTGTGTCCATAGCAATGGGCTGCTACCTGCCCAGCCAACCATCATTACAGTAACAGGGGTTTTCACCTGGGAGTGATGGAAACTGAATTCAAGAAATAGGAGGAGGATAGGATAGTGAGTGTATTTAGTCCCCATTCCTTCTAACAAGGTATTGACAAAGTAGACAGCAACAGCCTTCTGCATTGCATAGGCTCAAATGATGAATGTAAAATGTGTTTGATATATCCTGTTCTTTCTCTGGGAAGCACATGAGCAACACCTGTTTGAATGCATGCTCTAATGGGAACTCTTCCTTATTGTTAACTCCCAAATGACTAAATTCCCAAATATTAAAGATGAACTTTCTATTTTATAATGTTTTAAATAACTCTCTTAGTTTTAAATTTGTATAATGTTTCATACCTCTTTCAGCATCTTGAAAAAATTGTTTTGTTTGAATGTAATTTATTAACATCGATCATTAACCCAGATGAATAATCAATAACCCGGAGAGACCATATTATGCCTGTTTTGAAAAAGTTACACTGGCTGCCGATATGTTTCTGGGCAAAATACAAAGTGCTAGTTATTACCTTTAAAGCCCTGAATGGCTTAAGTCCGAGTTATCTAAGAAAGAGCCTTCTTCTACATGATACCCACAGCACGTTAAGGTCATCTGAGGAGGTCAGTCTCCAGTTGCCACCAGTTCGTCTGGTGGCAACGCAGAGGTGGGCCTTCTCTGTAGCTGCTCTTGGACTGTGGAATGCACTCCTGGCAGAAATTCGTAATTTGAGATCATTACTGTCCTTCAGGAGAGCCCTTAAACCCTATCTGTTTGGCCTGGCCTTCCAGGATTTTAAATGATTGACTAACTGTTTAAAATTGTTTTAAATTGTTGCCCTGATTTCCAGAGTTTTTAGTTATTTAATTGGAACATAGAAAACATAGGAAAGTGCCATATACTGAGTCAGACCATTGGTCTATCTAGCTCAGTATTGTCTTCACAGACTGGCAGTGGCTTCTCCAAAGTTGCAGGCAGGAATCTCTCTCAGCCCTATCTTGCCAGGGAGGGAACTTGAAACCTTCTGCTCTTCCCAGAGTGCCTTCATCCCCTGAGGGGAATATCTTGCAGTGCTCACACATCAAGTCTCCCATTCAGATGCAATCAGGGCAGACCCTGCTTAGCTATGGGGACAAGTCATGCTTGCTACCACAAGACCAGCTCTCCTCTCCTTAATTGGTTTTATTGTGTTTTAATAGTTTGTTTTTAATTGATAACTTGTTTTAATTGTTTTTATCATGCTGTAAACCGCCTTGAGCCAGTTTGGAATGGCGGTATATAAATCTAATAAACAAACAAACAAACATCTTTTAGTTAGCAGTTCTAAAACTGATGGCCAACATCCAGACTTAATAAGACACATGTGCTGTGAGCAAAGTTGCTCTAGTACATGATGACTGTGTAGCTGTGTAATGTCTCAGTGAAGCTGGAAATAATGCTTTTCCGCAAAAGTCCCCTGGAAGAGGCTTCACAGCAGGAGGTGCACCAGAATACAAACTCCAGCCTTAACACATCTGGATAGTGCAACAATCTTGCATAGTGCATCACATGTGTGGAAGTACTTCATTAGTCTGGATGTCAGCCAACATACAGGTGAAACTCGGAAAATTAGAATATCATGCAAAAGTCCATTAATTTCAGTAATGCAAATTAAAAGGTGAAACTGATATATGAGACAGACGCATTACATGCAAAGCGAGATAAGTCAAGCCTTAATTTGTTATCATTGTGATGATCATGGCATACAACTCATGAAAACCCCAAATCCACAATCCCAGAAAATTAGAATATTACATGGAACCAAGAAGACAAGGATTGTAGAATAGAACAATATCGGACCTCTGAAAAGTATACAGTGTACTGTGCTTGATTGGCCAGCAAACTCGCCTGACCTGACCCCATAGAGAATCTATGGGGCATTGCCAAGAGAAGGATGAGAGACATGAGACCAAACAATGCAGAATTGCTGAAGGCCGCTAATGAAGCATCCTGGTCTTCCATAATACCTCATCAGTGCCACAGGCTGCTAGCATCCATGCCACGCCACATGGAGGCAGTAATTGCTGCAAAAGGGGCCCAAACCAAGTACTGAATACATATGCATGCTTATACTTTTCAGAGGTCCGATATTGTTCTATTTTTCAATCCTTGTCTTCTTGGTTCCATGTAATATTCTAATTTTCTGAGATTGTGGATTTGGGGTTTTCATGAGCTGTACGCCATGATCATCACAATTATAACAAATTAAGGCTTGACTTATCTCGCTTTGCATGTAATGCGTCTGTCTCATATATCAGTTTCACCTTTTAATTTGCATTACTGAAATTAATGGACTTTTGCATGATATTCTAATTTTCCGAGTTTCACCTGTATATTAAAAACAGAGAGTGTGATCACAATAAGAAAATTGATTTAATATCTTTTGCATCCTATTGCTAAATTTATTTTTGAATAGTTAATTAACTATGATTGTTTTTAGACTAGGAAGTATAACTCAAAATTTATGTCGTAGTTTGTTTTTTTAAAACCCCAATGCCTTCTGATTCTCTAGAGTAAGAGACTAAAACCATGAGAATCTGATGGCCACAGCACGTACTGTGCAAATTTACCAAATATTATTTAGAGTGTTAATGATTAATGGTGTTAATTAATGAGGAAACTACTTTTAGTCATTTTAATGCCCTTACTAAAAGAAACTACTTATTGCTGAAACCAATGGAGAAGGAAGGCAATTTAAGCCATTTCAATAGCTTGAGTCCTAATAGAGTATGAACAAAATAAATAATGAACACAAAGGGCACAATCCAGCCACAGTTAGCATTTTAAAGTCTCATTGATTTCAGTGGAAGAGTTAAGCACATTCTAAAATGCATCTGTTCTGCTAGATTTTGGACAAGCTCTTTTATTGCAATTATCACATTAGTTTCCATCACAATTAAAGACAACTTATTTTTTTTCTGTATGCATGTTACTTTGTGCAGTCCTACAGCTTTCTCTAGCGCAGCAGCTATGACTTATTCATATGTGAAAGACTCCAGGAGCTTTAGAAAGGCCCTTATTGTTTCCTGAAATCAGTAGGTGTCAAATCTTTCATATGCATACATGGCTTTATGTAGGCACACCTTCAGCTGAGATCAACAGAATCCCTGAACAGAAAAACAAATCTAAATCAAATGCCCAAATTAGTTGGTGGTGCTGAATATGAGCATACAATTGTTGACAAATTTCCATGGCAGATTGCACAGCCCCTGGGGTTCAGAAAGAGACCTTTAATTCACCTTTGAAAAAATGAAGCCCTTGAAATAACACTTCTCAGTTTCAAGCCATAGCTCTACCACTCTGTCACTGGTGACTGTTCTTAGTCAACAATATGAAATGTATCATGCATGATGAAATAAGTAATAAGTAAATGTATTTGTATTAGCCATTGGACCTAACAAAGAAATAAAAATACCCTTTCACATTCTATAGGAAACACCAAGAAGCTGGACATAGTTACTACCTCTACGTACCCACCCACATCCCCCATTTCAGAAACGTGTAAGGCAACTATTTTCTGCCCACCCGTATTTGAAAATGTTGTTCAGGCACAGGCAGGACTTAACCACTTAAGGCAGTGTAGTGGATTTAAACCTTTGTCTCAGAGCCAGCTCACATGAGGAGACAGATTGATGAGTTATCTCTGTCGAGCTGCCTGAGTGGGCTTCCGTTTTAAAACGTTTTACGTTAGACCTTTGGTAGATTAAAATGCTGCCACCAGACACTCTTTTATCAGAGACTGGACAGCCTGGGATGGAGTTCCACAGCCTAGACTTCTCTCTTTATCTTGCTATTGGGCAAATATCAAAACCTTCCACATGTGTGGCTACACGTGGTGAGACAACAAGGCAGCCGCTTTAGCGGCCCTGCTGGAGTCATTTTCACTAGGGGCCCACCCTAGCCTTTCAGAATAAATCAAGCACTCTGTCGGACTTTTTAGAAAAGAAAAGAAAATGCTTTATTAAATTGCTACAAAACTAGTTTGGCTTATGTTCCAGCTTTTTGGTTACAGAGTATTTTGAAAACGGCCAGATATTTTAAGGCAGCACGTAGATAATTCAGTTATTCAGTTATGGGGTGGGGGGGAGGGTATTGGACCAGATATTGAGATATGCACAGCAACACCCACAAAGGAACAGAAATTCTAACACACGTTCTTAGTAAAACACTTTCTTTTGCCCTAAACTTCCGAAGCCACTAGCCTTGGTTTCTCTTCCCTTGGAAACTCACCAAATTCCCTGATAAGCTCAAGCCCCCTGCAATCTTGTCTTTCAAGAATCTGCAATCACTATCTTGGAGCAGATGCTGCTCACTCAGCACTTACCTTCCCTTGACTTCCTGCTTCTACTTCCCAGAAGCCCCAGTGACTCTCAAGTCCCACCCACCTGGTGGATTGATTGGTCAAGACCTGGGGGTCATCAGTCTGTCACTCAAGATAGGGGTTCATTTCCTATTAGCTCTATAGAAGGTGGGGAGGCTGGTCACCACATATCCCTCCTTAAATTGAGACAGGCAGCTGGAGACAGAGTTCACCATTCCTGTCTCAAAAGAGATGGAAATACAAAGTGGAACTTCGTAACTTAGCAATCTATACATATAAAACAGTACTAAACCACAACATTTCAAAATAACATTTGGAATTTCTCGTCCTTTGGCTTTCACCCTCCTCAAAGAGTTCCTTAAGTTCCCGTGAAGTCCTCAAAGTGACACCATTACAAGGCTTCCACTACGATATTGGTCTTCCCATGAATATGTTCTATTACAGTGGTTCACTTCCTATTACCTCTTTAGCGGGTGGGGAGGCTGGTCACCACAGGCAGAAACAGGAATTTTATATCCCTGTCAATTGGGCAAAGAGACACCTTTTAGAGTGGTACTTGGCAAAAACCAACTGTCCAGCCCAGCATAATATATCTCCAGTGAGTGTTGCTGTTGTCTTATTTCTGTGTTTTGTTATTGTTGTTTTAGATTTGTTAGATATGCCATTTTGCAGCAGGAAGCCATTTTATTAAATCTTTTGCTTTGTAGACCACTTTTAGAACCTTTTTTTGTGTTGAAAAGCAGTATACAAATATTTGAAATAATACTAATATTCCCACACACTTTATTTGGCTCAAAAGGAGCACAGGATACCTCAGTAGCTTGACGTCTTAAAGACTGTATTTTGTTGCATGTTCACACACATACAGAATGTCCATCCCTTGACAGTAAGGAACTAATGAATGAATTATTTATTTATCTATCATATTTTTATACCGCCTGATATGTACATCTCTAGGCGGTGTACAAAATTTAAAATAATATTTAAAAATCAGCACATTAAAATACCTGGAACAATTAAAACAGTAGCATAAAACAAAAACAGTAGCACAAAACAATTGTTAAAACAAATTATTAAAATTAATTCTGATTAAAAGCCTGTGAGAACAAGTCCTGAGGGTCTTCCTGAAAACAAACAGAGAATGAGATGCACTTGTTTCAGCAGGGAGCATATTCCAAAGCGCTGGGGCAGCCACAGAGAGAGCCCGGTCCTGGGTCGCCACCAAACAAGCCAGTGGCAACTGTTACGACCTCTCCAGAAGATCATAACAGGTGGTAGGGTTCATGACAAAGGAGGCACTCTTTTCAATACCCTGGTTATAGGTAATAACCAGCACCTTGTATTTAACATGGAAACATATCGGCAGCCAGTGCAGTTCCCTTAAAACCAGTGTTACATGGTCCCTTCGAGTTGTCCCAGAGACCAGTCTGGCTGCCGCATTCTGTACCAATTGTAGTTTCTAGACTGCATACAAAGGCACCCCACACAGAGTACATTACAGTAGTCAAGCGTGGAGGTTACCAGCATATGTACCACTGCTTTAAGGTCATTTACCTCCAGAAATGGACATAGCTGTCGTATGAGCTGAAGCTGATAAAAAGCACCCCTGGCCACTGCCTCAACCTGAGAAACCAGGGAGAGATTTGTGTCCAGGGGCACTCCCAAGCTACATACCTCATCTTTCAGGGGAAGTGTAACCCCATCCAGAACATGCAGATCTAAACCATCTTTCAGGTCCTGACCCCCCGCAGTCAGTACCTCCTTCTTATTTTGATTGACCTTAAGTTTGTTATCCCTCAGCTCATTACCTCCTCCAAGCAGTTTATAATTTATTTATTTATTTATTTATTTATTTACACAGTCAGACAGGTGTTATTGACTGGTTTGTTTTATACAGACATCGAGTCCTTCTCAAGGACCTGGGGTGGCTGAATTTTATTGTCAATGTTGTTGCTGTTATAGATATTGTCGCAGAATATAGGCTGTAACCAGTAAAGTTGCTTTTTGTAATTGGCTGGTGGTGATTTCTGTGGCCCCTATGGTGTTGAGGTGCTCTTCAAGGTCTTTTGGAACTGCAATTATTATTATTATTATTATTATTTCTTGTTTACACAGTCAGACAGGTGTTATTGACAGCTTTGTTTTATCCAGACATCGAGTCCTTCCCAAGGACCTGGGATGGTTGAATTTTATTGTCAATTGTTATAGATATCGTCGCAGAATATAGGCTGTTCCCAGTAAAGCTGCTTTTTGTAATTGGATGATGGTGATTTCTGTGACCCCTATGGTGTTGAGGTGCTCTTCAAGGTCTTTTGGAACTGCACCCAGGGCGCCAATTACCACTGGGATTATTTTGGTCTTTTTCTGAAACAGCCTTTCAATTTCAATTTGTAGATCTTTGTATTTTGTGATTTTTTCTATTTCTTCTTCTTCTTCTTCTTCTTCTTCTTCTTCTTCTTATTATTATTATTATTATTACATTTATATCCCACTCTTCTTCCAAGGAGCCCAGAGCGGTGTACTACATATTTGAGTTTCTCTTTCACAACAACCCTGTGAAGTAGGTTAGGCTGAGAGAGAAGTGACTGGCCCAGAGTCACCCAGCTAGTTTCATGGCTGAATGGGGATTTGAACTCGGGTCTCCCTGGTCCTAGTCCAGCACTCTAACCACTACACCATGCTGGCTCTGTTATTATTATGTATGAGAAGATTTATGTATGAGAAGAAATGCCATTTCCTGATGAGGTTGACATGGAGAAATAGATCTGGGTGTCATCAGCATATTGATAACACCCTGCACCAAACCTCCTGATGATCTCTCCCAGCGGTTTCATGTAGATGTTAAAGAGCATTGAGGACAGTATGGAGCCTTATGGAACTCCACACTTTAGTTCTCACTTTGCAGAACAGCAGTCTCCAAGTGACACCATCTGGAATCTACCAGAGAGGTAGGAACGGAACCACTGTATATCAGTGCCACTCAATCCCACCTCCCTCAGGCAGTCCAGAAGGATACCATGGTCAATGGTATCGAAAGGTGTAGAGAGATCCAAAGGGAGCAGCAGAGTCACAATCCCTCTGTCGATAGCCAGTTGGAGATCATCCATCAGGCTGACCAAGGCAGTCTCAACCCCATAGCCCACAGGAAAGCCAGTTTCAAATGGGTTTAGATAATCTGCATCATCCAAAACTGCCTGGAGCTGAGAAGCCAACACCCGCTCAGTCACCTTGCCCAACCATGGATGATTGGAAACAGGTCTGTAGTTAGCTAACTCTAAGGGATCCAATGCATGTTTCTTCAAAAGTGGTCTAATAGTAGCCTCCTTAAGATAAGGAGGCATCCTGCCCTCCCTCTGAGAAGCATTTATAATATTTACCAGACCCTCTCTGATAATATAATTACCAGATGAGATAAGCCAAGTTGGACAAGGGTCAAGAGAACAGGTTGTAGGACACACAGTCTGAAGTTTGTCCACTTCCTCAGGAGTCACAAACTGAAAATGAGCCAGTCTAATCCCAAAAGAGGAGTGGCTGGACACCTAGACTTTGCAGTAGCTGTGGAATCCAGCTCAGCCCAAAGGTATTTTATCCGCAAAAAAGTCATTAAAAGTCACAGCGAGTGACCAATGGTTCCAAGTTTAAATTCGAGGGGGTAGGGGACATACTATCCCCCTCACAACCCTGGACAACTGAGAACTGTTCAAGTTCGGTCACATTGGATGGTAGGTGTTGGTGGACTGCTATCCTCCCTGGATCTGGTCGGCCCTCCAAACTGGATGGAAGAGCAAGGAGGAAACTGGTAAGAGAGGTTACCAAGAGGCCAATGGCCACTCTGAAGGAGTTAAAGGACTTCATGGCAAAGAGTGGTTGTTCTGTGCATGTGGCAACAATTTCACGAGCACTCCACAGATGTGACTTGTTCGGGCGGGTCGCAAGGAGAAAGCCGCTTCTCAAGAAAGGCCACATTAAAGCTCGTTTGCGCTTTGCCAGAAGGCACCTTGAAGATTCTGATGCCAAATGGAAAAAGGTCTTATGGTCAGATGAGACCAAGATTGAACTATTTGGCCTCAACACCAAACAGTACACCTGGCGTAAATCCAACGCAGCTCACCATCCACAACACACCATACCTACAGTGAAGCATGGAGGTGGCAGCATCCTGTTCTGGGGGTGTTTCTCAGCCTCAGGGACTGGGGCGCTCGTTAGGGTAGAAGGAAAAATGGATTGGGCCAAATACTGTCAGATTCTGGAAGAAAACCTGCTACCCTCTGCCAGACAGTTGAGGATGGGCAGAAGATTCACCTTTCAACATGACAACGATCCGAAGCACACAGCAAAATTGACCACACAGTGGCTGAAGGAGAAAAAAGTGAACGTCCTCATGTGGCCCAGTCAGAGCCCAGACCTAAATCCCATAGAAAATCTGTGGAGAGATTTGAAGATAGCAGTCCACCAACACCTACCATCCAATGTGACCGAACTTGAACAGTTCTGTATGGAGGAGTGGGCAAATATTGCTCCGTCTAGATGTGCAAGGTTGATAGAGAAGTATCCCAACAGACTCAAGGCTGTTATTAAAGCAAAAGGTGGTTCAACAAAATATTGACATTGGGGGGGGGTGATCCTTTTTCATTCTCAGTAATTCTTGTTTTTTATTTCTGACACTTTTTCTGGACTGTAATTGTGATGTTTTTCAGTTGGATGTTATAGGTTGCATTGGATAAGTACAGCTGGTGAAGGGAATTTTCTTTGTGTTTTCATTTCAGGATGTAAGGGAACCAGAATTTAAGGTCTATCAAAGGGGGTGATTCTTTCCTATACCCACTGTAGATGTAGATCAAAAAGAGATGTAAGCATGTATGCATATGAGTGTGTTATTAGAGCTCTCACCCATTGAAGTAATATTAGTTTATGGTTTAACCAATTGATGAAATTTGCATATGTTGTATTTGAATAAGACAATAGTTCTAAAGGGGAAAAAATCATTGATTTCTTTATTTTAAATAATACACAGTTTTTCATCGCAAGCACCAAAGAGGGATTCTCTCTTATGTGAAAGTAAAATGCCTTTTCTAATACAGAGCTTTCCACCAGCAGGTTAAAATTAAAAATATTAACATTTTGTTTAAAATCTGCTGCCTAATTAATCTGAGACTTCTTAATCAATCAGGAGGGTTTTAATCAATAAATCTAACCAATAACTAAATCTTGCAGCCCTCATATAAAATGTTTATTCAATTAATTGGTTGAGAAATGTTGTTAAAAAGCAATATAGACAATCTGCAACTTCAGGCACACCTGTATGTTCTAATCTTCCTGGCATAATATGACACGGACTGCATTTTTGACACCCTCACCAATTAAAATTTCCCCAGACTAACTAAAATTGCTATTCATAAATTAAAGCTTTAGTTGACGACTCTAAATATTAAAGCAATTAAGAGTTTCAACCCTGGTATTATCATGATGCAGTTACTGAAATGCATGTGTAATAAAATGACAATGAACTGGACAGATAGTGAATGCTTTATAAAATATTGATAATTGGTTGTTCTGACATTTCTTATTCATATTTAAGCTCCAATTAAAATAAATTAATGGCTTTCCTGTCCTCCTACCTCGATTTTTGCCCACACACCTCTGGTTCTTGAGAACACACACATGTCTGGAATTCCAGTTGGACTCTTCTCCTACCTGGCTTTTGAGTGTAGGAACCAGCCCATAGTTTCCTTCTGGAGGTCCTAATCCACACATTAATTTGAGCTCCTGCACCTATCTGCTTAATCAAGGCATTAAGTAGCTTACAAAGTTATCCCATCATTATATAGCCATATCTTTTGTATAGAAGGACAGCCATATCCACTGATTCTCACTGTTCCAATAGATGATGTGCCTTCAGAGGCACTCTTACCCCCAGACCTTGGGGCTCTGGTCTGTGGCCTCCTCGGTCTGGGAGGGCCTCCAAAGGTCGAGGACTCCTGCAGCCACTCCGCATGCTGCTTCCATGCCCACCCCACTGGGCAGCTCCAGCGCACCTATACAAAAAACAACAACAACCACCCGCCACTGGGCAGCAGCGGCACTAGCTGCGGGGAAGGGAGGGGGGAGAAGGGGAGAGTTCCCCTTTAAGGAGATGTTTACCCAGGAGAAGGTGGGATGGAGAGGGTGGGATGGGGCGTGGCGGTGGTAGTTGCAGAGAGGGTGGGGCGGCAAGTAGGGGAGAGTTCTCTTTGTTACCCTCCAGGATGGGAGGCAGTGAGCTCCGTCCAGCTCTGCTCCCTCTTCCCAAGTGATGGCCTCTCTGCTGAGCAGCCTTCCTCCACATGGGGGAAGCACTGTTTTTAAAAACAGTGTGCAAAAGGGAAGAAACTTTCTCCTCACACACACACACCCCAACATTGCAACAGCAGGGCCTCTGAAGCCCTTCAGGTCCGGGCTCCGAAATGACTGGGTGCCTTCTGTATTGTTCTCTTAGTATCAAGCTGGTCTTGTAGTAGCAAGCATGACTTGTCCCCATCGCTAAGCAGGGTCTGCCCTGGTTGCATCTGAATGGGAGACTTGATGTGTGAGCACTGCAAGTTATTCCCCTCAGGGGTTGAAGCCGCTCTGGAAAGAGCAGAAGGTTTCAAGTTCCCTCCCTGGCTTCTCCAAGATAGGGCTGAGAGAGATTCCTGCCTGCAACCTTGGAGAAGCCGCTGCCAGTCTGTGAAGACAATACTGAGCTAGATAGACCAATGGTCTGACTTGGTATATGGCAGCTTCCTATGTTCCTATGTTCCCACCATGTTCTGGTGTTAACATACACATTGCTTCCCACTCCAAATGTCCTTTTTGTGTGCAGTTTTATTTATTTTATTTATTTATTTTTGCATTTTTATACCGCCTTTCGTTAAAATATAGCCCCAAGGCGGTTTACAAAAGTTAAAAACATACAATAAAAAGACAATAAAAACAACATGCTAAGAGTATAAAAACATATAAAAACAGGCATAAAACAATACAACAAATAAAAACACCCAGAAGCAGCAGTAAAAACGATTATGTAAAAGCCTGGGTAAAAAGTCAAGTCTTTACAAGCTTTCTAAAAGCCATGATGGAGTGCGAGGAACGAATGGCCACTGGGAGAGCATTCCAGAGTCTGGGGGCAGCAACAGAGAAGGCCCTGTCCCGAGTGCACGACAGCCGGGCCTCTCTCATTGTCGGCACCTGGAGCAGGGCCCCCTCAGATGTCCTCGTCAAGCGGGCAGCAACCCTTGGGAGCAGGCGGTCCCTCAAATACCGTTGTATCAGTTGTATACAGTTGTATCTTTGGTCTCTGTAAATAGCTGCCCTTTGTCCCAAAATGTTCCCAAATGCCTAAGAAATATAAACCCTTCCTCCTAACACCACTAGCACATCCACACGTTGGGGCTTTGCAGCTCTGCATGCCTAGCTGACCCTGTATATGGAACAAATAGTATTTGTCAGAGGCGCACCTAGGTATTGTTGGTGGCTAGACTTGAATGGCTTCGGACCCACCCCACCTTCGGTAAGTTAAAATTAAAAGTTAATTTTTTAAAAAAAGTTATATACCTCAATTTCCCCTAAAGGTCCAGGGAGGGGGGCCTCCCGCCATGTTGCCACCCCATCCCATCACTACCCCATGAAAACATCAAAAATTCTAGCCACACCATGGGGTGTGGGTGTGTGGGGTGAGCCGAGCAGGCCTCCCCCACCCCCGTGGTGGTGCCAGTAGGTAGGGTGGGGCTTGGGAGTGGCCGCTGGGCTCGACCATTCAGCCCAGTGGCCCTTGAGAACTGCAAGAAAGCTCCACCGAATGCTTCTTTGCAGTTTTCAAGGGCCGCAGGCCAAGCAGTCGATCCCAGCGGCTGCTCCTGAGCCCTGCTTCGCCTGTCGATGCCACCACGGGGATGGAGAAGGCCTGCTCAGCTCAGCCCCCACCTGTACACCCCCCCCCCCAGCCAAGAACCCCCGGTGGCCATGCACCTGGCGTGGCTAGAATAATTGAAGTTTTCACGGGGCAACAGCAGGGTGGGGTGGAGTGGTGGCACGGCAGGAGGCCCCCCTGGACCTTAGGGGCCAAAGGCCGGGTCCCCAAGGTCCAAGGATAAGAGCTCCTCTGGTATTTGTCAAAGTGTTACCATGCAGGTTCTTCATATCAGCATCTTAGATAGCAAGCTGTGTGTGGCTTTTAGAACTTCACAACTATATTTTCTAAAAGCATTGGTGCCAAAGTATAAAACAACCATTGACTCTTCCCTGCTACTATAAAATAGCACATGATAACTTCCTGATCTGAAGGCTACAAGCATGTCATGATGCAGTCAATATACCTATCACAAATCCATCTCTATTATTATTATTGTTTCTTGTTTACACAGTCAGACAGGTGTTATTGACTGGTTTGTTTTATCCAGACATCGAGTCCTTCCCAAGGACCTGGGATGGCTGAATTTTATTGTCAATTGTTATAGATATCGTCGCAGAATATAGGTTGTTCCCAGTAAAGCTGCTTTTTGTAATTGGCTGATGGTGATTTCTGTGTCCCCTATGGTGCTGAGGTGCTCTTCAAGGTCTTTTGGGACTGCACCCAGGGCGCCAATGACCACTGGGATTATTTTGGTCTTTTTCTGCCACAGCCTTTCTATTTCAATTTGTAGATCTTTGTATTTAGCGATTTTTTCTATTTCTTTTTCTTCTATTCTTCTATCCCCTGGTATTGCTATGTCGATTATTTTGACTTGTTTTTCTTTCTTCTCAACTACAGTTATATCTGGTGTATTGTGTGGCAGATGTTTGTCTGTTTGTAGTTGGAAGTCCCATAATATTTTTACATCTTCATTTTCTTCCACTCTTTCAATTTGATGGTCCCACCAATTTTTGGCTACAGGTAGCTTGTATTTTTTGCAGATGTTCCAGTGTATCATCCCTGCTACCTTGTCATGCCTTTGTTTGTAGTCAGTCTGTGCGATCTTTTTACAACAGCTGATTAGGTGGTCCACGGTTTCATCGGCTTCTTTACAAAGGTGGCACTTGCTGTTTGTGGTGGATTTTTCGACTTTTGCTCTTATTGCATTTGTTCTTAGTGCCTGTTCTTGCGCAACCAGTATTAAACCCTCTGTTTCTTTCTTCAAGTTGCCATTCTTAAGCCATTGCCAGGTCTTGGTGATGTCTGATTTTCCACTTATATTGTGGAAATATTGACCATGCAGGGGCTTATTTCTCCATTTTTCTGCTCGGTTCTTGACTTGTTCTTTCTTGTAGGCCTGCTTTGTTTCATTGGTGTTGAATAGTTTCTCATTATTGACCATTTGAAGTGCATCTTCTTCACTGTCCTTGATATATTCTTCAAGTCCTCTTTTCTCCTCTTCTACTATTTGATGGACTTGCAGCATTCCTCTTCCACCTGAGCTGCGAGGGAGGTATAGCCTATCAACATCACTGCGGGGGTGCAGAGCATGATTGATGGTCATTATTTTCCTGGTCTTACGATCTAGCGTCTCTAGCTCTGCCTGGGTCCAGTCTATTATTCCTGCACTGTATCTGATAACAGGTATAGCCCAGGTGTTTATGGCTTGTATGGTGTTCTCGCCATTGAGTTTGGACTTGAGGATTTTTCTAACTCTCCTGATGTATTCACTTCCAATTTTTCTTTTAACTTCAGTGTGTGCGATGTTATCAGCCTGGAGAATGCCCAAGTATTTGTAAGGTTCTTTCTCTTCCAGGTTCTTGATGTTGCTTCCATTGGGCAGTTCTATTCTTTCTGTTTTTATTTTTCCTCTGTTCATTATTAATGCAGCACACTTGTCTAGTCCAAACTCCATTGCTATATCGCTACTTAATATACGGACAGTGTTTAGCAGTGATTCGATTTCTGACTGGGACTTTCTATGCAACTTCAGATCGTCCATGTACAGCAGATGGTTGATTTGACTTGATGTTTTAGATGTTTGGTATCCAAGGCCTGGTTTGTTTAGTATTTGTGAAAGTGGGGTCATGGCGATTACAAACAACAGAGGGGATAGTGAGTACCCTTGGAAAATGCCTCTTCTAATGCTAACCTGTCCAAGTATCTCGCCATTGATTGTTAACTGTGTACTCCACATGCTCATGGCTTTTTTTATAAATATCTGAATGTTTTTGCTGACAGCAGTTGTTTCTAAACATTTTAGTATCCATGTGTGAGGCAATGAATCGAAGGCTTTCTTGTAATCAATCCATGCAACACTTAGATTTGTTTTTCTTCTCTTGCAATTTTCTAAAATCATTTTGTCAATCAGCAGCTGGTCTTTTGTGCCTCTGGTGTTCGGGCAATTTCCTTTCTGTTCAACTGGAAGCTGTTTGTTAGTTAATAAGTGTTGCATCACTTCATCTGCTATTATTCCAGTTAATAATTTCAACATGGTTGGCAGGCAGGTGATCGGTCTATAATTACTTGGAACTGCACCTTTTGCTGGGTCTTTCATGATGAGATGAGTTTTCCCAGTTGTTAGCCATTGTTCAATATCACCTCCTTGCAAAATGTGATTGAACTGTTTTGATAGTTGTTTATGAAGGCTTGTTAGGTGTTTAAGCCAAAAGCCATGCAGTTCATCGTCGCCTGGAGCAGTCCAATTTTTAATTTTCTTTGATCTATTACTTATTAATTCTGGTGTTATTATTAGATCTTGCATTTGTTGGTTACATTTTTGACCTCTTTCATCCAGCCTGCTTTTTTATTATAATCTATTGGATTGTTCCATAATTTTCCCCAGAATTGCACTGTTTCTTCTTTATTTGGTGTTTCTAGGTTTCTTGCCGTTTCACCTTCTATGCTTTGGTAGAAACGTCTCTGATTTGACTGGAATTGGAGATTATTATTATTTGATTTCATATATTTTAATTGCTTTATGCTGCCTTTTCATGAACTGGATTCACAGTGGCATTACGAAGTACTGTAGGGGTTTTGTGTTCGCTGCCTTTGTAAGCTTGCATGAAACTGAATGTGGGTTGTGTTCATTGGCATTGTTAGCACACGGCACATGCTCCCATTGTTTGGCTGAGTGCCCTGAACTTATTGGCTGCCTGCTCATCCCTGACCTTTTTTGGAAGTAAGAGACAATGGGGGGGGGGAATGCTCTGAGCTGGAACTTTTCAAGTGCTCCCCATTATTGCCTTCTGTCATTGAGCTTCCCCACTCTATGCAATTGGGGTGGAAAGTGGGAGGGACAGACCTGCACACCTTCTCCGCATTCCCTCTGTCTCTGTCTCATCCCATCCCATAACAACTCAGTTGTTGGGCTTAATGAAGGGGGGGCAGTGGCACACCCAAACACAGGATGTGCCTATTGGCATCCCAATTGCTGGGCATAGTGGAGGGCCAGCAGGCAAACTCATGCACAGCAGCAACCCAGCAGTCAAGAGTGGTGGAGAGGCAGCGAGTGACCCTCTGCCCAATGGTAACTCAGCTGCCAGGCCTGGTGAATAATGTGGTGGGCAGGCCTTGTACCCAGCAACAATCAGCAGTTGAGCATGTTGGAGGGAGCAGCAGGATGACTTCGGTGCTGTGGATCGACTATGAATTGTACCTACTTTCAGGCTTAATTAATCTGCAGTTTAAATTTAGAACTGATCCTAAAGATTATATTAGAACTAAATTTATGTATATAACTTGCTTTAAAACTTGGTATAAATTTTAAGTCTTTCACAACTTCAGTATCTAGAGTGCTGCTCACACAAGCCTCTTTCCCTGCCCCCTTCTCCCCACTAAGGCCCCAAGCTCCCTGAAAAGCTATTCTGGAGGATCAAAGGACATGCTCTTATATGCTTGATAATTTTCTCTTCAATAATGCTTTCTGTCAACTTACCAACTTACCCAGAACAGATGTGACTGGCCTGTAGTGTGGATCCCCTCTGGATCCCTTTAAAAAAATATTTTGTCCTTGGTTCCTCCTTTCTTCAGCTCCATATCTCTACCACCCATGGTTTCTTATGGCCCCTGTTTTTCAGCCCATAGCCTGCTTTGTTTCACTACCTCCAGCCATCCTGTCTTGGCCAAACTCCCAAGGAATCTCCCTTCTTCCCCATAACATCCAGCTCCTCCTGACCTTATGTGCTATCAGGTTTCTTCAGAGTCTACTCTTGCTTCCATTCTGTTGTATCTACTACAAATATTTTAACAACATTGGAAACTTTGCAGAGATTCTGGAGTTGGGAATTTTTATGAGCTGGACTGTTTGTAACAATCAGTGTCAAATCTCACTGCCACAGCAAAGTAAAAAATGGATTGGAAACTACTGGGGTGTGTGTGCTATACACATGACAAATTATGTATATTTTAATGAATTAAGTGGAAATTATTACACTCTTAAGAAACTAATAGGTTGTTACATCATGCTAGCAAAGCAGTCACCCATAGTTGCTGCCTGCTATTAACTTATTAACTTACTGAAGAAGATCAGTTTCTTACAGAGTAAAAACATGGGTGATTTATTGGGGGTCAGAAATCAAAGGTGGGTCACCACTTTGTCAATATTCCTGTGTTTAATTTATTTTTAGTATACAAGTGATTCCGTTCCATTCTAGTGTTCATCATGAAAGGATAACAAATTAGCTACAGTAGCTGTCATAGAACAGCTTTATGCTGAACAGGGAAATGTTTTTTACCAGCCAAATAAAATATAAATCCTATTCTCTGTTTCTTTGACAAACTGCTTAATAAACTTTTTCAAGCACTTTCGTCTCTGCTGCATTCGGTCATGAACCCATAATCATTTCAAACCAACAAAGGGTAACAGTGATAGCCTGGAAGTTCATTTCTGTGAAGGCTGTAGCACCATACGTGTTTTCGATAGTGTATACTCATTATTCTCTTGGTTATTATTTCCAACAGTGTGGAAATAAGGGCCTATGAGGGCTCAGTTCAATTAAAAATATTTGAAAATAAAAACTATAAAAATAAAAACACAGGTACTTTCCATCTTAGCACGGACCTTAAAAAAAACAGATCAAATAAATTTTTTTTTACAATTATTCTAAAAGAGGCTGCAGTTTTTATTAATTCTGTAGAAGACAAGTTCCACAGACACTGAGCCTTGTGAGAGACAGTAGTTTTTAAATGATGTAAAGGGGTCGTTACTGCTATTGTTACTCATAGTGAGGCAGTGCAAGAAATCTTGACTCGGGGGCAGAAAATTTGACTAGTGCCCCCTGTGGTGATTAAAAAATACAATAATAAACTAAATAATAGGCAATGCACTGACCTTTAATAATAATCCAGTGTTGCCTGAGGCAGTCTCTCTCACCCCATATAATTATATGAGGAGCCCTGCACTAATTTCTTTTGACCCATTATCCCCTCTGGTCAAACAGATTTTGCAGGTTTTGGAGCACTGCAAGATACAAAACAAAAATGTGTCCACATCACAAACGAGGATGGCTCTGCATCATACCAAATTTAATTCTCTGGGGGAAAAGAAAAGAAAAGATTGCCCGACTGTATCCTGAGGGCTAAACTAGATATGATGTGGGAGGTTGTGCTCAGATCTTCCATATCTTTTTCTTTGGTTAAAAGCAGCTGGAGTGGAGGCAATTTGGATTGGGGCCATGGTGCTGGAGGAGGGTGGTTGAACACTTTCCCACCCCATGCATTTTCAAATGAAATTGCCTCTCCTCAAATTCCTATTAGCCATGGAGAGGTGAAAAGCAAGTACAACAGAGATATAATCCAAGTAATCCCATGTAAATTGCTACCTGAATAATTCTAAAGTGCATATGGAAGAAAATTTCTAGCCTAGTCCTCTCCGTTGTGCTTTTTTAATGAACTGCCACCTACAGACTTGTAGATCTGATCTGTACTGCATGGAGATGCAATGATTTAAAAAAAAAAATTCTAGATGTCACAAGCAATGTATTTCATTTCAATTCTTGAAAAGAATACAGTTGTATTCTAACTGCTTGACATTAATTAGCTAGCACTGACAAGCATTTGCTTCCATTTTCTGTGCTGCTGACTTCACCAGCTGTGTTTCTTATTTGTCCCCTTTTAGGAGTCTGTCATGATTGTTGTCTTTGGTTTTGAATTTATTGTACGCATCTGGTCTGCTGGCTGCTGTTGTCGATACCGTGGATGGCAAGGAAGGTTGCGATTCGCAAGGAAACCATTCTGTGTAATAGGTAAGCATCCAGCCATGGCCATTATAAAACTACAACAATGTCATCTGTCTCAAGCCCATGTTAAAACCAGAAGAGTAGGATTCAATTTGCCATTCATATGATTTAAATCCTAGGTTAAATTTGGTTGTGATTTTGATGGGTAAGTATGTTTTCCATATTCACCTATGGAAAGAAAACAATCTCACACATGCCTTGGAATTTAGTACATGTATCTGGTCTGCTGACTGCTCAATACCACAGAAAGCAAGAAAGGTTGTGTGTCTTCCCTCTTCCCACAAGTGACTATGGGAAGCTGATAGCACTTGTAGCTCCTAGATACAGAAGCACTGACAACTAGTTTTTTACCAGGAGGTTTTCCAAACGGCAGTTTACTCTAAGGATGTAAATGGAAGCACGCGGGGGAGGCTCGAAGGCAGTGGGGGGTGCTGCTTTAAGAGCGGGGGAGGGTGCACTTAACCCTCCAGCTGCTTTCCCCCCCAGTGTCAGATACTTCCGGTTATATCCAGACAATGGGGGCAACGGGGCGGCAGGAAGGTACACTGCCGCCCCAATGGGCATTGACAAAAACAGACACTGGCAGGGGGAAAGTGGTGGGAGGGGTAAGTGCACCCTCCCCTGCCCTTAAAGTTAGACACACACACACACTGTCAAACCAGCAGAACCACTGGTTCTTTGAACCGGTTTGGAGGCCCACAAATGGCCTCCGAACCGGTTCCATGCACATCCCTATTTTACTCCTGCTTCACAACACTTAGGATAGGGGTGAGTTCATATAAGGCAGATATTTACAGAGCCTTCAGTTCAGTGCTGTTCATACAGCCAGTGGCATTATTTGGCTTTTAGTTTTTTCATGACAATTGGCCCTTAATGTGAAACAAGCATCTTACAAATGCTGCACTTTTTTTGAGTGTTGAAAACTATTGTGTGGTATACTCTGGCATTTTTGCAGAGCCATTTGGTATTACAGAACTGCCATGCAGTGCTGGCTAGATGCTGCAACTCTGCTTTTGCCTTAGAGTGGCGAATGGGCTTTGTTTGAAGGAGCAGTTTGGTTCCAGTATAAATTAGAGTGAGTTTTGGCATATTGGAAAGATGAGGAAACAGGAATACAGTTCAAAGGCTTTGCTTGCTTGCTTGCTTGATTGATTATGTGCCGTCAAGTCGGTGTTGACTCTTAGCGACCACATAGATAGATTCTCTCCAGGATGATCTGTCTTCAACTTGGCCTTTAAGTTCTCTCAGAGGTGCATTCATTGCTGTTGTAATCGAGTCCATCCACCTTGCTGCTGGTCGTCCTCTTCTTCTCTTTCCTTTAACTTTTCCCAGCATTATGGACTTCTCAAGGGAGCTGGGTTTTTGCATAATGTGTCCGAAGTATGATAGTTTGAGCCTGGTCATTTGTGCCTTTATTTAAAATTCTGGATTGATTTGTTCTATGATCCATTTGTTTGTTTGTTTTCCTGGCTGTCCATGGTATCCTCAAAAGTCTTCTTCAGCACCAAAGTTCAAAAGCATCAAGGGTAAAATGGGGGTACAGAAGGCAAAGGTTTGGTTAGGTGGTGCTATCAGTCTTAGCTGGAATTCTAACTTCTAACTTACTGGAAATAATTTAGCTAAGGTCCCAACTAAGAGTAAATAAGATGACTAAGACTCTTGGATCAGCGCCTGGCTTAAGGCTTGCCATGAAAACTGCTTGGAAAGTGGAGAGGAAAAAGGAGGGAGAGAAGGGGCAAGGAGGCTTAGAAAGGCAAGAGGTTAGGTTACCTATCCTTCCTGGGTAATTTGGTGCATTTGGTGCATGTTGCCAGGGAGGCCTCCTCATGGGGCAGGAAAGTAGAGAAGAATGTCGAGGAGCAGAGGGTTACAACACATGTGTGTGAGAGTGATCCAAACAGATTCTGAGGCCTTGTGCTTCGTCCAGAGATAGATATACCTCAAAACATGACCTGAGGCAGTTTCCAAGCCATTCTGCCTACCCAGAAAGAGGTTTATTGCTATTCAAACTTAATGATTCCCGCCCAACAAAGGCAAGAGGAAGCTATGCAGATGTGGTGTACATGTTGAATAGAGCTGTTCTTAACTGACTATCTCTAAGACCAGGATGTCTTCCAGGATGACAAGAACAGGATGCTCCAATTCCCCCCCCCAACTTTTTTCCAACTAAAATAGCTTTTATGGGCCTCTCTCCTTAGTTCTTGCCAACCAATGGCAATGACGAGTTGGGAAATGTTCCACTTATCTGCATTACCCTCGAAGAGTGCTTTACATTTATCTTTTTAGATAAGGAGATTCCTCCTTTCAGTGAGTTACCTTTGAAGTAGGATCTGAATAGCCAGACATACCTCATTATCAAGTGGTTGGAGCATCCTTTTCAGTTTTGTTAGCTGCTTAACCTGAAGGCATGCTGCTGGCGCAGCCTGTGCTTATCGACCCATTTGGTGCGAAGTCTCTTGACTGGGCAGGGTAAAGTGTGTACTAAGATAATGACTGATGAGCCAGTGTGGTTAACATTTGAGTAGAGCGGGGGTCTTCATGTTAACCCAAAATAGGGCTTACTGGCAACAGTGGAGAGAGCCTGCGGATAAAGTGGATAAAGCAAGAAGGAGATGTGGCTTCCTGCCTGAGGGTGGCTTTGGGGAATGTTGGCTCTGCCCACCCACCCTCTCAGTTTCTTACCAGGCAGACTTGTTTCCTTTCCTTCACAGTCAATGGACAAGCACACTACACAGGTCAATCCAAAATCCATAGCAGCTGTCACACTCTTTTACTGATAAAAAATATCAGTTAAAAATATCAGACTATCAGATAAAAAATGGCAGCAGAAATACAGAAGCAAAAATACAAAATGGTGTCCGCAGCCACTTTATGTAGTTCTAGCAATTTTGCTCCCCAATCGCAACTGGGATTACTGTTCTCTGAGCATTTTCCCTCTCTCTCTCTCTCTTTTTGACAAGGTGTTCCCTCTAGTTTTTTTAATCAGTGAGCAGAATGAGGTTGCTTCTGGGCGGTAGTATCAGGGAGGTGTGTGCACATATGCATTATTATGTGCCACTATAGATATAACATGCACGCACACAAATACTGAAGTAAAGGAGTATATTTTGCAATTCTGTTCTATAATTGGGATGTATAGCTTTGTAGTGCTAAACTAAGTATGCTAGCTTTTGGTTTTAAGTCGAGCTTTTAGTATTCCATAAAGACAACATTTATTCTGTCTGAACGTTTCTGAAAGTTGTGTCATCTTGATATAGTGAATGGTGAGGGAATCTAGCACTATTCCCCAAGAATTATCAAAGTTATATAAGTGACAGAGAAGATAATATAGTACAACAAACAGGAGTCTAATGCACAGGTCAAAATGAATCACTATATCGAAAAGACGCTACTTTCAGAAAAGCTCAGACAGAATAAATCTTGTCTTTATGGAATTTTAAGAGCTCAGCTTCAACACCCAAACAAAAGCATGTCCAAGAAAAGCAGAACGCCCTCCCCCCCCACTCATTCCATTCACTCCACCTGTGGGGAGGGCACCTTAAGCACCAAAGCAGCCAGGGCATGGGTGACAGAGAGGGATGTCTGGAGAGCAATGAGCATGCCAGAAGAGAGGAAGCCCAGCCAAATAAGATCACAGGGACAGGGCCACTGCTTCTAGCACTGGCGATGATCCCACTACAGTGTTACTGGGTTGCTCCCTCTTTGTTACTGCTGCCTTGGGGGCCAGCTCCAGGAAGTGCAGTCACCTCCACACGCTGCCGTTATCTCAGCAGGCAACGTTGCTGCAACAAGGCACTGGAAACGGCCTCCCTCTGCCTTCTCCCTTCATAAAATCCCACTTGCCCATCCTGTCCCAACTCGTCCCACTGCTCCCTGAGGGTGGAGGGAGCTGTTGCCAGTGCAAGGGGAGAGAACTGAGCGAGAGGCACCAGGGAAGCGTGAAGAAAATGAAGCCTCAAAGAAAATAGGCCTGTTTTGTGAATTGGGCCCCTGACGCTAGGAGATTTCAGGAGTCCCTCCAGCCACCTTCCTTCTCCCTCCTCCTCCCCACTTTCTTTCTTCTTCCCTTCCTCTTTCTCTCTCTCTTCCTCACACGGGAGGGGCTGAGGAAGGAAGGAGTAGCTCACCAGCAGCGTCTTTCCCTCCACGTTTGCCATTGGGGCAGCAGGAGGGGAGAAAAGAAGGCGCGGCTTGACTCACCTCCACATGATGGTGGGGGGGAAGGAAGATGTGGATGGCGGGGAGGTTCAGTTCATCTTCTCCCCTCCATCTCCACCTGCATGCCATCCCACAGTGCACAACTGGAAACAGTTAAAAGGAAGGAGAAGCACAGTGCAGCGTGGATTGGTGGGTACAAATAGGAAGTGTCCTGCTGTACTTGTATTCAAGATAACATGTGAATAACTGTACCTGCAAACAGACCAGTACTTATGTACACAGATTGTACACCAGCCAAGGCTAAAGGGTGTAAGTGGTGAATATAATGTGTGAACAGAGCTAGTATGTTCATTCCAAAATATGTTGAAGGTATATATTGATATCAAACCAGTGAAAAAGCCTTTTACTCATGAGCAACAACATGTGATATCAGAAATAAAGGAATCTTAGGTTTTGCCTCTTGTATTCCTATTGTTATCTTCTTGAGAACAACAGCAGGGATGGGAGGGAGAGAAGTTCTAGGGAAGTCTCCACTCAAAATGCAGCAGAGCAGTCTCTTTGCTATATTTTGGAAGGTGCTCGATAATAATATCTGATAATAATATTGCAATATCATCAGGCGCGCCATGAGGCATAGAACCCAGCATAATCTCTCCTGTTAAGGTACCTGATAAGGCTTTGAATCCTCTCAACCCCCTTGTAAGCCCCACTTTCCCAAAAAGGTACCTGTTGGTGGATGAGGGCTGCTGCCAATGGACTTGTTAGGCAGCAGCACTGTGGGCAGGAAAGCTCCTGAGATATATAGTTTCCAAGTATAATGAATTCTGCTTAGCCTGTTTCTGGTGGGGAAATGCTCAAGGCATAGAATGTTGAGGTAGGGGGGGATATGAGAAAGGTGGAATGTTGGGGAAATGGCAGTTGAGATGGGTCAGTGAAGTCAGTGGGGCTTGGGATGTGGAAGGACTATTAAGGTAATAGGTCATATTTGGCTATGAGTTGCAAAGAAATAATGCAAAGTCATTACTGAAATGCAAATAATGCAAAGTCATATTTGACTATGAGTATGCACAGAAATAATCGATCATATACACAAACACCTGTAACAAGTACATCTCCAAATTACAATGTTTGTGTCAATAAACCGGAGTTAAGTTCTAGGTAGTGACTTGTTTGTGTGTTCTCCCCCACCCCGGATACACATTTACCCTAATGTGTTGCAAATAACACAGTGGGACTGTGAGAACTCCCAAGTAATCACCATTAAATTATTATGGAGTAAATTTGTTATGACTGTACACTAAGGCCATACTCTGAGTTAAGGAGTGCTTAAGCTTAAGTGCACTGGCCCATATGTTGCACAGTGTAACGCAGGTGTGGTGCTGAGCCACCCGCACTGCTGCAGGCTTGTAGTGATAGATATAAGTTTATTCAGTCATTGACCAGCAAACATTTACAATGTTTGTAAAAACATATTTTACAAATAATATAACAAAACCTGGCCATAACAGAGATAATATCAGTTTCCACATTAGTTAAAAGATAATTTAAATAAAATTCATCAGACGGGCCAGGCAAATTATCTAACATAGGAGATATAAGTCTTAAACGAGGTTCACTATAAAAATCACAATAAAGAATAACATGCGAGGTGTTCGGGGCATATGTACCCCAACCTTAGATCCAGAGGTACCGGCCCAGAAGTATATGGAATTCAGGCCTGTGTCTGATTTCATTTTATATTAAGAGTTCAATTAAGTGCCTGAACTTGAGGTGAACATGACACCCAGATCTCATGACTGCCTGGTAAATGATTTGTAAAGGCAGGGGTAATCTAGCATTGTTTATCAGTGTTTGTGGAATTCACAAGAGACACAATGGGTCAGGCTTAATTACCAGTCTCACACTGCTGAAATTAATCTGCTGTCCAGTAATCCCCTTACCTCACTGACAGGATGCTTCTGCCTTAGTCAAATGTGTTGATTAACTCGCCTCACACATGTACCCCTTTTGATGTTACTTTAAATATTCTTTTGTTATAATTACAGACTAGATAGAATGTAATTGCTGTCTCACACAAATAGAGCTAATTCTTTCACTAACTCCTGACTTTTAACATTCTTGGGACAAGGCAGGAGAAGATGTAGATTTGTTTTGGGGAATGACAATAGAACAATACTCTTCTAACAGGAGAGACCCTGTTTACCCTGGACTGACCAAATATCCTGAGCTAATTTTGATAATTAAAAGACAATAGATGCCTTTTGTGATCCAGAAGACTCAAATGAACATCAGAGGATGGAACCACTATAAGAAGGAGTCTCTGGACATGGCAGATGGGCAGTCTTTTGCCTACTAGCAATCTTGTGCCTACAAGCAAGATCTGCTCATGAACAATCCAAGGGTTTGCTGCCCAAGCCGTGGGGCTAGAGGCAGGAACTCTTGCCATGGGAGAAGGGACTGTTTGTGACTTCTGCTGCCAAATGAGAAGTCAAGACTTCCCCAACCATGGTGCTCTGACTCTCAGCCTTGCTCTGAGCGAACTGCATGCTTGATCTAAAAGCTCCTGTCTCCAGCCAAAAGCTTCTCTCCTTCAGCTGAAAGCTCCACCATTCTCAAGCCTCTGATCCGGGTAATATGCCTCCCCACAAGCCTTGGATCCCTCCATCCTTTCCCCTCCTTCTCCTTTCCCCCCCTCTCCCTCTACTAATTCCTGATCTTCCCAGCCCATGCCAGCCCTCAGCCTTCCTTACCTCCCCCCTTTTTCCATCTATAGCTGAATTGTATTAAGATTTAATACACACACATATGTTAGTTAGGAACACTGGGTGAACACTGGGATAGGGTTGAAATACTGTTAGTAATACTGATAGAATGTTCTGCTTTCTGCTCAGATTGATGTTATTCTTTCATACTCAATAAAGCCCATTGAATCATTTAGGATTGGTTTGATCTCCTTTCTTCCTTGCGCCCAGATCCTACATGGTCACTATATAATCAGGCCTGGACCACAACAGAGGTGGATTCTATAACCTCTTTGCCACATGGGCAAAGTTGTAAAAATAGTGGAGCTCCCTTAAACCTGCCATCCAACACTGCTGTAGGAAGAAAATTTAAATGTGCTAAAGTGAGGGCTCATCTAAATTTAGGGACAAGCACCACGTCAAAGTACTTAGCTGGTTTAAGATTAATAGCTTGACTCCCTAAGTATAAACTCTGCTTGATCCATGCACCTTCTTGTTGAACTTCTATATCAAGGACACGTTGCTTAACTAACTTCTTGGCTTGCTCAATTCCTACTGTATGCAAATCCTCTACGGCTTGTAGTGAAGCTTCAGCATTCTTACACATTTGTACAAGAGCACAGATATTTGAAATGGCTCACCCACACTCCAGAAACACTAGTTAGATCAGGAACATGCTGCTGACTGTCAAGGGATGTGTTTCTGACCTAAGTAGAGCTTCCAGATTGTGGGCGTGCTGTTTGAAGTATGCAAGGCCACTGATGCTCCACTACTGGCCTGCGGAAGCATGGGTGAATCAACACTGCCTACATAATGTTGCGAAACATGAGGACCGCTGATTTAATGTTGTTGAATTCTGGCCTAAGTCGCTTTCTTCCCAAGTGATTTCTAATTTTCCTGCCAGCAGCTCTCTTAGGAATAATGTCGCCAGTATGATACAATTAAGCGGTAGAAGTGTTAGAATTCAGAGACCTAGGTTTCAGTCAAATCATTGTCCTGCAAGCTCTTGGGCCAATCACTCACCTACCTCATTGAATAGTTGTGAGGAGAAAATGGGAACAACTATGCAGACTACCCTGAGACCCTTGGAAGAAGGGGGTATGTGACAAAATACATTAAAATGTGAAATGCCTGACACATGAAGCTACAAAAAAAATCTCTCTTACTTTGCTCTTTCCAATGCCAGCACCGATTTGAATTGTGTACTTTAAGCAAAAGCTCAGCATGCACAGTTTTGAATGTTAGGCTTTGAGGTTGTTCTCATGTGCAGGATAACCCAGGCTAAGGATGCTCATCCTGGCTTAGGCTGCACGTGAGAACCACCAGCATCAGGCCCAATCCTGGTGGGCCAGTACCGCCTAGCCTGGCTTTGTAGCCTAGCTGTTACCCAAGGTTAAGGTATCAAGCACCATGCTACTTGGTTGTGTGTTCGCTGGGGCTATGTTTAGCCCCAGAAGATGCAAAGACGGGCACCTAGAGCTCCCATCTTCTGGGAGAATCCACCAATGGATCTTGTATGTCACGTGGTGCCTTGTGGAATCTCCAACCTCTAGAGCTCTGCACTGTAGCATGCAGCACAGATCATCTGGGAGCACAGTCCAGACTTCCAGAAACAAAGCAGGACTCTTCAGGGTGGGGGAGGTGAGTTTAGCCAGCCATCCCCACCCACACCCACCCCTGCACCAGCCCACTCAGACATGTGAAAGACCTCTATATTAAATAACTGCAATTTTACAGTCCTCTCTACTGACAGATTGCAGTAACTAATTAGAAAATTCCATTAAAGGTTATGTGTCTGTGGGAACAGTTGTTTATAACTCATTTGAGAACTGTTAGCATTTCAGTTTATAACAGATAGGCTAATAAGTCTGAACAGCAGCATCTATACATTTGTAAGCAGAGTGGCACACAAAAACTCTTCTTAATGTTGATGATTACACGCTGGATGTGCTACATGGATGTCTTAGCCATGTACCCATCCTCTTGTCACCATTTCCTACTTAAATACCATGCTGAGACTTTAGAAGCTTGTGCATCTGCCGTAGATGTGTTCTTCAATTGCTTTTGGGATCAACCAAAATCAACAGCCTAAGTGCACACAATAATAATAAATTTGCACTGTGATGGATCATCCAGCAGTTCACTGGTGGGCTTTGGCCACTGAACACCACTGATGACTAGGGCCCCAATGCTATTAGTGGAGTGCATCATGAGGCTGAGGGGCGATGCCTGCAACTTCAGCACTGTGCGACAAGTAGCCTACATCAAGCACTGCTATCCACATGGCTGCACACTAGTGAAGTAGCAACCCCTATACTTCTGCCATCTTATGAAGCTCTTCAATGAGAGTGCCAAGTCCCCCTCACCTAGGCAGATGTGCTTCATGGTGAAAGTTGGTAGTCCACCAGGAAATCACTATACAAACCACCAGTGCATATAGATAACTTTGCAGGTTAAATTCAGAGGCCTTTTCCTGTTCAGCATTCCTTAGAACTTTGCTTCTCTATAGTATCTGCAACCAAAGCCAGCACCAACCAATTTTTTATTAAATAGATAGATAGATAAATAAATAAATAAAATAGTCACCACCGCCCCACCCCCAGTCCCCAACCACAGCCAGGCCCAAACCAGTTCAGACTAGAGATGGAACAGGCCCGGCTCTAGTGTGCATAGGACTAGATCCAGTTTGGTTGGAGTTTGGTCCTACTCGAACGAAACTGGGTTTTCCAGTTTTGTGTACACACCTATCTCCTCCTCTTCCTCATGGACTATGGAGTCACATTGTGATTATTTCTTTTAAAAAGAAATTACCTGCCTGTATTTTGACAAGGGATTGTTATGTATGCAATTCCTTCGTTTCCTCAATGTAATTAAAATGCCATATTATGAGAGCAATCCCCCAGGAATATCTCCTCTATGCAATCCTCAGTAATATCCACCAGGAATATATCTTGAAATGGATGGGGAGTGAACAGGAGAAGAAAACAAGCAACCATAATGTTTTCTCCTCTTTAGTGCTGCTTATAAAGAAACAAACAGCGCTGGGCAGAGATGATCCAATGGTCTATTGCTCTGCGTTGGACCGGATTCTTAATATTTTCATATGCATCAATGAAACCTAAGCTGAGAACACTAGGGTAGTGAGTTTTACTCACTCCCCTGCCTGCAGAAAATATCCATGTAAAGAGGACAGAAAGAATAAAATTTGAAGGAGACATAATCACATATACGTGTATTTGTAGTCCACAAAATCTATTGAATAATTAGGTTCCTGATTCATGTTTCTGCTTTCAGGTCTCTTCAGTCCTTAACTTCTTTGAATCCTTAGTGTTTGTGCTTGATATATGAAAGATACACATTCCATCCCAATGTCACTATATTCACAAATAGCACTCGATATGTGGGGGGGACAAATAGAAAGTTGAGCATCTGAGCTGCAGTCCACACGTAGATTTCTGCTATGTAATAGTCCCAAAATTTGTCTATGAATTCATTCCAGCTGTATACCAAACTCTGGCCTTGAAGCAGTCCCACAGTTATGAAATACCAGCCTCCAAAGAATGGAGCAAAAACCTGGTCGATTGTTACCTTTATGATGGCAGGCTTAATACCATTAACATCTTTTCCTGGGATTATTTTGTCTATCCAGTAGTACCAGTAATGCAGAAGTGGTCCCATGGCACATCCTGTAATAAACATGTTAACCATACGGTCAGCATTCCAGTTTTGTGTAGGCTTTTGCCTCCTTTCTAAAGACTGCTGAATGATATCTGCAGCTCCCATTAAAAAACCAGAAGTCACAGTATTGGTCATCATAAGGTAGCGTCTTGTGAAAAAAGGCTTGAAAAGGGGCTTGGAAAAGCGTATCAGTGCAGCAAACTGTCGTGTAGCGCGGCCAAGCATCTTCCTTTTTCTCCTCTTTGAATTAAATAGACACAAGTCAAATAATTACAAGAAGGGCATTTTTCTTGATCAGTCATCTTCCTTTTCCAGACTGAGAATGCTCTTTTTCAGGAACCGCTATGTTCCTGAATACTGTACAGTTATTCATTCTGAGGACAAGAAGGCAAATCAGCTTAGGTCAGGCACATAAGGTGAGGCACAGGGAAATACATCATAGGAGTCTAGTGAAGCATGTACTTTTGTGCTTTATTATGATGTCACTGCTGATCTTCAACATCTTGCAGTTAGTGTAGCTTAAACAAATAAATAGTGGGCAGTCATTAGTTACTAAGCACTATTGAAATCAACAAGACAAGTTAGTTGCCACTAACTGAGATTCCCTCATTTTCAATGGGACTTAATATAAGAACATAAAACAGACCTGCTGGATCAAGCCCAAAGCCTATCTAATCCAGCATTCTGTTTCACATAGTAACCCACCAGCTGCCTCTGGAAAGCCCACAGACAAAAGCTGAGGGCATACCCTCTCTCCTGTTGTTGCTCCCCTGCAACTGGTATATAAAGACATCTTGCCGCTTAGGCTGGAGGTGGCCTATAGTCCTCAATCCAGTAGCCATTGATAGACCTGTCCTCCATTAATTTGTCTAAACCCTTCCTAAAGCCATCCAGGCTGTTGGCTGTCACCACATCTTGTGGCAGAGAATTCCATAGGTTAATAATGCAATGTGTGAAGAAGTACTTCAGTCCCATTTGCTTACTGCATTTGTTTACAGATTTTTTTCCCCTTGATGAATGCAAGCAAGGAAGCCCAGTGAACTGAATATTTATTTCTACAGCCCCTTTCCACTCCTTTACATTCTATTTCTTATTATTTCTAATTTTTTAAACTTATTTTTTATTTTTATTGTGCAAAGGAGGAATAGCTGACGGGCTTTTCCAAAGAGATGGCGGGGGGAGAGAAAGCAAGGGCGATCAGGCAGCAAAGCTCGACACACTGGTTAAAACCTGGCCTCCCCTTGGCGCAGCTGTTGGAAAATGCAAACATATTTCTAAAGGCTTGTGAAGCAAACCAGTTCTGCGGCACGTGGAGTCCTTGTTGCCAGGATGTTGGAAGTCCTAGCTGGCACCGCCATCCTCCCTCCTCAGGAGAAGGCCTGGTAGGAGAGAAGCAGCAAGGGCGACGGCAGAGAGGAAAAAGGCACCCCACCGCTGCCTTCCCAGCGCTAGCTAGCGAGGCTCTGCCTGGGGCGCCGACTGAGAAGGAGTGGCGGAGGCTGCTGCTGCGGCTGCTGCTGCAGCCACCCCCAGTAGCCCCGGCAGGACCTTCCTTGGGACCTTTAAGGCTACAGTTATACCTTTAAGGCTACCAGAAATTGACACCCCCACAGATTTTAAAATCTAATTAATAATACATTTTATTGAATACAAAGCATTTAGATTATTTTAGAATAATCTAAACCCGCAAGATGTCTCCATATGTCATAAAACACACAAGATAGAAATGGATGTTCTGGCATGAATGCTTAACCTATGTTAAGAGATTGTGCTTTTATATGATTAAATGCTCTAATGTGTGTTACCGATGGATTTGGAGTATAATACTTTAAACCTAAAGAAGGGGGAATGGGAAACCAGGGTAGGAAGGGGTGAACCAAATGAAATACCCTAACTGATGTTGAAGAGAGCTTTAGAACCAAAACAGGGCATTTAAAACACCTAAGAAAGGTAACTGAGCCCAGACTAAACCCCATCTGAGAGATAGTTCAGGTTCCTAAGACAGGCCAGTCCAATCCAGCCTGGGCTTCAAGAGCTGAGGCCAAGTCAAACCTCTCTCAGAAAGCTGAACTCACTCAGGAAGATGGCTGATTCATGAAGGGAGAAAGGCTGTCAGCAAGGCTTTGTGCTGTAACTTTACCTAGGGACCTGGGGTGTTATTATTCAAATGAAGTAATGAAACCACATAATAAAAGTGACTTCGCCAATATTCCTTAAATATAAGTTCTCGTCTTATATTTAAACCTAAGGAAAGGGGAAAGGGAAGGCAGAGGAGGAAGGAGTTTACAAATAGAATGCTATCTAACTGCAACTGAGAGCACCAACATGACAGACTTAGACAAAAACTCCAAGGACACAGAAGGAAAATGCAGAAACAAGATCTCCAAGAAGGAGACAAATGTGGATTGGTGCAGAACCACAGGCATAAACCATAGGACCATAAAACACAAGGCTCCAACAAAGGAAACAAACCATGGAAGGCAATGGGAAACAGACACTTCCCAATCCAGTGAATTTTAGTCACACAAAGTTAATCCGTTCAAGTCATGTTTCAAGAGCAGGAACTCAGACTAACTGGCCACAGAAAACCATACACAATCAGGTACATAAAAGTCAGAGAGAGAAAAAACTTTGTTTTAAAGGGGGGGGAAATCATCATTTTTTCTTCCTGCTTGTAATTTTACCCATGGCAAGATCATGTAAATAAAGGACACAGAATGATGCTAACCTCTTGGTAAGACTTTAAGAAAATTATATACACATTGATCAGGAGTGAGAGTTCTTGGTACTAGGTACTAGGTGAATGATTAAGAATATAAGCAACAGTTCTCTTACCTTTAACCCACTTACTAGAGTGTTATCTTTAACTCTTTAGTGAACTAACTCCTCCCCCACCCTTAGTCTAAAAGAGAGGCCTCTAATCTAGTTTTTCTAGCTGTCTGGAAAAACTGAAAGCTAACAAATCACCAGGGCTGGATGGCATCCATCCAAGAGTCCTCAAAGAACTCAAATGTGAAATTGCTGACCTCCTTGCTAAAATATATAACTTATCCCTGAAATCGGGCTCCATACCAGAGGACTGGAGAGTAGCAAATGTAACACCGATTTTCCAAAAAGGATCCAGGGGCGATCTGGGAAATTGCAGGCCGGTTAGCCTAATGTCAGTTCCAGGCAAATTGATGGAAAGCATCCTCAAGGATAAAATTGTAAAGCACCTAGAAGAACAGGCCCTGCTGGGAGTGAGCCAGCATGGCTTCCGCAAAGGTAAATCTTGCCTCACCAACCTTTTGGAGTTCTTTAAGAGTGTCAACAAGTGTGTGGATCCAGGTGATCCAGCTGACATAGTATACCTGGACTTCCAAAAAACTTTTGTCAAAGTTCCTCATCAAAGACTCCTGAGGAAACTTAGCAGGCATGGGATAAGGGGACAAGTACATGTGTGGATTGCTAACTGGTTGAAAGACAGGAATCAGAGGGTAGGTATAAATCGAGAGTTTTCATAATGGAGGGAAGTAAGAAGTGGGGTCCCCCAGGGATCTGTACTGGGACCGGTGCTTTTTAATTTATTCATAAATGATCTAGAAGCAGGGGTAAGCAGCGAGGTGGCCAAATTTGCAGATGATACCAAACTCTTCCAGGTAGTGAAATCCAAAAAGGATTGTGAGGAGCTCCAAAAGGATCTCTCCAGACTGGGAGTGTGGGCGACAAAGTGGCAAATGCGGTTCAGTGTTAGCAAGTGTAAGGTGATGCACATTGGAACGAAAAACCCCAACTTCAAGTATATGCTGATGGGATCTGAGCTGTCGGTGACTGACCAGGAGAGGGATCTTGGGGTTGTGGTGGACAGCTCGTTGAAAGTGTTGACTCAATGTGTGGCAGCTGTAAAAAAGGCCAATTCCATGCTAGGGATCATTAGAAAGGGGATTGAAAATAAAACAGCTAATAGTATAATGCCCTTATACAAAACTATGGTGCGACCACACTTGGAGTACTGCGTACAATTCTGATCACCACATCTTAAAAAGGACATTGTAGAATTGGAAAAGGTACAGAAGAGGGCAACCAAGATGATCAGGGGCCTAGAGCACCTTTCTTATGAGGCAGGACTACAACACCTGGGGCTTTTTAGTTTAGAAAAAAGACTACTGCGGGGAGACATGATAGAGGTCTATAAAATCATGCATGGTGTGGAGAAAGTGGAGAGAGAGAAATTCTTTTCCCTCTCACACAACACTAGAACCAGGTGTCACTCCATGAAATTGATTGCCAGGAGGTCTAGGACCAACAAACGGAAGTACTTTTTCACACAACATGTGATCCACTTGTGGAACTCTCTGCCACAGGATGTGGTGACAGCCAACAACCTGGATGGCTTTAAGAGGGGTTTGGATGACTTCATGGAGGAGAGGTCTATCAATGGCTACCAGTCGGAGGGCTGTGGGCCACCTCCAGCCTCAACAGCAGGATGCCTCGGAGTACCAGTTGCAGGGGAGTAATGGCAGGAGAGAGGGCATGCCCTCCATTCCTGCCTGTGGGCTTCCCAGCATCACTTGGTGGGCCACTGTGAGAAACAGGATGCTGGACTAGATGGGCCTTGGGCCTGATCCAGCAGGGCTTTTCTTATGTTCTTATATTCTTAACCCATACAAAAACACACACAAGGTTCACATGCTCACCCAAAACCAAAGAGGTTGTTCACACGACCAGGCGGTAGGGTTGCCAAGTCCAGGTGGTGAAAATAGTCAAAATCTGTCACCAACAAGTGGAAATAGTTGGTGTTGTTCACCAAAAAAAGTCTCTAAAAAGTCTTCATTTTGCATTAGAAATGGCATAAAATTTACTTATGCTAATTGATATGATTATATGCAAGCTTTGCTAAAAACAGGATAATTTGAGAATAAATAAAACTCACACACCCCTTTCCCCACACAGTTAAAACACCAGACTTCCTCTGACTGGGTCACAGAATCCTATGGGACAAATGGTACATTTTCTTTTCATTTTCAAGGTGGTGGGAAACCAACACAGAACCCTTTCCACGCAGTTCAAACACCAGTGAGCTCTGGATCACAGAATCCCATGGGGCAAATGGTGCATTTTAATTTCATTTTGTGGGGGGAATGCACCCCTTCTCCACAGTTCGACACTAGCCTGCCATCCATAGTGGTACATAATACATATTGGGGAAGCATAACTTTCCTGACCTGGAGGGAGCTTTCTGGCTGTGCACCTGCAGCTGTAGAACAGCAGAGACACATGACACAGTCAAATGAAGAAGACACCCCCCCCCCACACACACACACTTGGGGGCACTGGGCCAGTCACAGTGAATCACTGAGAAAACAAAGAGGTAGGCTGCTGCAGAAAACACATGGCTGGGGAAATGGGATGGGAATTGCCAGCACAGCAGCAACATACAAATGACAAATGAGCTCCTCCTGTTACCACACAGCAAATGTTACACATGGGTAAGTCCATCATGTCCAGTAGGCCTACTCACAGGTTACACCCACTGAGTGATTTGAACCACTCGACACTTGCAGTAGGATCACTGGAACTCCAGAAACCCCCTCCAGCACAGATAGAGTTGCAGAGGGGTTAAAATTGTTGCTAATCCAGGATAAAAGTCTACATCTGGGAACCCTACCAGGCAGGCAGGGTGGTGGGGAAGGCTGGGTAAACTCACCTTTCCCCCCAGATGAGTGATTTCTTGTTTTGAGAGCATGGGCCGTGCTCCCATACGAACACTGCTGCATGGCACAGCACACAGCTCTGGAGGCTGGGACGATGCATCCCAGTCTCTGGGAATCGCAGAATGCACTGCATGACACGCGCAATGCATTGGGGGATTCCCCCAAGAGTGTTCGTCTCCGTGTGTCGGGCTGGAAGCAGCCCATGCTTGCACACATGAACAACAAACCCAGGTTAAGGGAGTGCTCACTCCCTTAACCTCAGGTAACAGCCGGGCTAAAAAACGGGGCTAGGCAGCACTGCCCCACTGGGATCAGGCCCAATCCTGGTGGTTCTCACGTGCAGCCTAACCCAGCCTGGGCTTTCCTAGCCTGCATTATGTTGCGCGTGAGAACAGCCTCAAAGGGTGAGGGAAATCCTAATCAACTCCTCGGGAGTAAAGAAAGGAACTGATGACTCCCTAACATACCTGTCCAGTGAGCAGGCAATGAAGCTGTGACCAAAAGCTATGCTGAAACAGGCAGCAAAGTGGGCCACCTTAGGATAGAACCCCAATATCTTGCACCCAAAAAAGCAAAAGGAGGATGTATGTTTGTATGTATGTAAGAGTGAAAGTGTGTGTCTAAGTATAGATGAAGCTCTGAGTGAAGGTATGAGTGAAGTGCTCCCTAGAGGTTTTAAGGAGCCTTCTTATAGGAAGCAAAAATGAAAACTTACCAAAAAAATTTATCTGAGAACCGGATCAAAGGTAAAGTTATCCCCAAAGTGCTGGTGATTGAAAAGATCTAACACTCTCTCTATTAGCCAATAGTTGTCACAAATATGGGCACATAAGCCCAACACCTTCAGTTCTCAGGCTGGAGAGGATGCAGGGCAAAAGCAACTTAACAATCTCGCTTAGCAGTGAAAGAATTTTGGCAGGTATCCATAATACATTGGATTTTATAGTGGAAAAGCAGCTCTAATGTGTCTGTATCTATGTAAGGTACTTGGCTGGCTTGAAAAATGGTGAGTTATCTTTGTAATGAAAAAGTCATATGACCACAAGCCAAGTGATCATGTTAACTGACCCTAAAATGAATGTTTTATGTATGTATGTATGTATGTATTTTATTTTTTTACATTTTTATACCACCCTATACAAAAAATCCCTGGGTGGTTCACTATATAAAAACCATTAAAACACTGACACAATTTAAACAATTTTAAAAATACAAATAAAAACGCTAAAACCTGAAGCTTTAAAACTATAAACTAAAAGCCTGGCTAAATAGGTATGTTTTCAGGTCCTTCTTAAAAACGTTCAAAGAAGGAGAAACTCTAATTTCATTCGGAAGCGTGTTCTAGAGTCCCGGGGCAACTCTAGAAAGGCCAATGTTTTGACTGCATTGTGCACAGATGTGCATGACGTCAATTATAATGTATAATTACAATGGCCTTTTAAAATCAGAAATATTTACTGACAAAAAAAACTATCAGTGTTCCCTCTAAGGCGTGCACTTATGCGCATGCTCACACATTTTTTGAGGTCCGCTCAGTTAATTTTAGATCCCACTCAGGTTTAATCAGGAAGGCCCCACTCTGAATGCCTGTCCGTGCACACTGCCTTGATATTGCTGCCCAGAACAAAACTCATTCTGCACACAGAAGAAAAAAATTAGAGAACATTGTCACTGATTAAATACTTAGACTTACACCTGTGCAATGAAAACACTAAAAATATTGCAAGTTCTAATTCTGCAAATGCTTCAAATCACATGTTTCCAGCTGGGAATTGTAAGTCCTTTATCTATAATCAGCTTCATGAATTTCATGCTGAGAAAATAGAATACTTTAGAGTATTCACCACTAATGGTTGCTGTTGCCTTGCATGATATATTTCTCATTAATCAGAGTAGTAATCAACCATCAGAGACTATGATCATCCACACTCTGTAAACCTGTGTATAGGTTGCTTTAAGGCCAAATGAAAGATTAATTTATTTCAATTCATTTTATCTCATCACCTAATTAAATGTTTTTTATCAATCACCTTTGCATTTAGAAATACTACACACAGTACATGGTTCAAAGAAAAGTGCTTCACTTTCTGGCATTTCCTCTTCACACATCGCCCAGGACTCCTTTTCCCTGTATCTGTAGAGGGCTGTCTGGAGAGGACAAGATCTTTGACTCCATGTGCTAAGTGTCTTCCTAACCACTGAGTTGCAGTGTTTACAATGGATTTGTTCCCTGATCCTAACTAATACTTTAGAGTACAGGGAGCACTCTAGGAAGAAAATAGAGAGAGTGGAGTGACTGGCTGTATATGAGCAGATGCAAGATGTTAAACTGGCCATGTTGCCTTTTAGGACATCAAGCCTCAGGATCTGTTATGTCTTGCTGAGCTGAGGATTCTGAAGTCCTCAGATCAGCAGGACATGGTGTGCAGCATCCAAACCAATTAGCCATTAGTGGAGCCATTTTTTAATAACTGAAATCAATGAGACAAGTTAGTCATTGTTAAGTTCAATTGATTTAGCCGTGACTAATTTAGTCTGGATGCTGCCCGGTAGCTCCAGTACATCTCTACTAGGACACTACCATTAACGACTGCATTGATAATCCGTTCAAAGGGAAGAAGGATGTTGGGGCAACTGACTGACATGATGCGTAGCCTACTACCTCTGTAAGGAACCACTGTGGGACTCTTGCACACTTCAGAGCAAACACCAATGCTACCCTGAGGGAGCAATTGTGGAAATGCAGCTTCCGCAGGTTTCCTCATTATCTCGAATGGGGGAAACTGGAGATGCAACTTGGGCAATTGCTACCTCAGGGCAGCATCAGAGCTTCTATTGATATCTGCAAGAGTCCTGCAGTGGATCCTTACGAAGGTGGTAGGCTATGCATCATGTCAGCCACTGAATTCAGCCCTCTGCTTGGTCTATGCACCCCAAAGCATGTCACTAATCATGTCACTAGGGGCATGTGCATAGCCCTAGTCTATGCACATAGCTGCTGGATCATGATACAAATGAAGCAGTTTCTTGTTCAGCTTCTGAATGCACATGCCCCTGGTTTGATTTAAACTTGTATTTCAAAGGTCTTGGGGAAATTAGAGTTGCTGGCCATAATTTGTGGAATTTCATATGTACGTAAGATTTTGATAAAATGGAAGATCAATTTGTGCCAAAGTCTAATAATGCATGGATCTATTCAGAGGCTGTTGAATTGGTTTTAATCTTGATTTAGAAAAATAAGAGATCTGTTGAGTCATGTCTTAATATGGTTTATTATTTGTTCTACTTATATACCAGCGTATCCACAGGCATCCTCAAAGTGGTTCACAACTTTCCATACACAGTGTAATGCAACTGAATGCCATAAAAATACAATAATAAAAATGCAGATTAGAAATACAACCTTTAAAAACATAGTTATTCCTAGCAGCAGCTGCTAATAAGCCAAAATAAACCATCAAGCCCCATAAGAAATATCTTCTTACACTGATAGAAGATGACTAGTGAGAGGGCCTGTTGGGCTTCCAGAAAGAGAGAGAGCTTCCTGTAGCCTAGAGGCCATGACCAAAACAGCCCTATCCAAAGTCCAGTAGTGGCTCGTCCTAATGAGCTGGGGGGAGGGGGGCACCACACGAGGCACAGCTGCCTCTGGTTTCTAGCAACTGTGTTGCGTCTCTCCCTCCCATCCCGCCCTGCCCTGGCATTAACAAGAGCCACGTTGCCTGCAGGCTGGCCATTAGTGCAGGCCGGTAATGGCCAGCCTGTGAGCAGCACAGCTGTCGTTAATGCTGGAGTGGGGAGGGATGGGGGAGAGAGGCGCAAGGGAGTGGCCGGGGACCGGAGGCAACTACACCTTGTTTGGCAGCTACTGCCCAGGTCACTACCGGTTGAATTTCTGATGGTGGTGGAACCTGGAGCGGAAGCTCTTCTGAAGATCTTTGTGTTCAAGCAGGCTCATATGGGAGGAGGTGGCCCTTTAGATACTTGGGCCCTAAACCATTTAGGATTTTAAAGTTAATGGCAAACAACATTTTGAATGCTGCCCAGAAACAAATCAGGAGCCAATGCAGATGATACAACAGTGGAGTCATATGCTCTTTGTAACTCGCTCCTGACAGAAATCTAGCTGCTACATTCTGAACTAATTGATGTTTTAAATGCTTTTCAAGAGTGGCCCCATGTAAATCCTGTTACAGTGTTGAGCCTCCATGTGACCAAGGCATAGAACAGGCTTCCCCAAACTGCGGCCCTACAGATGTTGCTGAACTACAACTTCCAGCATACCCAGCCACAAAATATTGTGTCTAGGGTTGCTGGGAGTTGTAGTTCAGCAACATCTGGAGGGCCGCAGTTTGGGGAAGCCTGGCATAGAAGAAGGAACATAGCTGGCACACTAGTCAAACTGTGCAAAGGCATTCTTGGGCACAGCAAAGGAGCCAAGCTGGCTCCAGAATGAACCCCAAGCTGCACACCCAGTCCTCAAGGTGGAGTACTACACCATGCACTCATTGCCAGAATGGTCTTTCTCCTGACAAACAGCACCTCAGTCTTGTCTGGGTTTAGTTTCAGTTTGTTTGCATACATCCAGTCCATCACTGTTGTCAGACACTGGTTCACGACTTCCACTGCTTCCTCAGCATCAGTTAAAAAGGAGAGCTAGAGCTAGATGTCATGTGCCTACTGATAACAACCCACCCCAAACCTGATTATCTCTCTTAGAGGTTTCATGTAGATGTTAAATGGGGTGGGATGGGGAGGATAGAACCATGAGGGACCCTACAGTCAATAAACCACAGGTTTTTACCACATTCCCCCACTCCCCCAACATCACTTTCTGGAATTTATTGGTTCAGTAAGATTGGAATTGTTGTCCCACCATACAGGCTGGTCCTGCCTGGCCAGACAGCCCCAAATGATACCATCTTGATGAATATGAATATGACGAATATTTATATACCACTTTTCAACAAAAGTTCCCAAAGTGGTTTAAACAGATATAAATAAGTAAATAATAAATAAATATAGCTTTTTCATTACAGACCAAATGTTTAAACATAGAATAAAAGAATTTCCCTAGAAAGTGGTCAGAATGATCTGTTAGCCACTTGTTGAGGCCGTGTACACTAGCTCACCAGGGAGGGAGGATGGGCTGCGGGGAAGGCTGGAGCTCCTCTGCCTTCCCCATCAGACGAGCAGCTGCCGTCCTCCCCTGCACCACACTACAAGCCCACCCAAGCAGTGGTGCAGTGGAGGGAGACACTGGGAGTGGGAGGACTCCCCACACCTGCCCACATTCCAGGGTGCCGTGGGGCATGAGCTAATTAGAGCAGCCACCACACTCGGTGTGGCCACTCCTTCCCCCCAACTCGCTGCCGGAAATGGCAGTGGGCCGGGGGGAAGCTGTTTAATCCGACGGTGATCACCCAGACCTCAGACTAAATGAATTGTTGGACCTGAGGTGTCCCTGGTAGTAAAAACAGAATAATAAATTAAATAATTGGACATTTGCTGACTTATAATTGCTATTTATTCGCTTGGCATCTGCTTTATTACTCTGCCTGCTGGTAGGTCTAGGCCTGGTTCTGGGCTGGAAATAGAAAATTGCAAAGATGTCAGGGCTGGAAATGCCCCAGGTTTTTGTTGTTTTGTTTAGGCAGTCCAAAGATCTTTAAATCAGGAATCAGCTCTAGCAACCCACAGCAGGAAAGAACAACTACCTATCATTCCTGAAAATTTCTTTTGCCAGAGGAGATTGACCCACATAAACTGAGGGAGCCCCTTGTTCAACACTGGCTCAATTCTTAATGTATTTATATGCTTCAATGACACTATTATTACATTTATTTATTTTTTGTTAAATGCCCAAGTTAAGAAAATGAAGGCAGTAGAAATTTTATTTTCCTCTGAAAAAGCAAAAAACCAAAAAACATAAACTTGTAATACTAAAATTCCAAGGAGACAGTAGCATATCTACAAGTATTTGTAGCCAGTACAATCCATTGGAATAATTGGATGTCTGATCCATTTTTCTGCTTCCAGGTCCTTTCAGTCTATAGCTTCTTTGTGGTCCTTATCTTCTGTGCTTGAGATATGAGAGATATACATTCCATCCCAATATCACTGTATTCACAAATAGCACTCGATATGCCGGTGGGAGAAACAGAAAGTTGATCATCTGACATGCAGGCCACACACACAGTTCTGCTGTGTAATATTCCCAAAATTTTTCTCTAAATTCATTCCAGCTTTCTGCCCAACTGTGACCTTCAAAAAGCCCCATAGACACAAAATACCAGCATCCAAAAACTGGAGAAAAGATCTGATCAATTGTTACCTTTAATGTGACAGACTTAATACTTTTTACTCCTTTTGCTGGGATTCTTCTGTCTAACCAGGAGTACCAGTAATGTAGGAGTGGCCCCATGGAGCATCCTGTGAAAAACATGTGAACTGTGCGGACAGTATCCCAATTTTCTGCAAGCTTTTGCCTTCTCTCCAAAGACTGTTCAATAACATCTCCAGCTCCCAGTAAAACACCACAGCTCGCTGTATTGATAATGACAAGGTACTGTCCTGTAAAAAAAGGCTTGGAAAAGCGTACCAATGCGGCAAATTGTTGTGTAACACGGCCAAGCATCTTGCCTTTTTATCTCTCTGAAAGAATTGGACACCAGTCAGATAAATATGCTGAGGGCATTTTTCTTGCTCTCTCATCTTCCTTTCCCAGACTGAGAATGCACTTTTTCTGGAACTGCTGTGTTATATTTGAAGCGGGGAGCTATGTATGTCTTAATTTATTCATTATGAGGTCCAGAAGAACTATCAGCTTTGGTCAGGCATGTAAGATAATGCACACAAAAAATACATCATAGGATTCTAGTGAAGAATGTACTTTTGTGTTTTATTATGATGTCACTGCTGATCTTCAACATCTTGCAGTTAGTGTAGGTGAAAAAACAGTGGGCAGGATCTAGACTTAGTAATCACTAAGCACCACTGAAATCAATAAAATGTGTTAGTTATTACTAACTTAAATCCCTTCAATTTCAGTGGGACTTAATCATGACTTCCTTAGTTTGGATTCATAAGAACAGCCCTGCTGGATCAGGCCCAAGGCCTATCTAGTCCAGCATCCTGTTTCACACAGTGGCCCACCAGATGCCTCTGGTTAGCCCACAGGCAAGAGCTGAGGCCATCTCCTCTCTCTTGCTGTGGCTCCCCTGCAACTGGTATTGAGAGGCATCGTGCCTCTGAGGCTGGAGGTGGCCAACAGCCACCAGATTAATAGCCATTGATAGACTTGTCCTCCATGAATTCGTCTATGCCCCTTTGAAAGCTGTCCAAGCTGGTTACCATCACCACATCCCATGGCAAAGAATTTCATAAATTAATTATGTGCTGTGTGAAAAAGTACTTCCTTTTGTCGGTCCTAAATTTCCTGGCCTTCAGTTTCATGGGATGACCCCTGTTTCTAGTGTTGTGAGAGAGGGAGAAAAAGTTCTCTGTCCACTCTCTCCATTCGATCATGTCTCCCCTTAGTTGCCTCTTTTTCAAAGTAAATAGCCCCAGAAGCTTTAGCCTTGCCTCATAAGGAAGGTGCTCCAGGCCTCTGATAATCTTGGTTGTCCTCTTCTGCACCTTTTCCAGTTCTGCAATATCCTTCTTAAGATACAGTTATCAAAATTGTACAAAGTACTCCAAATCTGTGTTCCTGCCCTATTTCTACTAAACAGGAGCTTATTAACAGCTGTCCTTAACAAGCACATCTGGCAGTAGTTCTCTTGTTCATACAAAATTACGAATAAAATGGACACAATTTCGAAGGGAGACTCATTGTGAAAAATAGTTGTGAACATTTTAAAGCTATTAATTATTCTAAATAATTAAATCTGGTAGATAATTAAATAGAATTAGAGTTTTAAAGAGACGTGGAGGACTTGCCATTGTGTGTCTAATATTTCTTTTTTCCTAATAAGGGTTAGTGTAATACAGCGTGCAGTGTGAAATCATCATGCTTCAGGTTTCTCCACTTAATGCCATAGCACAATGACATTATGTCACACACTGTACTATATGCATAACACATCAGAACCAAAAGAGCCTTCAAAATGAGAGAAGTTTTATCTTAATTTACAAGCCCACTGATAAAAATTGGCTGTACTGATTAGTCAACAAAAGTTTGCCTACCAATTTATGTGATCAAAGTTTTCACCCCAGCATTAACTTTCTCCTTGTGATTCTTTCAGACACAGCAGTGGTATAGTCCTGTATTATACAAACATGATGCAGGAACCTGTTCTAATCTGATTACCTTCTTGCAGTTCCTAGAAAACTGTGATCACAATCCAGTGTATAATTAACACATGTTTAAGCTCAGCGGTAAACTGGATTGCAGCCTATAGCTATAACCGCAGCATTTTTTCTTACATACTGCTATGTATTAAGTACAGTCCAAAAAGCTGACAGTCTAACTCTGCTTGAATTCTATTGATTTTAATGAAACTTAAGTATACTTTAGCTTATCCAATTGTGCCCTATATTTATATTGATACTGAGTATGATACATATAAATTAATCACTTTTCTGCTAAAGAAAGTGTGCAAAACAACTTATAATCAAAAACAAAATAATACTGAATGCTCACAATTAAGATCTATGCAAAACAAACTGGCCAACATCCCAACTAAGGTTATATGGATGCCTGTGTGTATAAAGGGGCTATTTCCACTGATCTCCCATTCTCCTGGAATCACTCTGTCTAATTTCCCCTGAAAGCACCCTGACATAATTTCAAGTGGCACAATGTACTTCTGGTCGGTGGGGGGATTGGCAGAAATCACACACACACCCCATGAAAATGTCCACGTAGTCAAAACAGTCTTCAGCAACAGTCTTAGTCAAGATGTCAGCCACTAAAAACAAAATGTAACAGCTTATCAGTTAAAATTATTTTAACTGATACCAAGAAAGCCTGACAGAAATTTTTAAAAAGTCTTCCCTTTTCTGCAAAAAGAAAGCAGGGAAGTAGCTCACTGGATTTCCTGGGCAGAGAATTCCAGAGGGTAGGTGTAATTACTGGAAAAGCCATGTGGCTACTAAAAAAAAAGGTACTAAGAAAGCTAACACAAACTTAAGTTTCATTAATAGAAGCATAGTGTCCAGGACATGAAAAGAATCAGTTCTACACCATTCTGCATTGGTCAGACCTTACTTGGTATACTGTGTCCAATTCTAGTGCCTGCGTTTTAAGAAGGACATTGATAAACTAGAACGGGGTCAGGGAATAAAACAAGTGATGAGAGGTCTGGAAACTAGGCTCTGTGAAGAATGGTTGGAGGTGCTGGGTATGTTTGGCATGGAGAAAAGAAGTCTAAAGGGAGATATGATAGCTATCTTTAAATCGGCTTTGAAGGGCTGATACAAGAAATCAACTTTTTCTGCTGCTCCTGAGGGTAGAACTAGAACCAATGGGTTGGAATTATAAGGGGAAAGATTTCAGTTAGGTCATTAGGAAGAATTTCCTAACTGGAGAGCTGTTTGACAGTAGAATAGTCTGCCTTGTGCTGTGGTGGACTTTCCTTTGCTGGAGGTTTCCAAACAAAGGCTGGACAGCCATTTGTCAGGGAGGCTGAAGCAGTTCCCTGTTCTGAGCAGGGGTTTAATCTAGAAGACTTCCAAGGCACCTTCCAACTCCAAAATCCTGTGATTCTGTGCCCTTGTTTCCATAAAAAAGGAGGCCAAAGTCTGACCTTCGGATCCCATTTTTCCTTAAATCCAGGGATGGAGAATAATAGACAAAGGCACTGGTAGAGGAACAGGGGGAAACTTGAAAACACTACACAAGTGTGCATGTGTGTGCTTACATGTGCATGCATGTATGTGTGTTTGTGTGCAAAAGAAATCTATGACTGACGTGTATGTACATTTGTGTGTGAAAACATAGAATTGTTTTGGAAAATTCATAGGACTCCACCAGTTTAAAATGTGGTGATGGTCTTTCTGTCAGATAAAGATGATGAATCTCCAAGACTACTGTGTACATATATGTAAATTCCTTTATGTTCTTGCAAATGAGCAAAAGAACATAAAGCATATATATCATTTTCAGTCTTGGAGAATAAGAGAATAAGTAAGGCAAGATATATCTTTTATTTATTGGACCAACTTGTTATGGGGTAGAAGTATGGAAGCTTTTGAGTCAAACAGAAACTCCATCAGGCAGAATGGGAGTTTTCTAAATCCTAGATAAGGTTGTCGAAAGAACTGGGAGCTCTGGAACAGAACTGTAGTTTTGTGATAGAAAACTAGCATGCAGAAGATCCCAGCTTCAACCCCTACTATCTAATAGTTAAAACTATCTCAGATAGTAGGGCTGAGATCTGTCAGTCAAAGTAGACAGTACTGGTGGCTTAGATGAATCAATGCTCTGACTGTATAAGGAAGCTTCATATGTTCATATCTATGTTCAACAGCATACCGTGAGGAGTGAGGCGCTACCTCCAGAAGGGGGAAAAAGTCTGTCTTTTCTTTGTGTGCATACAGAAGTGATTGCATGCTCACGCAGGCTTTTTTCAGTCCTGGATGATATATTTTAGCCACTACAGATATTGACCAGTTTGCCAAGGTTTATGCATTTGTGTCTTTTCATTTTAGCACAGTGACTGACATCCTGACTAATGAAGTGCGGGTGCTACATGAGATATGCCAGTGCTGCTGATGGGTTCAACTAACACAGCACTGGCCCTTGCACAAGGGAGGGGAGCAAATTTAAGTGATTTAAGGAGGAAGATGTACACTAGTCTCTCAGGAGTGGGTTGAAAAACAAGCTCTGGACAACTTAAGACTAATAATGTCCTTTTCTTTTGGTTCAAGAAGTTCTAGACTGTCAGAAACATGGCATCTCCAAATTGGTTTCATATATTAGTGCAATTTGATGTGCAGTAGGTTCTAAGGGATATATACAATACATTTCCATGGAGCAAGTAATTCTGATAATTCGTTTTTTTCTTAATTCTTGCAGCCTAAGAACACTCTTGTCTTAATGCATGACAATAGTACAAGTCAGTTTTTACAACACAGTCTGAGTTATTACTGAAGATTATTGTGACACTTTGGTTTCATATATCTTAAAAGGTCTCTTGAAACAAAAGTGCAAAAACTGGGGAGACTGAAACTTTTGTATTTCCAGTGATGTAGATGTATGTAGCGTGTGTAGTGTAGGGACTTGAGAACTTAGAGACTTCTTTGGCTAAAGTGATAACTCTGCAAAAACCAGACAGTACCATTTTTTTCCAGAGAATTTCCTGAAGATATCCTGCCAATTACTTTTTGCTAGTTGGTGATGATTAATTATAACCCGTCTGGCTTTAAGCAGACAGATCCGGTTTCTTTAGCAGAGAAAAATGCAACATGAAAAACAGCTATAAGTCAACATTTATGCCAGGATATAGGAACCTGAACTCCTCTTTGACATTTTTAGTTAGTGGGAAATGAAAGCATTGTCGTCTGCATGGTTTTTTGAATGACCTGTGGTTATCTTGTTTTACATCATGGCAAAAAGAACATCCAGGAAAGGGATGTATGAATCTTGGATGGTGCTATTGCATGTCAATTTGATAGTGGAATGGGCAGGAGCAGCTACAGTTCTGAACTTCTTTTGTCAAGATTTAGAAGTTGTCATCAGTGTATCATCAGCAGATGGGTAGTCTTTAAAGAACCCACCTACAAATCATTCATCTGATGCCAGTAGCACTGCATTGATGACATTTTTGTCACCTGGACCAAAGGCAAAGCAAGTTTGGAACAACTCAAGAATTTTATCAACACTATCCATCTCACCACCAAATTTGCATTCAATAGCTCCACTGAAAATTCATCCATTCATTTTTGTTGCCGTGTATCAAACTGTCAAACAACCAGTTTGGAAGAGCAAAGAGGTGACCAAGAACATTATTAGAAGAGCCAGAATTTTGCTTAAATACTTATAGAGGTAATGTCATCAATGTTCTTAATTTATTTGCCTTATTAATGAAACTGAATATGCCTGTTGTTAGAGTATCTGCTTTTCTTTGCATTTTATTTCATAAAAAGCTCTGAAATTGTCAGTGACTGCTTGCTTGGCATTTTCAAAACTCATTCAGAAAATGGGGCAGATTCCTCTTAGAAAATTCTGTCTTTTTTTAAAAAATTACACCAAAGCTTCGAGACTGCTTTCCAGGCAGAGGCGTAACTAGGGAAAATGGCGCCTAGGGCAAGCACTGAAATTGCGCCCCCCCCGCCCCCCCATCTAAACATCTGACACCCATTTTTCAGAAAACTTGTCTTTTACCATAATATTAGCTCAACAATACAAGTCAAGCTCGTTAATCTTTTAATTAGCAAATTATGACATACTTGAAAATTATAACTGCACCTTCCTTGCTTTCACTGACGCAAATTGTCTTGCTGTCTGAGATAGAATCCTTCCAGCTATTCAGATAACAAGATTTAGTGGCAGGCTTCAGGTGTTTTAGAAGTGAAAATCCCACATGGTATAAAGTCACTTTGTACCAACTAGTGAGTGTGTCACAAGTCAAGTCCCCTGGCAGTTGATTGTACATTACAAGTATATATAACCCATTGTGCCTTGGGGTGTTTTGACTCTTGTCCAAGCACAACTGGTGACCCACCAGAGGCTTGATAAACATCTGTTTTTGCAGATTCTTTGGAACTGCAAAAACAAAGTGGAGGGAGTTCTCCAACAGGGGATTATACTGTAAACCTGCAGCATTGTGTAGGCCTGCCAAGCAGCAGTGTGGTGTTAGAAAAGGAGGCTGGACTGTTAACCTAACACTATGCCATAGCCACAAGAGGACCTCTTTTCTTGTAGAACAGGGCGGCAGACCATGCGGCGGCAGCTCTGCATTTATTAAGGGGAAAAGTTTATTCAGATGTGTCAAAACTCAACCAAGAGCTAATCTATGCTACAGATGATCAGTTATTGAATCTGTGCCAGCAGGATGGAGTGGCTTGACTGTTCAGAAAGTGAATACAGCATAAGATGACTGGGCAAACATTTACTTGACCCCCCACTCCCAAGATGCAGAAGGCTCAGATGGTTTTAGATGTATAAAATGAGAATACATTGGGGTACTGATATTCAATTTTTCATAAATACAGTTCTATAGATAAATATACAAACACTTTGCCTCCCCACTTACTTTGCCTCCCCACATTACTCCCCTTGAAATAATCATAAACGGTATGTCTCCTGTTTGCTGTACTATTCACTAACATGAGCAAGTACTAGGGATCATGTCCTAGCCACATATCTAGTCACGTGTCCTCAATAGGAAAGATATTTCCCAAGCTGTTGTGAGAATACAGCATAGGATGACTATAAACAGGATAATAACAAATAGTCCCCACCCCTGACAAATGCTATATTAAACAACAGGAACCGCCTGCATTACCTCATTGCCTTTCAGCCCTGCTCTTGACCCTCTGCTCCTCCAGCCACAACCAATACTGTGTAAATGGCTTGGGAAATTTTTCATTGAAAAACAAATTATATTTACTATTATTAATAATAATTTGTGAAGGCACTCCACAAGTGATATTATTGGGGGGCGGGGCGAGAACCATGCATTTGGCTGGAGTTGCAGCTGTTGAATAAGCAATGAAGTTTCCAAAACCCACACCTCAACAGGTCACAGAAATGAAACAAACAATTCTTCCCCTGCCTACACCCAAGAGAGTTTAATTGTTGTCAGGGATCTGTTTGTTTGCACTACCGAGACTGAGACTCTGAGAATGTTTAAAATAATAGCAAAGAAAAACTTCTCGGAGCACATGCAAGGAAGCTTGACTGCAGCCAGACCCACTCCCCCAAAAAATATTAGGGAGCGGGGCTTCCCATTTCCTTTCCTCAACCTTCCTCCCCCATCGCCTTTTGCTTTTATTGGAATCCCCCCGCTGGGAAAGGCAGCAGCGGTGGCGGCGGCTGCTGCTCAGAAGCACATCATGAGAAGCACATTCCAGCCATGCTGCCTGTGGGGAAGGAAGGCTCCTTTGAGTCAGAAGTCCCGCTGAGCAGTTGCCACCTCAGCCTTCGGCTTCAGCTTTCAAGCTAGTCTGGGGTGGGGAGTCTAGGAAGGAAGGCTCTCTACTGCGCTGCCGCCGCCTCTCCTCCCACACTCCCAAAGTTACTGTCATTGTTGTGGCCCACTGGGGAGGTTGCCCGCAGCCGGCCTGCCTGCCCTTCACCCCCAAGCCCCAAGAAGAACTGTACAACTACCCTCCCCCCAGTAAATTTAAAGAATTTAAAAAACAAACACACACACCACTACTCAACAACACACACCTTAACCCAGGGAGGTCACCCGCTGCCAGCTGCTGGCACCCCGCCACCCACCCCCACCCACCCCACAAGGGAAGACCCCCCCCGAACACCCGAAGCAGTCACCTCACCTCAACCCTCCCCCCCCATACATTTAATTGAAAGAAGAGGGTTTTTTTAAAAAATTACACACACCTTGCTGGATATGCTCGTGCTTTATTGAAGAGACAAATTTGTGCATCCCGACTCCCCAGCAGAGAGAGAGAACGAAGCCAGTCGACTCAGCAGACGTTCTCTCGTGTGATCTCACGCTGTGCAAGTGCGAGGGGGCAAGGGGAGTGCTAGGTCCCTCCCGGCCAGCCAATATGCAGCAGCAGGTTGAGGCTGCGCAGCAGAGCAACGTGCGGCACCTGAGCCAAAACACGGTGCCGCAGTGGCACCCAGGGGCGCCAAAAACAAAAATTGGGGGGTGGGGCTCTGGGGGGTGGTGGGGCGGGGCAGCCAGTGGCATTTTGTGCCCCCCCTCAAGTGGCGCCCAGGGGACGTGCCCTGCCTGCACCCCGTCGTTATGCCCCTGTTTCCAGGCTAGTTTTTTTTTTTTAACTTCCTGTCCAAGACCATGTGGTAGGAAAGATTTGGGTGGGAAGAGAACCCAGTACCAAGCCATCTGAAAACTGCAAGAGAGATGACCCAGCACCCCTCTGCACACATGATCTCACTCAGTCCCGTTCTTGACCAGGAAAGAAGCTAAGGGGTTGGCCTAGTTCCTGAGAGGCTGGAGGAGTCTCCCAGCTACCTGGCTATACTGACTTCTGCTGCTAGTTCTGAGGTAGAGGAGTGAGTGAATGAGGCTTCTTTTAACAACAGAGGGCTTTAAAAATTATTCAAGCTACAAGACCATAATATACTACGAGGTCTTGCACACTACCCTAATCGCCAGTGGTGGGGGGAGGGCTGGCGGGGAGGTAGGCTCCTGCCTGCCGCCCTTCAAACGATCTCCCTCCCCATTTTGCTCTGCGGCAAATGAGCGGTGCTGCAGTGAGCAGCAGAGCAGGGAACCAGAGGAGGAAGACCTGCAGCATTCCTCAATGCCTCACGCCAGGAGCATGGTGCACTGAGGGATCCTCCCTCAGCTGGGCACTCTTGCTGCCCGGCTCGGTGTGTGCTCTGGCTACATGCAACCTGAGCATACACACAACCCTAGCGCAGGGGTTAAGGGTGCACTTGTGTCCTTAACTCGGCTAAAGGTCGGGGTGCAAAGTAGAGTTACGCGAGCTGGGAGTGCCAGGATGGGGAGCAATCCCGGCGCTCTACACAAGCAGCCTAACCCAGGCTGGGCTGCCCTAGCCCGGGTTAGGCTGCTCATGAGAATAGCCTCTATGACTATTGTCTGAAACGTTGCTCAAATGTTCCAGTCTGATGGATGGAGAAGCAAAAGGGGGAGTGGGAAGTATTTGGGGGGAGCACTTGCTACCCCTTGGAGTCACCTCTGATCTTGGATCACAAATCAAGTTATTGTTTCACCTGTGCTTTTCTTAAGGAGACCCACCTTCACAAGTGAATGACTGAACAGGCCCTTTATAATAAACTAAATACAATCTGCATAGGAACATAGGAAGCTGCCATATACTGAGTCAGACCATTGGTCTATCTAGCTCAGTATTGTCTTCACAGACTGGCAGCGGCTTTTCCAAGGTTGCAGGCAGGAATCTCTCTCAGCCCTGACTTGGAGAACCCAGAGAGGGAACTTGAAACCTTCTGCTCTTCCCAGAGCAGCTCCATCCCCTGAGGGGAATATCTTACAGTGCTCACACATCAAGTCTCCCATTCACATGCAAACAGGGCAGACCCTGCTGAGCTAAGGGGACAAGTCATGTTTGCTACCACAAGACAGCTCTCCTCTCCATGTTCAGTACTAAAGCATAAATTATGGAATGCAATTTTTCCTGGAGCCATATGCAGTATATTGGGAAAACAACCTTCATATCCATTTCACAAACCACTCCAAAAGCATAAAAGGATTAGAGTGTAACAATAGCTATTTATTTATGCATGCATGCATTCATGCCCTCCCAAAGCATTTCAAAATGAACAAAGGAGTTGCCAAGGGAGATAATTTATTGATAGGTGAATTACCAAATCACCTATCACCTTGGGAGGAGAGCTGGTCTTGTGGTAGCAATCATGACTTGTCCTCTTAGCTCAGGGTCTGCCCTGGTTGCATATGAATGGGAGACTAGAAGTGTGGGCACTGCAAGATATTCTCCTTAGGGGATGGAGCCGCTCTGAGAAGAGCATCTAGGTTTCCAAGTTCTCTCCCTGGTATCTCCAAGATGGGGCTGAAAGAGATTCCTGCCTGCAACCTTGGAAAAGCCGCTGCCAGTCTGTGTAGACAATACTGAGCTAAATAGACCAATGGTCTGACTCGGTATATTGCAGCTTTCTATGTTCCTATGTACTCAATGCATTTCAACAAGTATCTTCATCAGGGGCAACTATAAATATCAATAGGAAAATACTAAAATCAATAAAAGGATAACATTCTTTAAAAGCCCTGAATAATATGCATAAGAAAACACTGTAAGTGCAAAACTAATAAAATCAAAAGCAATTAACATACATCACATACCTCTTTTAATACTAACATCACAATGACATACAAAATCCTTTTTATGGATGTGAACAAAGTGTTTTGTGCACGTCCAGGGCAGTAGAGAGTGGGCACTTTAAAGGACGGAAGGCAGATCTTACCTGCCCCTTCGTTATACCCAGTGGAGGCTCTTCACTTAGGGCAGGGTGGGCAACGCCCACCCCCCAAAAAGGCCAAAATGTCCAAAGAAACTAATAAAAATGGTCCAAAAACAATAATAGTCAGCCATTCTGTCCTCTGCCACCATTTCAGGTCTGACTGACTCAGCCACTGCAGCCCTGCACTTCCCTGCCTGTAGCTTGCAAGCCTGCAGTGTTGACATATAGTGGGCACTGGTAGTAAAATTCCTTAAACACCTATAAGAGCCCACGAAACAGTTTCACATAACAGTGTTCATAAGGCAGGAGCCAATCCCATGGCTTGCCTTTGTTGTCAAAAGATGGGCTGAATTCAAATAGCCCTATCAGCAAAGACATCATACTGATTGACAGCTCCCTCTGCCTCTGACTAGCAATCAGTGTAGCCGGGGGCAGTCCTTGTTCTAGTCTTCTGAAGGAAGAGAGCTGCAATCCCCATTTTGTTCACTCTTGGACAGTGTGTTGTGTGAACTGCCTTGCAGAGAGAAGAGAGACCATTTCTTATGTTTATTTAGCCTCAGATTATGTAAAATAAGTTTATGTAATTGTCAGATTATGTAAATTATGTAATTGCTAGCACCAATTACTGGCAAGGCCCATTGGGGCACCTTTAAGGAACTAATCAACACAAAACAAAGCATGTTGGTAGCCCCCTGCACCTCTCCTCAGGTCTGTACCTGAAGCGATCACTTTGTCTTACCACATGAAAGGGCCACCCTTGCTAAATGCATGCTATATTTGTGCTTTTATTATCATGAACTTGCAATAATTACTAATTTCCTGCCAGGTCTGCCATGATTTAAAAACCATCATTTCACAAATTGGGAATCTAATCTTCCCATAGTTGCAGTCTGCAGATATTTCCTATCATCATTTGGACAGTTTTATTTATAAACCAGGAGGGGTAGCTTAGAAGCTTTTTACATCCACCTCCCTAGTTAAGCATTCTGGGGCCCTGCCAAGCCACATCCCCCCCCCCCCCCCGGCCTCCTCTGCATTCACCCAGCCCACCAATTTCTTCATGCGGGACAGCGGAATAGGCATGGCCCCTCCTGCCCCTGGAAAGAGCAAGCTGCAAATGTGAGAAATAATTATAAGCCCTTCATGCTAGTACTATGTGGAAATAACGACTTAATTTGTGGAGGGTTTGGGTGGGTTTTTTGTTTGTTTTTAGCATTTTTAAATACACCAAAGCTGCAGAGCCAGACAGATGGTTTTCTAGGCATTCAGGTTTACAAGTAAAAAGAGACAGGGAGATGATCGATACATATTTTAAAACTGTCTGTTAGACATTTCTGAAATAGTAAAAAGTGGCAGGAGGGCCAGGCTTCCAGAGAGGCCTATGCATAGGCCTTGCTGAAGCCTGAAGCTCTCCAGGGAGGCCTTGGAGATCGGCAGGAGCAGACAGTCAAGAGAGGGTTAACTTTTCTCCCAGCCCTATTGGTTCTCCTGGAGTCTTGTGCTCCTCCCCCGCTTGGAATTTGTATGGAACTGCAGAGCCCAGGTAGCTGGCTCTGTTGGACTGAGGGTCTCCCTCCCACCAAGAAGGGAAGTAAAACTTTTGCTGTTTGAAAGTAAACCCTTTGCTCTTTGTTTTGTATGTGTGTGTGTGATTTGTTCCCCTTGGTCAAGCTACTATACTGCTCGCTCTCCCCCACCCCACCCCCATGAACCGTGTGTGTGTTGTACATGGGAGAGAAGTCCCATCCTGTGTGTGTGTGTGAGAGAGGGAATTCTTAAGCTTTAAAAAACAACCAACAAAACATTTTCAAAGTATTCCAAAACATGTACTCATGGCATGTTTTAATAACTGTCTGAAAATGGGTGTCTTTGAGTGCAGAGGCTTTTACAAGTGTGTTCCTTGGAATGACATAGCCACCTAATGGCGCAGTGGGGAAGTAACTTGCCTGGGGAGCAAGAGGTTGCTGCTTCGAATCCCCACTGCTATGTTTCCCAGACTCCTATATCAGGCAGCAGTGATATAGGAAGATGCTGAAAGGCATCATCTCACTGCATGGGAGGAGGCAATGGTAATCCCCTCCTGTATTCTATCAAAGAAAACCACAGGGCTCTGTGGTCGCCAGGAGTTGACACCAACTTGTTGGCACAACTTTACCTTTTACTTCCTATATGCCCACAGGAGTTAGTGTTGTTGTGTGTTTGGTTTTTTTGCTCCACCCCTGCGCCACTCACTTTGTCTCTGTCCTGCCTGGCGCCCACCTAGTCCCAGGAGTCACCAGCTGCCACTGGGTTACACCTTCGCTGCCCCCCATGGCACTGTTTGTATTAAGCAGCCAGGCTCTCTGTTTGCCTAGCTGCATTTGCTTAGAAAGAAGTTCCCTGTTCCCAGCAGAAAATGGCGTCTGAGCATGTGAACTGCCCAGAGACGCAAGTTTTGGTGGTATAAAAATATGTTAAATAAATAAATGAATCTTGAGTGGTCAGTTCTTGAGTGGTCAGCAAAGGTGTAATGAAGGGGCAGGTAAGACCTGCCTTCCTCCTTTTAACAACAAATATTTATATTCCGCTTTTCAACAAACATTTCCAGAGCAGTTTACATAGAGAAATGATAAATAAATAAGTAAGTGGATCCTTGAACTCAAAGGGCTCACAATCTAAAAAGAAACATAAGATAGACACCAGCAACAGTCGCAGTCACTTTAAAGTGCCCACTCGTCCCCAGCTAAAACAATTCAGCTGAGGCAGCTCAAAGCGTTTCAGTACTTGGAAATAGCAGTACCAAAATGCTTCGAGCACATCCCTAATCTTTTTTGAAGGGACTATTAACATCAGCTTTATGAATGATAAACAATCTCCAAACTTACATGCATAAGTGAAGCTTAAAAGCCTAATGGTTAGACTATTATCTCCAGGTGTGCTTGGAATAGTCAAGTCCACCACACAGTGGGACAGCTTTATATCATGCAAGCTATGAAAAAGCTAAAACAAAAAAACTCACCTAGGCAGAGAAGTTCCCAAATACATTGTGTAAAATGAAAGGTAAAACTACAGGGTAAAATGAAACTTTGGAATACAACTTTTAAAAGCCTTTTTCATGGTGGTTTAAAGTTTTTTTAAAAAAACTCTAAATATTAATAAATGCCCACTGTTGATAAACAGGTACGCTCAAGACACAACATTTATCCAATTTTGTGTCTAACAACAACAAAAATTACACAAAATTATCCAACCCAGTTACTGCAAAAGGCAGAAGTTGAAATGTTTGAATACATCATTTCAGACTTGTTATTTAATTAGATAAATTTAAACCAAATAACTATTATCTATCAGTTATTTACACACATATGTTAATCTGTATAAACATTTGTCCATGTATACTACCTAGTACAAGCACACACACGCATGTCCCTATATTTTAAATCATTGCTTTAGAATAGATTCTGCCACCCTTACTCATATTGAATTGAATTGAATTGAATTGAATATTTATGCAGAAATACTGCATTTTCTTAAATTCGATCATTTTTAGTTTTTCAGGCCATCCAAGCACCAGTTTCAGAAAGGTGTTAAATGCTTTCAACACTCATTCTGCTCAGATGCTTAGTGCATTGAGAGATGAATTTCAAGTTAGCTGCACTCTTAGCAGTCACTCCCATGTTTCAAGTGGAAAGACTCACATTTGAGCAGCTTCTTGCCAGCAGCTTTTCTCAGCAAGAGAAAGTTATATCACAGTTCCACCATTATAATTCCATGCATCTTCACTTCAGACACAGTACATGTCACCTCCAAGAATGTGGCAGTGAGATGGATGATTCATGTGTTACCAGAGTGGATGGCTGCCACTCCCAGAGGACTGGATCCCATGTTGCTTGGAAAGTGGTATTTGAATAATAGAGTCATATGGAGCAGGTAGATCATATGAGACATTCCAACACCAGCACTGCATTTCACTGTTTCCCCTAGAGAATGCAGCACTGATGTGAACTGACCATGTGATCTACCTCTCTATGTGATTCTGTTATTTCAATTTTGCCAGTACACTGTAGGATCTAGCTACAGAGAAGAAGAAGCATACCACTTTATCAATGTATGAATCAGACCATTTGTCTATTAAGAAGCAGCCCCAAGGATGATTTATATTTTTTTAAAGCAAGTAAAGCATCTGGGACTAGAGGTATGGCAAGAGCATCCCTGTTGCCCCGCCCCTGCAGTAACAAAATGGGTAGTTCTTACATTACCAGTCCTGTCTAAACCACATTTCCTTGGAAGTAAATACCATGAAATGTGGTTGGGATTGATATGCATACTTGGAAGTATCACTTAAAGTGAGATAGCTGCACTGGCCCCATCATAACAAAAATCACAAGATCAATAAAAATAGTAGGTTTATTAGCACAAACAAATATTTGCAGTACAGTACATTCAGCCCGAAGAAGAATCCTGTTAACTCAAAAGCTGGTGTAGTGGTTAGAGTACTGGACTAGGACTGGGGAGACCTGAGTTCAAATCCCCATTCAGCCATGAAACTAGCTGGGTGACTCTGGGCCAGTCACTTCTCTCTCAGCCTAACCTACTTCACAGGGTTGTTGTGAAAGAGAAACTCAAGTATGTAGTACACTGCTCTGGGCTCCTTGGAGGAAGAGCGGGATATAAATGTAAATAATAATAATAATAATTAATTAATTAATACAAGCTACCTGTAGCCAAAAATATCACCAAATACAAAGATCTACAAATTGAAATTGAAAGGCTGTGGCAGAAAAAGACCAAAATAATCCCAGTGGTCATTGGCGCCCTGGGTGCAGTTCCAAAAGACCTTGAAGAGCACCTCAACACCATACGGGCCACAGAAATCACCATCAGCCAATTACAAAAAGCAGCTTTACTGGGAACAGCCTATATTCTGCGACAATATCTATAACAACAGCAACAACATTGACAATAAAATTCTGGCATCCCAGGTCCTTGGGAAGGACTCGATGTCTGGATAAAACAAACCAGTCAATAACACCTGTCTGACTGTGTAAAATAATAATAATAATAATACTCCATTGTGAATATTCATTGGTTCTACTTAACATGACTGACATCCAGAGCAGGCTGATGTGGGCACTTAACTGCTGTGTGCTCACTCTGAAGCATGGGTGGTCACTTTTCAGAGCTTGTCCTCCCTCCAGAAGTCACTGGTGTGTTTCTGGTCTAAAAGGGCACTTGGTGAGCTTTGGTGAGCTCCAAAAGTATTTGCAGAGACCACCCATGCTTCGAAGTCAGCACACAACAAGAATGTGGGGATAAATGGAGGACCTTCATTAGGCTGATCTGGATGTCAACCAACTTACTTTCATGTTAACACATTTAGCATGAAAGTACTTTCATATCTTGTAGAAAGTGAAGGCCAGTTCAAACATGCAGACATAGCATGTGATTTAGCATTTACTGAACCCCTTCAGACTCCAAAGAGGAGGAAATGCATATTTGAACTCTTTCCTACATAAAAACTCACTTGTAACGGAAAAGCTAATACGTCAGGGAGAATGCTAAGCTTATATGCTAACCAGCTCCAGGCGGTTTGGGAGGAAACTGATTATCTAGACCCATTTCAAACTGGCTTTAGACCGGGATATGGGGTTGAGTCTGCCTTGGTCGGCCTGATGGATGACCTTTACCAGGGAATCGACAGAGGGAGTATAACTCTGTTGGTTCTTTTGGATCTCTTGGCGGCGTTCGATACCATCGACCATGGTATCCTTCTGGATTGGCTAGGGGAATTGGGGATAGGAGTCACTGCTTTACAATGGTTCTGCTCCTATCTTTCAGGTAGATTCCAGATGGTGGAGCTTGGTGACAGTTCCTCTTTCAAACTAGAGCTATTATATGGAGTCCCTCAGGGCTCCATTCTGTCACCAATGCTTTTTAATATTTACATGAAACCACTAGGTGAGGTCATCAGAAGATTTGGTGCAGGGTGTTATCAGTATGCTGATGACACCCAAATCTATTTCTCCTTATCATCATCATCATCATCATCATCAGGAAATGGCATTCACTCCCTAAATGCCTGCCTACAGGCAGTAATGGGCTGGGTGAAGGATAACAAATTGAAGCTGAATCCAAGCAAGACAGAGGTGCTCGTTGTGGGGGATTGGAATTTAAGGGATGAGTTAGATCTTCCTGTGCTGGATGGGGTCACACTCCCCCAGAAGGAACAGATATGCAGCTTGGGAGTGCTCTTGGATCCATGCCTCACCATGGTATCTCAGGTGGAGGCTATGGACAGGAGCGCTCTCTATCAGCTTCGGCTGATTCGACAGCTGCATCCATTCCTTGAAGAGAACGATCTCAAAACAGTGGTGCATCAGCTGGTAACCTCCAGGCTCAACTACTGCAATGTTCTCTATGTGGGGCTGCCTTTGTACGTAGTTCAAAAACTTCAGTTAGTTCAAAATGCAGCAGCCAGATTGGTCTCTGGGGTAACCCGGAGAGACCATATTATGCCTGTCTCAAAACAGCTGCACTGGCTGCCGATATGTTTCCGGGAGAAATAGAAAGTGCTGGTTATTACCTTTAAAGCTTTGAAAAGCTTGGGTCCGGGTTACCTTAGAGAGCACCTTCTTCGGTATGATCCCCATTGCTTGTTGAGGTCATCTGGAGAGGTCTGTCTCCAGTTACCACTGGTATGTCTGGTGGCGACTCGGAACCAGGCCTTTTCTGTAGCTGCTCCTGGTCTATGGAATGCACTCCCGGCAGATATCTGCAGTTTAGGCTTGCTGCCGGCCTTTAAGAGAGCCCTAAAAACCGATTTGTTTGGCCTGGCCTTCCAAGGCTTGTAGTTGTTTTTTAAAAGTATTTTAATTGGTTTTAAATGGTTTTAATCGTTTTTGAATTGTTTTTATATTGTTTTTAGCATTGTGTTTGAATTGTGAGTTTTATGTCTTTTTTTAAAGTTGCTGTACACCGCTCAGAGCCTCTGGATGGGGCGGTTTATAAATGTAATAAATAAATAATAAATATTAATAAATAAATAACAGCTGCTGTTTTAAACATCCTGGATCTGTATGATGATGTCATAATGATCCATATTCAGTTATTTTCAGGTCATATCATCACACATTTCTAATGAAGGGAACAAATATGATGATTTGTGATGGATAACATGCATCTTTAAGACCGGTGTCCATTCACAGGAGCAGGAACATGTACACCCATCAGATTCTTCAGATTTCAAGTTTTAAATTCATACTTCAAGTTTTTAATTCATACTTGAATTAGCTGTTACTTGTATTGTGTATCACGTCAATCATAGTCACATTTGTCTGTTGTTGTTTTTTTAAAACTAAGCCATAGTTTTGTAACCTGTTACATATGCTAGGAAGCGCTGTGTTTTTGGTTAGTGCTTTTTGGACCTCTGAAGCTAATGAAGCTTTTGGGATCTGTAGCTGTTGGATGCAGCTTCTGTAGATCCTGAGTTCTAGCAATAAAGTGTGATCCTGGCATTTTTCCTGCTACCAACACAGCATAATCAAACAACAAAAACAAAATATTCCTTTCCCAAGTACTAGATGTATGAACAGCATAAATATGTATAATTTGAGGATTAAACCATTTTTTCCAATTTCAGGAAATTGGTACATATACACATCACGCCAACTGCACTACGCAGGCCTTGAAATGAATTTAGGATGCCCAAGAACAAGGTCTGTGTGTTGGAATGTCCAATTCTGACAAATGTGTACCATCACCACCACCTTGGTGCCCATGGAGAAAGCACTGGGAGGAACGACACTCCCTAGATGTCCCTGTGCACCTTACTGGCATCCCCATGTGCCTTCCCAGCCATCCCTGTGGGATCTGGTTACATAGAAATGGCTCCCTTAGCACTAGAAATGTCAGGTACTTCCCAGAGCTTGTTGTGCTAGGATGGCCTACCTCTGCATGGTGCCAGGGGTGGGCGGGCAGGTACAAATTTGTCAAAATTGACATTCCAACACACAGGCCTACCAAGAGGAGTGCTTGATAAAATCAAGAAATCTACCTTTTCTTACAAATTGCTATAAGAATTACATGAAAGAACATTTGTTTTGCTGGAGCTTAGCATTAGTTAATGGAATATTTTATAGCATCTATCTATCTATCTATCAGCTGTAAAGGGATGTTATTTCCATTCACTTTTCTTTTCAAATTCTTAAATCTCTCCACTGTTCCTGAAAGTTTTGTCCATGAAGATATTTCACAAGATTAACTCCTTAATCATAATAATGCTGACATTTGTCTCTCCAGATTCTTTGTTAAAAAAACAAAGTAAGGCTGTGTTTGCACAACTGTGGGAAACATGATTAAAGAGTTAACTGCGATCACTAAGCCCCGCACACTCCCGTGGTGCATGACAGATCTTTGTTATCAATCCTGGTTAAATGCTGTTTCACCACAGCAGTTTGCCCGGGAATGTCCAGAAATTCCGAGATCTCACATCATGCTCCTTGGGAGTGCGCAGGGCATAACAATCATGGTTAACTCTTTAACTGTGCTCCCCGTGGTCATGAGAACATGGCCTAATTTTAGCTTTTCTTCAGTTTACTGCTGTAGTGAACATTAGCTTCATAATCTAATGTTATGTGCAATGCAGCTTAGCCACAATACTTGAAATTACTCTTAGCAAGTGTTTCCTTCCTTCCATGCAGGCTACATGCAAAAAACTGATCTCTGAATTTATTCAAGATCCTGCTTCTGCAGTCCTAATCAAGACTGTTGACATCAAGAATATTATTTTTGTACAAATCAGATACTTCACCCAGCATATGACCATATTACTAGTCAATATGAGTACATTAATATATTTTGTAATGTATTTCTTTCAGACATCATTGTTCTCATCGCTTCAATAGCAGTTGTTTCTGCAAAAACTCAGGGTAACATTTTTGCAACATCAGCACTGAGAAGTCTTCGTTTCCTACAGATCCTTCGTATGGTGCGCATGGACCGAAGAGGAGGGACTTGGAAATTGTTAGGTTCAGTGGTTTATGCACATAGCAAGGTAAGTGCCTGTCCATATTGTTTGCTTCTCTGGATTTCTTCTATATGATTCAGGTATGTATTTATGCTAAATAAAGAAAATACAGAATTCCAATAAAGAGTTTGAATTTCCTGCACTGTTTTTAATTGTGCTTAGGAATAAGCAAGCAACTACTTTGCTGTGCCCAAAGGGACTTTGGTCTTGCATTTCTTGAAGAGCAGCTCCCACACTATGTGGCAAATTTATTTTGAAGCTAAGGAGGGTTTCAAAAGAGTGTTATGATCTGCGTCTTCATCCATCCATCTTATTTATTTATTATTTCTCTGTGTAAACCGCTTTGGAAACTTTTGTTGAAAAGCGGTATATAAATATTAGTTGTTGTTGTTATTCAAAGAAAATAAATAAATATATGCCAGTTACTGCAACCAGTCTTTTAAAGGTAAAATTGGGCCATCAAGTCGATTTCGATTTCGGCCACAGAGCCATGTAGTTTTCTTTAGTAGAATACAGGAGGAGTCTACCATTGCCATCTAGGCATACCAAAAATAGTGATTGAAACATACATGCCCTGAAGTGGCATGACCTTTTACATCTATTTAATGAGAATTTGTGCATACTAGAAACTGTTCACATATAGCTGATGTCTGTTGAACATGGGAATATAAATATTCCAATAAATGATGGGCCTCCAGATAAATTATCAAGATACATATTTACCTTTTACTTCTGTCCTTTTTGTCCTATAGGAATTAATCACAGCCTGGTACATCGGATTTTTAGTACTCATTTTTTCATCTTTCCTTGTCTATCTGGTGGAAAAAGATGCAAATGCTCAATTTTCTACATATGCAGATGCTCTGTGGTGGGGCACAGTAAGTACAGAATCCATCCAAACTACATAATTTGTGCTCTACTGTATTATATATTCACAGTCCTAGTCAGTGAATAGCCCAATTCCTTTGTATCATGATCAGTATTAGTTTATTCCTATGTAAAAAGGTAAATGGGGTTGATTCCGATGAACAGCAGCCACTAAACATGAGGAGGACAGGTTCGCGTGGAGAGAGCGCCCATCCTGACATCACTGAAGGACATCCTGACTGTGTTGGGATGTCCTTCAGTGACGTCAGGATGGATTTGCACTCAGTGGGACCCCGTTCTCCTCACATGTAGTGGCCACTGTTCATTTGAACCAGTCCATCATGATTTCAATTTTATAATATTTTGAAGCATTTGATGCACAGGACTTACACCCATTCTTAACTTTGAACATTACTGAGGCTGTTCTTGTTGATCTTCAGCAAATCATGCAAGTATTCAGTCATACCCAGGTGACTAAAATAGTTTCCTAAATTAATCAAAATCCTGAAATTTAAGATATCCTGTGTTGCTGGTTTTTTTAAAAAGCATATATCCTTTGGTAAGGAACAAACCTCTTGAAATATATTTTGAAAATATCAATGCAGTGAGTGTCTCAAGCAGTGGTTCTCCAATATTGCATATGACTATGGTCCAGGTGTGAGTATTTATGTGGCGTGTGGGCAGCTTTCTTTTTTTTTTAGGATGAAAAGCTTAGAGCCCAAGTTGAAGGATCACAGAAACAGACAGAGATTGCAGCTGTATGGGGTTTTTCAGAACTCCATCCTGTCACCAATGCTTTTTAACATCAACATGAAACCGTTAGGAAAGCTCATCAGGAGATTTGGTGCAGGGTGTTGTCAGTATGATGATGACATTCAGATCTATTGCACCATGACACCATCATCAGGGAATGGTATGACCTCTCTAATGCCTGCCTAGAGGTGGTAATTGGTTGGACGAGGGAATAAATGGGATGGATGAAGGATAATAAATTGAAGCTGAACCTGTACAAGTCACTCATTGTGGGAGGTCACTTCAAGGGATGTGATAGATCTCCCTGCTCTGAATGGGCTTCCACTCCTCCAAAAGGAATAGGTACACAGTGTGGGAGTGCTTCTTGATCCCGGATTTGGATCTTTGGTACATCAGATTGAGGTAGCAATCAGGAATGCTTTTTATCAGCTCCAGTTGATACACCAGCTACATCTGTTTCTAAAGGGTCATAAATCAGTGGTGTACATGCTGGTAACCTCTAGAACTGTCTACTGCAATGCATTCTACACAGGGCTGCCTTTGAATGTAGTCCAGAAACTCTAGTTAGTGCAGAATTCAGCAGCTAGGTTGATCTCTGGAATAACTTGAAGAGACCATATTTCTCCTTTTTAATAATCATTGCATTTGCTGCCAGTAGATTTCTGGGTGAAACACGAAGTGCTGGTGATTAACTTAAAAGCCCTAAATGGCTTGGCTCCAGGTTCCCTAAAGGAACCCCTTCTTCTGTATGATCCACACCACTCATTGTGGTCATCTGAGGAGGTCCACTTGCAGTTGCCACCTGTTCATCTGGTTAGAAATTCAGGGTCTGGCCTTCCCTGCAGCTGCCCTTGAGTGTTGAAACATGCTCCCTGCTGAGATACAAGGAGGCTCTACACATGATCCGTGTGTAGAGCCTAACCAGGCTCTGCAAGGAGCTCGCCCTGGGAGGCCAGATAGGCCGCCCACACGATTACCAGCTCCATCATGGAGCCGGTGGGGTGGTGGGAATTAGGGGCCACCTGGCCCCCGGAAGTCCCAGGATGCCCTGTACAAGTGTGCAGGTCTCCTCGTGAGTTGGCGTGGAGCCGTGCTGTGACAACTCACGATCGGTGAAACGGGGTTAGCTCTGCTAATCTCGTTTAAGGATAGAGGCAGTTAAGGAGGTTTGCTACCGGGAGACGTGAGGCTCCCGTTGCAGCACATGGCCTCCAAAAACGGGCTGGGCTCCCCTAGCCTGCTTTTCAGAGGTCGTGAGAATAGCCTCAAGGTTTAACATCCTTGCTGATCTTTAAGAAGGCCTTGAAAATACATCTTTTTAAACAGGCTTTTATCTGAATTTTAAAAAATTGTTTTTACATTGTTTTAATGTGAAACTATTTTTACTGTTTTAAATGTTTGTATTTGTTTTGTTGTAAACAAGATTCAGTGAATGGTGATATACAAATGTAATAAATAAATAAAGTAATAAACTCATAGGTGCATTGTTAAGAATGAGAGTAGTATAAGGCAAAGGGATGTTACTAGTTTTATAGCTGCACATGCCTTCTCCACCAATAAATCTATTATCAGGTTTGCTCTGAAGTGTGGTAGTTACCACTCTTTATGACTATGCTTTGGCTTAATGTGTAGAATTTAATTCAACTTAGTGCAAACCTGCATACAGCCAAATTATATGTAGAGATACTGGGAAAGCTGACCATGGATAGGATACACTTGAGTCAGAGTACTTAGAAGGGCACATTAAAGTACAAGCTGCTGGTCATTTGAAGGGCCTCCAAACAGGTTCATGCACATCCCTAGCTAGCGAGAGCTGGGCAACCTCAATCCTTGGGCACAGTGAGTGAATCTACATGTTGTTCTGAATGGCACTGAATTGTTCTTGTGGATAAAATTGTTCTGAAAGCCAAAAACTAATTCTAAGAAGGGGGTTTATGGACTTTTGGGACTGGGCTGAGCACTTTTTAGAATGTGAATCCTTATTTGAGCACCAATGAAGCCTGGCATTCAGATAAGCTGAATGACTTAAGGGCAGAGCTCGCTATAGGAGTGAGGCTCAACCTTTGAGAATCTAATCATGAGGCTTAGTTCTCAAGGCGAATTAATCATTGGTGGGAGAAATGGGTGAGTGAAATCTTTCACTTAGGGAGATTGCTCTGAGGAGGAATTTCCTTATTGGTGATCAGTGTCACCTTTTAATTTACTAAGGGAGGCTTCATAGGATATGCATACCAAATTTGTTTAGTCTTCATGGAAGGTCTTCCCAAATCATCCAGGTTAGTCAGAGACTTGTTCAGCCTATTCTTTACTGAGATTCAGTAGGAGGGAGGGATACTGCTGTCAAAACCTCCTCTCACATTCCATTGCCAGTTTCCTGTTTCTGCCTGGTCTCTGGTAATGCCAACATGGACCTGAAAGGGTTCTGGTATTGCTTGTAGGGGGTAACTTCTAACAGGAGGCGGGTCTTGATTTGGAACTCCCAGCAACTAAGTTCTGCTATCATATCTCCTGTACTGCAAGGGCCATATAGCCATCACAAACCATGCACACTGAACTGCATTCCTCATCTGCATTAATTAGGCTACAATACAATCCTTTCATGACTGAGCACTTAATTAAATGGCCCCAGGGACCAATCCACCTCCACCTGTCCTTACAAAGTTCCAGGCTCAGAGATTTACCATTCATTCATTCATTTATCATTTATTATTTATTATTATTGAAAAATTTATACCACCCTTCCAAAAGGCTCAGGGCGGTTTACATTAAAACATCATAAAACAACAATTATTAAATAGCCAGAACAATTTAAAAACAAGTTTTAGAAAGCTAAGAAAGCTTGGTTGAAGAGATGTGTTTTCAGAAGTTTTTAAAAAATTGCCAGAAATGGAGAGGCTCGTATCTTAGTAGGGAGTGCATTCCACAATCTTGGGGCAGCAACCGAGAAGGCCCATCTCTGTAGCCACCAAACAAGTTGGCGGCAACTGGAGACGGACCTCCTTAAGTGACCTCAATGGGTGGTGGAGCACATAGGGAAGAAGGCGCTCTCTTAAACAAGTTGGCGGCAACCACAGGCGAACCTCTCCAGATGATCTTAACAGGCACTTGGGCTCATGGCGAAGAAGACATTCTCTTAAATACCCAGGGTCTAAGCCATTTAGGGCTTTTAAAGTTATAACTAGCACTTTGTATTTTGCCTGGAAACCTATTGGCAGCCAGTGTAGCTCCATCAACAGAGGAGTAATGTGGTCTCTCTTTTGTTTGAGAAACTTCTCTCACTGAAGAAGACTCCGCTTGCCTGGCTATGCCCATACTCCCTTTCCCCATGTTGCTGCTTCAGAAGTTGACCACCTGTCTGCCCTGGTATAGGTTTCCAGCACCCCTGAAAATGGGAGGGGGTCATAAGCAGCTGAAGCAGGGGAATTGGTCCCAAGCCCAGGCCTAACAGAGCAGGTTAGTCTCTGGGTCATCTAGGAGAGACCATATTACTCCTGTGTTGAAGGAATTACAGTGGCTGCCAATACATTTCCGGGCAGAATACAAGGTGCTGGTTATTACCTATAAAGCCCTAAACAGCTTAGGCCCTGGGTATTTAAGAGAACGTCTTTTTTGCCATGAGCCCCACTGCCTGTTAAGATCATCTGGAGAGGTTCATCTCTGGTTGCCGCCAACTCGTCTGGCGGCTACTCAGGAACAGGCCTTCTCTGTTGTAGCCCCTGGACTTTGGAATGCTCTCCCTGTTGAAATAAGAGCCTCCCCAACTCTGGCAACTTTTAAAAAGGCACTGAAGACACGTTTATCCACCCAGGCTTTTAATTAGATTTATAGTTTTAAATTTTAATACTGGGTTTTAAATGTTTTTAACCTTTACAATCTTTAATTGTAAACCGCCCAGAGATGCAGGTTTTGGGTGGTATAGAAATATAACATAACATAACATAACATATAAATAAAAAACATTAGCAACAGATTCCTTGCTATTGTCCTTGTAGCCAATGGAACATGGCACTTGGCAAACACTGACTAAAACTGGATACATCGTGATGCATTTTAATGGATGCACGGTAAGGGACTAAATGGAATATAAGATAAATAAACAGAATTTATTGTGACTATTGGAGAAATATTAGAACACAGGAATCAAGAATGTATAATTTATTTGGTTTGGGCAAGTGCAATATTAATGCACTTGGCTAATGGAACTTGTGCAATATCTGTATGATTGTGTAATGGAAACTGTAAAGGACACTGTGGTGGGGTTTTGTTTAATAACTTGGAGCGATGTTTTAAATATTTGGTTTAATATAGTATTTGATTTAGCTATTGTGTAACATGAAGTACTTTATCCTCTTGAATTTGCTATTATGGCTTGTTTACAAAAGAGTCTGAAGCTGTTTAAAGCATTTTATTAGGATAGGTATAATATAATCACCCTGCTTAGAGAAGATGCAATGTGATGACTAAGGGGAGAAGTGCAATATAAAAGGACATATCATCTTCATGATGAGGCAAGGTGTGGAGGTTCTGCTGGGCGGGGGAGGAAGATACTGAGACTGCTGGAAAATCATACATGGTTTTAGAATATTAATTTTTTGATGAGATAATGTTTTGGAGAGTTATATCAGAAATTGCAAGGTAGTTTAATGGTAAAGCAAGAGCGGATCATGCAATTCTTGATAAAAATTGATTCAGAAAAGAGAAACAGGGCTGAAGTGAAGAGGAAGAGTAGGAATCAGGGCAAATCTTAACTACAGGCAGACTCCAATCTATTTCAAGGGCAAATTGAGGAGAACAGAAATAAAAATATCATGAGTTAAAAGGGAGAAAGAAAAGAAAGTGAAAGAAAGAGAATATAACTTGGAAAGGCATATAGGCTCACATGTTGCACGGTGTTACATCAGTGTTTCCAACCAGATTGTACTGCTGCAGGCATCTAAGAAAGCAGTGGCAATCTTGTGCAAGTGTGCAAATATTTAAAGTTGTGGTTCCAAAGTGTTCGTGTGCATCTTGAAGTATTTGAGCTCTTCTGCAAGACCACCAGTGCTGCTTTAGATACCTGTAGCAGCATTGGAATCGCTGGCATAACACTGCATAACATGCGGGCCTCTCTGTTTTTCCTGGTTATTTTCTTGTTCTTTTGCTTTCTCAGTGGTGGCACTGTAGCTTTGGAAACAGCTGTTCAGGGAGACTCATCAGGCCACAAGTAAAGCTCGTCCTATTTTCTCATGCGTTTAAAATTGAATTATTGAATTAATATTTTTTTTGCTTGTATTATGACCTTTAACATTTTTTAATTTTTTAACTGGTTCTGGTTTTAGAAATCATGCATTGCCTTTGATGCCCTGTATACATCTACCCATCTAGCTAGGGCTGCCATATGGAAAAGAGGACAGGTCTCCTTCAATAGCCCCATTGTCCGACCTTAGGGCACAAGTCCAGTTCCTGTAAACATGGGGGATCCCAGCAGTACACCTGCCAGGAATCTTCCCTCTCTCTTTCTTTCTTGAGAGTGAGTGCTGTGATGAATGCATGCAAGTGTGCTGCCATCTCAGCTCCTCCGTCCCCCTCCTCCTCCTTGCCGGCCAGCACACAGCATGCTCTTCTCACATGCTGCCCAGAGAAACAGCAAAGAAGGCACTTGTTTGTTTGTTTGTTTTGGTTCCCAACTGGGTGGCGGGGGGAGTTTCTTCCTTCAACTCATCCTTCTTTCTTTCTTTCTTTCTTTCTTTCTTTCTTTCTTTCTTTCTTTCTCCTCTCTTTTCTTTTCCTCCTCCTTCCATCCCTTCCTATATGGATACAGGGAGGTTACTAGAATAATTTAGGCACTCTACAAGTAACATAGTTGCTCCTCTCTCTCTCCCCCTCTCTCTCCTTCACTCATTCATTCGTTTGTTCTACACTTGTATACTGTGGGGGAGAGGATAACGCCATTAGACTCTGCAGAAGTCTAGCTGCACCTGGTCTCCTGTTCCTTTAAGATATGTTCATAGGAGGGAATTTCAACAGATGCAGCTTATCATGCAGGGGGAAGCACCTGCTGAAATTCTCTCTAAAGATAAAGTGTGCCATCAAGTTGATTTTGACTCCTGGCACTCACAGAGTCCTGTGGTTGTCTTTGGTAGACCATTGTCTTTGGAGACCATTGTCTTTGGAGACCATTGCCTCCTCCTGCGCAGTAAGAGATGATGCCTTTCAACATCTTCCTATATTGCTGCTGCCCGATATAGGTGTTTCCCATAGTCTGGGAAACATACCAGCAGGGATTTGAACTGGCAGCCTTCTGCTTGTTAGTCAAGCGTTTACCTACTGCGCCACTTAAGGTGGTCTGAAATTCCCTCTACTGTGCATCTATTAAAAGTACAGGAGACCTGTCCTCTTTTCCAAATGACAATCCTACACCTGGCAAACTAAAAGCAATGTGAGTTAAAAACAAAAGTATCTTGCTCTTTGAGTGGTTAGTTCTCACCAGATAGACTTACATAGTCATAGATGACACCATAGTGACAAATCATCTTTAGAAAAATTAACATGGATATGTCCTGCCAGGGCATTGCCCCCAATATCTGACGCACATTTCTGAGCTACACAATAGCTGTGAACTGTGTAGCTTCTGACAGTGGTGGCTTTTGCTAGGACACTGGTATTGACTAAACTACTGAACTCACCTGACAGAATGCCCTAGTTCAACTCATTATTACAGGTATAATTATGTGCTTGCAGTGCACTAATTGTGACCAAGATGTTGACTGCATCTCAGGTGCCATAGACAACCTTAACTCTTATTGGAAGCAGGTGAATTAAGTGCTGGTATTTTAAGGCTTTGAAGTGTGGTGCTCCCACATGACAGAATGTTCTGTAGATACAAGTGATAATGTCCCCTCTGTATGATTAAGATTCAGATTTCAGTAATTGGAGCAGCCATGTTGTAATAAAAGAATGCACAGATGATATCATTTACTACACTAGATTAATTCTCTAATTGTTTGCCTTATTAAGAGTTAATTGTAATACACTGTAATAAATTGTGTTCCATTAAATATTTTATCTAGGGAACTAAGAGTCTTTTGACATTATCCTTATTTGGATACATCAGTTCTACTCCTGTTCACTTGTAACCATTATTAATCATTATAACACAAGAAGCAGTTTAAAATCTTATAGAATAATTCTGCCTTTGTGGCACTGCCTTGGGTACTTGCCCCCTGATCTGGCCCTTCCATGTGATTTGACCTTTTCTTGCAGTGTAGGGTGCTTTCCAGTTTAGCTGCTCAACAGCAGCAAAATGCTTCCATTCAGGCAAATCACATTTGAAATGTAATGAGCAGGGGGAGCAGTCTCGCAGAAACGAACAACCCCCCCCCAAACAGCAGCCTTTCTGGATACAAGCGATTATATTCAAAAAAAGGCATTGGAAATGTGAATTGCACCCTGCTGTCAGCGTAGGGACTATGGTGTCACAACACAAGAAGTGTGGAAGCACACTTCCGAGATCTGCCGTGACTCCGTTGGAGAGTGTAATCTGGAAAGCTCCTGGGATACAGCAAGTCGTGGGCTACCCAAGATATAATCAACTATGCTGCCTGGTTACACATAAATAGGTCTCTAGAGTCTAGTTGGCTTCTAGAGCCCTCAACACCTTTGTTGTCCTCCCCTGAACCTGTTCCAGTTTATTAATGTCCTCCTTAAAATGTGGGGTCCAGAATTGGACACAGTATTCCAAGAAAGCTAATGCAGAATAGAGTCAAATTAATAATTCTTGTTATCTGGACACTATATCTCTGTTAATGTATTAAGATTGCATTAGCTTTCTTAGCGGCAGCATCACATTGCAGGCTTATATTGTCCACTAGGATACGTAGGTCACTTTTGCAATTACTGCTGCCAAGCCATGTCTCTCTTATTCAGTACTTATGCATTTGTTGAACTTCATCCCATAATTTGAGCCTTTTGAGATCAGATTGAATTATCATTGTCTTCTAAGGTATTTGCTATCCCCCACCCCCAGCTTCATGTCATCTGCAAATCTGATAAGCATCTCTCTACATCTTTCTTCAAGTCATTTATGAAAATGTTGAACAGCACAGGGCCCAAGACAGAGTCTTGTGGCACTCCACTCAGTATCCCCCTCCAGGATGAAGTGGAGCCATTAGTGAGTATTCAGTGGATACAGTTGTTCAAACAGGTGTGAATCCACTTAACAGTAGCATCATCTGATTTTATGTATTTGTCAACAAGGATATTGTGGGAGACTTTGTCAGATTCTTTGCTAAAATCAAGATACACTATCTCCACAGCATTCCCTTGATCTTCTGAACTAGTAACTCTGCCAAAAAAAAAAAAAAAAAAGTGGGGGGAGGGATGAAATTAGGCTGGCACAACTTGTTCTTGACAAATCCATGCTGGCTCCTACTAATCACAGATTCTTTTCTAAGTGCTCACAGATAGACTGCTTAATAGTCTGATCTAGAATCTTGCTAAGTATTGTTACAGACCAGGCCTGATCTATATACTAAATATGCTCATTAGCTAGTATATAAAATAGGTCTGGGTCAAGTTCTTTTATATTGGTGACCACGTTTGATCTGGAAACAAGGAAGAAAAGAGATCCAACCACTCAAAGATTCAATGGGCTTTATTGAGTATAAAAGAATAACAACATAATCTAGCAAGCAGAAAGCAGAGCACTCTATCAATATTGCTAACAGTATTTAAACAGAACATCCTAACCAGTACCAATATTCACCGTGTGCCTAACTAACTTAAGTGTGGGTAATTAAATCTTCCTAGATTCTAATAAATTTCAGATACAGGCAGAAAAGAGGGGGGTGGGTTTGAGAGAGGCTGAGGGCTGGCATGGTTTGGAGTTAGTATAGGAAAGGAAGGGGGGAAGGAGAAGGGAGCAAGGAAGGATGGAGGGGATTCCAAGCTTGTAGGAGCAGCATATTTACCAGGCTTGAGAATGGTGGATCTTTCAGCTGAAGAGGAGAGACTGTAGCTGGGAGCAGCAACAGAGCGATGGTCTGGCTTCTGGTGGTCAAGCAGACAGTTTGCTCAGAGCGAGGCAGAGAGTGAAGGTGCCATGGCTGGGGAAAAGTCTTGACTTCTCACTGCGCAGTAGAAGTCACAGACAGTTCCTGTTCATGAGCAGAGTTCCTGAGCAAATCTTGCTGTAGGCACAAGATAGCTAGCGTGTGAGCAGAATGCCCGTAGGCACAGAATTGCTAAACTGCCATGTCCAGAGACTCCTTCTTATAGGTTCCATCCTTTGATGTCTTCTGGATCACAAAAGGTGTTTTTCTGCTATCCTCTGAATATTGTCTTTTAATTACCAAAATTAGCTCAGGATATTTGGTCAGTCCAGAGAGATCTCTGAATCTCATCTTCTGTAAACTCTGTGCACTCAGGAAGGGAGGGGGTGGGGAGCATTGCCCAAGGCAAATCTGCACTTGAGAGCCACAATGGCATCTCCCCAGAAGGTGTTAAAAAGTCAGCAGTTAGTAAGGGGATTCAGGATATTCTGTGTGAGACATTATTTCTTGTGTACCTCTTCCTAGTGTTTTTCTTGTAATTGAAAACAAGAGAACTGCAGCAGACGCTGCAGTGAGGTAAGAATTTAAAGTCCACAGGCATTTTCTCTGTATCCATTTGGCTATGTTGAATTTCTATAGACAGCAATTGAGCTAATCACTTGGGCATTGCAGAGCCATCACTGACAATGGAAGGAGGAACTCAACAGGTTGGGCAAACCCTTCCACAGACATAGTGAGTCAGATTTTTAGCATATGAAAGCTCAGGCCAAAGCCTTTGTTTCTTGCATATCCATTTTAGCAACACAATGCTATATTCCTCCTGCTCCACAGAGCAGTTGACCTGGGTGCCAGAGTTCAGGTATCATTTCATTTCTTGATATAAAATGGAGTCAGACACAGGCCTATATTTCTGGGTTGGTACCTCTGGTTCTGATATGTTATAAACCGTTCATAGCAGTATTGACATCACATTGTCAGGTTGTAGTTTCCTGATTCCTCCTCTCCCCCCCCCCCTTTGAAGATGGGAACATTTGTTCTTCTCCAGTCTCCTGGAAGCTCATCTGTTCTCAAAGATTACAGAACCATGGTTCTGAGATCACATCTAAAAGTTCCTTCAATAACTGAGGATGTTATTCATTTGGACCTGAAGATTTACTCATTGAATTTAGCTAAGTGTTCTCTTACCATCTCTATGTATCTTGAGGCACATTTCTCTCCTTTCTTCATTTATGCATCCTTGTAAAGCTGGCTGGGCCACATTTGCCTGGTAGGAGAAGACATATGTAAAATAGGTATTAAGCCACTCTGCTTTCTCTCTGTCACCTGTTACCATTGCACCACCTTCTTCAAATAACAGATCTACTGCTTCCTTGACCTTCCTTTTGTATCAGACATATCTGTTTAAAAAAAAACAAAACACCCAAAACCTTTTATTGTTTTTGGCACCCCTCACAAGCCTCCGCTCATTCTGAGTCTCAGCTTTTCCTACAGGTTTAGGCCACTCTTCTGTACTTTTTTCTTGGTTAGATGCCCATTTTCCCATTTCATATTTGTGTCCTTTTTGCTTCTCAACTGCTCAGAGAGTTCTCTATGCATCCACATTAGTTTCTTGAGATGTCTCCCATTTTTCCTTGTCATGGGAATTGTTTGTGATTGTACCATCAGTATCTCCCTTTGTAGAATCTCTCATCCCTTTTCAACAATTTTTTCTTTTAGCATTTCTATCCATGAGATCCTATCTAGTTTTTTCTTGAGCTCATTAAAATCAGCTTTCCTGAAGTCAGAGTACAAGTCTGACTTCTTGAATTTTTTCCTGCTTTTGATAGCATGAATTCCAAGATGGCAAGATCACTTTCCTCCAAAGGCCCACCCACTTCCACATCATCAACCAATTATTCCCTGTTGGTTAGGACTAATGCCTAGGTAGCTGACCCCCTTGTTCCTTCTACCTTCCTTCACTGTCCATGTTGCTTGGTGCCCCTGAGCACTTGGTCTCCCCCGCACCCTTCCCTGCTAAATTCCCCTGCAAACTCCCTTATTTTTCTTAGCAGTCTCCTGTTCACAAGCTCTAGTTGCAAGCTCCCAGACCTCTGTGGGTGTCAAGACCCGCACCGGGGCACAGTTAGAATCCCACAGTTCCCTGTCGGAAAACATAGGGATGTCCCCGGATGAGGATTTCTAGCCTGAGGAACCTGTGGGAATCACCCCAGACCGTTCTGAACCAGAGGTCTCGGCTGAAACCACTCTCAGGAACTCCCAAGCATCTCCCATCCAGGGGACTCCACGGATGACATGCTTGATGGATCAGACCTGCTGACAGAGACTCCAGGACCATCAGGGCTTACCATAGCCCCTACTTTGAGAACTTTCCCCAAGGATGAGGTACCCATCTTGAGTCCCCTATGAACCACCAGACATAGGGACATCCCTAGTATGAACCCCAACTCCTCGAACTCCCAGGGAGTCCCCTCTAAACCCCCAGTCCTGCAGGCACCATCGGGTCAGGGTAAATCTGCAGGTGAAACACAGAAGTGATCTCCTGGCCACCACACGCCTGCCTTTTAATAGGTCTCAAGGGGAAGCAGCTCAGATGGAGCAAGTCTTGTTTGGAGTAGGCAGGCAGGAAAGAGTGTGGCTCTTCCCAAGCCTATTTAAGCTGCTTTCTGAGGCTGGGGCATTGCTGGTAGCAATGGCTCTTTCTGAGCACCTGCTTAAGGACTGCTGCGGTACACGCTAGCCCTGACTTAAGTATCCTGTTTGCCTTTTGCCTCTGGACTCCTGAGGCTAACTGCAGTTCTCATCATAAGCTGCTTCAGCTCATATTCCTGCTTCCCAATCTCTGCCAATGAAGGCTACTCCGGTTTCCAGGCTGTGCCACCTCCACCACCTGATCCTGGTAGCATGGTGAATCCTCACCATGCCTGAGCATCCCTGGTGTGTGACTGGTGTGTGTTTCTTAGAACTGACCTAAAGTGAACCTTAACCAGCTCAGGGCTGTGGCTCCACTCCGAAATCACCAGTGACTGACCTCTGCAGCCTCCTGATTGCAAGCTCCCAAGCCTCTGTTGTTGTAGCACAAATCCCAGCTTTCACTGCACAGCTTCAGTGGTATCCTATGTGACACACATGAAGCCAGTCTTCCAGTTCTGCCTCTTCTACATTTTCCAACTATAATTAACGAGTGCAAGTTTGTGCTGCTGCTGTGGGAATGTAGCCATTTCCACAGAAAAGGCACCAAGACCATGCCCCACAAAAAGACCATTTTACTCCACAGCTACTGAAGGCACACTGAACTTTGTCACTGTGCTTTAAAGAAAAATATCTCTCCATATTTGTTGCAGTCAAGGTATATTTCAACTCCAGCACATTTGCTGAAGAACAGTTTGGTTCCAAGCAATGCACATGGTGCTTTACAGAGGAACATAAGCAAAAGACTGGTTCCTGCCCTCGGGAACTTACACTCTAATTTTCTTCTGGGTGCTCTAACTATTACAGTAGCAAAGAAAAATAATGTGCAGAGTTTTGCTGGGAAGTGAACTTGTGAAGACAGAAACATAGAAAGCTTCCTCATACCAAGTTAGACCATTGGTCCATCTAGCTCAGTATTGTCTATAGGAGAGAAGAGCTGGTCTTGTGGTAGCAAGCATGACTTGTCCCCTTAGCTAAGCAGGGTCTGCCCTGGTTGCATACGAATGGGAGACTACATGTGTGAGCACTGTAAGATATTCCCCATAGAGGATGGAGCCACTCTGGGGAAAGCATTTAGGTTCCAATTTCCCTCCCTGGCATCTCCAAGATAGGCCTGAGAGAGACTCCTGCCTGCAACCTTGGAGAAGCCACTTCCAGTCTGTGTAGACAATACTGAGCGAGATGGACTTATGGTCTGACTCAGTATATGGCAGCTTCCTATGTTCGTATGTCTACATTGAGCCCATTCAGATGTAACGCAAAACCGGAGTTGAATGGGCCTGAGGTTGAAATATTTTATTGTCCAAATGTGTGCAACTGAAGTTCAGACCCAAACGCCTCCTGAGATTTCCCTCCTGAGATTCTTATATGAACCTTTGGTTTGTAGTGGGTTTCGCCACTCCTACCTATGGTTTGGCAGTGCTAGGGTTACATGCAAATGCTGCCCACAGTCTCACTCTGCTGCAACCGGAGTTGAGGGAGAAAGCTCTTCCCATGCTCCAGCTGCAATTGGCTGCCAGGGCTGTCCTTCAGTCCAGAAGGAAGCCCACTCAGCCAGTTACCCCTCCTGCCTTCAGTCTCCCTGACTGCAGAGAGTCTCCCGCCCACTACATGTGGACAGGAGAGCGGGGGAGCAGAACCATGAGTCCATTGGACCTGCAGTTCCTCATTATGTGCAAATGCGGCCATTGACTGGCAGCAGCTCTCCACAGTTTCAGGCAGGAGTCTTTCCCAGCCCTACCTTGAGATTCCGGGGACCTTCTGCATGCAAAGCAGAAGCTCTACCATTGAGACATCTGTGTATTGTCTAAAAACCAACCTGAAGTTGGAAACCAACATAGTTCAAAGGAAGAAAGGAGACTGTGATACACTTAAGATATGCTCTTCTTGTCAGAGTTTCAGGATTTATTGAAAGTGCAAAATAACAGGTTGAATTTTGTTTTTTGAGAGAGAGATTGCTGCTGTTCTCTCTTTCTGAGGGTCCTCAATTATATAAAGATCTACAGGGCCCATAGTAAGTTTCTCTGCTGAGGAGACGATGAGCCTGCTATGTCATTAAAGATGGATGATAGTTGGCTCTGTCTTTTTCATAAGCTCCTCTTCTTTTCATCAAATATAGCTTGGAAACATATCCCTATTCTCCAATGTCTGGCAGTGATAGCAACCTGGATGAAAGCCAGACTATTCAGGTTCATTCCTGATAAAACAGGCTTATGCTGATTTGCTGAGGGAAGAACATTAAGAAACTGCAAGTCCATCAAGGAAAGGAAAGGCATTAGTTACTCCCTTGTTAACAATTAAAGGCTTACTTTCCCTACATTCATTTTGGGAAATGATATTAATATATCATTATTTATTTTTATGAAAACTTTCAGAAGTGTTAACTATTATTCTGTTATCTTAAAGCTATGGATTGGCCCTTACACAAAGTAGCAGCCAGTATGACTTTTTGCAGTTGGAACACTGTCTAGCCAAAGCGCCAGATATTCATGTAACCTGATTGTCTGGAGTTGAGTGTACATGCTTAAGTGCTGTGCAGTTGTAGTAAATGGAAATGAAATTAGTTTCTCCATTCAAGAAGCAAAAAAGGGTGTGTGGGTGTGTGAAGGCACTGCGATGGCACAGGAACTATGCAATATGTGACTGTGATTGCTATACAACTGAGTTTCCATTCTCAACATCTGTGGTGCAAATCACATTTATCAAGAAAAAACAAACTGCATACTGAATGAGGGCTTTTCTGCTTGTCTGAAGGGTTCCACCAATAAGAGAGGTGATTATTGTGGCCTCTGCAGAGTGTCATAATTTCTCCCAAAAGTGTGTATGTGTGTGTGTGTGTGTGTGTGTATATATTTATATTTATATTTATATTTATATTTATATTTAAAAACTGTACAATAGGATGCCTTTAAACATGGTGGCCAGGTAAACTATCCCTACAAATCTCTTTTCTGAGCATATGAAGGTGCCTTGTTCTGTTAATGGAACTGCCCTGGGGTATTTGGTCAGCACCCCAATGTTCGGGCTTTGTGGGGGAATTAGCTCTTAAAGGGGGTAAGCGCCACCAGTTTTAATTGGTGCAAACGTTTGGTCTCAAGAAATGACTGGATTGAGACGAGGTTATAGTTTCAAAATAAAAAGATATTTATTGTAGGGAGGGGTATAAAAAGAAAGAAATATGTGGTTAAAGCAATATTACTATCAAAAATACATTTAACTGCAACGAGGCGTTTTAACTTCAAGTCCTAATTGTGTTGTTCCCAGGCAGGCAAGAGAAAGAGGCTTGTGAGAGAGATAGTGGGTAGCTTAGATCTATGAAAGGGATAGAGAGGGCCCAGTTGCAGAGCAAACGTTCACCTTCACCTGATCTGGACGATGGGACTTGAGGACTCCAGGGAGGGCTGCAGAATCTCATCCTCCAAGACAGTGTGATTGAAATCAGGAGGGTTGCAGAGATTAATAGAGGGGGAGGTACTCACAAGGAGGGTACCTCCATGAGGCCAGCTTCCTGTGGTGGCTAGTCAAGATGGATGGATTAGTAAGAGGAACAATCTGGGAAGTGGCACAAAAAACTGGAAACCCCCAGTTGCAGTGGCGAGTGCACAGCAGATCACCCAAGCTGTTAGTGATTTCAAGCTCTTTGTAGGTTGCAGGAGAACACAAGGAGTGCTCAATGGAGTACCAGGTTAAAAACCCAAGGGAGCACACAATGGAGTCCCAAGTGTAAAGCACAAGGGAACACACTGGTTCTTGGAAGTGGAGATACTTATATCCCAAAACATGCCTTGGGGACAAATTCCTCTTGCCCTTTCCTTCTGATTAAAAGTGCCAGGATGGACCTGCACGGAATGCCTTGTGTCTGATCGCTCTTTCCTGTATGTAACAATGTGGGGATTGCCTTCTGTGTGCAAGGCTGATTGTGATGAAAATCAGAGTATGCAGGTGTGCAAAAGAGTATGTGTGCCTGCAGAGGTGTAGCTACGATTGAGCAGATGGGTTCAAGGACCCCAGGCTTCCAAGCTCCAGAGGGCCCCCCAGCTCCAACTCTCCCTATTTTCTTCATTATCTTCCTCACCCTGAGGGGACACCAGGAAGAGGGCTGAACACAGGTCCCCTCTCCCCTAGCTACACCCCTGTGTGCCTGGATGGGCTCTCCAGTAATCCTATCAATAATTTCAATAGATACACCTCTGGGTCTATGTCACTGACTCATTTTCTTTGTGATGGGGATATCATTGCTCCACTACCTTATCTACTTTTCTCCCTGCTTAGCATAATTGGCTCATTAGCATGTCGTTATCTCTTGCAAGAGGATGAGGGGAGTTAAAGCAGTTCACTCTGAATTTAGAGTGGCCTTGGATGCCAGTTAACTGGCTGTAGTTAACTCTGGAGGCTGCTTAGCTGGGGCTCCTGCATGGAGAGGGTATGTGTATCTTGATCTCCGTTCTAATTTGCTTTGTTTGTAGCCAAATCTCGGGGTGACTAGCCCATTACCAACTAAGTGACCTGTCCTCCATTGTGTACCATAAACTGGGAGCTTACATTGCTGTGAAGTTCCTGAGCATATCCAAAGTGCAATCTCCAAGCCTGGAGATGCAACGGCAAACAGGGAGGCTCCTGGGAGCCAGGCAGAATAAGCACAGCTAGCAACAGTACTGAACCAGAACATTAATCCAGCTATTTCAGCGTTGTCTACACTGACTGACAGCAGTTCTCTGGGATTTCAAACTGGGGTCTTCGCCAGCCCTACCTTGAGATGCTGGAGATTGAACCTGGAACCCTTTACATGCATACACACGTGGACAAATGTGTTGGTACCCCTCCACGAAAAAAGAAGAACCCACAATTGTCTCTAAAATAACTTGAAACTAACAAACGTAATTGGTACCCATCATTTTAACAAAAACCAGACTTTGCTTTAGAGTTTTGATGCAACAGAATATTTCAAATAATAATACAAATGAAAATGGCATGGACAAAAATGATGGGACCCTTAACCTAATATTATGTTGCACAGCCTTTAGAGGTAATCACTGCAAACAAGTGATACCTATAGCTCTCAATGAGACTTCTGTACCTGTCAACAGGTAGTTTGGCCCACTCTTCCTGAGCAAACTGCTCCAGCTGCGTCAAGTTTGAAGGGCGCCTTCTCCAGACTGCATGTTTCAGTTCTTCCCATAAATGTTTGATGGGATTCAAAGCAGGGCTCATAGAAAGCCACTTCAGAATAGTCCAATGTTTTGTTCTTAGCCATCCTTGGGTGCTTTTAGCTGTGTGTTTTGGGTCATTATCCTATTGGAGGATCCATGACCTGCAACTGAGACAGAGCTTTCTGACACTGGGCAGGATGTTTCGCTCCATAATGTCTTGATAGTCTTGAGATTTCATTTTTCCCTGCACAGACTCAAGGCACCCCGTGCCAGCTGCAGCAAAGTAGTCCCCAAACATTAGCGAGCTTCCTCCATGTTTCACAGTAGGTAGGGTGTTCTTTTCTTTGAAAGCTTCATTTTTTTTGTCTGTGGACACAGAGCTGATGTGACTTGCCAAAAAGCTCCAGTTTTGTCTCATCTGTCCAAAGGACTTTCTCCCAGAAGCATTGTGGCTTGTCAATATGCATTTTAGAAAATTACAGTCTGGCTTTTTTATATTTTTCTTTCAACAGTGGAGTCCTCCTGGGTCTTCTTCCATTGAGCCCACTGTCACTCAAAAAGTGACAGATGGTGCGATCAGACACTGACGGACCTTGACCTTGGAGTTCAGCTTGTATCTCTTTGGAAGTTGTCCTTGGCTTTTTGTCTGCCATTCTCACTATCCTTCTGCCCATTCTGGTTTTCCTCTTGCGGCTACGTCCAGGGAGGTTGGCTACATTCCCATGGACCTTGAACTTCTGTTGTCTCAGGAACATCAGACTGCTTTGAGATGGTCTTATAGCCTTTGCCTCTAACATGCTTGTCTATAATTTTCTTTCTGATCTCCTCAGACAACTCCCTCCTTTGCTTTCTCTGGTCTATGTTCATTGTGGGACACACGATGATACCAAACAGCAGAGTGACTACTTTTCTTCATTTAAGTAGGCTGAATGACTGATTGCATGATTGGAGACGTGTGATACTAATTAAAGAAAACAGCTAATTTTAAAAAAATCACTCTAATCCAATTATTTATGATTTTTTTCTAGGGGTACCAACAAATGTGTCCAGGCCACTGTAGAATATCTTTGTAGAATAGGCAATACTTTGGGGCTATTCACACGGTCTGCAAAAATCGGGCTAAGGGCGCCTAGCCCAATTTTTGCAGCCCGTGAGAACCACCGGGCTCAGCTGCAAGCCCAGTGGTTCCTAAGCAGGTCACCTGCTTCTGTAGCCCGTTGCTTAAACTGGGTTTGCGAAGTGAGCATGCTGCAAACCCAGTTTTAGCAATCATGAGTTGCTGTGGCATGGCTCTGTGCCATGGTTGCTCACAAGTAGGCCCCCGGAGGGGAGGCGAAAAGCTGCCTCCCGGCTCCTGGGGTCTCTCCAGCATGCCCTGCGCACTCGCTCCGGGCATGCTGGAGCTTCTGGGGGCCAATCGGCCCCCGTTCCCCCCAGCACCCACTGGCTCCGTAACGGAGCCGGCAGCTGTGTGGGCAGCCGCTTCTGCCACCCAGAGCAGACTGCTGCTTGTGTGCGGGGAGAGTGGGCTAAGCCCGCACTCCCCAGGCAGGTCTCTGTGATTGTGAGACACGCCTCTTTATCTCTTTTCACACTTGCTTTGCTTTACTCAATGACATATCAAAGGCGTGCAGGTATACATGGGACAATTGCTTTTCATTTAATTGCTTTTCAGGAGGCATAAAACACTTTTTCAATTAGCTGTGTAAGGCTACCACCAAATTTATCCACTTGTGCATGCAGCACATGTGCTCCACCACTGACCTATAGCCCCTACTCAACTACTGCCATGCTTATTGCCAGGCATATAAGCTATAGTTATGGTCATGATTTCATTGTATGTAATTTTTAAGCTAATACAGGTTAATGTGTGTAAAGAAATACCTTCTTCATGAGCTTTCCTTGACTTACTTTATATACACATTCATAGGGCCAGTTCAAATTATACCAGCCTAGAACACATGAAGAAAGAGCAGCCACGCCAAGAGAGCTCCTGTCAGGACATCCCAACACCTGCCTGGCACATCTCTTGGTTGTATGTAGGCAGGGGCGTATCTAGCGTGGGGCAGGCAGGGCATGTGCCCCAGGCACCACTTGAAGGGGGGCACCATTTTTTAAAATGAAAAAAAATTTTTAATGGCCACCAAAAACAAAATGGCTGCCATGCATGCTCAAATGGCCTCTGTGAGTCCCTAGGCCATGCCAGGCCCCACAGAGGCCATTTGAGCATGCGCGGTGGCCATTTTGTTTTCGGTGGCCATTAAAAAAAAATTTTTTTTGTAAATGGCCACCGCACATGCTCATATGGTCCCTGCAAGGCCCTAGGCCTTGTCAGGCCTCACAGAGGCCATTTGAGCATGTGTGGCAGCCTCCAAAATGGCCATCACACCGATCTTTGCAGGCCCAAACAGGCCCGAAAATCAGCCCGGGACAGGCTGCGACGGTGAATTAAGAGGCTGGCGGGGGAAGGAGGAACCTTTGCAGACACCCCCCAGAGCCTTTAGGATGCACCATGAAGGGGCTACAGGTAAAAAATTTTTTTTAAAAGATAATAATATAATATGTCACTGTACACATATTAGGGGTAAAAGGCTTACATCCCTCAAAAAACACGCTACTGGGGATCCCATTGCAGTAGGGAATGTGGCTCTTGGTGGTGGTCCAAGGCACCTATGCACTAGTCCATCAGTGAGATTCAATTCGTACTCCAAAGAGGCTGCCTTTTATAGTTGATTTCAAATAAACTCCACTTGCTGGCAAATAGACACACATGAGCAAAGCATTGCCAGCCCAGGTGCACAGAGAGACCATTTAATGAGCAAGGTTCTCACACAGAATGCTGATATGGCGATGCAGTTAATTATATCACTAACTAAAACAAGGGAGCCCAGCAGAGATGAGAGGGAGAAAGAATGCTTGATACAAGCCACTAACTCTCACGCAAGATAGCTGCTCGGTGCCTTCTACAAAGGGAAATGCATAACACTACATTTCATGGCTGAGATCCTGACACAGATACTACACTTTTCCTCCTTGTGTTACAATAATCTGGTGCAAGGGGATCTTTCCCTACAATGTCCATACAGTCCTGCACTTCTCCTGCCCATGAAGTGCTCAGATTTTGGGCCAGCCTGCTTTTTCCTGTCCTGCTGCTAGCAAGACATTGCCCTATCAGCTATTCCCTCACCATGGTCTGGTTAGAAAGGGTGTGTGGACATCAAAGGGTGTGTGGAGCACAAGTTCTTTTGGAAACGGAGATGCCACATTCAATCCCTCTCTCCCCTCCACACCCACTGACCATGCACTTTTCCTGACTACTGCTCAGTATAGTACTGATTTCTAAGTAACAATCTCTACCTTCCCCCAAGCAGTTGAATCCCTCCAACAAGCTTGTCCCAGACTCTAGCAATATTCGCATGTCCTGACTCTTTAAAAACATCAAGCAGGATTCAGACTAACAGTGCATGAGGGGAAGAAAGTTTCACTCATGCAACTGGAAAGGTACAGTTTTTGGCCTCCTTTCTTTCTGCTGCCCTCAATGCACCCTGAAAATACAGGCAGACCTCGATATCCAGATGGGTAAAAGATACCCGACCTTGGCATACACGGTGGGGAAAGAGGGGGGCAACCTTGCAGGTCAGGGGTGGCTGGAATTGACCTCAGAGGTCATTTCCAGCTGCCATTTGATGGTTTGGGGCCTCAAAATGGCTCTGTTTAAAAAGGGGGGGAGGTTATTTTCAGCCAATTTGAAGGCATTTGGGGGCATAGCACAACTCAAGGGGAGCAGCTAAGATGGTAGGCAGCTTTCCCCTGCATCCTTCCCGCCAAAATCCTCTGTTTTTTAACCATTTTCTTCAAACCAGGAACCTAACCCCCAATTCCCCATTGGCCTAATGCCTTGATATTTGCGGTTTCCGCATCTGCGGTTGTACCATGGAACGGAATCCCCACAATATCGAGGTCCTCCTGTATGTCTCTTGAGGGTTGGGAAACCCTCAGTCTTGGTCTGGCTTCTAGTCAAAGTATGTGAATTTAATTTTTAAAAACTCTTTTTACAATTCCTTCCTATGATGATTGACGTCATCTCATAGGCGTAACTGGGGGGGGCAGGGGGGGCACGTGCCCCGGGCGCCATTGGGGGGGGCGCCATACCAGTCCCTGCCACCCCCACCCCATTGCCCACCTGCCCAGCCCCAGGGCCCCTCAGCCACTTGCCTCCAGCTCCGGCTGATCGGCAAAGAGGCCTAGGATCGGCAAGGCCTGCAAACTGCAGAGCTCTTCTTCTCTCCCCGCCTCTCAGCTGATCGGCGGGTGGGCGGGGCTTCCAGAGAGGCCTCCGAGTAGGCCTCTCTGAAGCCTGAACTCGAGTAGGCCCCAAGCAAGGAAGGAAGGAGGAAGCAGGCAGCAGACCCTCTGCCCAGACCAGACCATCCAGAACAGCCATTGCTAGGTAGGCTGTGAATTCCTTTTTGTGGTTACCCCCATATATAGGGATCTGCTTGCCATAGGGCTTTGATATGGGGGTGGGTGGGGCGAGACTGAGAAGTCTCTGAATATTTAATTTAAAACAGACTGGAAAATGTGCTGGCTTTAAAAACAAAAACTATCTAAAAAGGCCTATAAGTGGCTTGTTTCATGTCAGAAAATTACAAACACTTCTGGAACAAGTATATTTTATTTATTTTCATTCATTCATTCATTCATAAATGCACTTATGTTCAAGTTATTTTGCAATCCAGAAGGTCTGAGTGAGAACTGTGAAGCATGTGTTGTGATTTTATTTTATTTTATTTTATTTTTCTTGTGTGTGAACTGCTCCCCAATAACTTGCAGGGACTTCAGGGTAAATCTGGCCAACATGTGAATGCAGCACCTCTATTCCAGAGGAGATGTGTGTTAAAGGGCTTTAAAAGCCTGGTGTGAAAAGACTCCTGGAATCAAACTTTACTGAATTTGTTCAGAATTCTGAGAAAACAAACAAAGGCTCACCCTGCATGGTTGAAAGTATCATTTGCTAATCTGCAACAAGGGGTCCATTTTAATAATTAGCATTGCTAATGTGTTCTAGGCATTAAAAGTAGCACAAATATATAGTACTCAATGTATATCACTATATACTGTGAAGTGTGCATGCGTGTATTCAGTGAAATGTATTTCCAGGTAGCATACTTATTTTGAAACATCAGACTTAAATCCTTGGGGGCCTGGGATGTGTGGAGGCCCTGGACTTTGAGGGTCTGGGGGCCCATTTTGAAATCCTGTCTCTGGACCCATTCCAACCTTGCTATGCCCCTGGCGGAATAGTTACATATGTATTGATCACTACACATGGGTTTCTGCACAGCACCTGCACAGAAGAAACTTCCATGTAGAAAATGTGTCTCTTGTAAATTGACCCTGAATTTTCCATCCATGACTGCGATATCTGAGAGTTAGAGTCAATAATAAAAGAACAGCACACTGCTTGTGACAGGAAGGGGCAAATTACAATGATTTCTTAGTTTGGCAGGGGCTGGTTTTGGCCCTGGCAGAACTTGGCTGTCTGCTCCTGTTGCAAATTCCTCTGTCTAGTGTGGCAAACTAATGTATCCTCCTCCCTCTTGGTGTCAAAAGTAAGCACTATTGTGGTGAATGCACATATACCCCATCATGAGCCAACAGTCATCATAAGACAAAGGCTGGCAGGAATCATTCACTGGTTTATAGACACACACACACACACACCACCACCACCTTCTTCTTCGCCTATTTTGCTAGTGGCTATTTGGGCAGGTGATCCTCTAGTCTAGGACAAAGTCATGTTTTTTAAAAAGCATGATACGAGACAGAGAAAATGACACTTGGAATCCTCACATAACTCCTGACTGTTGTTCTAAGTCCTTTACAGAGATGGCTCATGTTTTCAGGTTTTGATCAACAACCATGTCTAGATGGTACAGTGTTCCTTTTAACGGGGATTTCCAGATATTGCTGACTACAAGTCCCATCATTCCTGCTTGGACAGTGGCGCAATTTCAGTGCTTGCCCTAGGCGCTGTTTTCCCTAGTTACACCTCTACCTGTCTTGTCTTTTCCATTTTGGGACACAAAACCTATTACTATGTTTAAAAGCATTTATTTTCTGGCCATGAGGACTGCAAACTTAGGCTGTTGGTGTGCAAGACATTTCTTTAAAATATATATTTCTAAAGAGCCTTGTAGCCTCATGTTTCCTTTTTCCTGTCCCAGTATACTTGCATGGATGCAGCCCACAACCCACATTTGACTATGGCTGTGACACATTTCCATATTTCCGGGGGTGGCGGGGGGCGCGCGGCGGGGGGGGGGGGGGCGCAATTTCAGTGCTTGCCCCAGGCGCCGTTTTCCCTAGTTACACCTCTGCGTCATCTGTAGCTATGCAGAGTGGTGTCATTCATAGAGAGTTCTTCCATAACTCTAGGCACAGTTTATAAGCAGAGAGAAACATTTCTGGCTGTACTAGCTGTCCCCTCACCCATCTACAGTTGCTCACCGAGCAGAGCTAACCATTTCCTACCTATTCCGCATTTAACCCAAAGTGTACTTTTTTGCTGTGACTTACTGCTCCAAACACCATCTCTCCCCTCCTCCGCCTGGAATCACTTTATTGTCCAAAATACAACTTAATAGATTATTTGATTGATGAGCCTTCTGGGATGTTTTGCCTCAGGGTAAAAATCACAATGGGATGCATTTGACCCATTTGTAGTTGTTTGTTTGTGTGTGCTTGTTGAGCAGAGTTTTTTAATTATCTCATCAAAAAGCCTCTGAATTTAAAAGGAATAATGAATTCTTTTAGCAGCTTTATTTCTAGGCAAAAAATAGAGAGGAGACCTAAAAGTTTGCTAGGCAGACCAGGGGAGGCACTTGCAACCTAGAGCAGCCATGTTTCACAGCTGCTCTGGGCTAGCATTTATGTGAGCAGCAGCTCTTGCGGGGAGGAGTTCAAGAAACAACCCTTTAATCTGAGAGTGAGTTCAGATGTGATGCAGAACTAAAGTTAAGCTTAACCTAGGTATACAAGCCAACCTCAAATCTAGGGTTCAGGTCTTGGTTAGACAGCCATAAATAAACTGTGATTAGTGTCATGGCATGGGTTCAGACAATAAAAGTAATCTAAGTTCCTTGAAATAAACTGAGATTCTGTGTGGCATCTTAACCAGTGCAGGGTTAACATTCTTGGCATTTACGGTGTCTGCTTTTTTCTCATACTGATTCATTTATTTGTTAGATTTATAAACCACCTAATAAAACCACTTTAGGCAGTTTACATAAAATTAAAATTAAAAAACCCCAATTGCACAGAAACATAGCAGTAGCCAGTGAATTATTTTAGAATAGGAATAATATGATTTATTTGGGTTGCCAAGGAGACCAACATGATTGCTGCATTCTGCACCATTTGTAGTTTCTGGACTACATATAAAAGCAGCCCAGCATAGAGCACATTGCAGTAATCAAGCCTGGAAGTTACCAACATATGCACCACTGTTTTTTAAGATCATTTATCTCAAGAAATAACATAGCTGGCATATCAGTCAAAGCTGATAAAAAGCACTCTTAGTCACTGCCTCAGCCTGAGATACCAGGGAGATGTTTCGGACCAGGAGTACTCCCAAACTATATACCTGTTCCTTCTGTGGGAGTGTAACTTATTCCAGGCCAGGTAGATCTAAATCATCTCTTGAGTTCTGACCCCACACAATAAGTATCTCCATATTGTATGAATTCTGCTTCAATTTCTTATCCCTCATCCAGCCCATTACCACTCCTAGGCAGGCATTTAGGGAAGTTATGCCATCTCCCAATGATGTTGACATGGAGAAATAGATTTGGGTGTCATCAGCGTATTGATAGCACCCTGCACCAAATCTCCTGATGATCTCTCCCAGCGGTTTCATGTAAATGTTAAAAAGCATTGAAGACAATATGGAGAGCAGTGGGACTCTGTACATAAGTTCTCACTTTGTAGAGTAACAGTCTCCAAGTGGCACTGCCTGAAATCCACCTGAGGGATAGGAGTGAAATCACTCTAAAACAGTGCCTCCCACCCCAGTCCAACTCTCTCAGGCAACTCAGAGGGATACCATGGTCGATAATATCGAAAGCTACTGAGAGATCCAAAAGGACCAACAATACTCTGTCGAGTCCCAGTTGGAGATCGTGCATCAGGCCAACCAAGGCAGTCGCCACCTGGAAGTCAGTTTGAAATGGATCTAGATAATTTGTCTCCTCCAAGACTGAGTGGAGCTGAGAGGACACCACCCTCTCAATCAACTTGACTAACCATGGGTGGTTGGAGACAGGCCGATAATTGCCTAATAATTGCCTAACACTGCGGGAGTTACATTTAAAAACAAATTTACATGTGTTTCCTTTCAGATCACATTGACAACAATTGGTTATGGAGATAAAACTCCTCTTACTTGGCTAGGAAGGCTGCTTTCTGCTGGATTTGCATTGCTTGGCATTTCTTTCTTTGCATTACCTGCTGTGAGTATATTTACAAGTCTTTAAATCTTAAGAACCTTCATATACTAAGCTGTCATGATGTAGAAAACAATGCTAACAATCTGGTTCAATATATTTGTGTGAATACAGGATTTCTATCATTGTTCATCTGCAATGAACAATCCTTTAACAAAATTCAAGCTGCTTTAAAAGCTCATTCAAATCCTATGGCAAATGTTTAAAATGTTATGACATATCCAAAAGTTTAGTTCACTAATATATCCATATAAACCTTCATAGTCATAATCAGCAGCTTTTGTGGGGAGCATGTTTGTGTGGTGCTTACCAGATATGATGCATTCAGTCTCCAGTATCACTAAATGCCAGAAGATTCATCCCACCCTGATTCCCCATCTGTCCACATGGTTGATAAAGACAACTGCAGATCTCTGTAGGCTGCAGAGCTAGCTTCCTGCTGTCAACACAGAGGTATCCCCAAGGGAAAAAATATCTGCCTTGTCCAAGAACACACTTCATAGCATGGGTATGTAATCATACCCTCAGTGAGGATCTAGGAATCAATATGTATGTTTTTCAGGCATATTCATTCCGCTTTCTTGGCATAAGCAATTATAACATTTTTTCAGATTGCCAAAAAGCATCTAGAAGAAATTTTACTCATCTTGCAGAAGGTTAAGAAAAACACTACACTGTCCTCTTGAGCTTTTCAGTAGAATTAGAATACTGTATTCTCAACCATTTCACTTGAGAAGCTGAAATAAGTGGGAAAATCATTAACTGCATTGTTTCCATGCCCCGCAGACACTCTATTCCATATTAATTATTATTAGAGTGAAGTCTATTCGCCTTAGAGCATGTAGACAGGGATATGATTTCTGAGTTTTCTAAATTCAAATCCAGCTATTGGTCTTGAAGGAAATTGTACAATTATGCTTTGCTTAAATCCCTCTGAATATGCATACCTGGAGGATAAGCTTGCTTGCCTGCTGATACTGACACCTAGTTGAAAGTTTTAGTAGCACATACACAACCTGATCAAAAAGAATAATGCAGATGTGAAGGCACAGTAAATTGAATCTTGTACAGTGGTCCCTCGACTTACGATGTTAATCCGTTCCGAACGCACGTTCGGAGGTCGAAATTTTTGTAAGTCGAAGGGCGCATCCACGGAGGTCTGAAAACATTCGTAAGTCGAGGAAGCCACATCTAAAAATTCGTAGGTCGAGTAAGCTGCATCTAAAACGGCAACGACTTCTGGTCTTTTTTGTCATTCGTACCTCGAAAACATCGTAAGTCGAGTAGTTCGTAGGTCGAGGGACCACTGTATATATCTTTGGCTGTCTAATAGGATAAAATAACATCCCCGGTTCAAGAAGTTCTTTTACTTGTGCATGTGGGATAGCATCCACCCAGTTAATTGATGTAGCATAGTAGTTAAAAGCATGTGCAATAACCTAGAAATCCCTTGATGAAATACTAGGTCAGTCATGCTTATTTGGCAGCCTACTATCTTTCAGTCTCAGGCTACCATTTGTAATATAGGAATAATAGCAGGGTATTACCTTGCAGAGCTGTTGTAATTACTATTGAGATACAAAACCCCAAAAATGATGTAAACTTGCTAATTGATTTTGATTTTTTAAAAGTGTTACTTTCCACAGCATTACAAGCTACTTTTTAAACTTGGAGGTATTTAAATAGCGATCTTTCATGCATTGTAGGGTGGTACAATTTGGCAGAAGTAAACAAGAGACTTACTGAATTTGCACGTTTCCTATCTTCATGTTTTTTCTGGATCAAAGTAAAAGAGCTCATTCCAGAGAAAGTTGTACTCTTAAGTTCAATTAAAAGCATTAGAATCTGAGTGCACAATTAAGCATTTATGTTTCAGTGATTTAAATGAGGGCCAAACTACATATGCATGCAAACATATATGCTAGAAGCATGCTTCCATCAAGCAGCACTCTTAGGACTAGACTTCTGGGACAAAGTCTGGTCCTCAGGAGAGGGCCCCCCAGGACATATGTGCTGGGGCCCCCCCAGGGCTGAGGACTGGATTTTGTCCCAGAAGTCCAGTCCTCAGCGCTGGGAGGGGGGCCTCCAAATGTCCTAGGGGGCCTCTCCATCCACCCCTTGCCTGCCCCAATTTTGCCACCATATACACGGCTGGGAGGGTATTGAGGCCTCCCCATGGCAGCAGCGGTAGCTGCTGGACCTGTCCAGGCCTGACTGAGCACAGGTGAGATGCTCTTGTGCATCTGTGCAGTGCGAGTCTCAAGCATCGCAAGTCCATGAGGTCACAGGCTTACGACGTTTGAGACTCACTCTGCACAGGCACACCGGAGCGTCTTGCCTGTGCTCAGTCAGGACTGGACTGGTCCACCAGTCGCTGCTACCACGGGGGATGCCTGCTCGGCTCTTACCCGCCAAGCCCCCCAGCCACACGCAACCCTTCAGGTCCGGGCTCCCAAAATGCCTAGGTGCGCCCCTGCTTCTAACCAGAAGTGCTGTATGTGTAAAATATCTGTGTGCGGGGGAAGAATTCAGTCAAGACAAGTGTACACAAGCAGTAGGAGGATTCATGCTGAGCTTTTTCTGCATCCCATTTTCCCACTGATCTCTCCCTGAAACAACAATTTGCCCCTGAAGTAGGGGGGGTGACAATTTTCAGTGGGCAAACAGGCCACAGAAAAAGAAGAACTGAGCTGAATACTATATGTTCGACTGCACTGAGATCAATGAAGAGGCCACACACCAATATTTGGGTAAAACAGGCAAAGACAAATGTCTGACCTGAATTTAAATAGAGGTGTCAATTGGGCATGAGGTAGCTGGAAGGCAGGGAAGGAGGTCATGTCTAACTAACATGCACATGGAATCTCAGCCGTCTCAACGTGCAGCTGGGCTACCCAGGGCCCAGTAAACTTTACTCACTAAGGTGTGGGAGTATCCCAGCTGATAGGTCTGGAGGTTAACCCCCTTTCATAAATTCCCAACTATAATAAATACTAAAGATTCAACTTCATCTTACAAAATAAGCCAATGATCTTTCACTCTGGCCTCCATAACTTAATTAACATAACTTTCCCAAGCTACTTATGCAACCCTGCCTTCCAGCTCCCTCACCACAGGCAGGTGCATCAGAACAAGAAATCATCTTAAGAAATGTAAAACAGCAGGGAAGCCCAAAACAAACGTAAAGCACCACTGCAAAAAGGTGCTCAGATGCTCAAATGCAGATCATGAAATTGAACAGCCCATAGGAAGGGCTTTATCAAAGTAATAGTGCCCCCCAAAATGAAAGCCCGATACTTCAAAATCCTCAGGGTGAACCGGTAAAAACCGGAAGGCAGACTTAATGTCGCATTTAGTATGCATTTAGTAGAATGCATGAATCATTCCATCTCGAACCGGTTCACCTTGAATTATGCCAGTTTGACAGTTCGATTGTGAACTGGACAGGAGGCAGTCCAATCCGTGATCAAACCTAACCAAGCCCAGTCTGTGGCGAACCAGTTCAGGATTGAGGGGATATGTTTGTAAAAGGGAATCCAATGGGGTGGTGGCACGGTTCCAGCTTCCACGGATGCACAGAGGCCAATTGCGTGGATCTGCTTGTGCGGACCCAACACTCTACCAGCCCTAATGTCTTTATCCAACTTGTGCTGTACAACTCACTCCAATCCTTCCATAGATTTCAAATTTTTTTGAAAGGTGGAACAGCCAGGGCCCTTTGTAGGGGATTAAAAAACCAGCTCGAAAACCTTCTAGAAGGTATGTCACACTGGGCCGAATCAGGGTAAAAGTGTAAGTAGAGCTTGTAGCTGCACTGGTGTAAGTAGAGCTTGTAGCTGCACTGGCATTGGGGCCCTTGTTAGCAGCTCCCATTGCCTGCCCATCCTGGCTTGCCCTGTAGGGTGCCTGGTGACATGTGAGCAGCCCCACCTTTGAAGTAATTAGATGCTGGGTGGTTATGCCTGCATTGGGAGTGCTCCTGCTTGTACTTGCAAGGAGTGCGAAGATTCTTCCCATTCACACTGAATTCCCAGCAAACCCCTTTCCTTACTTGCCAGCCTCTGCTCTCCAATATAAGCCCCTAGCCGTACCTACAGACAGGATGTGGCCACTGTCAGTCCGATTGCCCGAGGCCACCCTCTTGGGACATGATGCCCCACCACAATTCCCCATCCATCCTATTTCAAAAGAGGACTTGATCCACTGCACTTCATATTTGAAATTGCTTGTCATACAACAGCCAGGACAAACTCAAGTAAGAACTGCAGGCCCAGTGAATAATGCCTACGCATTTTACCAAAGATGCTGCTCTCTACGGCTGGGCCTCCAACACAACTGCCATGAAAATAGTGTAACCAGAAAGCCAGATACCCAGTTTTTCTCTGCTTTGGGTTGCTTAAATTGCCCCACTTCCCTCAGTTGGGTGGTAAGAATGCCATCCTTCACCAACAGTTTGGACTCGGGATCCCTAAACAGTAGGGAAAACCGATCAACAAATTCCCCTCTCCAGATCTTTTCCTTGGTGACGTGCTAGAAGTGACAACTCAGGGGAGCTGATACCATCATATACAGGTTACATTGGGAGGACCAGTTGCCCCAACAGAATGCAGAATTCACACTGACCCACTGAGTTTTGGTTCAGCAACGATGCCCCAATCTGTAGGTCAAGGCCCCAAACCTCTCCCATAGTCCTGATGTATTTCCTGGGGAAAGGTTTGGGTGTTGTCCATGGCATCATGCACAGATGGCCCATCAGCAACTTGTCCCAAATTGGTGTAGCTGCTCCCAGCTTGATTAGACGTGTCTGTCGGGTGCACATGATCTACAGTTCCGCCCAATTGAGGCACGAAAGGTTCTGCTGATGAAGTCGAGGCCACTGCTGCCACACGGCCAGCCAATTCCATAATATCCGAAGACCCACTTGACGTCTTTTGCATGAATGTGGCCCAGTATTTGGGAATCCAGCTGGGTGTCAAAAAGAAAACAAGGGGAGAGCCAGCCTTAGCATGGCAGCACCCCATCCCCCAGCTCCCCCGTAAGCAGGCTCCAATGAGGCCAGAGATGCTGGAACTGGTATGTGGACCCCAGGCTTTGTTGCAACTCTAGCCATCCAATTTACACCCCAAGTAAGATCCCTGGGCATCTGCATTTGCCCAATGCCATTCTGAGATGAATGCAAAACAGGAAGTTGAGAAGCCACTCCAATCCTGGATGTCTCTTCCAAAATGCCAAGGCAGGCACTAGTCTCGCCCAGTAGGGATATGATCTGACCAGATTCAGTTGCCGACAGTGCTTCCCCTAACCCACTTCAAGGCCCACCCCCCAATGGGACGAGCTCATCATGGAATCCGCCTGTTGGAGACCCACTTGCCCCCATGGGGCAATCAAACCAGATTGCTGCTCAAGCCTTTCAGAGCCATGCAGAAGCAAGTCTCACAACTGAGAGTCAGGTTCACTGTTGTCAGGCAATGAATGGGAAGCCCCCAGAGTAGGGATGAGCCCGAAGTTAGTTATAAGTTTATTCGGTCATTGACCAGCAAACATTTACAGTAAACCAGTACATATTTTACAAATAATATAACAAAACTTGGCCATAACAGAAATAATATCAGTGTCCTCATTAATTAAAAGATAATTTAATTATTTATTTTAATTATTAATTAAGCGTTTTGGCGCCTCTTTCAAGAGATACCAAAACGCTTTGGCTCCATGGCGCCAAAACATATCTGCGTGGGGCAAGGGGTTCCCTTAAAGGGAGGCAGGCACGTCCTACCTGCCCATCCTCAAGGTTGACTCAGCCTTCCATCCTTCCGAGGTCGGTAAAATGAGTACCCAGAATGTTGGGGGCAATATGCTAAATCATTGTAAACCGCTTAGAGAACTCCGGCTATAGAGCGGTATATAAATGTAAGTGCTATTGCTATTGCTATTGCTATCCTCCAAGCCCCTGCCGGCCCACCGTGGCACTGTTCAAGCGGAAATACCTCCATACACATGGCAGCTTGTGCCACTTGCTCCTTTGAAACGTTGCATTGCGCTTATGGGTTGCGTCCCCCAGCATCCCTTGCACAGCATCGGCATGTAAATGGCGTCAGCACATGTGTCTCCCCTTAAGGGAACCCCTCACTGCCCTTGGATGTGTACTGAAGCAATTCGGTGTACATCCCTACCCCAGAGACTTGTATTTCTTAGGTGCCAGCCCCCAGAAAGATTATTTGAGAACAGACAGTCACAAACAAGTACGTGATGGTACACCCAAAACCCATTCGGACAAAGGAATGGTCCCAATCATGTAGCTTGGACTTATGTACTCCTCTTTCCTGCTTCTTGTGAACTCCTGCAAGAGGAAAGGACTTATAAAACAATACTGCCTCCACATCATCTCAGTTAAAATTACCCCCAGCCCTGTCACATTCACAGTGAGGGAGAGCATTTCCCTGGCTTTTTGTATACTAGGTTAAATCAAATTTTATACCCAAAATTAATGTCCAAAATTAATGACTGATTGGGGATCAATCAGTCATTTTCTCAGACAGCAATTTATGCTAGCCTTGGAGATAAGATCCAAGCAATCGGAGCATTCCCACTCACAAAAATATAATTCTCCCTCTCCACACACCCCAGTCCCAACCAGATTTGCCTCCCATGGGGCTGGCTTTGGCACAAAATGAGTTGATTCTGTTTGGAAGGACATCTAACACTCACAAGCATGTGTAGTTTTAAGAAGTTCAGTCCTTGCTTCTCCACTGCAAAGGGGATTGAGCACTGGGCAGCACATTGTGAAAGTGTCAAATGCATGTTAAGCAGTGCAAACCTTGCAGGGGAGAAGCAGCATTTGAGAGGAAGGTGTTTCATTTCCACTTGTCTGTCATTTCCCCCCTGCATTTCCTCACCTGCCCTGTTCCCCCAACAGGATTCCATATGCATGTTGAAAAATGTCTGAAACACCAGTGGAGGGGAGGGAAATGTGGGGCAAAAACAGTAGACATGAAAGGGTTAAGCAACACCTCTCATCTGCCAGTTCTCCCCTGCAAAGCATGCTTTCCGTACCTCCCTTTACAGCGGGAAAGTGGCAGCTGGAATTTGAAATGGAAAACACAAGTTGACCAGATAACATTTAGTTGTGGACTTTGGGCCAAATGAGAGGTGATGGTGTCAGAATCAGATTGCTGCTGAATCCCTATAACAGTGTTCTTCATTGCAAGACACAGAAACCGTGATGGCTCCCATCATCTCTAAGGGTGGATCCCTGACTAATTGCAAAACAGAATATGCGTTGCAGCCCGCCTGGCACAGTGAGGAGGCAACAAGTCTCATTAAGCAATGCTGTGCTTTGCCTAGAACTGGTGGGGTTCCTTTAAGGGAACTGGAGCCCTCTCAAGCCCCATGCCATCTTGGAAGGTGCACACTGAATGCTGGGAAGTGTAGTCCTTCCCAGCACTTTCCCCATAGAGTTATATGGATAGAGCACTGGGAAGGATTACACTTCCCAAAACCCCATGTGTGCCTTCCAAGTTGGAGCTGAGGTTTGACAGGACTCCATTTTCTTAAAGAGCCTTCCTTCAGCCTCTTCCTCAACCCCCAGCATTGGGAGAAGCACAGCATTGTGCTGAGGTTAGCTTGGTGGAAAGTGACTCATACGTTGGAGGTTTTTTTGCTCCCACTTGAAAAATAGTGAAGATCACTGCCCTGTAAGGCTCCACTTAAGCTTTAGCATAGTAGAGAAGGCTGATCCACCCCCCCCCAACAAAACTGCCTCTAAGCAGACATTTTTCTCCCAATGGGCACCAAGACCACTAGTGCCCCCTATTGGAAGGTAAATGGATGGGGAAATGAGATTATGGAGCCGGGGAGTGTGAGTGCAGAAGAGGCTCCGCAGCCCCTCCCCATTCACTCCTATTGTGCTTTAAATTGCCCACTTCCATTGTTTTATATAGACTCAGCACAAGCCCATCTTGTTTGGCGATTTGGCCCTTTCATATGCACTTGGTTATCTTAAGATAGTGTCCAGAGTGCCATTTCAATGATTCGTGAACGAAACCATGATGGGTGATTTTAGAGCTTGTGTACTTATAATACTTACCAAAATTACCCTCCTGACTATGAGCATTTGTTGTACTACACTCTACTCCAGGGCATTCTTGGGTCAGGATTTGCATTAAAAGTGCAGGAGCAGCATCGTCAGAAACATTTTGAGAAAAGAAGGAATCCTGCTGCCAGTTTAATTCAAGTAAGTGGCAAGTGAATCATATTTTTAAAAGTTCTTGTTAGGGAATAGGATAATTAATCCCTGTTATGCAATGTTTAAAAGAAAAACAAAAATTACTTGGATGATTTCTCGTAACACAGCATGTTCAGCAAACACGTTACCTCAATCAAGTAGGGGCCATATGTACATGGAACCAAGCTTCCACATACATACCCCCGTTAGATGGAAAAATCAAAAATATACACTCTGGTTGAGCTGGGATGGCACATGTGAAATCCTTTTCTAAACACTGAAATTCTGCCAGTCAGATGTCCATGAATAAGGGCAAGATTCTGTTGCTCCCACCTGCCTGCTAAATTGCCAATTGGCATGATTTTAGTTTTTTTTTTAAAAGAACTGTGTACACTCAGCCCCTGTTCTGCTGTGTGTGCTTTGTTGGATAGGAAACCTTGGGTACAATCCACCACGCCCCACTGAAATCAGCATTAAAACTCCTATTGATTTCACTGCAGCTGAACTTGATGTATTTGATGTTTCATGTCCAGCAGTGTTGGATAAATGTACTGTTGTACTTTCCACCAAAAAAAATTCTTCCAAAAGAACTAGGATAAAAATTGTATGATGTTTTGCATGAAAGTTTCCATTATAGTTTTCTAGAAAAACCCAGAACTGAGGAATAAATGGTGGTACAGCATATTTGTCCATGTTCCATTAGATCTCAGTAGTGGAATTGTAATAGAGTGCCAAGGGGTAATGCATGCATTTCGAATGAAGACACCTCTATCGGTCAATGCAACACTTTGAATGACTGAACATAATTTCCCCCCCCCTAAAACGAAGGGCACCTTAGTGGCGGAGGTGGCAGCGGTGATATTGATATACACAAGGAATGGAATAAATCAATTGAAATGTTAGCATATTTGATGTTTTAAACTATTGAATTATGTTTAATTTTAGATCAGTAGATTTCACCTTGTTGGTTTGAGCTGAAAGCTATCCATTCAATTCCCTGGCTTTTTCACATTAGATTAAATCAAGAAGCATTTTACATCCAAAATGAATTTCCAGTCTGCTGCTGCAAGGAGCTATTCTTTTTTCCCTTTCCTTTTTAAGTGTAATATTTATGGATCCAGAACTGTGTTCCCATGTTCATTTTTGATGTGCTTGCTTTCTGGATGTGTATAGCTCTCATTATTCTTTAGAAAACCAAATAATATCTCCTCTAAAGGATTTTGGCAGCAGAAGCAACTCCCAAATTATGCTGGATTATGCCCATGAAGTACAGCTGCCAAATGTCTCTTTAGGGATCAATCAGTCATTTCCCCAGCCTGTCATTTGTGCTAGCCTTGGAGGTAAGGTCTAAGCAGTCAGAGTATTCCCACTCACATAACAGAATGGGAAAGGAACATGCCAGAACTGTTATGATCACATGACCACTGAGCAAGCTCCAAGTTGATAGTCCCAGTGCACTGTTCCTGGCCAGCACAGGGTCTTCTTTTATATTATTAGTAAACACACAGCGGGGAAAATACATGCTGCTCTCAGAATCTTTGCAAGGTAATGTTAAAATACAGGTTGATTATCAAGAATCTATGTGTTTTCACATTCAGAGGGTGGGGGTACAAATTCCTCTTCAGTCCTTACTCACTTATAATGAGTACACTATTATGAGCCAGTTACGGTGAACTAGAAGCTAGCTTGGCATATGTACTGCACATACTACCGATTCATTCCAGAACACTGTTAAGGGTGTAAGCCTCTAGTTCAGTTGTCCCAGGGCTTATCACTAATGTGAATATAGTCCAGCATTCACAATGGATGGATACAAAGAAAAAGTTGACCCCAACCCTCTCTCCCAACATCCCCACACAAAGTAAAAAACAAACAAATAAAAACTTGTAATAAGTAATTTATTTAACAATTACAGAACTCAAAGGCAAAACTTTAAACTAATTCATAATGATAACCCAAATGGATTATTGAAGATCATTGGACAATTGGAAAATTAAGAACTAACACAAATGTAATTCTGAACATTTGTATACCTGTTTTGTCACAACACTCACAAATAAAGACTGGTTATGAACATCCAGCACTGAATGATTGAAGGTCACCAAGATGTGTCATGAAACTAAAATGGGCCACATGAACACCCCCACTCTTGGAGTTGGGGTGACTAGCCAGCACAAGAGGAGAAAGTGAAATGCCTAAGGTGGGAAGTTGTAAAATGAAACAAAACCTCTGGGGAATGCTTGTGGAATGCAAGAGTTCCATGAAAACCTGGTTCAAGAACACTGCTGTGAACCCTCAGGACTAGCGCAGATGTAGATTGTGTTCAGACATTACAGTAAACCATGTTTCAGCTTGTTTAGAATTATTAACATGAGCCTTGGGTTTGCATGCTCCCCTCTCCCATTCACATCCAAGGGTATACAACTTCTGATTCTGGTTTGAAATGTGGGATTTATTTTAAATCAGGGGTGCAAGTTCCAAATTTCTCCACTCAGGCCTGAAGAGGGGCTAGTGCATGAGCCCAAGGTTTGTGAAGTAATACAAAAAATCATGATTAAAGCATTGTTTAGCATGGTATCTTAACCCAGCTATACTCTAAAAGGGTTTTACCTGAATCAGGCACAGCTATATGCAAGGGTTATTTAGAGAACTCACTAGAGGTTCAGTGCTAAGAGGATGGAAGAACAAGTGTTTTATACATTTTGTCCAACAGTCTATAATTATACAAGTCTATAAGAATACTGATTCTCTCAGGCCTGCACAACATCCAGCCCGCGGGCCTCATCCATCCTGCGGGCATATTTTCTCTGGCCCATTGGGCTGTTTCCTGCCATTTTCTACCCTTCCTCCTCTTGCCACACCAACTCCTGGATAATAGGAAGGAGGGAGCTCCCATTCAGGGCTTTCTTCCCTCTCCCCTCCAAATGGCATGGAAGGAAAGAAGAAAGACCAAATGGGAGTTTCCTCCTTCTGCCCAGACTAGAACTGGCAAAAAATGAAGGATGTGTATGTGCCACCTGAGAGCCAAGAGGCATTCACCTGTGCGGTATGGGGCACCAGGCTGGCAGAGCAGCCAGTGCTGTCTGCCCCATGGGCATTACTACCACTGCTGCTGCTGCCTGCACCTGCCTTGTTGCCTCCTTGATGTGCTCAGTCGTTGGAGAACTCTTTTGCGAAGCTTGACCCATCCCCTTTCCCTCTCTCTCCCCCACTATTGGTAGTGAGTGTGTGCAAAGCTAATCGTGAGGGACCTGGATGGTTTATTGCATTTGTGGGGTGTATAAGCCAAGTGGCTGCCGGGAAGAGCTATAGTGTGTGCAGTGGAAGTTACTACTGGATTTGTAGGAAAGCAGGGCAGATTTGGCTATTGTGCAGGGATAGGATGGTGTAGTGAAATGGTTAAGAGCATGAGAAGTCCCCAGTTCAAAATCTCACTTCAGCCATGGATTTACAAGATGGTATTAGGCAAGCTTCTGCCTTAACCCCCCCCCATCTTCAATACAGAAATAATATTAGCCAACTTTCCAGCACTGTGTTAAGAATTATTGAGTTAAGGTGCATAAGGTGCTATATAAATGTCAAGTTGTCATTAAGTTGTTAAAATATATTCTTCAAAATAATGTTGATACTAAATATTTGAAATGCTCAATATGTTTCCATATGCTCAATGGAAAAATCATTTCTTGTTGCTTTATTGTTGCTAAATACCTACCAAATCCATGTGTTATACTTTTGAAACCTGTTATTTTAAAAATGTACAGTAGTTGCATTAGAATTGTTAAAAGAAGTGATCTTTAGTTTTTCATTGTGAAGCAAGTTTCAAGCAAACTGAAACTACAGAACCACTAATGAATCAGGCCACAAGTGTCATATGACTTGTCTGCATAAGAAGTTATTCCATAGGTTTTCATTTACAACGTGTCCTATGTGGGTCCAAGAATGGCCCAGCAATGGCTATGCCTTGTTAGGAGTAAATGATGAAAATGATGTTGGGGAGCTGTATATACTTAAGTCCCTAAGAAGAGCTCTGCACTATCTTTGACCATGGTCGACTCTGTGTTGACAAGAATACAATTTGATGATGACTACTATTGCACAGCTGCCAAACTGAAAAAAGCCACCAAACGTCAGTTGCATTCATCAAAGATAGTGCAATAAAACGCTTTCTTGAAGTCTTGGTGGGTATGGCTGTCTAGCGTACAAATATAATGTAGGGCATCTTTATCATTTTTAATGAATGTAAATACACACAACCTAATCTTCATTGCATTTTCCCTACAAAACTAATTATTTAAACCAGTGTAACAGATATTGCTTCCAGCTTGAACAAAATCCAGATTTCCCTTAGTGATAACAGTGCTACTTTCATTTCGTATATTGTTGGCTCCTTTGTGCTTTTCTATTGTTTCCTCACACCAGGCTGCGTGGCGGTTTTATTCTACTGATTCCAGACGAACAAACCTGACAGCCACCTGGCGATATTATGAAAGTATTCTTCCATCCCTCAGGCATGTATCAGTGCTATGAATGATACAAAAAAGCTATGACTTGTATTGGTTTACTAATATGCTTTTCAATTTTTGTTTCATTCCCTGCTCCCTCTTGCCTTTTTTTTTCTCTTTATCATATATCCTGCACGTAGTGTGTATGGCGTAGTTATGCGGCTGATGAGAAATCGGTTTCCATTGCTACCTGGAAGCCTCATTTGAAGGCCTTGCATACCTGCAGCCCTACAAAGTAGGTAAAAATATGGCAACTGGTGCTGTACTTGATATCTGTCCAAGCTTATTAAAAATAAATAAATCCGTGTGTGGTTTTTCTTGTTCTTTCTCTCTCTCTCCCCCACCCTGGTCCATTTCCTTTTAATTTATTTCATTAAGGAACTCAGCTAGCAAACAGGGTCAATTATACATCCTGCAACCATAATAAAACTAATTCCTATTTAATGTTGCTTCGGAAACAATATTACAATAAGACAGTAGACGATTTTTTTTAAACCCCCCCCCTCCCCCGCCCAGGACCACAAAAGGCTCCTGAAGTTGATCTTCTAATTGTATCCAGGCAAAATATTACCTGCGTTTGACTCTTTTAATGCTAATTCATCCTACTGCACATAGTAAGGGATATATTATTCACTGTGAATGTATAGCAGCTTACAACTGCTGACTCCCATTGGTTGCTCTTTTTTCAGAATAATTGTGTTTATAAATGAAAGAGAAAAGTTTTCTTCCACTTTGCCACTTGAATCCTCAGCTCTGTAAATCAACACCTCCTTTGAGGTCACTGGACCACACTAATTTATGTCTACCAAGGTTTTGGCTTGCAGCATTTAGTCCAGAAAAAGACTGAGCAATTGTTAATTCACTATAATCTCTTGCTGCTTTCGGTCTACAGTGCAATATTTTTAACATCAGTATATATGTCTTTGAACAGTAGCTTAAAATGTCACCATGTTATCCTTTTGATCAGTTTGAGTTCCATACTTTTCTTCTTCGTATGAGAAACCTATACAGGAGGGTTTCAGCATTAAATAATGTACAGGGGCTTATATTAATATGACCTCTCAGAAACATTCCTTATCTTCTGTGTAGCTTAGACTTTGCTGAATGCTGATTGTTCTTCTCATAAGCTAGATATATGTGGAGCTCTGGAGCAGTGGCACATGTAGGTAATTTTGGCACCCAGACTGCTCCCGCCGTGAGGCCCTCCCCACCATGAGGCCACCCCGAAACCTGCTTTGGGGGCCTCCTGCCACTGCCACATCACATCGATCCTCTAGTCCCCCCCCCCGCCTAATTTCAGCCACCATATGTGCAGCCAAGGGATGGCAGCAGGGGGGTGAGCCAAGCAGGGATCCTCTCAGTGGCGGTGGCAGCGGATAGAGCGAGCACTGGGCCTGTCCGTCCGGCCCAGCAGCTCTTCATAACTGTAAGGTGCACCAGCGCGCCTGCGCAGTTGAAGTAGATCATCACAAGCCTGTGACATCAGGTGGCAGGAGGACCCCCTGGCCATTTGGAGACCCCCATGGACCTTGGAGGCCACGGACTGGGGCTCCAAGGTCCAGGGGTAAGAACGCCTCTGCTCTGGAGACCCTTTTGACTGTGAGCAAAATATTGTTATTACTAATATCTCTAAGTGCAAGAAAGCAGGATAGTTATCTCATATGTGTGGAGCAGACTTTCATGCAACAGCGTAAAGAGAGAGAGAAAGAAAATCCATGTCACCATATTTCCACCATCTTCTCTTCCATTCTCCCGCAATTGAATAGGCACAGAAAGCTGATAGGTGAATTTCAAATGCTTGACAGGAACAAAGGTCCTAAGTGATCCAATGTTGCATATCAACAGCTTCAAGGGCCTTGTTCAGATGTAATGGCTAACTACAGTTAAAATTTATTGGCCAACGTTCTGATCCTTCTCTCCAAATTGCGCCGCAGACGTTCATCAAACCGCAGCCAGCCAAACTCCAATTGCAGGAGGGGGAGCCCCTCCCTGCTGCTCAGCCTCCAAGGCTGTTCCCAGCCAGCTCCACAGCCAGACTGTGGGCAAAGCATCACCGCATCAGTGGGGCAGCTGTGATTGGCTATGATTTTGAAGGGGCGTGCCAAGTGCCATCGTGCATTTCCAGAGTGCTCTGCCCACTGTCTGCAGGGGAAAGGGCATTGAAAGCCCTCTAAACGTCCTGTAATGCAGAGCTTCTTCTGCCCGTAGCCTTGTATCCTGAAAGCACCACACAATCACAAATTAATTCTCTGATGGTTTTGTGGCCCATGAGGGTGGAATTCTGCTTTCATTACGGGAGGGGCAGGAAAAATCAACATTAGATATGCTGATGGGGGAGGGCAAAGGATGCTGGGAGTTGGGGGGGGGTGTCTGTCCCACCATATCCAAGGAAGATGTCACGAGGGGTGACCCTGGCAAGGTAGTCCATCAAGATCCATCACGAATCTGCTGTCTGGCAGCTTGCTGCCCAGTGGGCTCACACTCTCATGAGAGGACCAGTCTTTTGGGGATATGGCTGTGCTGTGCCCATCCATTAAAGGGTGTTCCCCACCCATAGACTGTGAGCTCATGAGTTGAGCCACCCACTTAACCACCAATGAATGCAAGTTGAATAAAGTTCATACCATAGAGAATGTAACTCTCTATGGTGAGAAACTAGAAATGATTTTCCACTACCTCCCTTCCCTGAATCCCTCTGAAGCCTTGCATGCACCCCAAAGGAGATTCTGACCTCCCATGTGCCATTGCCTGGCCGTGGCTATGGAGTGAGCCAGCGTGGCCATGGAGTGAGCATTTTGTGTAAACATGCATTTACACAAATTCAAAACTCTCAGGTTCACTCCTTCTGTGCAATGTATGCAGATAAGCAGGTGTGGGGAATCATGAGAGAGCACTTTCCTCTTCTTCCCCAACCCTGGGGCAGTGGGGGCAACTGCAATGGCTGAAGGTGAGGGCGCAGGTGCAGATGGCCAGGCAGGGGATATTTCCGCAGCAGCTTGGCCACCATCCCCAGGATCAGGAAAGCACTCTCTGGGATACCCCTGCTCATCACTTTCCAACACTCAGCAGCACAGCACAGCTCTGCTTAGAGTATCCATGTCCTGACACTCTTGTGAGCAGGTGTAGTCTGTGTGGGGTATCACATAGGAAGAATCGTTCCCAAAACTGGATCAATCATGATCCTGCTGGCCCTGCTAATAAGTAAGCCTGGGTTGCAAACCACACAACCCCGGGAAGTGGATGGGCCCCATTTATTCATCATTTCTTTATTAAAAACAAACTAGCTCCCCCTGGAGCTTCCCCACCCTCTTCCCCTTTGCTGACTTCTACACACCCAAAGGCCATCTAGACGCTCCCTATGTCCGTGCCCGGGTGCATGCGTGGAGGGGAGGTAGGGGTAGCCATCAGGACACCTTTAAACCCATTCAAAATTCCCGAGTCCTGGTCCATCGCTGTGCTGTATGCAGATCTCGAATGCACGGATTAGAAGGAGAGGGGAGTCCCCATTCTCCAACCATCCTCGGACAGCAGGGTGGCTGTTCCGGGGAGATGGCAAGAGTGTACATGTGCATATGGGTGGGCAAGCTGGCAAGGGTCATGGTTTCACAGCAGCTTGTCTGTGGTCCCCAAGACAAGGCAAGTAGTCTCTGTGGTACCACTCCTCGTGGCTGCCATCCAGAAAATAGCCTTGCACTATTTAGAGCACCCATGGCCTGACACTCCCGTGAGGGAACTAATAGTGAGAGAAGGGATGTTTTGTTATCTGGCATCATTTCAGATTTGTCCGGGCATTTATCTCCCCTCCCCTCTGATGGGCCTTCTCATGAGTTGTCTGTGGATGAGGGGGATCCCCATGGCCTTTTGCTCTTATGCCTGACAAGTGAGTCCTGAGATGGATTTCTGTTGACCCAAGATTGCCCCTGGTGACCCTTGATCATGGGTAAGCCGGGAGGGGCATGAACCCCCCCAAAGGGGGACTGGTCCCTTTCCCCAACCTTTCTGTGAGAAAGATAGAACTTGGCACCTCCAGAATCCCTGCTTGTGGCAGACCCTCAAACCTGGACAGGAACACGCCCCCCCCTTTGCTCCCCGGCTGGAGAGGGGATGCCCTGCTCATGCTGGCTATACCTGCCATGAGGGGGCCGTTTGCCAGGGCATACCCACTTGTGTGGATGGTATAGACCAGACCTGCTCAACTTAGCCCCCCCCCAGATGTTTTTTGCACTACAACTCCCATAATCACCAGCTACAGTGGCCAGTTGCCAGGGATTATGGGAGTTGTAGGCCAACATCTGCAGGAGGGCTGAAGCTGAGCAGCCCCGGTGTAGACACGGATCAGGCACAGCCATTCAAAGTTCCCCAGCTCAGTCTGGCAGGGCACTATATCTCCCAGTGCAAGGAATCTCAGGAGAGGAAAGCTCTGGTTTCCAGCTGCCCCAGAACACTGTGGCTGGGGGCACATCTCCACATGGATGTGCAGGCTGGCAGGGTGCAGGATTTGATAGTAGACTGGCAGCAGTCACCAAGGCTGGGACAGCACTCACCCAAGTTCCCGTTCCCACGGCTTTCCTGCATGGTGCATCCTGCCTCAGTATCTAGTCCCCTTAGGCTGCCACACTCATGAGAGAACAGACTGTGGGATAATACGCTGTTTCAGCATTCATTGAGAGTACCACCTAGTACCACTAGAGTACCATTTCATGCATTTTACATTAGTCCTCACAGTCTGCTCTACTCCCTAAGCCTAGGGACTAATAAACCCCAAGGGGAAGGGGCTGAACCCCCCCTTCCCCAACCTATATGCTTGGGTCTGCCTTTTATACCTGCCCCTGCCATCCCCCAGGCATTTGTTCCGCTCCCAGTGCTGTGATGGGGTCCCCTGCTTATGGTGCCACCTGGAGTGTTTGTATTTTGTGAAAATACATCACTGTTGCTCCCTTCTCAGAGAGCAAAGCACTTAAGTGCCCGTCCTGTCATCCCATGCCCTTTTCCTACAGCTTGCCAGTTGGGGGGAGCAAGGGGCAGAGTGGGAAGACAGACTGTCCCCGAGCGACTGTACAGCTCAACAGACTGACATGTCTAGGATGGGGCATGCCGGCGTCCCTGTAGCCTGGCAACTCCATAGCTAACAGGTGGGGTATGGCTAGTTTTCAAGAGGCTGCCAGCGAGAAGTGCCGAAAGCATGGAGCAGTCACATCCTTGGGTGGGTCTGCACTGCCACCTCAATGATTGCAGTTTGAAAATTGGTGCAAAACCATGGTTATAGCTACACCAGCAGTCGGACATAATGCTTTGGTGGCAAAACCTCAGTTCTCAGCGGTGAACCTTAGAGATAACCAAAGGTTCAAACTGGCGTTTTGCAAGGCAAACTGGATGTAGCTTTCGGCCTGTAACCATGGTTTTGCATGTTCGGGCATAACCAAATTAGACCCTCAGCCATGGTTAACTGTGGTTAGCCATTACGTCTGAATGCGGCCAAAGTAAAAACAGTTTGCAAACTTCTCAGAGGACAGAAATAATGTTTAGTAGTTAGTTGTAACTAACTTGTCCTATTAATTTTGATGTTCTGTTAATTTCCTTTCATCAAGTAATTTAGACAGGATATCAGCCAATTATTTTAAGAAATAGTATTTAGGCAAATAGACATTTGTACTTGAAGACATTTTTTCCATCAATTATGCTGGAGTTATGTAAAACCAGAGTCTGTCTAAAGTATATTGCAGGCGAAGGAAAACAGAACATTGAAAATTATCTGGCATTAGTTCTTTGGTGTGACATCTCTGGTCCCATTCAAACCTGTTTCATTGCTACCTACATCTAATAAAAGCCTACTGCTTTCTGTTAGCTATGTGTCAGCACTTCATTTTGCCTAAATAAAGGCTTTGCCAACTCATCTGTGGTGGCATGTTTTAAACACGTTGAGCATGCACTTGAATTTTTTCTAATGTCACTATTACACATCCCTGCTTGAATGTTTTGTGCTTGCTTTATGAAGTGTTGTTATTAAACATATTAATGTAATTAACACAGCCAATTGTAATTTAGTACATATCTAACACTATTTGTAACCACATCATGATAGTGACTGCCAACATAACAAATTTCTTCCTTCCCTAAACCTTCTCTTTTCCATTCTCTGAAACCTGAAGGAAAGAACAAGGGGAAACATCTAGCAGGTTTGTGGTGTTTATATTTGATTTATATTTATATATTTAAAATCTAAAATGCTATTTGGGAACACGTATGCATTTTTGGGAGTGCAGACTCAAAATGCATTGGCATGATGCCAAGTAAAAGACCATGATTGGATCCAAAAGGGAACTTTTAAAATATTATAATTTCTAATAGTCAAATTCTTATAATAAATGGGACAGAATGTTGCTCAACATCCTCCACAGATGACTAGTAATATTTACCTCCTTAATATTAGATTCTGCGGTAAAATGGGTGGCCAAGCAATAAGCCCCAATGAATGCTAGCATGAGAGCTGGATTAAGACTGTAAAGATATCTATTTTTAGGTCACAACTCATGATACATCCAAAACAAGTTGGCACTTTCTTAAAGAACATGGGCAGGAATTCAAATTTAACAATGCTGCAACAGATACAAAATACCATTTTGTATATTTCATGAAATAGCTAAACATTAAGTAAAATGTTATTTTTAATTCTTTATTTATTTAATACATTTATATACCGCCCCATAAAAAAGTCCTGCAGTTCACAATATAAAACAATTAAAATAATTAAAACCATTTAAAATACAGTAAAAACTCTAAAACCAAAGCTTTAAAACTCTAGATTAAAAGCCTGACTAAACAGGTATGTTTTTAGGTCCTTCTTAAAAACATTCAGAGAAGGGGAAACTCTAATTTCATTAGGAAGTGCATTCTAGAGTCCTTGGGCAACTCTAGAAAAGACTCTGTATCGAGTCGCCACCAACAGAACCGGTGACAACCACAACTAGAACTCCACAGATGATCTTAACAGGTGGTGGAGTTGATGAAGAAGAAGGCGCTCTCTTAAATGTTACTGTAGTTTAGAAAGTCTCAGATACATGTTATGGGGAAACCAGCATTTACCCATCATGACCCTCCTTCCATAGCACACTGTAATATTAATCTTTCACAGTGAAAGACCCCTCTTTCAACAAAAGATCCATCTTTATTTATTTGTATTTCTCTGTGTAAACCGCTTTTTTGTTGAAAAGCGGTATATAAATATTCTTAGTCATCATCTAGATCTTGGAGTCACATCTATTACAACATAGTTAAATACAAATTTCTGTCCAACACTTCAAGGGAGTGTCATTTTGTTTTGAATGTAACATGAGTTACATTCATTTAACTTAGTTGAATAAAGTTCATTCATTGTCAGACAATCAGAATCTAGTTCAATATCTGTTGACTGTGGCTGTCTAGCTATGTATTGGAAGGATGCAAATGATCTAGGTATGAGTAGGTTAATCAACTTTAAATTTATCTGGAATATTGTAACAGAAACTTTTAAAAAGCTACCTAGGAATGGGCCACATGATTGCAAGAATTTCTTTCTATCTTTGATGTACGAGCTTTATGGTTTTTCAAACAAATGATCTCCCATGTGCATATCTGAGGTGAGGAAGCAGCTTTCCTGTGTGCTCACTTTGCCCTTGAGACAAAGAATAACTATTACTGCTTAAGTACACTGATGAAAAGGAAGGAATGAGAGAATATTTCTTCCTACTTAGAAGGCAGTCATGACAAACTATAAAAACTAGAATATAATCTAGTCCCAATAACTAGCCACCATCATCCAAGATCTAGCTGCAAAACAGAAATTTAATACAGCCTTACAACTAGAGCTGTAACCCAATTAAATAAATCTCAATCAATTGTATAAAATGTAGTCTATTAGTAAACTAAATCAGCATAAATTTGATATGAGAAAAAAGCATTTGAAGAAAAAAAGCATATTTTGTTTAAGTGATGCACATCTGTATTGCAACAGGCATCATCTTAGAAGAGACATTCCCCCTTCTCTCAGTCACAGGAGCAAATGCTTCTTTTTAAATGGCATTTGTCATCTACAGTTTTTACACATGCTTATATTAAAAACAATTGCCATGATTTTCCAATTCTAATACAGTCCCATGTGCTAATGTTTAAAAGAAAATGGAAGGAAATTATTGTTTCCATTTGTTACTCACCACCAAACATGGACTTGTTTTTTCCCCTCACTTTCTTTGCCCCTGAATTGCCTGAACAAGGAGAGCTACTGCTAGTTAGTACAAATTCCATAATTTGCCTTGGCAGGAAGCAGGAAATAGTTTTCTTGCTGGTAAGGTTAGGAACTGCTGGCACTTCTATTCTACAGTGTGCTGTACATTAGGATGTAGGGGCAGGCGGTTCATTGACTGGAATGATTGTCCAACCATTCTAGGCTGATTTGAGCCTATTTGGGAAGAGGAGAGGATGGGATTTCATGACTGGGGGGCAAAAAAAAAAAAAGCAGCTCTATGAAGAAGGTATTATTTGTAAAAACGCCCCCATTTTACCTCTAAAAGGTATATCTCCATGTACTATACACACCATGGGCTGAGGCTGTTATTAAAGGCAGGTGGGGAAGCATATTATAGTTGGGAAATGAAATAAAACGTTTCAAAAATCTGCTGACCAGTTAACCTTTCTAGTCAACCAAAATGTTTTAATCTATTAATCTAACCAATTAATCAACTAAATATTGCAGCTCTACTGATAAAAATTTTTGGATTTAGCATTACATATGAAGTTTGAAAACACTAACTGTTATGGCCTTTTGCTAAATAAACAGTTATACACACTTTGGGTAGTTCTACAGCTTGTAGCTTTCATTTTGATCGAGTTGCGTTATTCTGCTCACATATACCTGTCTTCTGTTTGCTCTGTTACTTTATATACATTCACTCCTTTGGCTATTTAAACTTGCGGAGGCAGAATTTTTTGCCTATCCTACCTATTCCACATTTGAGATTTGCCTCTTTGTAGAGTGGAGAGCCATGCTGTTTCATGCATGGTAAGCTTCCATCATTTTGAATTTCCTTGCAAGAGAATGAGGCTATTCACACGATGGGAGGAAATCGGGCTAGTGGAGGCTAGCCCGATTTCCTCCCATCGTGAGAACCACTGGGCTCGGCTGCGAGCCCGGTGGTTCTTAAGCGAGTCACTCGCTAAAGTACCCCTGCCCTAAGCCCAGGTTAGCGGAGCGAGCGCTCCGCTAACCCGGGCTTTCCGATCGTGAGTTGACGCGGCTCCTCATGAGTAGACTCACGAGTAGACTCCCGACCGGGAGGCTGAAAAGCAGCCTCCCGGCTCGGGGGTCTCTCCAGCATGCCCTGCGTGCTCGTGCAGGGCATACTGGAGCTTCCGGGGGCCACATGGCCCCCAATCCCCCCAGCCCCTGCCAGCTCCATAACAGAGCCGGCAGTCGTGTGGGCGGCTGGTTTGGCTGCCCAGAGCAGACTGACTGCTCATCTGCGGGGAGAGCGGGTTTAGCCCACTCTCCTCTCAAACCCCATCCAGGCTTTTCTCACTAATCATGAGAAGAGCCTCAATATGTCATTGCTCCCATTTTAGAATACCACTTTTTCACTCATTAAGCTGCCTTTAAATTTGGAGGTTCCATCTAACTATCATGGCTAATAGCCAGTGACAGACCTACTTTCCATGAATGTTCCTAATTGTTCTAAACCTGGTGATGCTTAACATATCATTGGAGGTTATGTATCCCCCTACTTACTAAAATAGCAGTTTCAGAGGCTGAGGCTGTGCTGAACAAACAGGGAGGGGGTATTTATGTCAGAGTACCATTCCACTTACGGAAGTACCAACGAAAATGTCCTCCCCAAAGCTGTTATAAGTCCCAGGAGGGAATAATAGCATTATATTGCACTTGAACCAAGATGGAACCAGATTGCTGATGCTTAAAATAAAAAAAAAGATTGCAGAGCAGCTTTTAAAATAATGCGTGGGCATTTTTCACACAGCAGGCTTTACCGCGAGTTTACAGTGAGGCTTTACTGCACGTTTGAAGTCGGTCCCAAAAAACTGATGTAAAAAGTGGATTTTAAAAAAAAACACCTCTGGATATAAATCTGGCTACACTTTAATGCACAATGAAAAACCTGAATCTTGTGTGAAGTGCTCCCCGATAGCTGGCAGGGACTTCACGGTAAATCTGGGCAATATGTGAATGCACACCTTCCATTCCGGAGGAGATGCGAGCTAAGGGCCTTGAGTGAAAAACACCCTGTGGGGTTGCCAACAGGAATTGGGTGGTATCTCATTCAACAAGCAAAATCCCCTGAGGTATGAGGGTGGAAAGGTTTCAGATCAAGGGGACAGAGTAGAACCAAGAGTAGAGCAAAAGGAAGCACATGACAGCTGGTCAAAAAGATCAAATGACAGTAAGGGAGATTGCAGACGCTGACGCCAAGTAAGAGACTCAGCATATAGGTGTATATACACCAATCTCAGAAGCCTCCGAGCCAACATGGGTGAGCTGGAGTGCTTGGTTGCTAATGAAAACAAAGATATAGTGGGCATAACAGAAACCTGGTAGAAGGGTGAGAACCAGTGGGACACTGTTATCCCTGGACATAAACTCTACAGAAAGGTCAGGGAGGGGCGGATTGGGGGAGGAGTAGCACTGTATGTTAGAGAAGGGATAGAATCCAACTAACTAGAAAACCTAGGATGACCAGAGTCCTCCACAGAAACATTATGGGGTGACAATAAGAACTGAAAGGAAATATGTTACCACGGATGTGCTATCACTCTCCAGATCAAGACGCTGAGAGTGACCTGGAGTTGGAGAAGCAAATCAGAGAGGCATCAAAGAAAGACAGAGCTGTAATAATGGGTGGTCTTAATTACCCTCACATACACTGGGCAAATTCACATGTGGGTATTGTTGGAGAGGCCAAATTGCTAGACATGCTAAATGACTGTGCCTTAGAACTGATGGTTGTGGAATGAACGAAAACAAAGCAACCTTGGACTTAATCCTGAGTGGTGCCCAAGACCTGGTGCAAGATGTCAGACTTGCAGAACCACTGGGGAACAGTGACCATAGTGTGATCCAGTTCAGCTTATATGCGAGTAGAGCATTGCCAAGGAAGTCCAATACAGATGCATTTGACATCAGAAGAAGGAACTTCTCAAAAATGAGGGAACTGGTACAAAAGGAAGCTGAAAGGGAAGGTCTGGAGGGTCAAATCACTGCAGAAAGCAAGGGTCATATTCAAAACCACAATAATAGAAGCCCAGTTGGTCCTTCTATACCAAGAAGGAGGAAAGGTAACACCAAGCTCAGGAGGACACTAGTGTGGCTAACAAGTAGAGTCAGGGAAGCTATAAAAAGGAAGACTTCCTTCAGAAAATGAAGTTCTATCCAAATGAAAAGAACGTAAAGGAACATAAACTCTGGCAAAAAAATGCAAGGAGACTATGAGGCTGTGAAAGGTGACTTTCATCTATGGTCTTCCAAGACCAAACCAAACAAGTTATCTGTTGGACAAAACTAGCTAGTGACTTATGATAATGAAGCAGTGGACCTCATCTATTTGTAGCTCTTAAAGAGCGTAGAGCCTAACTGGGTTCTCCCCACAGACGAGCAAGGAACTCACCCTGGACTGCCGGATCAGCCACACACATGACTACTGGCTCCGTCATGAAGTCAGCAGGGGCGGCAGGGATTGGGGCCGCTCAGCCCCCAAAAGCCCCAGCATGCCCCGTGTGAGTGTGTGGGGCATTCTGGAGGGATCCCTGATGCTGGGAGGCTTGCTGCAACCTCCCAGTCAGGGCTCAACTCGTGAGTCACTGCAGCGCAGAGCCACACCATGGCATCCCACGATCTTGAAAAGGGGGTTAGCGGAGTGAGTGCTCTGCTAACCTTGTTTTAGGGGAGGGCTACTTTGGTGGGCTAGCCACCGTAGAACTGCCAGGCTCACCTGCTAGCCCGGTAGTTCTCATGATGGGGGGAAACCAGGCTGGGCTCCTTAGCCCGGTTTCCCCGCATTGCAAGAATAGCCTCAATAACAGATGCAAAAAGAGAGTTTGGGGAGTATATAGCTAGAAATGTCAAGGGGAATAACAAAAACTTATTTAAATATATTTAATGTGAACCGCCCTGAGTCATTTTTGGAAAGGCGGCATAGAAATCAAATCAAATAAATAAATGAAATATATTAGAAGCAGAAAACCAACCAGGGAGGCAGTTGGACTCTTAGATGATGAGGGCCTGAAAAGGATAATTAATGAGGATATGGAGATTGCAGAAAAGCAGGACTGGTTCTTTGCATCTGTCTTCATGGCAGAGGATACTGACCATATACCCGCTCTAGAACTGAGCTTCTCAGGATTGGAGGCTGAAGAACTGAGCCAAAACTGAGACAAGAGATGATGTTCTAAACTGTCTTGAAAAACTAAACATTAACAAATTGCCAGGGCCAGCTGGCATCTACTCAAGAGTTCTGAAGGAACTCAAATGTGAAATTGCTGATCTCCTAGCAAAAATATGTAACTTGTCTCTACAATCAGGCTGTGTACCAGAGGGCTGGAAATTAGCTAATGTAACTATGATTTTCAAAAAGGGATCCAGGGCGAACTGGGAAACTACAGGCTGGTTAACTTAATGTCTGTGCCAGGTAAATAGATGGAACATAAGAACAGCCCTGCTGGATCAGGCCCAAGGCCCTTCCAGTCCAGCATCTTGTTTCACACAGTGGCCTACCAGATACCTGAGAAGCCCACAGGCAAGAAGTGATGGCATGACCTCTCTCTTGCTGTTTCTCCCCTGCAACTGGTATTTAGAGAAAAGAACACTTAAGGACAACATTGTTAAACATATAGAAGAACAGTAACTGGTTGAAAGACAGGAAACAGAAGGTAGAAATAAATGGGCAGTTTTCACAATGGAGGCAGGTAGGGACCCCAGGGATCTGTATTGGTACTGGTGATCTTTAACTTTTTCATAAAAGATCTAGAAGTTTGGGTAAGCAATGAAGTGGCCAAATTTGCAGATGATACTGAACTATTTAGGGTAGTGAAATCCACTACACATGGTGAGGAGCTTCAAAAGGATTGATCCAAACTGGGTGAGTGGGTGACAAAATGAAAAACAGTGAAATGACTTGATTAGCAAACCAGAGGTTGCCAGTTCAAGTCCCCGCTGCTATGTTTCCCAGACTTTGGGAAATACTTATATCGGGCAGCAGCAATATAGGAAGATGCTGAAAGGCATCATCTCATACTGCACAGGAGGTGGCAATTGTAAAACCTTTCTGTATTCTACCAGACAGCCACAGAGTTCTGTGGTAGCCAGGAGTTGACACCAACTCGATTGTACTCTTTGTTTTACTTTTAAGCAAGTGTACAGTGATGCATATTGGGCAAAAAAACCCTGAATTTAGAGATATAATGATGGGGTCTGAGCTATCAGTGACTGACCAGGAGAGAAATCTTGGGGTTGTGGTGGGCAGCTTGTTGAAAATATCAACCCAGTGCATGGCAGCTGTAAAAAGGCAACTTCCATGCTCAGGATCAATAGGAAAGGGATTGAAAATAAAAATTCTAATATTATAATGCCCTTATACAAATCTATGGTGTGGCCACATTTGGAGTACTGTGTACAGTTCTGGTCACCATATCTTAAGAAGGACACTGTAGAACTGGAAAAGATGCAGAAGAGGGCAACCACCTTATGAAGCAAGGCTACAGCATCGGGGGGGGGGTTAATTTGGAAAAGAGGTGATTACGGGGAGACATGATAAAGGTGTATAAAATTATGCATGTAGTAGAAAGAACAGACAGGGAGGATTTTCTCTCTCTCACACACTACACTAGAGCCAGGGGTTGTCCCATGAAACTGATGGCCAGGAAATTTAGGATGAACAAAAGGAATTATTTTTTCACACAGCGCATAATTATTCTTTAGAAGTCTCTGCCATGAAATGTGGTGATGGCCACTAGTCTGAATGGTTTTAAAGGGGCTTAGACAAATTCATGAAGCACAGGTCTATCAATGGCTATTAGTCTGATGGCTATAGGCCACCTCCAACCGACCTCATCTGTTTGTAGATCTTAAAGAGTGTTCTACATATAGCACATAAAATGTGGTTTTTAACATCTTTCTTATTTATTTATTTATTTGATATCTATACTGCCTTTCCAAAAGTGGCTCAGGGTAGTTTACATTAAAATGAAAACAACTAAAATCAATTAACAGTTAAAATCAGAAACTATAAAAACAACTTAAAAACATTAACAATTATTATTTATTCAATTTTGATTTCTATACCACCCAATTAAATTAAAACATTTAATTAAAACATTTAAAAGTTTTTTAAAACCCTGGAATGCCAGGCCAAACAGATAGGTTTTAAGGGCTCTCCTGAAGGCCAATAATGAACTCAGATTACAAATTTCTGCTGGGAGTGCATTCCATAGCTCAGGAGCAGCTACAGAGAAGGCCCGCCTCTGAGTCGCCACCAAACGTGCTGGTAGTAACTGAAGACGGAGCTCCTCAGATGACTTTAACGTACAGTGGGGATCATGCAGAAGAAGGTGTTCTCTAAGATAACTAGGACCTAAGCCATTCAGGGCTTTAAAGGTAATAACCAGCCCTTTGTATTTTGCCCGGAAACATATCGGCATCCAGTGCAACTGTTTCAAAACAGGCATAATATGATCTCTCTGGGTTGCCCCAGAGACCAATCTGGCTGCTGCATTTTGAACTAACTGAAATTTCCAAACTATGTACAAAGGCAGCCCCACATAGAGCGCATTGCAGTAGTCAAGCCGGGAGGTTACCAGCTGATGCATCACTGTTTTGAGGTCATCCTCTTCAAGGAATGGACACAACTTTCAAATCAGCTGAAGCTGGTAGAAAGCACTCCTGGCCATATCCTCCACCTGAGATACCAGGGTGAGGCCTGGGTCCAGGTGTACTCCCAAGCTGTGTACCTGCTCTTTCCAGGGGAGTGCAGCCCCATCCTGCACAAGAAGCTCTAACTCACCCCTCACATTCTGAGCCCCTACAATGAGCACCTCCGTCTTGCTTGTATTTAGTTTCAATTTATTATCTCTCATCCATTATCTCTCATTACTGCTTGTAAGCAGGCATTTAGGGAATGAATGCCATTTCCTGATGTTGAAGATGAAAAGGAGAAGTTGATTTGGGTGTCATCAACATACTGATAACAAAATCTCCTGATTTTGTGCCAAATAAATTATTTATTTATTTAAAATATTTCTAAGCAACACCTTATGTCCCTACAATGGAATCTCCACAGTAGGTAAAAAAATAATATTTTCAGGGAGAACATGAGCAAAAATGGGATTCTAATTTCTAGGCCAGTTTTCTTCATTGCAAGGCCTGGGAGCCAGAGGTGGCTCCCATTGACCCTAAGTGTGGCTCTCTGTCTAATTGTGAAGCAGAATCCTTAGCCCCCCTGGCAAAGTACAGAAGCAACCATTCACACTGAGTGGTGCTGTGCTTTGCCCAACACTGACGGGACTCCTTTCTGGGAACTGGAGCCCTCTCAACCCCCAATGCCATCTTGGAAAATGCACATGGAATCCTGAGAAGTGTAGTTCTTCCCAGTGCTTTCCCCATAGGACTCTATGGATAAAGCACTGGGAAGGACTACACTTCCTAGAACCCTTTGTGCACCTTCCAAGATGGCACTGCAGTTTAATAGGGCTCTGTTTCTCATAAAGGTCCCTATTTCCCTTTGCACTGGGAGAAGCATAGCACTGTGCTGAGGTTAGCTTGGTGAGAAATGACTCTCACATTGGAGGATCTCTAACATTGGAGGATTTTTGCCAAAGTAAGTCTCACTTGAGGAAGAAGAAGAAAAGACCCCTGTTCTATGCCAAAGACATGATGTAATAACACTGTTTTTACATGACATCAAAATGCTGCCAGTTGAGCTTCTCAGGGCAGAGAGTTCCAAGCCTGAGCATGACAGGCCTGGGACACATCTCGTGAAGGCCCTGTCCTGACATACCCACCAGCTGAGCCTCTGCTGGTGATGGGACACAGAGGAAATCCTCCACTGAAGACCTAAATGGCTGGGCAGAATCATGTGGGGATAGGCAGCCCTTCATGTACCCTACTCTCAAGTCATTTTAGGCTTTAAAAGGTGATAACCATTACTTTGAATTGGACTTGAAGACAAACCAGCAGTTAATGAAGTTGGAACAACTGCAGAGTTATGTGATCTAAAGAACCAGCCCGTCAAATCTCTTGTTGCCACATTTTACACATTTCCAAATACTTTTCAATCACAGCATCACTTCTTAAAGTGTGTTGCAGTAATCTGACCTGGATTTGACAAAGGCATGTGGATAGCAGTCAGATCTAACTTCCAGGAAGAAGGATACAGGTTGTGCACCGGCCAAAACTCTGCAAAAGCACTCCTGGCCACAGTCATTATTTAGGCATCCGGGAGCACTCACAGACTGCAAAATGCTTCTTCAAGGAAAGAGCAACCCCCCTACAAAACAGGCTGTACATCTAATCCCGGATCAGCTTTTTTTACTAACAAACAGGACCTGTACTGTTTGGATTAAGTTTCAGCTTGTTCATCTACATCCAGTCTATCACTGATTTCAGACACCAGTTCAGGACCTCTATTGCCTCCCTGGAGATTTATGACAATGAAATATAGAGCTGGATGCTATCCACATATTGATGGCACCGAATCCCAAACCTCTGGACAATCTCTCCCAGTGGTTTCATATAGATGTTGAGTAACATTTGTCCATTGTGACTGCAATGTTCTGCAATTACAATGTTCTGCAATTACAAACAGTGATGGGCTTTTCCCTTTAAATTCTCTTTGTTCTGACTGCACTGCTAAGTCATCTGCATGAAATACTGGCTGACATCCAGACTAAGTTACTCAGGAGTTACTTTAAAGGGCTACTTAATTTCAGTGGGACTACTCAGGAGTAACTTAGTCTAGATGTCAGCCACTTAGCTAGTTAAGTTCCTTCACTCTTTCAATTAAAATGCATTTGTATTAGGGTCACTTTTCACAGTATTATTACTATATGGAGATGGCTTAAAATGAAACTGCTTTCCCAATGTTAGCTCCTCTGTGTGGCAGTTTCCTTTGTGAGTACCAGCTCTCTGTATAGCTCAGCCTCCACTATGTGGTATGTTTCCATGCCACCAACATATATTCCTGGTGCTGGCTTGAGCGAAGGGTAGTGGTGAGGACAAATCACATGGTGACACATGAATATGGTGAGCCCCCAAAGCAACTTGCTGTATGTTACAATTGTCACATAAATAGTGGTGTTTTAAGAAGCTGTCCTTAGTCAAACAGTGCACAGGAACAATGACTCTGTTCAGTCTTAAGTCTCTCAATAAACATAACCTGTAATATTAACAGATTGTCTTAATCCATGGTGATTGCTTAATAAGTGTTTTAGATTATCTGCATTTTGTGGTTGTGATATATTAAAAAAAAAATAGGATAGTGACTTTCAAATAGGATAACGTTTCTTTACAGACATGCTAATATGGGGATGTCTCCTGAATCTCATATAAAAATTTTAATAGTAGTATTCCATTAAGCAGCTCACTTATTAGGTAGTGTTGTTATTTTCCCCCAACCTACTTGAAGTAGTTTGTTTTAAAACCCTGTTTAAAGATTCACATTTCCCTCACAGAACAAAAACACTCTCCCATTGGCTGAGGTGATTATGACATCAGTGCTACTCAACCTCCCTGCAGCCTTCTGATATGTTTTGTGCTGATTACTGAAAATGAATGGGGAAGGATTTGTAAAAGGAAATCCAGGAAATCTGCCATTTGTAGATTCCTGCATGGTCGCAAATTTCTTCGCTAGCAATGAAGATTATGTTGGAGTGGAGATGAGGGGAGTAAAGACCACAAAGTCTTCTGTTTCTGTTGGAGCTGGTAAATTCTGGTGAAATTTAACCCCATGGAATGAGAAATCTATTGAAAATAAAGGGCAACTCTTATTATAGGGGGGTGCACAGAAGCACAGAGCTGCGGTCCGGCACTGGGGTGGGGGGTTCCATTAAGGGTGGGGGAGGGTTTACTTACCCCTCCCGCGCTTTTCACCTTTGGCGCCGTATTTACTTTAGAAATCGGGCGGCAGGATACCTTCCTGCCACCCCTTTCTCCCCGCTTGGCTGCTCCGCCTCCTGTTAGAAATCGGGCGGCAGGATACCTCCCTGCCGCCCCTTTCTCCCCACTTGGCTGCTCTGCCTCTTGGCTTCTCAAAAGCCTTTTGCAGCCAAGCAGGGAAAGGGGCAGCAGGGTGGTATCCTGCCGTCCAATTTCTAACAGAGGCGGAGCAGCCAAGCGGGGAGAAAGGAGTGGCAGGGAGGTATCCTGCCGCCCAATTTCTAACAGCAGCAGCCAAGCGGGGAGAAAGGGGCGGCAGGGCGGTATCCTGCCCCCCGATTTCTAACAGGAGGCGGAGCAGCCAAGCGGGGAGAAAGGGGCGGCAGGGAGGTATCCTGCCGCCCGATTTCTAAAGTAAATACGGCGCCAAAGGTGGAAAGCGCGGGAGGGGTAAGTAAACCCTCCCTCGCCCTTAATGGAACCTCCCACCCCAATCTTTCCGAACCGAACCGCCCCGTGTCCGGACCGGTCCGGAGGCTTATAGAATGGCCTCCAGACCGGGCCGGGCACATCACTATATTATTACACTTGAATTATTTAACCCATGAGTCTGAGGTAAACAGAGACATAGGCCTCATGTAGGCCTTGGCTCCCTAGCTGTAACAGTGGCTTTTCCTTCATTTTACCTCAGAATGCTAGGTCTCAGTGCTCTTATTTGGCTTTTACAACCCTCCATTCTTGTATCTCATAAGCAGAAGGGGCTGCCAAGTTTCTTGTAAGGGCCAGAGAGCCCAGGACTTTCAGGCATGACCAGTGTTCTCTCTCATTTTTTTCATCTGTGTGTGGAATGAGTTTTGTTCTGGGTGGCAGTATCAAGGCAGTGTGTGCGCACATGCATTCAGAGTGGGGCCTTCCTGTTTCAACCTGAGTGGGATCTAAAATTAACTGAGCGGACATCATAAAATTTGTGAGCGTGTACACATGCGCACGCCTTGGAACAGTGGGAATGACAGGCAGACATTCTTAACCCCAAAACCACTTTCTAGGTAGCAAAATTCTGTGCTACAACGTGTGCTTGAAGAAAGAAGCAGGTTAAGTTTTTACCATATTTTTGCACCAAGAACCTGTGGGTTGTACAGTATTTTACCAAAAGAAAGGGAGGGTGCAGGAACTGAAAGGGTGCGGGTTGTCTAGCCACACTCCACCACCACTCCTCCCTCCCACCATTGCTTGATATCTACTCTCCAGGTGCAGGGCTGGGGCAAGTGGGACTTCCCATCAGGCAAACTCCACCACCACTCCCCACACTTAGTATCCAACACTAAGAGGTGACCAAACTTCCTAGCACCTAGCTGGATACTAAATGAGAGGCACTCTTGTGCACCTGCACCCAGATTAGGCATTGGGTGCAGGCACCTCTTGGTGCTGGATACTAGGCAGTGGTGGGTGTGAGGAATGGCAGCAGAGTTTGCCTGAACCCCAAGCATATCCCATCCCCTCACTTGCTCTGAGGACGTAGGGCATCCCCTCCCCTGCCCGCCTCCTTAGAGCGAGTATGTAAAAGGTACAGAAACATTGTTAAGAGGAGGGGGCAAGGATGTGGGGAGCAGCTAAGTGCAAGATTTCTAATTTATTTTTAACAAGAGCCGCTCAAAACTGCAGACTCTAAACAGGTGCGGGCACCTGCCATGGGAGGGTTCTTGGTGTGGAAATACAGTAAATGTATTATAGAAGTTATATTGATGGTTTGGTGGTTATTCTATAGTGCTGGTCGCTACTTGTATCTTAGGGGTGTTGTATGTTTTTGTTGGCTGTTCAGATTGTCATAAATGAATAGATTTATTGACAGGCAGACATCAAACTGGTGCAACTTTACCTACAATACAAGGATAGTAAAATGAAGCAAGAGGCCACTGTCATATAGAAGCAGCAACACTAAGACCATTTAAGGCCTATGTGACAGAAAATTTCAAATCTACCTCAGAGACATGAGTTAAATCATTCAAATGTAATAATGGTTGCCCTTTATTTTCAAGAGATTTCTCTTTCCTGGAGGCAGGGTGGAAAGGCAGATTTCACCAGCCCTGACAGAAATTATTCTCAGCTGTTACTAGGGCAAAAGACACAAAGTGCAGGAAACAGGCATTGTTCACCACCACCCCTTCTCCACACAGTTGCTTCCTCATTTAAGGCAGAAGAAAATCAAATAAAAATAATTTCCCCTTATACTGGCATTAAAAAGGCAATGGAGGGTTGAACTATTAAAACTAGCTTTCATACTAATCTTGTGGTCTTCACTCTCCTCATCTCCACTCCAATGAAACTGTTCACACACACCCTTCTCCACACAGTTGCACCCTTTCTTAAAAGGCAAGGGGGGGAATCAAATAAAAATATGAATCAAAATACAATATTGGGGAATAATAAACATTTAAAGTTTATTTGAACTAAACATTTTAAAGTTTATTTGTACTAAAATTGAAATGGCCCTAACACACAAACACCAAAGATTTCTTACACATTTTCTCTTCTTACTGCATCTACTCAAGCTTTCCATTGCTTTTCTGTAGGTACATACCCAATTTTTCCCCCATTGTGCTTTTTGTTGTGCTCTTGCCCAGTGATACTATACACCACTTGAAGCTTCTGGATTTTTCAGATTGACAGTTGTTTACCACAGGAAACTTTATTTGCCATGCTTAGAATGACCAGGCCTCAAAGAAGGATAGCAGCAGTGATGTCACAGCAGAGCCAACATGGCTGCTGCCTGTTTTGAGGAGCATGACCAAATCAGAATTTCAAGCTTTGATTTCAGCTGCATATGAGTAGATTTCAGCACACACACAAAAATACCAGGTGACTTGTAAAAACTTTTTGATGAGACTTGAACACTAACAAAAAAAAAAAAAATAGGAGACATCCCCATTGTCAATACAATTGTAAATGTTCTATATAAGTGCCCTTCAGTTTAGGTCGTATTTTCTTGTATTTTTAATGGTGTAAAATATATTGTGTACAGATCATGAGTAACCACTTCTACACATTATGGGTTTAATTCAGTATTCACAAGAGACTTTGTTTAAGGACCACCATGTATACATCCCACATAAGATTTCTGCTAAATAAATTTATTTATTTATTTATTTAGTTAAATACATTACTTAAGATCCTCAACAGATTAATGAGTTTTACTGTTTGGAAAGTAGGTTTTTACTATCCTCTTATACTGAAATACAGTACATTCTGATCCTGAGCTTGTACTCCAAAGTTCCTGTGACACACTGCAAGAATTTTGTCCATGAATGTTCGTTTAGGAAAAGACCAGTATTTTAAATGGCTTTTTCATATTCATAATTCTGACTTCTATTTGTCACATTAAACTTAAATTTAACAATTGATTTGTTAATTGTTTGGCTTATTAACTGAAAAGGAAATCAGTAGTGGTCTGACTTGGCTTACATGGAAAACCTAACCCCTTTCCTCATATGAAATGCTTAGTAATATGATCCTCTATTTCCCCTCACTCCTAGTAAGCTTTATAGTAATAAACAGAAGCTCTTCAGGATGTACACCTCTCGGAAACATAGGTATCCAGCATCCTGTCTATTCACATGATATTTGGGAATGCCAACTAACATCAGGTGCATGAAGAGTTTATTTCCCTTCTTAATGTTTTACAGTTTTTTACTCCTTAAAGGGTTCTTCCATGATTTGGGCTGGGCTCCCCTTCCCCCTGGCACAACTGCTTGTAAATTTCCTTGTTGCTTGCTGCCTGCACTTTTATACCAAAAAAAGAAATGAAAAAAAGCGGGGGAAAGCCTCCGGTGATTTTGTGTAGCAATACTTTAAATACCCATGCAATGGGACTACTGCAGTTCTGCAGTGTGTCTTGGTTTGTTAAGTCTAGTTGTGCTCCTTTGCCTTAAATCCTTGAGCAAAGAAAGAATAATAGAAGATTTAAATGACCAAGTTTTCCTGAGTTATATGAGGATTGTTGCAGTAGTGGTGTTTATCACGTTATGGTGTGTGGCTACAAAATGTGTAGAAAGTAACCACTCACCATGTACAAAGTGCTTTTAAGAGAACTGCCCTTCTGTAGAATCTGTGTGGCCCAGCTTGTGAGGACTGCAGTAGGCCAGCTCCAGTGTACAGGGCTGCTCCAGCTGGAATCAGTTGACCTTCTAAGTCAGTTACTAAAAACAGTAATTCCAGTTTGTGGATCTCCTGGAGGAAATCCTTCAGTCTCTGCCAAAAAACTAGCTAATTTTATTTTTCTTATATCAAATCAGGAAAAAAATCAGAGAAGCAAAGTTTGTTTGTTCATTACATTTATATCCTCTTCTTCCTCCAAGGAGCCCAGAGCAGTGACCATGATTATGTTCATCCTCAGAACCCTGTGAAGTAGGTTAGGCTGAGAGATAAGAGCACTCCACTTAATTATTATTAAAATTTATATACCACTTTTCAACAAAAAAAAGTTGTCAAAACAGTTTTATATAGCAAAAGGAATAAGAATATGGTTCTCGTCCCTAAAGAGACTCACAGTCTAAAAAGAAACAAGGTAGACACTAATAACAGCCACTGGAGGGATGCTGTATATGGGTAGTTGCTCTCCCCCTGCTAAGTATAAGAGGCTCATCACTTTCAAAGGTGCTAACTGGTCAAAGAGGCACCTTCAAAGTGGTGACTCTTTAATATTGAGCAGGGGGATCTCCTTAACACAGGCAAACTGATTATAGAAAGTTAAAATTCATAAGATGCTAATTATTAAGAACAGCAGCTGTCCTACTGGAGTACTTTGGAGATTCCTTCCTTAAACGATTGGTTTTTGAAAGCGTGGGACTATGCTTCAGTTTCAAAAGTCTCGGCTTATGTACATGGTATGTCTACTGAATCATTCATGTCTGTTTGGGAACCCTTTTAATTATAATATCCATTATGGTCAAACTTTGTTCCCATTTTCTAGATTTGACTTATAGTGTTTGCGATATGTAACTTGCAAGAAGCTGAATAGATTCGATTTTACCAAAAAGGGGGGGGGGGGGAGAGAAAAAGAACAGCAGCTGTCCAATACCATTCCTCTGCACAACCCTTAAGGACACTTTGAACATGATACTACTACAAATATTTATATACTGCTATTCAACCAAAGTTATCAAAATGGTTTACATAGAAAAGTAAGTACATAATTAGTTAAGAGGGTCCTCTGTCCACAGGGCTCACAATCTAAAAAGAAACATAAGACAGATACCAGCAACAACCACTGGAGGGCTGCTGTGCTGGGGTTGGATAGGGCCAGTTGCTCTCCCCCTGCTAGATTTAAGAGAATCACCACTTTAAAAGATGTCTCTTTGCAAAGCCTTCCTAAGGTTTCATTTACACATGTAATGAGTAGTAGATGGGTGCTTAAAAACAGCTTTGTGGAAGCTACTCCACACAGCAAGCCATTATTAAAAAGCTTGTCTCTGTATGGCTTCAGAGGTTTTTACCACATCACCACCACTCTTTTTTGTTATTTGCAATCCTGTGGTGAAAATGTTGGTGGAGCTATAATATAATATATAATAATGTTGGTGGAGCTATAATATTATATAATAATATAATATAAATGTTGGTGGAGCTATAATGTTGGTGGAGCTAAAATGTTGGTGGAGCTATAATATAATATAGTAGTTGTATTTTCAGTGTGTGGATCACGTCTAAAATTATTTATGCTGTCTATCTCATATCTCAAAAGTGTGGGCTATGATTTTTAGAAGTTAATGAAGTCCTAGCAGATTGGTTTTTGTTTTGTTTTTTGTTGGTAGTTTTGCAATGGAACCACAGTGACCTCTAGTGTATCCAAGATATATAAGTAAAAGTCAGAAAAATACAGAATCACCCTCTCCCACACACAAAAATGGCCGTCTATGAGACAAACAAAGACCTTAGAAGGGGAAAGTAGTGAGTTAACTCCAGTTCTGATTACTTGAAGCCAAATGCAGTGAAAATCCCACACCTGCCCACTCTTCCATTTTTTGCAAGATAAGTCCAAATTTATTGTTGATCTCCTTCATTGAGATTGTAATCTGATCTCTACTTGAGCTATCTAGCTGCTTACATTCAGCAAATAATTTTAATGAATTCTAATTAGTTCCTTGGCAAGCAACCTACACAACAGATGCCTAAAGTAGATAGTATCTTTACTCTGACCAGTACTTAAGTCTAGTATTCAACCTTAAATAACAGAATATGAAGCAAACTAAATGGCATAGAAATGTGGTCCATATGAAGGCAAGTATTAAAATATCCTGTTCCCAGTTTTTATTTCCGTTAGGGAAAGGACCATAACTAGACACTATGAGTAAGGCTGTTGTACTAGGTGAGGGAGAGGATGCACACCAAACTTGCCCATGCTACAACTTCTTCTACACTGCTGTCCCGTCCCCCACAACCACCACCAATTTACCAGCTGAATCTGCAGGGGCAGAAGAAAATTCACAGATGGCACGGAGGGCTGTTAAGGTGGGCAGTACCAGAACCACTTTTTGGGAGGGCGGGGGTCTATTTAAGTGAAAGAGAAAGTGAGCAAAACAGAAAGGTAAAGACAGATAAAATTACAAGTGTGTGGAGACTGAAATTCAAATAAGAAAAACTGACATAACAAAAACAATGGAAAGTAGGCCTTAAGTTCCAGGTGGGTTGCATGTCTAACATGATTGAGAACTACTGGATAGAGGATTAGTTGCCGGGTTCCCTTGCATATAGAAATAAAAGATTAGGGCTGGCTCCTTTTCTGTATGCTTCACGTGCAAGGACCAGATCAAGGAGCGCAGTGAGGGATGCTTATCCTAAGCATGCAGTGCAAGTCTGGAAGTGAGTATGGCGGCTTAATACCCCTCATATGAGGGTTCAAGTCAACAAAGTTTCCTCAGTTCAAGTAGGATGAGGACTGGTGTCCCTTGGGAACTCTGACAATCTGCAAATTCCCAAGCAGATTAACAAAAAGAAGTATCTGAACAAGGGGAAATACTGTTCTAAACTACAAACAGACCAGAGTTTCAGGATAAAGCTTACAAACAGTCAGGATTCCATGGTTCACAAAGGCAAGATGCAAGGAGACATGATTCTAAAGTACTGCTAGGCAAGAGTTCAGGGAAACAGGTTAATAAGGACCAGGTGTGTCTATCTTGGAGAGTAAAGCCACAACCCAACACACTGTTGTCCTTGAATTACAAGGAGCCCCGCTTTCTTATCTAGCTGGGTGCCAACTACTTAGCTACTGTTTTTAGGCAGCTGTAAAGAGGCATGATTTAGCTAAACGGGTGGTGGCGGGGTGGGGGGGACAGGAACTGCAGCTTGTGAACTTGAGCCCCCTCCCTCTCTCTGCCCACATAATTTGAATACTATACCAGTGGCAGCTGGTGGCTTCCAAGATGGGGGGAGGGCCGCCAGACAGGGCAGATGGGCAGAGCCAAGGATAGTGAGAGGTAGAGCCAATCGTGGGCTTCTCTCTCTGTCGCACCAAGCCTCTTTTCTCTCTTTCTCACCAACCTCTGCCATACCTCATTTCTCTTTCTCTCTCAGCCCACCTCTCACCAAGCCTCCCTCCCTCTCCCCCACCAAGCCTCTTTCTTTCTCTCTCTCACCAAATCTCTCCCACACTGCAAGCCTTACCATCCAACCCACCTTTTCTTTCTTTCTATCTCTCTCACCCCACTCCCCCAACAAAAACAAACACAGAAAGATCAAAATTACAAAATAGCCAGTTAACTCTCCCAAGCAGAGAGCTTCCTCCAATCCCTTCTCCCCCTAACTTTTTGTTTTGTTCTTACTGGCTGGAACAACCTACTCATCAAGCTGCTCCAGCCAGTCCGATTGCTAGTAGGCAACGTCCTGCCCCCGCCCCACTGGCAGTAAAAATTGATGGAAAAAATACAGTTCTTTTTGCTTTTGGACTGTCTCTTCAACTCGATTTTTACTTCATCTGTCTTTAATATGGGAAGCAAAGGGATGTCCAAAAAAGATAAACAATAATTTTATTCTTTATTCAGTTTTTTGGGTTTGTTTGTTTTTTTACTTCTGGGTCAAGCAAATTTAGTATGTAGGGGGAACAGCTACATATATATTTGTATTATGCAAATAATACATATATATAGTATGGTGACATTATATTCCAAGAATAAAAGTTAGTTATTAATCTCATCAGCTAAACCCGTACACATGTATGCTCTATATGTATCACCATCCCCATTTTAGATATCCCTATGATCTGAGCTCTTACTGATCAGAATTACAACATAAAGTGGAGTACAATTAAATATAGAACTCACAGATCTGTGAATACAGAACTGTGTTTTGTTGGCTTCATACAGTCACGGTGACTATGGGGTTGGAGCAAAAGTGGTGCTAAAATACTGCATGTGAGTCTACTAATTACTTGCAGATTACTTGATTTTACTTTCGAGATTCCACCCCCCACCCCCGTTTTCTTTCTTGTGATTTTTTTCATAATCAGTAGAAATTACTGCAAAGCAAATAAGACTGAAATGTAACTGCAAAATAAACTTTGAAATTTTCTTTTTAAAAAAATAAACCTAATTAAGAAGCGGGATAGTGGTAAAGATGTAACAAAGGAAAAAAATTAAGTTTCAAGGCTGTATGTCATCTTTGCCCAATAAATGTGCATTTTTTCTGCAGTTAAGAAAGGAGATTAAGCTAAGAAAATTCTGGAAACTCTCTGGACTGCCACAATAAAAACACACATTTATACAATTTTCTATTAGCTTGATTGTTTTACAACCGTTTCTAAAATGACTTCATTAGAAGCTGTCCAGCATGTGCTTGATTTGCTGCATATGGTATCCTATGCCCTGCCTGAGCTATGCTTGTATTTTGGAATAAGATGTACAGGCTGCATGTACAAATTTCTTTGATTATCTAGGAGCTCCATAATCACAGTGTCTCATAATTTCATTCCATTTTGTATAATCATACAGAAAAACATTTCCTTTTTAGATTGCAGCTGGTTAGGCAACTAGGCATGGAACAGTACACTTTAAAGTTTCTTGGTAGCTGTAGAATACATTTCCATTTCAAATGTTTCGTACTGTCATGCTGCACTAGGATGCACTAAGAGGCCATGACATAAACAGAACAGACAAGACCTCAACTTGATTAGCAGCTATAGCAACGGTCAGATAATCTTAGCCACATGCACCTTCATAGTTCCCAACATAGTTCCTACAAGAACGCTGTGTCCCCATCACAGGAACCAGTGAAATCAGGTCAAGTTTTGGAGATTCTTCCGTTTGCAGCACAAGCAACATGTGTTTGTCTAATTCCCTTCTCAGTGACTTCCCTGTTCAGGGAAATGTTCCCAGTGACAGTACTGAAGCTGTAAACTGTAGCACAATTCCATGCCACACAAACATGGAATCTGTAACTGTTATATCCCACCCATAACACGCTGACTGTGAATATTTCTAGTATTCAATTAAATGTAATCTATACACTTTTCTTTGTAAATGAATATGTATTTACAAAAAACATGAACATATGAATGAACATGCACTATTAAGCAATCTACAATGTATGAGTTCTTAAGTACTTTTTATGTGCAAGTAAACAATGTGGGAGGATCACCCACAGATAAGCAGTCTGCATCTTTTGGTATTTTAATTTAGACCTGAAAATTCAAGCTACATGGCACCTTTGATGTGCTAGCTAAAATTGACTTGTTTTCCATTCTCAGTCCATTAGTGGGTTCTGCACCCAATCAGTTGCCAGAAAGTCACCCAGTGTATTGTCATATTCCTGTGAACTATTCATCCCACTAATAATGTTTACTGAATATTGTGTTAATTGTTTTCAGGTTTGTTTAGATTCTTTTTTTTTTGTCTTGTCCAAATGAGTATTGTAAGTAACAAGGAATTTAAATTGTAATGTTTGCTAATACTGTTTGTTGAGTGTTGAAAAATGTAATGTCTTGGGAAAATGCATGGATAACAACATTAATCTTGCCTGCTTAACTCTAACAAATAGCATGCAAAAATAACAGCACTTGAAAAACATTATTCCAATACAGATTATTAGAAATGCACTGACCTTCACTGTGGAACTTGAAAACATAGTTACAACTGGTCTAAACGTTTTTTAAAAGCTGTGCTAAGGCTAAGTTTGATAAGAGTTTATATTTTATTTTGTTTCACTTTTTTGTGATATATAGAGGCTCAACCGGAGATTTTTCTCAGTAGATGAACAAAATGTCAATATGTCAATGAGAATGACTGAAACCATCTTAAAAAGTTAACTAGAAATTAAATCATATTACTAGTAGGAATTATTATACACATACTCATTGTGAAGGAAATACATATATGGTTCCTTAAAAGCAAAGTTTCAGTGTAGAGTGTAACCTATATCAGAACTTACTCTAGGAGCCACTGCCAAAGGGTGCAATGCCACATATTTTCCTCCTTCTATAAGCCTGAAAGTGTGCATATGGAGATCCATGCATATGCTGTGGAATATGGGCTTATTAACCCAGTCCCATGATTGGTTCTGCTCATGAAGTTTACAATGCTGACATGGAGCTCCCCCATTCATTTCAGTGGAGAGAGCTGATCCACACAACCATTCCTTTAACATGGATGGGAACTGGGGAGCCCTCCACTCATGTAGTAGATTCATATGCACATGAGCACATGCTGATGTGTGAATCAGGGCATATTTGTACATCTATGTAGCATTATCCAAAAACTGCAGTGGGTTGGAGTGAATGAAATATGAAGTAAAATACATTCTCTGCTTTCACAGTCAAAAGCTAAGCTTTAAGGAACGGGTACGGATGGCTAGCCCAAGAGGACAGAGTATCAAGAACAGGCAACCTTCGGTTGGTGACAGAAGATCACCAAGTACTGACATTACTGCAGAGGGCAGCCCAACAAAAGTACAGAAGAGCTGGAGCTTCAATGACCGAACACGCTTCCGACCTTCCCTGCGTTTGAAGAGTTCACAGCCAAAGCCAGTGCCAGATAGTAAGGGTTTGTTGTTGTTTTTTAAGTCAAATTTCCTTTTCATTGTAGTTGTCACAAAAGTGGCTCAAACCCCTGTGGCACCTGAAATGGGGAAGTATATACCACCAACACCTCCTCCTGCAGTGCCAAAGATTTCCTCCCCATCAGTTGCTCTGCCTCCAGTCTCTCTGTCTCTCACCTATTCTCCTTACACTCTGCCCAACTCATCTCCTCTATCTACACACACACCCAGCCCATCACACCCTTCACCACTTATTTCACATACATGTTGCAGAGCCAGAGCCACCCTCACTCTTGTCACTCCCTGCATTTCCCTAAGTTTTGAAAAGGGAGAAAGCAGAAAGAGGTTTTTCAGCTAGTACGTACTGTGCTGCCCTAGAGAATCTCCATGGTATCACTCTAGCCCAGCATACTACTGGCCCAGTCCACTTCCTTCTCCCTTTGCTGGCCTCTGCCTTTTGCAGAGTAGGAGCAGAGATAGAAGGCCATTTTGGAGAGTTTTGCACTGCTCAGTGAAAAGCTGCTCATGTGGTGATGGGTGGCAAGTGGAGGCGGGGGAGGGGGGACATTTTGACATCCCACAGGTGTCCCCAAAACCTGCCTTTCAAAGCAGCTATCTAACCTCACCTCATGGAAGACCCGCTCCTGGGTTGTCATTCAGTTTGCAATTACAGTAAATTAATTAATTTTCATTCCTATACTATGAAGCCCCATCTACATTTGGGAAATGCTGTGCTGGAGTGCTATTTTTCCTGTTGAAGTCATGCTGTTTCCATTGCTGAAGTCATGACCAAGGTTATGCATCTGTGCTTTCACATATACAGGGAATTCCAGATATTATCAGAGGCCTCTTCCTGTAGGTTCAAAACTGTGTCTGAAGATCTTGTTCCCACTAAATCTGGATCCAATCTTGTCCCTACAACGCATAAGCAGAAATGTCCTGGTAGCCCATTGTACCTCATGAAATGCCACTCTGAATGGGCAGGGAAGGCCTGCCACTGGAAATCCCCATGCACAAACAATAGCACCCTTGTGCACCATTTCATATCCAAATCAATAGGCTTGTTCACATGATCCGAAACCGGGTCAGAGGAGCACCCAGCCAACGTAGGACAGCTGTGCGCACTCCCAGTCAATAGTCATGTAAATGCAAACATCAAGGGGGGAGGAGAAGGATGGGAGAGTGATCATGTGGGAGGTGGGAGAAGGATAGAATGGCTTTTTGTCCACCCTTGATAAAATGCCGGGGACAGCCATCCTGCCCAGCTCCTGCCTCCCTCACAATCACTCTCTTTTCTTCCCTTGGTGTTTGGGAGTGTGCACAGCAATCCTATCCTGGCTGTTCCTCTGACCCTGTTTAGGGTTGTGTGAACAAACCTAAAATATTGTATATGTTTTCAGTACATGTCCATACCTTGAAAAAGCTATCGCTCAAAGCAATTGCACTGTACAGTATTAAACTACTGATTGGAACACATTATGGACATTTCACAAATGCAAATCTTATTTAATGTAATAAATCAATCAGATTTCATTAGGGTTGACACTCCCCACACCCACACAAACTCTACTGAGGTTCCTTTGACAGCAGCCTGATAGTGCTGACACTGTTTAATTTTATTTATTTATTTATTTATTTGTATTTGTGTTTGTATACCACCCCAAAATTCCATCTCTGGGTGGTTTACAGCAACATAAACAAATTAAAACAGAAATTAGAACCTTAAAACAATTAAAAACCACAAGTCTAGTTAAAAAGCTTGGGTGAATAAATGTGTCTTTAGAGACTTTTTAAAAGTTGTCAGAGATTGGGAGGCAAAGGTGTGTGTGTGTGTGTGCGGGTGTTTAACATGGTGGTAAAGGTTCATTAATGGTGACAAAAGGCTTACCTATTAAATGGTACCTACTCAGTGATAGAAATAGGAAAGGCACAGTGGTAGGGAAAAGATAGCAGCCCTGCATCTGATTAAATAAGTACAACTCTGTTCAGCATCAGAAATGTTATGTCTTGAACTATCCACTCTGGGCTACACTCTTTCATAGCTACAAAATAAGACAGCAGTCATTAGAATGGCCACATTTTTCTGGCATGGTTCCTATGCCTTTAATAACTACATGAAATTGAGCGCATGAAGCTTTCCCCATATCTGTAGCTGCAGGCTAGGAGACCTTGGACCGGGTCTCACGATCAGTGAGACCTGGTTTAGGGCTCTGAGCGGGAAGAGCGGGCTAAGCCCGCTCTCCCTGCTCACAAGCGGGCAGGGAGCCCTGGGCAGCCGAATCGGCCGCCCACACGATGGCTGGCTCTGAGACGGAGACGGTGGGTGCTGGAGAGCTCGGGGGCCACACGACCCCCGGAAGCCACAGTATGCCCTGCGCGAGAGCGCAGGGCATACTGGGGAGACCCCCCGAGCCGGGAGGCTGCTTTTAAGCCTCCCGGCCGGGGGTCTACTCACAAATAGCCATGCCGCGGAGCCGCACCATGGCTACTCAAGAGCAGATAGCCCAGGTTTGCGGAGTGCTCGCTCCACAAACCCGGGCTAAGGGGTGGGCTACAGGAGCGGGTTAGCTGCTCCAGAACCACCAGGCTCGGCTGCGAGCCCGGTGGTTCTGACAATCACAAAAACTGGGCTAGGATTTTCCTAGCCCGATTTTTGTGAATGTAAGAATAGCCCCCTTGATTCTGCCTTTCAGATGCAACTCTTAAACCTTCAAGGGGAAGAAATTGGCAACCTAGCATGAATAGATAGGGAGAGTGACATTCATTGGATATTGATGGGCAGTGGAGCTGGGGCGGATTAAGCAATTTGCCGGCTGTAGGCAGCCAAAGATTTGCCGCCCCAGTAGCAAGGGAGGAAGGAGGGGGGAGTTCAAATCATTTTTTTTTTTAACATTTAAGACTGCCACCGTGCAGAAGCGTGATGGCAAGAGCTCCCTCGCACCTGCCAGCCCGCCTCCCAAATTATGACAGCGGCAGGTCGGGGTAAGACAAATTTGTGGGCATGTGGTGTTGAGAGAATGGTGATATTCCTCCTAACCCAAATTCGCCCACCTCCCAAATGACTGCAATCGCCCAACTTTGGGCTTTTCTGCACGTGTGCACGTGCAGAAAGGCTTGAAACTGGGCAACTGCAGTCATTTGGGAGGTGTGCAGGCTTGGCGGAGAGAGTGGTGATACCCCTCCTAACCCAAACCCACCCACCACCCAAATGACTGCAACCGCCCGACTTCTGGCCTTTCTGCACATGCACACGCATGCAGAAAAGCCTGAAGTCGGGTGATTGCAGTAATTTGGGAGGTGGGCAGGCTTGGGTTAGGCGTATCGCCACTCTCTCGGTGCCATACGCCAGCAAATGTCTTGCTCTGACCCGCCACCCTCATAATTTGGGAGGCAGGCTGGCAGGTGCAAGGGAGCTCCCGTCACTGCGCTCCTGCATGGCGGCAGTTATACACATTAAGAATTTCCCCCCCAATGAACAAAATTTGCCGCTGGAGGAATTTTGCCGCCATAGGCAGTCGCCTCTATTGCCTCTCCGTTAATCTGCCAGTGACTTTAGAAGAGACTTCTTGCTTTGAAGAGTATGTAGGTTTGTTAGCTTTTTAACTGAAACTTTAACAGCTGCCTGACATACAGAGACATATCAAGTGAAGCTTTCCCCATCATTCACTGCCTCCATGCCAGGAAAAACTTCACATGCAGTGCAATCTATACATGTCTACTTGGAAGTAAATCCCATTGAATTCAGTATGAACTACTGCCAAGTAAGAATGCATAAAATTTGCAACCTTAGTACATTTCTCTGTGTTAGATTGCTTTAAGAGGCACAGAAGTGGGCGGGGGCAACTCTAAAGTGGATCCATTATAAGTAATCCACTCCCAGCTTAACGTAAGAATCTCTTCTGACCACCTAAATCATTATCCTGTTTTTGCTTTTGTGTGGGAGCAATTTCTTCAGACCCTCCTAGCAGAGGCGTATCTAGGGAAAAGAGCTCCTAGGGCAAACACTGAAATTGCGCCCCCTGTCCAAACATCTGACACCCACCTTTCAGATAACTTTACCATATATCAGCTGAAAAATACAAGTCAAGCTCGTTAATCTTTTAATATTTCAAAAACTATTTAGCAGTGGACGTGTAGCCAGACCAAAAAATGATGGGAAACTACAAATTTCAGTATGCTGGGGCTCATGAAATACCCAAATACTATGTGGAGGTGTACTTGGAAAACTAAACAGAAGTGCCTGTCTAATTCTCTACTATGCATTGTAGCGTCACTATTACATACGCTTTAAAAATAAATGGAGAATTTGACTTTTCCCAGATACTCTGAAAATAATTAAAGGATATGCAGAGTAAACTGTGTCACTGCTTAGAATATATTCAAGTATTTCAGAAAGACAGTTAAAATGAGAGAAAGAGAGCAAGAAACTCCCAGTGGGCCTTAATACTAAGGATTTCACACTGATTCAAAGACAAACTCACCATTAACAGCCAAATTATTAAGACATCACATTTAACTCACTTATCACAAGAAGCAAAGTAAGAGCAAATGAATACAATCCTAGCTCATAAGCTTCAGCTCAGTATTCACAAGCCCTGACTCTGTACATAGTGCCAAACTAAATATGTGTACAGTGACATATTAATTTGTTACTCTCTTTTTTTAACCTGTAGCCCCTTCGAGGGGCTTCCTAAAGGCCATGTGTGGGGGTCTGAAAAGATTCCCTCTCCCCCTGCTGGCCTCTAGGGCCTCGCAGGGACCATTTGAGTATGTGCAGTGGCCATTTTTAATTATTATTTTTTTTAAAAAAAAAGTGGCCGCTGAAAACAAAATGGTCACCACGTATGCTCAGATGGCCTCTGAGAGACCTGGCATGGCCTAGGGCCTCACAGAGGCCATTTGAGCATATGCGGTGGCCATTTTGTTTTCGGCTGCCATTTTTTTAAAAAAATTTCATTTTAAAAAATGGCACCCCCCTTCAAGTGGTGCCCGGGGCACGTGCCCTGCCTGCCCTACCCTAGATACTCCCCTGCCTCCTAGACTGCTTTGCCAAGTCTGCTAATGGAAAGCCCCACTAAAAGGTTTTGCCTAATTTCAGTTCCCATTTTATGACTTGTGATCAGTCTGAGACAGCTTCTGTTATATGATGTCCCAGCAGATCATATTCCAAACTACTCATTTTGAATTTGTGATTTTACCTAAAGGATGTTTAATCTATATGCAATCATGTAATTTTTCTAGTCTTTTGTAAGTAACAATTAGTATTCAGTGCATCTTGAAGTGAAGGTGCAACTTACTGACTAACCCATCCAAGTGTTCCATCATGGGAAATTTATACAATTTCATTTAATTAATGAAAAAGAGTGCTGTAAGGTCATACTCTGTTCCCATTTCTATTTCTGTGAGCTCACATGAACTCTGCCCTTCCATAGCCTTTAGAGTAATTTTGCAGTCCTCAGGGTAAGCAGTGTATTTTAAAAAAAAAAACATGGAAAGAATGTACCTCCTCCTCTGTGCTTTCATCTAATTCATGTATTATAAATGACAGCTTTTCCTTTCAGTACACAAACATGTTCCTCATTTGGATTAACTTGTTCTGGAGTGAGGCCCTATTTAGTAGCTTGATGGTTTTTAATGAGTAATTTTCACATATAATGCTGTCTTTATATTCTCTAGTAGATTAATGTCATTTGCTAGATCTGCATTAACTATTTTCCAGGCAGTTGCTAAAGGCACAAAAATCCTGGCCAAAAAAAAAAAGGTGACATCTTGCGCCCATTCCCGTCACCATCCTTCCCCCCCTCAAGTGACATATTAGTGACATGCACTGAGTATTGGAACAGGTATGGATGGTGTCCTCCAATCCATTTATTCCATTCATTTGTACCTAAGTACAAAATGTCTTGTACAAAAGACACCAAGAGATCAGGAACAGGAAGCAAAATGATTCATACTGGTTGAATATCTTCCTGTTCTCTTTTTAAGAACAATTTCATGATGGAATAATTTAACCTTAGAATTATTGTTCCTATGGTTTTTAGAAAACCTCACAATTCTACACATCGTCATTCAGAACAGAAGGATTTCATTTTTAATTAAGTAGGAGAAACTAAACAGTGCCAAGACTTCTGCCAAAGGATATCACAAAATAAATAACAGTTAATGCTCTCTGATAAATGTTAGTAAGAAACTTATGTAGCATATTGAATAAGCAGTCAGAATTTGGCAGCCATAATCTCTTAATTCAAGTTCACCCTTTTGCAGTTCACACAGGCAGAAGGGTTAAATACAAGTTAAGGGTTTATATAAACATTGGATATCCACAAACACTAATCATTGGTTATTCCAGTACCATTCATGACAGTTTGGAAAACTTCCCTTGCTTGAACTGGCGGGAGCAACATAGGGAGAGGGACATCATGACTCCTTGAGAGATTTCCTGCTTAACCCTTATCTTTTGTTATGACATCAGACACTACCCGCCCACGCATTCTCTGATGCATATCTTCCAGCAGGCTCTGATGACCAAACGAGAAACAATATGTGAGTGGAGGGCAATCTCATCTTGTTTTCATAGTACATGTCCACCTATCCACACAGGCATTGCTGTGTCTCTCTGGATTCCTGCTGCATTCCAATGAGAAAGTTGGAAATGCATAGTAATCTTGGAACTATCTGTGCCATTAAGATTCATCAAGGGAGGAGAGAGGGAAGCAGCTCCTGTATGCCAGAGCAGACCCCAGGAAGTCAGGAACTAGCAGAGAAGAGAGGCTGCTGGGATTCCCCTCCTTCAGAGCTCTTAGCTAATGATGCCATTTGGGGCAAGTAGCCACATGTGGCCTGATCCATCTCAAGACCATGGTGGAGGAACAGGGTTAAAGAATTTCCACAAACACCATGGTCCTGATCCAGATTAGGGGTCCCTATCGTTGCTATTTAATGGTCGGGGGGAGCACACAAGAACCAATCCTGTGTTTTTTCTAACATGCAGAATTAACAAGAATTTAGGGAGAGCTGGCCTGGGGTCAAGAGCAAGGTGTGTGAGACAGCCCATTCGCTTTATATTCTTTAGGATACAAAATCTGTCACAAGGCGCCTGACTGTACTATCATCAAAGGGCTCTGGAGGCAGATCTACCATCTCATTCCAGTTGTCTCACATTACTAATAATAATTAGTAATAATCTATGTATAGAAGCTACCTAAAATAGTTCATGCACTGACTGTATTATGGAAGCCCAAGGCTAGTCACTGTGTAACACTGTAGCAGGAATCTCTTGTAGTTAGTGAAGTAGATATAGCATAATTTGTCATCAGGTGGTGGGTTTCATTCTCTGTTGGATTAGTGCAGTGGTTCCTCCAGATGTTCCACCTGGGTTCCTCCAGATGTTGCTGAACTACAACTCCCAGCATCCTCAGCCGTAATAAATTGTACCTTGGGATACTGGGAGTTGTAGTTCAGCAACATCTGGAGGAAACAGTTGTAGTTGTAGACCTATAGTATGGAATTTGTCTTGGTCCTTTTGGATCTCTTGGAGGTTTTCAATACCATCAACCATGGTATCTCATCTGGATCGTCTGCAGAAGGGACAGGAGACACTGTTCTGCAGTGGTTCTGTTCCTATCTCTTGAGATTCCAGATAGTGTCACTTTAAGACTATACCTCCTCTAAACAGAATATTTTGTATAGTGTCCCACAAGGCTCCATACTGTTTCCTCATCTACATGAAACCACTGGGGAGATAATCGGGAGACTTGGTGCGGGGGTGCTACCAGTACACTGACACCCAAATCTATTTCTCGATGGCATCTTAATCAGGGAATGGCATAACTTCCCTAAATGCCTGCTTGGATGAGGGAGAACAAATTGAGATAGTGAACAGTGAGACTGAGGTACTCACTCGGGAGGACTGTAGCTGTGGAGAGGGGTTGGAGCCATCTGTTCTAGAAGGGGTCACACTCCCCCAGAAGGAACAGTTACATACTCTGTGAGTACTTCTTGATCCACACCTTGCTCTGGTTTCTCAGGTGGAGGCAGTGGCCAGAGGAGCTTTTTATTAGCTTAGGCTGATACACCAGATACACCATTCTTAGAGAAGAATGACCTAAAACAGTGGTACATATGCTGGCAACTTCCAGACTTGACTATTGCAATGCACTGTATGTGAGGCTGCCTTTATACATAGTCCAGAAACTGCATTTGGTGGTACAAAATATGGCAGTCAGGTTGGTCTCTGGGGCAACCCGAAGAGACTATATTATTCCTATTTTAAAAGCATTGCACTGGCTACCCATATGTTTCTTGGCAACATATAAAGTGCTGGTCATTACCTATAAAATCCTAAATGACTTGGGTCCAGGGTATTTAAGAGAGCACCTTCTAATTCAAGATCCCCACTGCTTATTAAGATCTTCTGGAGAGGTCTGCCTGAGGTTGCCTACAGCTTATCAGGTGTAGTCTCAGGGCTGGCCCTTTTCTATAGCCTCCTCAAGATTTTGGAATAAACTCCCTGTGGGTGTAAGTTTCCCCATCTCTGGTAGCCTTTAAAAATAGCTCTCAAGACTCATTTATGTAAGCAAGGCTTTGACCAGTTGTAAATTGGTTTTATGGTTATTGCTGTTTTGAAATTCTTGACTTAATGGAAAGCATATCTAAGGACAAAATTGTTAAAAATATAGAAGAACAGGCCTTGCCAAAGGAGAACTAGTATGGCTTCTGCAAGAGCAAGTCTACAACTAACCTGTTATAATTCTTTGAGAGTGTCAACAGGTATGTGGATAAAGGTGATCCAGTTGACATAGTACACTTGGGGGCTATTCTCACGATCAGGCAAAATCGGACTATGGGAGCCTAGCCCAATTTTGCCTGATCAGGTGAGCCCAGTGGCTCACTAGTGGCTAGCCCTCCCTGAAGCCCGGGTTTGTGGAGCGAGTGCTCTGCAAACCTGGGCTTCCCGATCGTGAGTAGCCACGGTGCAGCTCCGTGCTGCGGCTACTCGTGAGTAGACCCCCAGAGGGGAAGCGAAAAGCCACCTCCCGGCTCCGGGGGTCTCCCCAGTATGCCCTGCGTGCTCACACAGGGCATACTGGAGCATCCAGGGGCCACGCGGCCCCCGAGCTCCCCAGCCCCTGCCGGCTCCGTCACGGGCTCCCTCACTGATTGTGAGACCCGGCTCTTGGACTTCCAAAAAGCTTTTGATAAAATTCCCCACCAAAGGCTCTTGAATAAACTTAGCAGTCATGGGATAAGGGGACAGGTTCAGGTGTGGATTGGTAGCTGGTTGAAGGACAGGAACAGGGGATAGGAATAAATGGAAAGTTTTCACAATGGAAGTAAGTAAGAAGAGGGGTCTCTCAGGAATCTGTAGGGTGCTGGACCAGTGCTCTTTACCCTGTTCATAAATGATCTAGAAGTAGGGGTAAGCATTGGTGGCCAAATTTGGAGATACACTAAACCAAGGATAGAGAAATCCACAACAGATTTTGAGGAGCTCCAAAAGGATCTCTCCAAACTGGGTGAGTGGGCAACAAAATGGCAAATTCAGTTCAATCTAAGTAAGTGTAAAGTGGTGCATATTGGGACAAAAAACCCCAACTTCATATACAGTGATGGGCTCTGAGCTGTCGGTGACTGACCAGGAGAGAGATCTTGGGGTCATGGTGGACAGCTCATTGAAAGTTGCAGTGTATGGCAGCTTTGGAAAAAGCAAATTCACGCTAAGAATCATTAGGAATGGGGTTGAAAATAAAAATGCTGTCATCATGTCCAGATGATCTGTTTCCTCCGAAATTGCCTAGAACTGCAAGGCCACCACCTTGCACAAACATGGAAGGTTAGAGACCAACCTATAATTGCTCAACTCTGAGGGATCTAATGCAGGTTTCTTCAAAAATAGTCTTATAATTGTCTCCTTAAGACAAGGGGGCATCCTGCCCTCAGGCACATTTGATATTACTAAGGCTATCTCTAATAAGCTCCCCACCAGATTATATAAGCCATGTCTGACAAGGCTTGAGAAAACTGGTAGAAAGCCGCACCGCTCCAAGCAACTTGTCCATATCATAAGGAGTCATATATTTAAGCTGGTCCAATCTAACCATGCAAAAGAGTCTCTGGACACCCGCCCCGCATTAGACTCTGCCACAATAGAGACATTCAGGTTGGCCCAAATGAGAGATATTTTTTCTGCAAAAAAATCATTAAGAGCATCATAGTGGGTCATCGAAGGATCCAAGTTGGAATTCATGGAAGGAGGCACCCGAGTTAGTTCCTTCACAACAGCTCCACTGGATGCAAGCTTGTAGAAGCAACATGACCAGAGAAAAACCATGTATTTTGGCCATCTGTGTTGCCAGATAATAGATCTTTAAAAGTACTCCATGTTGTAACCTGTTGGATTCAAGTAGAGTCTTTCTCCAATCTCTTGCCTTGCCATTTCAGCTTCCAGAGTTCATCCATATACCATGGAGCTAGTTTTGAAGCAGGTCAGAGAGGATGGTTGGGTACAATCCTATCTGCCACCCTAATGAGTTCCCTATTCCAGATCTCAACCAGGGCGTCAACAAAATCACTGGCCGAACCAACTATAAACCCTTCCAAGGCTTCTTGGAATGTTACTGGATTCAGTAACCTTCTTGGGTAGACCATCCTAATAGGTCCTTCACCCCTGTGGAGGCAAGTTGTGACAGCAAACCAAACCTTTACCAGGTGGTGGTCCATCCATGACAATGAGTAAATCACAGGAATCCCCACCCACAGACCACCACCCTGATCAGAGCAAAAGACCAAATCAAGCATATGACTGGTGGTGTGGGGTCCCAAGACCATTTGGGATAGGCCCATAGTTGTCATGGCCACTATGAACTGAACTACACCTGACAAACTGGTCCCAAAGTGAAAATTAGAACATCATCCTAATCTCTCGCCCAAGTGCACACACATGCACAGTACTTCCTGCCACTTCCAGTCCGATGAGGGGGCAGGGAGGTACACTGCCGCCCCACCGGACCATTTAAAAGTACAACGCAGGTGGGGGAAACGTGGAGGGAGGAGAAAGAGCTCCCTCCCCTGCCCTTAAAGGTATCCCCCCACTTTCGAATTGGCCCCCGCTGGTTCGAGGTACATCCCTAGTCAGCTAACTTAGGTAGAAGTGACTTGTTTAAATCTTGATCGATGTGTGATTATTGCCAGCATCTGGCAGTTTTCAAAACAAGTAAGCAGAATGATACAAGAGTTTCCACTGTGTTGAGTAGACAGAAATACCTTGGCTGTTACTAACTCTGAAATGACTGCACTATGAGGAAAACAAGTTATTCTAGTAAGAACTAATCTGCCTACGTTCCTTTCACTCAGCCCTGGATTAACCATAAGGCAAAACAAGCACGTGCTTAGGGTATCAAGGGAAGGGGGGCACCACAGAGCTTCCCCCCTAGCTATCATGCCCTTAACTCTTTCACTGAACATAAGAACAGCCCTGCTTGATCAGGCCCAAGGCTCATCTAGTCCAGCATCCTGTTTCACACAATAGAGCACCAGATGCCACTGGGAGCCACAGGCAGGAGTTGAGGGCATGCCCTCTCTCCTGCTGTTACTCCCCTGCAACTGGAACTCAGAGGCATTCTGCCTTTGAGGCTAGAGATGGCCTACAGCCCTCCAACTAGTAGCTGATGATAGACCTCTCCTCCATGAAGTTATCCAAACCCCTCTTAAAGCCATCCATCTTGTGGCAGAGAATTCCACAAGTTGATTAGGCGTTGTGTGAAAAAGCACTTCCGTTTTTTGGTCCTAGATTTCACAGCAATCAATTTCATGGGATGATCCCTGGTTCTAGTGTTATGGGAGAGGGAGAAGAATTTCTCTCTCTCCACTTTCTCCACACCATGCATGATTTTCTAGGCCTCTATCATGTCTCCCCGCAGTTGTCTTTTTTCTAAACTAAAAAGCCCCAGGTATTGTAGCCTTGCCTCATAAGGAAGGTGCTCCAGGCCCCTGATCCTTTTGGAGCTCCTCACAATTTTCTCTGTATCCTCTGCCGTGAAGATGGACACAAAGAACCTATTGAGCTTCTCTGCAACCCCTTATCCTCCTTAATAATCCCTTTCACTCCCTCATTGTCTAATGGTCCAGCCATCTCCCTGGCAGGTTTCCTGTTTCTGATGTATTTAAAGAACTTCTTGTTATTCCCCTTGATACTTTTAGCTAAATGTTCCTCAAATTCTCTTTTCACCTCCCTTACTGTCACCTTGCATTTATTTTGTCACTTTGCATTTCACTGCCACACTCAACTTTAGTCGATTTCTTGTAATTGTTTTTATCTGATGTGTTCGACTTTACTCTGCATTATTTTAAAAAAAGTTTTCTTTGGCTCGGTGAGTGACTAAAGTTTCGAGAAACTACTAAACTATGTATCTGAAGTAAAAAGTCATTGATTTGCGAAAAATTACTGTAAAGAGCAGTACAAAATATTGATAAAACTTTATGTAAAAGATGGTCATATGTTATGATGTCTGATCTTGAAGATGAAATACTTTTCTCAATCATTCCTTCTGTTGCGGCTATTTATAAGAAATTATAGGCAGTGGAACTGTTTTGTTTTACCTTAAAAAATCTAGAAGAAAACTTTTAAAAATTTAAATAAATATTAAGGTATAATTAATAATTTGCTTGGGTCTTAATGTCTTGTCAGTTAAGCAATGGAGGGGGCCGAGGGGGGCACCATTGTTGGGCTGTGCTTAGGGCATCAGTTGCCCTTAATCCAGTCCTGCTTTCACTATCCTTACAACTGGACTAAATTTGGTCCAAATTGGTTAGGCAGTTCAGAAGTTAACCCACTTGTCCCTCAAATTTACATATGTCCACCATCTTGAATTGTGGTGGATGACATCATCTCAAACTATGTTTGAGGTGCCCCTGTGTGCCACTTACTACAACTGTACCAAATTTGGTTCAAATCAGGTAGTCCACAAGTTAGCCCTCTTATGCCTCAAACGTTCATGCGTCAGCCATCTTGGATCGGGGTGGATGACATCATTACAAACTACACCACTGAGGTATTCCTATGTGTCACTCACCACAACTGAACCAAATTTGGTTCAAATTTGGCACGATCCCCACTGCACATTAAGGTCATCTGAGGAGGTCCGTCTCCAGTTACCACTGGTTCATCTGGTGGCGACCCAGAGGCGAGCCTTCTCTGTAGCTGCTCCTGAGCTGTGGAATGCACTCCTGGCTGAAATCCGTAATTTGAGATCATTACTGTCCTACAGGAGAGCCCTTAAGACCTATCTGTCTGGCCTGGCCTTCCAGGGTTTTAAATGACTGGAAAACTGTTTTTAAATTTTTTTAATGGTTGCCCTGGATCTCCAAGGTTTTTTAGCTGTTGAATTGTTTAACTGGTTTTATTTTGGTTTTATAGTTCTGATTTTAACTGTTAACTTGTTTTTAATTGTTTTTACCTTGTTTTAAACCGCCCTGAGCCATTTTGGAAGGGCGATATATAAATCGAACAAATAAATAAAAATAAATAATAAATAACTTAGTCAGACGGTCCACAAATCCCACTTGCACCTCAAACATCCATGCATCCACCATATTAAATCGGGGTGGGTGACATCATCACAAACTACACCATTGAACCATCCCTATGTGTCCCTACAGCTGTAGCAGATTTGGTTCAAATCGGTTAGACGGTTCACAAGTTAGCCCTCTTGCACATCAGATGTTTACGCATCTGCTGCCATCATGAAATGGATTCATCATCATGATGATGATGAATGACATCATCACAAACTATGCCATTAAGGTGTCCCTATATGTTCCTACCACTGTACCCAATTTGGTTCAAATCAGTCCAGGCATTGCAGAGTTGAAAGCAGTAGACACACACACACAGAATGCCAGGTGATCTCATAAGCCTACTAGAGTAGGCTAAAAAAATGAAACCATGGTCAAAGGTCGACTCTAATCAAAGGAAGCCACAGAAAAAAATATTGCTGAAAATGAATGCATGCTACATTTACTAACATGAACACAGTTAATCACTCTCCATGTATCAATCCATAGGAAATGCTTTTATTTTACAGTAATAGCTTTGATTTCTGTTATTATGCATATCTGCAATATTGAGGAGCTTGCATGCATCATATATAAAATTATGTTTAAAATGCCATTTGATTAAAAACTATTTAAAGTGGAAACATTGCTGAATTCTACTTAGCAAATACTTCTCAGTTCTTATAAAAAGTCCCCTAGGTGCTGTAAAGAACCATGCAAGTTTCCCATATAAATCAAATAAAGTTTATAGTTTTTCCAGAGCAATTTAGTATCACTGACATTAGGAACTTAGTCCCTACCATAATACAAGGCTACTTATAGTAGCTGTGAAGATATTAAACAGAAAGAGGATGATTTAATGAGAAAAGTACTTTCATTTGAAGCTGGTTTTCCAATATATAGCATGTCTAAACATGCACTACATGGGAAACTGCACCAACTGATATTCATCTCATAAAGTTTCCACACCATCTTAAAAGGAACTCGGTGCACAACTGAGGATTTTAAAAAATCATTCAGCTGTATCATTATTTATAAAGAAGTGTGTATGTTAAAGTTCTAAGGACTGCATTCTCTTCCTGTGCTTGTTTTATACTAGTGTCATTCCATTGACATTAGCAGATATTCATGATTTACACTAGTGACAATGAACCAAAATGAATCCAGGATGACCAGTCTCTCTAAGGCATGTGCGCTCACATGTTTTTTGATGTCCACTCAGTCAATTTTAGATCCCACTTGGGTTCAGTCAAGAAGGTCCCACTCTGAATGCATATGCGCACACACTGCCTTGATACTGCCGCCCAGAACAAAACTCATTCTGCACACAGATGAAAAAAATTAGAGAAAACACTGCCAGTGGATATACTACGGGATAGCACAGACTATTTTTAGCATGCCATGATGTACAAAGAATATTATTTATGGTCTTCAGCTATGATTGTAATTATTAGCACCTTTTTGTGAACAGCTTTCAAGGAGTCAATATTAAGCAATAAAACAATAATTACTTAGTTCATTTAAAGAAATATAAATATTTGACTGTCATTCGATTTTTCATTAAGTTGAAGGGGGCAGTAAATTACTTTATGCATAAGACTGTAAAAGTTGCAGTGGCCAAAGCATGTGGAAGAGTATCAAGGAATGGAAGACTAACTATTCTAAGGAGAATTCAGCATTGTGAGTGGGAACGCTTAACATCTTATAAGATGAAGAAGTGAGAACTCTTCAGCAAGTCTCAATCTCTTTGATACCCTGGCTTGACATCCTCACTAAATTACTCAACAGAAGTCCTACTGAAAATAACTAGTCCTTTAGAATAACTCCTGAGTAGTACTATTGAGTAGCTTAGTCTGTATGTCACTCAATGTACTTTTGACAATTCTTTTAGATCATTTCATGTTTTTCACTTGAAATATGCTTTAAATATTTAATAGACTTCTGAAGGAGGTGCTGATTTGATCTGCCCTTACTTAGGAGCACAGAACTTTGCAGTGATTCAGACTATTGGCCAGACACTATAACTTTTCAAGGTCAATTGAGTTTGCAATTGTGAGTTTCTGAAGAGAAACAGGGTGTTCTCTCCTATCTCAATTGACTTGACATGCAGCCATGATAGTAACTATCCCAATGGAGAAAGTTCATTCAGTTTGAAATTGTTTTTCTCCCAATTGACTTAACATGGAAATGGGACAGAAACAAACTTGACTTGACTTAATATGGGAATGGGACAGCAGTGGGACAGAAACCCAATGGAGAAAGACCATTTGTTTTTATTATTTTTCTATTTAAACCACTTTGAGAACTTTTTTTGTTGAAAAGTGATACATAAATAATAATAGTAGTGATAATAATTTGGGGGGTGTTCTTATGGCAATTGGTTTAACATGGGAATGGGCTAAAAACTACCCGACCATTGGAAGTTAATTCATATTGGGGTTGCTTTCTACCATGTGTCATATTTTTATTAATGACATAAACATCATAACTGGTGAAAGGTCATACTTTTGAATATATTGTGTACTGAAGTGTACATAAGAATATAACAACAAGGGCATAGCTGGGAGTGCAGTGGTTTGTTTATGCACATTTACCCAGCCATGGGTAAGGCTTTGCCCCATAATTCAGGGTGAGGGATAAGCAAAGTAACAATTTTGCTTATTTAAAAGCCAAAGCAGATATTGCCTAAATCAAAGGAGAAACTGTTGCAACAACACTATTAGCACTGAAACTCCTTTCATGTTTTATTGCTCCAGTTAAACTACCTATTTTAATTTGCACTTAATTTATTGCATGGATTTATTAATGCTATTAACCTTGTGATGTGCATGTGTATTCTTTATCAGTATGTGTATCATTTATTTGGTGTTCTTCTCTTGCAGCTGATGCCACTCTTGGTACAGATGATCTATATGATGAGAGAGGTTGCCAGTGTGATGTATCAGTAGAAGACCTCACGCCAGCACTCAGAACAGTTATACGAGCTATCCGGTAATTGTTAAATACTTCAACAAGGGAAATCACTTATGAAACTTCATAGATTATCTTCCTAGAAGCAACAGTTATAGGTTGATAGGGAAGTTGTACTTGCACTGGGCAGGATCTAGATTAGTCATGACTAAGCAACTTTAAAACAAATGAGACAAAATCATGATTAACTTAAGTCCCATTAATGTCAGTGGGATTTGATAATGACTAATTTACTTTGAATTCTGTCCACTTTCTGTGGGTGCTTGTTCTCATGACAGCAAAATTATCGTTAAAGGCTTAACTATGCTCACTGAGCCAGGTGCACTCCCACAGAGCAGGACACAAGAACCCACACTTTGCTGGCAACCATAGTCTTGCTGCCGCAATTAACTATGATTAAACAACAATCAGCAACTAGTTGCTGATCATAGTTTAATCCTAGTTAGGTGGGAGTATGGTTGCCAGTAAAGCACGGCTTCTCACACCACACTGTGGGAGCACACCCAATTTTATGATCATAATTAATGCTTTAACTAAGATAGTGCAGATTGTGAGAACAAGCATTGGATCTTACTGCCCTGCTGGAAATGATGTAATAATCTGATAGTTGGAGTGGAAGGGAATATAAGAAAGTATTTTCTGCCTTACCAAAAGAAAACCACAGGGCTCTGTGGGCGCCAGGAGTCTAAATCAACTTGACAGCAAACTTTACCTTTACTTTTAATGGATTTTTAATGCCACAGATGTTTGTTACAACATTCATGCTATAAGTATGTATGTAGATGCTTAGACCTCACTCTCTCATAGGGAACCAAAAATGTTAAGCTACAGGTTAAATGCTGAAATTTAATACTCTTGTAGCTCAAGGGTCAAACTACACACTGCATTGTCTCTGATGTTTAAGCTTAACTTGCAGCTACAGGGGGTCTGATCAGGTCCACAGTGCACAGAGAGGGAGGTATTTAACCCTTTCCACTGTATCCAGAGCCCAGTGAAAGTTGTGCCCCCAAAACCTGCTATTAATCCCTGGAGGATAGCTTCTGCTGGTGCCAACGATCAGATATCCTCTCCCACACAAAATAGTCCTGATTCTGACTGAGGATCCCACACCACCCCGGTGGCTTCTATTTTAGTTTTTTTGTTTTAATGGAGGGCAAAACTACATGTTTACTATAACATGTAGTTTGTCCCTGAGGCAACTAGATCTGTATAATGCCTGGTTTGAAAAAGTGGTCATGTTTATACCTCTCACTCCAAACATGTGGCTTTAAGTCACCTCATAAATGCTGGCAGAGCTCCAGCAGAGAGAAAGGTGACCCACAAATGATATGGAATGTAGAGTAGGTGACCCTGAACTAGTGTTGCACTGGGAGAGGGATGTACAGTAGCAACCAGAAATTTAAATCTGAAAATGGGAGAAGCCACACATGCAACAGAATGGAAGGTTATTGAAGTTCCCCTCTTCATACATACTAATAATCTTAGTGCCTAGTGTGTGTATCACGGGGAAATTCTCGTGACAACCAGGAACGTATCTATGATTGTAGGATGCAACCTGCATTCACTAAGATTATATATAGCTTTCTGTAGCTTTACTGAAAGGTGTTGATGAAGTTGTTTCAAGTTCTAGTATATTTGACTGAATGAGGTTTATTTCATGTTCTCTGAGGGCTCTTCCAGATCCTATCTTTCTCTGCTGATCATGGTACTTTTGCCAGATACCAAAATGCTGACATACCAGCATTGGGGACAGCCCCAAACCAGACACCAACTATACTGATCACCAATACTGCTAATGCATACAGGATCAGTATGAGGATAAGGGGCAGTACTCAACCATTATGAAAAGTAGTGTGGCTCAAAATCCATGTGATAAGTTACTTCTTTGACGGACTTCAAATTTAGCTTTTGAATTTATATCTAGCCTTGTAAGGAATGTGACATCTGGAAGCATGCTAAATTTGTAATTGTATTCAGAAGAGAGCAAGATAGTTACTCTTTTGCAAATATGTAGAGCCTTCTGTGCAGCTGTCTCTTAATTTAGATCAGTCCTGCACAATGTGATCCATAAAGTAACATGCAACCCATAATAAACCATGCATCCCAGAATACCAAGAACTTGATCAACAGTCTTGTATTGGTATTGGCAAAGTTCAAGAATGGTGGCATAATACATGGGTAGTGGAATGCACTTGGCTTGGAGGGTAACAAGTGGTATAGATCTCATCTACATGCTGTTTCTAAGATGCTATCAGCACTTTCATTAATCCATCTGGGCCAGATTAAAGGCCACAGGGTTCCTCTGCTTTTCTGAGGCATCGCCCAACTCTCTATTTATATACAAACACATATTGAAGACCCAAACCCAAAATCTCCAAATTATGGAATTTAAACTTAAATTTCTCCAGATCTGGGTAGATGCTGGTCTTCAGTTAATGTGACAGAGAAACATCCACTAACTCTTGAGCTGTGAGGATTTCTGAAGGGAGAAAAGTGGGTATATTCGTTTCATTAGGATGTTCCTACATGATTCATAACCAAATGGCTGAAAAGTATCTACAGATAGACTTAGAATAAAGTTTTATTCAGACGAGAATATGAGGGAGAAATTACCGTACAAAAGCCATTTGTGTGTGTATGTGTGCTACATTTCCTGTAGAATAAGGACTTCTGATTATTTATTTATTTAAAAGGCGTATACTATACCCTACCTTTCAGTCTTCAGTGCCCTACAAATCACAACTGCCTATGAAGATTTAAAGTAATGTTTTAGCCATTTCTTATTCAGCATATCACTTCATGCTTGTCTTTCCTTTAAAACATAAAGGCCAACAATAGTTCTTTGATTTTAAATAAATCAAGTCTCAGTTATCAGATTGCATTGGATCTCGTATTTGATATGTACGTAAGTGGAGGAGCAATTTGAATGAAAAGCTTGTTTGCCCCCTTGTGGAAAAGTTAGGAAAGGATTACAGAACTTTTAATTTCTCAGGCTGCCAATAGCACGCATTAGAATCAGTATAATACTAAAGAGCAGGAAGAGATGGTTCTTTGTCACAAGATCTGGTCCCTTTAATAACTTGAGTACATAAATTAATATGTTTTTGTTAAGTTATCCCATTTCGTGTAAACAGAAATGCTTTTGGCAGTAGTATATCATAGCTTTTATTTTGACATGCAATTCTAATTCAAACTATGATTGCTGATTTAAAAGGGGAGTAACAGCAGGAGAGAGGGCATGCCCTTAACTCCTCCCTGTGGCTTCCAGCAGCATCTGGTGGGCCACTGTGCGAAACAGGATGCTGGACTGGATGGGTGTTGGGCCTGATCCAGCAGGGCTGTTTTTATGTTCTTAAAAGTTGCCTAGAACACAAACTTCTTGAATATGAATTATATTTCATGATTTCATCATCCTAAAGCACGTTTTGACAGTCTTAACTTCCCAAAACAACTGGGGTTTGACAGCTCTTATTTCAGTGAGAGTTGTGAGGGGAAATTCTGGTAGAGGAGGCAGGCCCTCAGAGACTATGTTTAAGGGTTATGTTTCAAATCAGCAACACCAAAAGTAATTAAATAAACTAGCTGCTGGATTAAACAAATAAACATGATAAGTTAACAGATTAATAATTAATGAGAAACAAATTGCATGTAGTGCTTTCTCTTGCAAAATGAAAATCGGAGCACCTTTATAATAAATAAGAAAATAACTGTAAACCCTAACTCTACATGGCTACAACAGACCAATACTTTCAAATGCAGGTCTACCTCCATCATGTCTTCAACAGAGAAAGAGGGTGTGATTTAAAGTGCCACAGGGACACATTGGAGACTGTCGTCTTTCCCTCCACAGCTTATCTCTCTAGGTCAGGGCTTCTCAACCTGTGGGTCCCGAGATGTAATTAGACTTCAACTCCCATAATTCCCAACCAAAGGCCACTGGGGCTGGGGATTATGGGAGCTGAAGTCCAATAACATCTGGGGACCCACACGTTGAGAAGCCCTGCTCTAGGTGCTTTTCTTCCAGCCAGGCTCACTTCAAGTATTGGAGCCCAGCTGGAGGAAAAGGACATGAGGGGGTTGGACTGTGGGATAGCAGCAGGCATCCTGGGTAGCAGGCTTCAACAGCCACACTCATGCACCCCTTTGGCACTTTAAATTACACCACATACCCCTCTTTAAATGATGGTTAAGGTAGAGCTGTGTTTGAAAGAACAGGTCTACCACCATCACATGTACCTTGGGCCTTAACGTTATATATTGAACTTATAAAATCTAATTAGTTTAATTGGGACTTGGTAATTGGTTGACTCCAATGAGAACAGGATCTAGCCTATACATTTTTATAAAAACAAAAAAAGAACTTTTCTCTTTGTCATGTCAAAGCATTTATCCTTCTAGATTCTTAGAAAAGTTCATATACTCGTTTTCCACAACAAATTAGAAATTATAATTTGTAGACTGGCAATAACATGTTGCAGTATATCCCTGGTGTGCATGTGTTACATAAGCCTGTGGGTGAGCATGGTGTGGGGGCGGGGGAGTTAGCAGCAACAAAGACAGAAGTCCCTGCTGTAACTTGGACCTTACTTCATATGCAACTTCCTCCTCCATTCCTCAGAAAAATTCACACACACACACACACACACACAATTGTGTTTGTTATTTCAGGGAACCCATCACACCAAGAGCTTATTTGTGTCAAATGCCTTCTCCCTCTGAAATACAAAGGTGTGTTTCAGAGAGCTCATTCCTGAGATTGTGGAATGCACTCCCTGCTGAGATACGATCCTCCCCATCTCTGGCAATTTTTAAAAAACATCTGAAAACCCATCTTTTCACCCAAGCTTTCCCAGCTTTTTAAAACTGTGTTTTTAATTTTATGGCTAATTTTAAATTGTTGCATTGTTTTAACTTTTTATATGTGTTTTAATTGTTCTTTGTTAACCGCCCAGAGACGAATGTTTGGGTGGTATAGAAGTTTAATAAATAAATAAGGCTTGTGAGAAAATAATTGTTTTAGACACCTTTCCTTCTCAGAAGAGTGCTTGTGAATATCTTGAGGGAGCATTCTTCAGGCGACGAAATTTTCTGCTCTTTTTGTTCAAGCTTTCTTCCCCCACTCCTCACCACCGAATCTGTTAAGTGCCCTCTGAGTCCACAAACTAGGGATGTGCACAGAACCCTAACACCCGGTTATGGGCCTCTGAACTGGTTCGATCGGCCAACAGTTCTGTCGATTTGAAGGTGGGGGGGGCATACCTTTAAGGGCGGGGGAGAGTGCACATACACTTCCTTCTGCTTCCCCCCGCTGGTGCTCCATTTGTAAACTCCCTGCTGGGGCGGCAGTATACCTCCCTGCTGCCCTGTGCCCTCTTTAGCCAGAAGTGCCAGGTGCATGTGCGCATGCCAGGTGTGCACACGTGCATGTCACACTCACTCACTCGCACATCAGGCACATGCAAGAGCGAGTGCATGTGCACCCGGCACTTCCAGCCAAAGAGGGCATGGGACGGCTGGCAGGTACGCTGCCGCCCCAACGGGGACTATACAAACAGAGCGCCAGCGGGGGGGGGGAAGTGGAGAGAGGGGTGTGCACCCTCCCCCGACCTTAAAGTTGCCCCCTTGCCTTCAAACTGACCCCTTCCACTTCCGTGCCCATCCCTACCACAAACATCCCACTCCATTGTGTTACATGGCGCAGTTTTGGAGATTTGTTGCCCCCTTGGGATATTTTTCTCTTTCCAGTTTTTTGTGAAACCAGCATATCTGCAGGTTACCTTGAGTCTGCAGGTACCTTCCTCTTGCCCACAGGTGCTCTGGTTATGTCCATGAGGATCCTAACATTTCAAATTCTTTCAGAAATAGATATAAGATTGTAGAGAACATTAAAGCACATTTAATTTTCTGGGTGGTATTCAGTAGTTTGGGAGACAACAATCCTAGACAATTTAGAATTATGTTGATTGTTCACATATTTTGTTTAGTATTTTGTTCACTAATTGTTCAGTATTTTGACTGAATGATCCTACTCTGTGAATCATTATCATGGCCTTATTTCAATGTATAAAATGTAGATGAATGAATTAATCCAGTTATTTCTTTCATAGAATCATGAAATTTCATGTTGCCAAAAGGAAGTTTAAAGAAACTTTGCGTCCCTATGATGTCAAAGACGTCATTGAACAATATTCAGCAGGCCACTTGGATATGTTGTGCAGAATTAAAAGTCTTCAGTCACGGTAACAGGAGAAAAAAATCCATTTACAGTGGAGCCCCTCCATATAGATTAGATTAAACACTGACTTGTGAAGTGTGTGTCTAAACATTTTTTTAGTCCTCCCTGACACTCATTTTTCATGAGCTTTTACAGGTTTGGGTCTTCTTCCCAAGTTCATTTGTGCTTTAAATTAAGAATTGGAAAAACAGAAACTCTTAACCATCTATTAATACTTGTGTGGAAGCACCACTAAACATCTCATTGTCCTGTTAGGTTTTACAGCTCTGATAAATGAGGAACTGATTCTAAGCAACTCCTTCACCATTCCCAACCAATAATGAGCACAGTCAAAGGCAAAACCACCAGCACCAACTATCCCTCCATGTTTAGCAAGAGTTTCACATGCAGTAGCAACAGGAAAAAATATTGGGTTGCATCCAAACCTTTGTACAAGTGGAAGAAGGTCATGCAAGATAACTTCTCTGGCGCTCCAGCCTCCTCCTCTCCACAGCAGTCCATGTACCCGCTGAAAAGACTTTCCTGAGGGTTGGGGGAGTTGGGGTTTGTGATTATTTAGCAAAGCACCAATGAAGCTACCACTTCAGTTACAGAGTGCAGAGTTTTGTTGTTGCAGCTATTTAAGTAGCATGCATGGAGATCATTGTAGAGTCTAAACTAAATAGGTTTATTAGTGAAATACATTTGGAATAGGAAAGACCTATCCTATCAATCAGCTACGTAATGAATAGGTAGGAAGAGAGAGATAGATGTTTTTATCTTCTCTCTAGGAGGAAAGGAAGAAGCCTGACTCACTACAGGAAGTACCTTAGGAGTCAAAGCAGGGATCATAGAGCAGAGGCAAGCAGGGACAGGTAAGAAGACCCTCACTAGCTACCTCTGCTCCCAGTGCCCCTAGTGGTCATTAGGATAGTTGGTGCAAAAAGTCAGTTCACTGGAACTCCATCTCCAACAGGGGGATCCTCCAAAAAGGGGTATAATAGGATTGCGAGGGCTGCAGGAGGAGTGGGAAATTGCTGGAAATTGGGCAAATTCTGGACTGTTTAGCAGCCAGGATTTTCTAGATCCAGACATCACAGCATATCCTGACTTATTTTAAACCAAAGCAGAAGTAGAACTCTTCCTCTCCTCATGTGCAGCTGGTGGAAGATTATGTGAGTTGAGCTGAGCAGTATTGCCTGGAACCAGGACTGGACCATGGTTCTGTCTGGCATCTGAACTGGGCCTTAAATATAGTAAGAGATCATTGAGATAGGGACATTCATATTATATGGCAAGGTCCAAATTTTAAATACATATGTAAAATTATATATTTAAACACATAATCCCAAGCACAATTGTTGTTATATTCTTCTAGTGAGGAAAAACAATAACCTGTAAAAGAAAGTTTTAATTGTTATACATGTAACATTGGCTGACATCCTGACACAGCACAGGTGCAATGGGAGAAGCACCAGTGCCTCTGAAAATTTCAACTAAATTAGCTCCACTGTTGCCTCAGCAGTAGGGGCAAATTTCAATGACCTCCCCTTCCTCAGGAAGTACTCTGCACTATCCAAACATATGCCCCTGAGGGTCACACAACCCTTAGGGACATATATTTCGGTGACACAGAGTGTTTTCATGGGAATGGGAAGTTGCTGAAATACACACACACATACGCACGCATGCACTGGTGCCATGTTAATAGGGAACTCTTCAGAAGCACTGGTGCTTGTTCCATTGCACCAGTGCTTTGTTAGTCAGGATGTCAGCCCTTGTTAGGAACTTCCAAAAATTTAGTAAGTGCTTTCCTTTCCTCATGTGCAACAGGTGGAGGAGTATGTGAGTTGAGCTCAGCTGAATATTGCCTGAAGTGGCTGCTATCCAGACTAATGCTGCACCATTGCCCTCAGAAGGCAGGGCAATTTTGTGCGATCTCCATTTCCCTATGAAGCTCACTATGCCTCCTTAAAATAGCTCTTGAGATCTGCATGACCCTCAGGAGCATATTTTTGGGAGGCACAGTAGGCTTCAGAGGGAAGGAAATATCATTGAAAGTTGCCCCTCTGCCCACACACAATGGTGCATTAGTTTGGATGTCAGCCAATGCTTCTTACTATTGTGAGTCTGAATGAATGTTTGTTGGTGAAAATCAGAAGAGCTTTCAGTGTAAAAATGAAAATGTCTTCATGTAGCATGGCTCAGACTTGTTTCCATTTGATAGCCCAATCTAGTTAGGATGTCCCATGCCCTGAGCTTCTACTAGACTGGGAAAGAACCGCACACTCAAACGTGTGCAGCATGTGCAGCTTCTATTGCTGGATCTCGACAGCATCAAGGGCTGCAAACATAATTTCTGTTACTAGCTGATATCCTGACACAAGCGTGCATAAAACATGCTGTGTTCCAGGCCAAAGCTGTAGCAATGCTTGCGAGGTGTGTGTAGATTTTAGCTGGTCTCTTCTTTCCCTTGAAGCACTCTTTAAGCCCCAAAAATATGTCTTTGGGGACTTCATGACCCTCATGGACATACTTTCAGGTGTTAAAGAGTGCTTCAGAGGGAAGGAGAGATCGGTGAAAAGTGCTCCACCTGCATGAGTGATGCTGCAGCTTTAGTCTGGAATGCAGTGCGCTGTTTGCACGCTGCCTTAATCAGGAGATCAGCTACTGGGTGGAAAGTCTGCTCAGCATTCAGTAGATGGTTGTTATTGCCAACATGGATAGCATGAACCATCTTTAGGTGGTGGCACATGGAAACCTTTGTCCAACAACAGGCTATCGTTTGAATGTGAAGGATGTAGACGAATCATTCCAGATATAGAATTTGAGTTTTCATTGCCTGAATTAGAAGTTTTTTCAGTGCAAAGTTCTAGAATGGAGTGCCTTAGCAAATGTCAAACAACTGTAGGTACAATTTCATTTTGTATTTCTTAGTTCTTAGATGCTAGGTCAACCATAGTCTTTTATGATTCAAAGTGATGGCCAGTTATCATTTCAGGAAGAAATGCTACAATTTGCTTAAGGATTATTATAAGCTGTTTTACCATTTTCTGTTTCAAAAACTTGTTTTCAATTGCTGTTATCTACCTGAGTTCTCATTCATTTTCAGCTATAAGAATAGTCTCTTTATCTTGCAGGGTTGACCAGATTCTTGGAAGAGGACAAATTACTTCCGACAAAAGAAGTCGAGAGAAAAATACGGTGGAGAATGAGACAGCGGATGATCTTAGCATGCTTGGGCGCGTAGTCAAGGTGGAAAAACAGGTAACTTGACTCTTAAAAGATTACAAGTTCATTTTACTGTATTTGTCAAGTATTTCAATAATTAATGATAGATATGTAATATTTAGAAGATTTTAAAAATTGTTTGGTCTTTAATTTTCTTTTATCTCCATAACATGGTAATTTTGGTGGGAAATTATTATAGAGAAGGATGGGGTGTCAGCAGCACCTTACCATGGCTGACATCAAGGCTAACATTTTACACACTGAAAAATGTTTCACATGTGCAATAGGGGAGAAGCCATTTTTACTTCCCACTGTGCCCCTGAAAATATGTCCCTCATATTTTTCCCCTTAGGGACATATTTTCAGAAGACACAAGTAGGCTGCAGAAGGAAGGGGAACTGGGCACAAATCATCTCTCCCCCATTGCACAAATGAAATGCAAGACTGGATGTCAACTACTGTTGTTATGCCACTGTCAGTGGAAGTTTCAGGGATACGACTGTAGTTGTAGAGCACCTGCTTTGCATGCACAGGTTCCCAGGTTCAGTCTCTGGCATCTGCAGCAGGTAAGGCTGAGAAAGACCTCGGTCTGAAACCCTGGAGAGTGGCTGCCAGTCATTGTACACAATACTGAGCTAGATGGATCAATGGTCTCAGCCTAAGACAGCTTCATATGTTCACTGTGCTAGTGCAGGTACTTACAGAGTTGGTTTAGAAGATTGATGCCCATACCCAACTGTTCCACAGAAATATGAGGAAGTCCCATAGGTTTCAGTAGAACTTCATTGGGGCTACTAAGGGTAGACTGCAGCTTCAAGGATACACTTTTAATTTATAAAACACTTATTTTTCAGCAAATATTTTAATGCAAATAATTACTCTTTGAAAATCCATATACAACAAATAGCTTTGTATGTTTTGTTACTATTATTAAGGATAAGTATCCTTTGTTTATAATAGTTATTCAGACTATATTTTTCCCCTTCTACCTCTCTAGGTCCAATCAATAGAGTCAAAATTAGACTCGCTGTTAGATATTTATCAACAGGTCCTGAAGAAAGGATCTGTATCTGCACTGACTTTGGCTTCATTTCAAATGCCACCTTTTGAATGTGATCAGACTTCTGACTATCAAAGTACTGCAGATAGCAAAGATTTGTCTAATTCTGCCCAGACTAGTGGATGTGTATCCAGATCAACCAGTGTCAACATGCCATGTGGCCTACAGCTTATACTGACACCAAATGAATTTAATCCTCAAGCTTACTATGCTTTTAGTCCAACTATGCATAGTCAAGCCACACAGGTGCCAAATGATGGACCTGCAAATCTATCAGCTAACAATGCACTAAACCAAATAAACCAGATACCTAAGTCAACAGCACCTACAACATTACAGATACCCCCCTTTTCATCAGTAAAGCATATTAATAGGCTGGAGCCTATGCATATTATTCCTATGAGCACACAGGAAAATACTTCTGATGTCACCGCTTGCCTTGTAGCTTCAAAGGATAATGGACAAGTTGTACAGTCCAGTGTGACAAAGGATCTTTCATGGAGAAAAGGCTTTGATACAGAAGGGGAACCCCTGGTCTCTGTGAAACCAATAGTGCAAATGGACTTAGGGAAATCGCTATCTGTACAAAACCTTTTACAGTCAACAGCAGAAGAACTGAATGTGCAGATTTCTGGAAGTGACACCAGTAGTTCAAGAGGAAGTCAAGAATTATACAGCAAATGGAGGGAATCAAAATTATTTATAACTGATGAAGATTTGGAAACAGAGAGAGAAACTGAGACTTTTGAAGCCATTTCCCACCCATTAGTGGAAACGACTCTCTCTACTGACTCTCTAAGGACTGGAATGTCAAGATCATCTCAAAGCATTTGCAAGCCAGGAGACAGTACAGATGCTCTCAGCCTGCCTCATGTCAAACTTAAATAGCATTTGTGAATTTTGTTCACATGCTAAGTAATCCTTTCAGTCATACATATCAGAGCATGGACAATTTTGAAAGCCCTTTTAATGAATTTTTTTAAAAATTAAATAAATCAGGAAGAAAGGCAGTTGTATGAGTCCATATCTTTTAGTTGCATGAAAATGCATGTTTAGGTGATGGATAAAATTCAGATTTATACCTACAGTACTCTGTTCTTTCATGTAGTACAGTAGGTATAAATTAGTAAATGAATGTTACAGATTTATAAAAGAACAAAAGATTTGAACATTTAGAAACTGTGCTGTTTCTACAGGACAGAAATAAAATTCTCAAGATATTAAAAGCACTTTCCTTCTGGTTTAATACTATATATGTCCTAAATCAGACAATAGTTACGTTTACAACAAAAATATTATCTACAGCTGCTAACAAAGGAAACACATAATATGAGATTACAAATGGCTGCTAGTTGCAAGCTACCATTAATCATCTATTTTAGAATATTGATTTCTGTATCCCTTTTGAGATATAGAACTGATAAAATACTTTGCACAGCACTTTTAGGTTTTCTTTGTGACAGAACCTTTTTTTTTTTTTTTTGCTAAAAATGTACAAAACTCCAAGTTATCAGGGATGACCTTCAATGTGAAATTTTCTCTATCTAAATTTTTCTGAACTAATTGATGGTCACCTTATGGATCTGAAGTATTTTGGAAAGGGAATTAACAGATATTTGGTTGTAGATATAACATATTCTCCCTTTATGATGTAGTCTGTCCTCAGAACTGAGTTTTGAGACTGAATGATAGCACAATCAGAAGTTGGGGAAAGAAGACAAAGTACTGGGTGAGATAAGAGTAGATCAAACAAGAACTGTAGAAATTAAAGAAAGAGGAGAAAAAATACTGTACAAGAAATGAGAATGAAGAAAACTGGAGGTACAAAAAAGAATTTTTTTAAGTATGTGTGCAAGAACAAGTGAGTAATGTTGGGGGGAAACAGAAAGAAAGTTTGTATAATTCTATCTTATAAGTCAGAGACTGTTTCTCCCCACCACATTTAAAATACTTCTAGGAAAATCCAATTTGTCTGGCTGTGCTAAAAATTAGTAGTCATATCCTCCAAGCATCTGTACTGGCAAGAGCCAAAGGTTCAGCTACTGCCTGCAGAACTTTTTTGAAAATACGAATCTAAAATCTGATCTCTCCTCTGAGTATATGTTGCAGAACAGTTTCTGCCCCCGGCCCCACCTTGCTCCAACTCTGTCTATATAAGCTTGTGATTCTTAGCCTACAGAAAATGGATTTCCCCCTCAACCTCTCCTCTTACTTTCTTGCTAAATATAATTTGGACTGACCTGAAGCAACAATACTAATAAATACTTACAATTCTATACTTGGTCTTTGCCACTGAAATATTTTATGAGCATAAGCACATTCCAATCCCACTTCCCATAATTAACCAATACTGCTACTTATATCCCCAGAAATTATATCCTGTATGCTCATGAGCAGGATGTCTTGGGCTCAAGCTTCTCAAGTGATTCCAGAGGCATTCCACAAATTAAAGGAGGCCACTCCTAGCTTACTTGGAACATGTGATGGTTTATGAGCCAGGCCTGCTGAGAACAATGTTATACAGAAAAATGTCACAATAGTCTTAACTATGGTTAAATGCTGCAGATCATTCTGCAAACAATTTAAACTGTTTACTCTGAATCAGTTGTAATTTCTGCCTCCATAATTCTTTTTATACAGAAGAATTTTCTGAATGTTACATCATAATCATATTATATGAAAGTACACACAAACTGTAAAGTGTTTACATGGTGTCATTCATATGAAACCTGCTGTTTTACAGCTGTTGCTTGGTCAAAACTTGAGGTAAATTCCAAGAGAAGGCATCATGAAGCACATGGCTGTCCTTCACTTTCCATGCAAGTTTCCACATTTTCCTTTTACAATTTGTGTGTGTTTTTGCTGAAAGTTGATTGCTGCAAGATCTTTTGTGAGGATTTTCCCTCTACCCCTCCCGCCACCCCCAGTATCACATTTGGGGCAGCAACTAGAGGCCCCTTCATCATATTTGCCCTCCCCCAGCTGATTCTGTCTACCCTTCCAATTGCCAGAATCAGAGGAAAAAGAGGGTGTTTTTTTATGGCAGGCCATTTTGCAGTGTGGTGGGACAATGGACTTTGTCCTGCAACCTCTTATTCCCTTGTCAACATAACCCTTTGACAAAACTATTTCCTGACCAGGAGATTTACTTATTTGGATGTCCCGCCAAAAGTTATAACATTTAAAATATTGCAGAATACCTACAATGTCCATCTCCTTTATTTATTGAATGTTTTATAGTGCCTTTTTGTGCTATATGTGAAATCTCCTAAACCTGCATTTAAGCCTAACAGAGGAGATAAAATGAGCAAGCATGGCACAAGGCAAGCAACACATGTAACAATAATGAGAAATGTTTCCCTTTAAAAAAAAAAAAGAGGTATCATTCTGTCAAATGTTTGTGGTAAGACCAGCATCCAAGTGGATCTCCAACTCAATTTCTACTGAAGCAGAGCAGTTGCTGCTGCAAGGCAGCTATAGTTGCTTGTCTTGGCTTAGATGACTCACCTATCAGAAACTGCTATTTTTGCCTTAATTAAAGGACATGCTTGAGTCCTCATAACGTTAATTATGCACATAATGATGTATGAGAAAGTGAATGGCTACTTTCAAAAATACAAACTAATCAGGAATATATCTTTTCAAAATTACTGCTGACAATTTGTATTTCCCCCCTTTGTATTGGCAAGTTTTTACAAATACTCTTCTAAAGGTATGTTTTTTTTCCTGCTGTTAAATTGATGGAATTTATATATTTAAAATTTTTGATCTGAATGTTGAAAAGTGGAATGGTATTCATATTTCCTCAGTGGGAACTTATAGATGTGTAATATAAAATGTGGGCCATATTTTATATTATTGAAATAATTAACAAAATCAAAAATTGCCAAGAATCTTTCCTGAAATATGTACTGAGCCCCTCATTATGCTGTCATCTGCATGAGTAGCTATTTTCATGCTTATTTTCATACTACTGAACTCAACATAACAAAAGTGCAGTATGAAGGACAAGGTCAATATGTCCATTGTTATTAATTGAGAGTTGTTTATGAGAGTGTGTATAGGAGCATATGAAAGCTGTAAAAAGTTGGGGAAAAGAATCTGATCCTTCAAATAGGTTTTGAAACTACAGTGTAAACAAAATTGATTTTTACCAGTATGTATGTTGTTTTTGATTGACGAAAGAACTGAAAAGAATAGTTTTGATTATGGTATCTTTAGAAAGATATATTTTCTTCCATCACATATGATATATTTTTATTTAAATATGGATAAAATGTTCTAACCTAGAATTCAGTATGGCAAAGGTCATACATTTTTACCCACACTATCCACATATCTTATATGTGTATATGAGAGAAGCATACTTAAATTGACTGTTTTATTAAATATGGTGATGGATACTTCTCCTGTTCTGTGACCAGGCAAATAAGTCTTGAACACTTTATAAACTGCAATGTCCAGTTTGGGCTTGCAGGCTTACTTAATCGAAATTCCGATTAACTTACCTCAATAAGAGTGTTGACCCAGTTAAGAGTATGCATGCTAGAGCTCATACTTTTGCTAGGCATCTGTTTAAATTGAAAATGGTAATATTCCAGTTATTTCCTGAGGAAACTCATGCTTAGCTAAATTAATCCATATATCACATTGACTCTTTAACAATGAATGCACAAAATACTAACGGAAAAAAGGGATAAAGAAAAGAAACATTTATAAAGCACAGAACAAAGTAGAATTTAGCAGAAAAAGAGAATTTAGCCGAAAAAGTAAAGGAATAAATGTTTACTCTGAAGTAAACCAAGTTGAATTCAATGGGACTTACTCACCTGTAAGGGCCAAACTACACATTACACACAAACATATAGAATAGTAACCCATGGGTCTGGTTTTTGTTAACCAAATGCCATTGTGGAAGAGGCTGATTAAGCAGAAAGGTAGGGGCACAAAGTGCTTAACTCTTTTCCTGCCTGCTGTTTCTTCAGCCCCAGTTACTGTATTTCTTCCTGAAGTGGATTTTCTTATTTTAAAAAGGAAGAAAAAAGTACTGCTGGTTTAGTGTTACATCAGTTTATGTGTAATGTGTCATTTCCCCTTACGTGTGCTTAGAATTGTAACCTTAGTTCCTGTCCTACATGTTTCAGTGACAAGTTCACACATAAATGTGTTTAAGATTAAGGACCTTAATGCATGAATACAAGAGACTAAATTTGTCCCTATGTGATTCTGTTGGCTTCGCTGGACATACTTGCAGACAAAGACAACAATTTGCCCTTTTGAGCCATTTTTTCTTCTACTTGAAGGAAATATTAATTTTAGTAGAGCTAAATATGGCAGATTTTAGATTTAAAAATTGGTCATATTTCTGTTTTACTTTCCTCACCACCAAATGTTTTGGCACAGTTCACATTGATTGCAACATGAAGATTCTATAACTATTTAAGTTATTTACTAGGTTTTTAAAATTCCCAGTCATTCAGGTAGATACAGGATACATTCATAGAAGAAATATCTTCTGTTCTTGGGAGTGTTGGCAGATACTTACTTTGGCCCAAATATAAGGGGAAGGTGCTGAAAGGTTGGTTTTATGACAGTAATGGAAAAACAGATGGGACATTTTCACTGATGCTAAAGTGGCGCAAGCCATTACATTACAATACAATGTTAATTGTAATTTCATGATAAAATGAATCCATATTGTTGTTAATAAAAATGGTTTAAAATAATGACTATGTATGCTTTTTGAAACTTGAAGAAGTGCTGGTGGAGTTTGTTGCATAGGTCCAGTTTACCTGTGAGTCATCTGTTTCTGGTTAATCCTGCTGCAAAGCTAAGATTTCAAGGATTTGGGACTTGCTTCCCACACTGATAGCCAGTACTGAGGCAAGCTCCTTGGCTCTAGAACTCTCTGCTCACACTACCAGATCTCAGAATCACAGAGTTGGAAGAGAGCTTGTAGTGGCCTAGTCCAGCTCCCTGCTCAATGCAGGAAACCCAGAGCTAGAGCATCTCCAATGGATGGCTGTCCAGCCTTTGCTTGAAGACCTCTGAGGGAGAGCCCACCAATCCAATCAATTTTATTACAGCCTTAAGCCAACCAAAAAAACAAAAACAAAAAGAAGAACATACAGAGGTGCAATAAACATCATAAAGAACATCAAAAATGTAAAAACAGGATTGCAAATAGAACTAAAAATACATTATAAAAAACCATGGCGGGATGTCTGTCTCATAGCCCCATAAATGAATTTAGCTACTATTTTAGTGACTTCATCATTGGTGTCAGCCAGGCAGTAGTTAAGATAGAAGGAGTCAGGCCTACCAGGGAACTGCTCAAAAATTGGAGAAAAAATAATTCTCTCCTCAAATCACGGTATAGGGGACAATATAGCAAGATGTGCATGACAGTTTCAAGGCTACCCTCTCCACACAGACACAGCCCTGAAGCAGAAGAATCTTTAGAAAACCTGCTAAGGAGTATAGCAGAAGGTAAAACATTCAACCTGGCCCTAGCAAAGGCCAACCCGAATTTAACAAAGTGAAGGGAAGATAGATATTTAGCAGACCCACTCCCACATTAGAGAGCCCACCCACTCCCACATCTGTCAGCTTGAGTGCCCACAACACCCTGAGGCAACGCCATTATGCCAACACACACTGCCATCAGGAAACACACCTCCTCTGCCACTTGTGTTTCCCAGCAAAACACCCACTAGCTGGCAAATACAGGTGGCACAATTCTTGATGCTGTGGCAGCACGGAGCAGCAGCAGGGTGAAGCAATATCCACAGGTGGTAGAAAGCAAAGTGGGATGCTCACATTCATTGTCCAGGGCAGAACTGCTACCTGACACCATCACCTCACCTTGCCTCATTGGTGAGTTACCCCTGCTCCAGGTAACTGATAATATTGTTGAACAATTCTTATTGCTGCCAAGTTTCTGCAAGAAATCTACCCTCCTGTAATTTAAGCCTATTAAATTCAGTTCTGCCTCTGGGCTAGCAGAGAACAATTCTTTGCCCTCTTCTATGAGACAATCCTACAGGTATTTGAAGAGTGGTATCGTGTCCTCTCTCTGTGTTCTCTCCAGGTTAAACATACACAGTTCCTTCAAGCTTGGACTTGTTTTCCCAACCTTAACTATCTTCATTGCTCTCCTCTGAAATCATTCCAGTTTATAAGCATCCTTTTAAAAGTGTTGTACTCAGAACTGGACACAGTACTCCAAATTAGGTCTGACTAGTGTTGAATAAAATGGAACAATGACTTATTTTTGCTTGGAAATGATAGTTATATTAACTTATTACTTGGATATGATAGTTGTAAAATGTAACATTAACCCTTTTTGCAGCTGTATCACACTGTTGATGCATGTTCAGCAGTTGCCTGCAATCTTGAGATCTTTTTCATGTGTACTACTGCCAAGCCAGTTTTGCCGCATCCTATACTTGTTCATTAGATATTTTTTGTCCAAGTGCAGAACTTTGCATTTGTCTCTGTTGAATTTCATTCCTGTCTTCTAAGGTATTTGCTATCCCTCCCAGTTTTGTATAATCTGCAAATCTGATAAGGATTCTCTCCACCCCTTTACTTAAATAACTGATAAAAATGTTGAAGAGTACTGGAGAGTACATCTCTCCAATCTGATAAAAAACCAGTGACCACTTTGAGCTGTTACAGTGCACTCCATCACAGTTTTCCAACCAGTTGTGAATCTCCTTTTATGTTCTCTGCCTAATGCAGGTTCTGTTCCCTCTCCTGTCATCACAACACTAGTGCTACCTAATTCCCTAAGAACCTGTAAAGCCAGCAAGCCCCAGACCTTTTCTGGCAACCTCCATGCACCCTGTCTCTTCATTAAGGATCATAACCATTTGCTAAAGTGGAGAATTCCATGCAGACTAGAGTTACACCCATGAGATGCACCCTCTCACATGTTAATACAGGTTCTGCCCATGTATTACATTTTATGAACATGTAGATAGACTTATGTAGCCTTTAGGAAGCACCAGGGGCGTAACGAGGCTGGAGTGGGCCCAGAGACAAAATTTTAAAATGGGCCCCTCACTGATACACACACACTCACTTCACATGTGACTTGCCTCTGGGGGGCCCCTCGAGGCGTGGGGGCCCCCAGGCAGCCGTCTCCCCTTGCCTAATGGTAGTTACGCCCCTGCGAAGCACTATGAAGAACTTTCTACATCAGAAATGAGCATGTATTGTGAATTTTTCCATGATTTCATGCAGCCATGTTTCAGCTAAATAATATTTTTATACAAAAATCTGCACACAGTACTCCTCAGTGTTTCTTGGATATTTTAAAAGCTATAATTTGTTAAATCCAATGCAACATCACATCACAGACTTATTATAGAAACTATTATTTTAATAAGGATGAGCTAGTTCTATGGATCTTCTCAGTTCATTTTTCATTATTGCTGCTGGTTGATTTTTTAAAAAATCAGGAACAAAATAATATTATGAATCAAAGCAGTCCATATTATGGCTTAGCAATAACAGTAAAGTCAACAGGATATTTGCAACATGAGTGCAGAATTTCAGCCTTAAAGGTTTTTCAAGCTCCACTAAAGTGGTTTTAAATATATATATATATCAATAATGTTTGCTTACCTCTGTATGTTAGATGTAGCTTTTGTTAAGCCTGATGAAGAACTCTATAATTTTAAGGGTTGCACTTGATGTGATGTGTGCATTGCTCTCTGTGCTTGAGGGCTTGTTAGAGAGAAAAAGACAAGCACAACGCAGCACAGTCTGCAGATCTGTGAACAAACGTACCATTTTTCAGGGACTAAAAATGGTCATGGCACCTGATACATTTATTTATCATATGTATTTCCTGCAGAGTCCCATGGGCTCAGAGCAGCTTACCGCAATTTTTTCTAAATGTTAAAAGTCCTGTCTGCAAGGGGCTCAAAATCTTGTGGGGGAGGGGAGTGGAGAACTTGTATTTTAAGAAATCTTGGTACACCTGAAGGAGTCTGTTGCTCCTTGCCATATCAGCACATATAGCCATGTGGTGCTCTCTGTCGCTGCAGGTATGTGAACATGCAGCCTAATCTGCACGGAGCGGAGCATATATGATCCATACCCGTAATAAGCAGGAGACAGACGCTTCTATTGGGGGGATGTGGGAGTGTACTGATCTGAGCATGTGGTGTAATGGTATTGGAACGAGCAGCGAGACCACCAGGTTCAAATCAAATCCCCGTTCAGCCACAAAGCTCATCGGACGGCCTTGGACCTATCGCCGTCTTCTAATTTATCCTACTTCCTAGCACTGTTGTGAGAATAAAAGGGGGCGGGGCAGAACCAAGTCTAAATTGGAAGTCTGGCCGGGTAAAAGATCTGAGACAGATAATGTGCTTTTCTTGCAGCACCTCCTGTTTGCCCAGCGCAATCCTAAACATGTTTCATCTACTTTGAGACCTACTTTGCTTAACGGGACATACTCCTAAGTAAATTAGTACAGGACTGCTGCTGCACTAGAGGCAACTTTTCTAGAAACCTAAGGGAGGGGCGTAGTTAGGGGAGAGGGGGCCTGTGTTCACCCCTCTCCCCCGCGGCCCTTTGGAGAGAAGATAATGAAGAAAATAAGGAGGGGTTGAGCTGGGGGCCGGGGTTCTTTGAACCCATCCGTTCAATTATAGCTACACCCCTGGGAAGAAAGTTCACTTGCACGGTGGTCACCGCCTGCACCAGTCATAAATACTGTTGTCAAAACTTGCTTGGAGATTTGCTGCAGAACTTTCGTCTCCCACTTTCTTTTGCCAACTAGGCCATCCTAAAATAAAGTGGCACACCTCCGGGCTTTGCACCCTAAAACATATTTACTCGCCATTTACTTCCCAGTAACGGTGCTGTTTCTCTTCTCCCCTGAGCCGGGGGCGGGAGTTTTGCTTTTCTCTCTCTCACACCGTCACAGGCTTGCCCTTTATTAACATTATATCATAATATACACGGACACTTATTTGTTGTATTTTGATTATCAGAAAATTGCTCAAAACTAATAGGGAGTTTCCTTCAAAAGGAATCCGTGATTTTGAGGTGTATTTTCTTAAAGGAAGCCACACGCTCTCTTCCAGGCGAGCAAGGGATTCATCAGGGTTTGGGCGGGTTTCAAGGCACCAACCAATCACCTCCTAGAAGTTAGAGACGCTGTAGCCAATCAAAGCGGCTGCCGGAATCGGGCGGTTTACACTGCCACGCGCTGAGAGAAAAGACAGTTGGTGCGCGTGAGGGTGGTGTTGGTCGTCCGTCCCTCCTCTCTGCGCGTTGACGCTTCTCGTCATGTCTGACTGGGAGGCGGACAGCGACGAGGACGGGCCCCATGGAGCCTCCACCAAGCCCCCTCCCACTTTACCTGCGTGGCGCCCGGCGGCGGCTCCTCCTCCTCCACGGGCCCGTGGGAACCCAGACGCGGGCGAAGACAGGGAGGAAAGCGGGGGCGGGAAGAACTGGGGTTCGCGGCCGGCGTCCGCCCGCGAGCCGTGGCAGTCGAGGCCCTTGGAGTATCGGGCCCGAGGCTCCTCGAGAGGAGAAGACAGAGAGCGCGCGCCGCTCTGCTTCCCTCTGGATAACGCTCTCGTCGGCACCCTCATAGGTTAGGCGCCGCTCCCTGCCCTCCAGCGCGCGCAAGGTTCTCTTTGGGGAGGGGAAGGGGAGCCCGCGTGGCCATGAGAGCGTGCTTGCCCGTCTGAAGAGGGATGCATTATAGGGTTCAGAAAGCGAAAGGAGTGGTGGAGGTAACACGGGCGAGGTGCCCAATATAGACAAAGGATTGGCCTTGGAGTGGTAGAGGGGGTAAATCTTCTTATGCAGGCCTGCTTATGAAGGTGACTTCAACAAAGTGTGAAACACTGCAAATTCACACTATTATTTATTATACTGCTTTTCTGCCTGTGCACTTAAGAAGGTTTATAGTATAAAATAATGGCCTATACGCTAATTGACAGCATACAGAAGGAATGGGGAGGGAAAACATATATGTGATATAATTGCTCCAAATAAAATGATTAAGGGTGCCAGGATGTGGCAGCTCCATAGGAATGTATGCATCTATAAACAAGATATACATATATAGATGTTCTATATGTGTATGTACTAATGTAGTATATTATATGTGTGTCCTGGAAAAAAAACGTAGTTGAGGGCTTTTGTTGAAACTAGTTGCTGTTCGAATGTGATCCTGGTCTGGCAATCATTCATGAGGCTCCATTTCCACCCATCCTGATGCCAGTACATTTTGAGATTGGAGGAAGAAGCCTTGTGTTCACTGTGTCGTTTGCTTGTTATGACTACAAAATATATAGACCGACTTTGGTCTGTAACTTGGAATAGTATTTTACTAATCAAATGTGTTTGCACTTGAACAGAGAAAGCCTGTTTAGTTAAACATGGAAGATCCATTGATAGTTTTGAGAGTCTCATTTGAGCAGCTATGGTATTTAGAGGAAATTCTATTCTGTTAGTTGTATGTATGTGAAACTAATCCAATGTTAACTTCCTGTTAAAAACAAGAGTACCATCCTTCTGTTCTGGCAGATTAAGAGTTCTAATAGACTCAAGAAAAATTCATCAGAACTATAACATATGATTGTGTCTATTGGATTCCATTTAAGTTCGTTGGTTTAGCTTGGCAGGACTTTACACATTGTGTTTTGCATACATGGTTGTATGTTAAAATTGAACATATTTTGCCCTGGTTACGTGAGCAAAGCAGTCTCTTCAGCCATTCTCACAGGAGGTGGTATCCATGTAGTATATGTCACATGTGGTCAGCAGTGTTCTCTCTAAGGCGTACGTATGTGTGTGCACTCGAGTTTTTTTAAAATGTCTACTCAGTTAATTTTAGATCCCACTCAGTAGTAGATCCTGCTCAGGTTGAATCACCACCTAATGGCACAAAGGAGAAATGTCTTGCCTAGCAAGCATGAGGTTGCTGGTTCGAATCCCAGCTGGTACCTATATCGGGCCGCAGCTAAAAGGCATCATCTCATACTGTGTGGGAGGAGGCAATGGTAAACCCCTCCTGTATTCTACCAAAGACAACCACAGGGCTCTGTAGTTGCTGAGAGTTGGCAGCACACTTTACCTTTACCAGGTTGAATCAGGAAGGCCCCACTCTGAATGCATGTGCACACGCAATGCCTTGATACTGCCACCCAGACCCAGAACAAAACTCATTCCGCACACAGATGAAAAAAATTGAGAGAACACTGGTGGTCACCATTACCTAGACTGCTAGTGTCATATTACTGGTTCACTGTGATTCCATGTAACATTACAAGGGGGTAAGAATATTCACCTAGTAAAAACTGGAATATCTGTGCATTGGTCTGTGTTGCTTCTTGGGGCCAAACTGTATGTTAATGCATCATTTATGTATGTATTTAAAGGATTTTTATCCCACCTTTCAAACCACTGAGGTCTCATTGCAAGATGAACTTAAAAACAATATGAAAATTAACACTTTTACATTTCATGCAATATGTCCGTTGTAGTTTAAAAAAACAGCATCAAATAAAACAAAGGGAGAACATCATAAAGACCAGCTAAATATTTATTTATTTGACACATTTCTGTACTGTCCCATATGAAAAACTCTGGGTGGATTGCAATCTAAAAATACGATAATTAAAACATTAACAAAATTAAAACAATTTAAAATATAGATTAAAACTTTAAAACTTAAAGCTTTAAAACTATAAATTAAAAGCCTGATTAAACAGGTATGTTTTCAGATTTTTCTTTAAAATATTCAGAAAAGGGTGGGGTTCTAATTTTGTTAGGAAATGTGTTCCAAAGTCCTGGGGCAACCCTAGAAAAGACCCAGTTTTGAGTCGCCACCAACCAAGTTGGTGGCAACTGCAACCAGCCGTCCCCTGATTATCTTAATAGGCGGCGGGGTTCATAAAGAAGAAGGTGTACTTTAAATACCTTGGACCCAAGCCATTCAGGACTTCATAGGTAATAACCAGCATTTTGTATTTTGCCTAGAAATATATTGGCAGCCGGTGTAGTTCTTTTAAAATGGGTATAATATGATCTCTTCAGGTAGCCCCAGAGACCAGCCTCGCTAGTCGCTACTGCATTCTGTACCAGCTGCAGTTTCTAACTATGTACAAAGGCAGCCCAATGTAGAGCACATTGCAATAGTCACGTAGTAGTTTGTTTTATTACAGTCATTGACCCAACAATACAGAACACAGTAAAGATAATATAAATATTATCTGTATTTGCATTACATTTTGTGGATAAAATTGCTCTTATCCATTCTGACTTGGATGCTAAGATTTTTGTGGTGCTGGAACTGGATGTTGCCGGTGCACCATCCGGTGGTGTTATGTTGGATGCTTTTCAGACTGTGTTGCCTGAGGAGGTGGACAGGTTGCTTGGAAGGCTGAGGCCTACCATGTGCGTGCTCGACCCTTGCTCTTCATGGTTGGTGAAAGCTAGGGAGGGACTGGGTCCATGGGTGGCATGGGTGGTGAATGCCTCTCTAAGGCAGGGGGTGATGCCACCTCAGCTGAAGGAGGCAGTCATCAGGCCTCTACTAAAAAAGCCCTCTTTGGACCCAGATGACCTGAATAATTTTCAAACAGTTTCTAACCTCCCCTTCTTGGGCAAGGTGTTGGAGAGCGTGGTGACATCTTAGCTCCAGGCTGCCCTGGATGAATCTGATTACTTAGATCCTTTCCAGTCTGGTTTCCAACCTGGATATGGAATGGAAACTGCCTTGGTTACCCTGGTGGATGAACTATGCTGAGAGATAGACAGAGGGAATGTGATTCTGTTGATCCTCCTGGGCCTCTTAGCTGCTTTCAATACTACTGGCCATGGTATCCTCCTTGGAGACTCTCTGGGTTGGGACTTGGGTGCACGATTATACAGTGGCTCTGCTCCTACCTTGAGGGTCATACTCAGAAGGTGGTGCTGGGGATGCCTGTTCCACCCCTTGGCCTATGGGGTGCCACAGGGATCTACTCTGTCCCCCATGCTGTTTAACATCTACATGAAACCTCTGAGAGCGGTCATCCATAGGTGTGGGCTGCAGTGCCATCAGTATGCTAATGACACCCAGCTCTACCTATCTTTTAAGTCAGCAGACACCAGGGAGGCAGGCAGTGGATGCTCTGGACCATGGCTTGGAGGCTGTTCTGGACTGGATGGGGGGAAACAAACCAACAATCTAGATAAGACGGAAGTGCTCTGGGTTGGTAAAACTGATTATTGGAGTAGTGAGGTAAATCTGGTCTTGGACAGGTTTAAACTCCCTCTGAAAGACAAAGTCTGCAGCTTGGGGGTGCTTCTGGACCCAACACTGTCCTTGGAGCACAGTTGGCAGTGGTGTACAGAAGTGCCTTTTACCAGCTATGGCTGGTGCACCAGCTGCGACTCTACTTGGATAAGTTGGACCTGACCTCAGTCACTCATGCTTTGGTAACGTCCAGATTGGACTACTGCAATGTACTGTACATGGGACTGCCCTTGATGATAATTCAGAAGCTTCAGCTGGTTCAGTATATTGCTGCTAGGGTGCTCATGGGTGGAAGTCACTTCATGAGTATCACACCCATCCTGCGGCAGCTTCATTGGTTACCAGTCTGCTTTTGGGGTAGATTCAGGGTGCTGGTCTTGACCTTTAAAGCCCTACACGGCATGAGGCCGGGGTACCTGTTGGACCCCATTTGCCCATATGAACCTGCCAGGGCCCTCTGCTCATCGTGTGCAGCATGCCCTCTGACTCAATGTGCAGCAGCTGTGGAAGAGGCCAATTCCATGCTAGGGATCATTAGGAAGGGGATTGAAAATAAAACTACTAATATTATAATGCCCTTATACAAAACTATGGCGTGGCCACTCCTGGAGTACTGCATACAATTCTGGTCACCACATCTAAAAAAGGACATTGTAGAACTGGAAAAAGGGCAGAAGAGGGCAACCAAGATGATCAGGGGCCTAGAGTACCTTCATTATGAGGCAAGGCTACAACACCTGGGGCTATTTAGTTTAGAAAAAGATGACTCTGGGGAGACATGATAGAAGTCTATAAAATCATGCATGGTGTGGAGAAAGTGGATAGAGAGAAATTCTTCTCCTTCTCACATAACACTAGAACTAGGGGTCATCCCATGATATTGATTGCCAGGAAATTTAGGACCAGTAAACAGAAGTACTTTTTCACACAACACATAATCAACTTGTGGAATTCTCTGCTACAAGATGTGACAGCCAACAACCTGGATGGCTTTTAGAGGAGTTTGGATAACTTCATGGAGGAGAGGTCTATCAACGGCTACTAGTTGGAGGGCTATAGGCCACCTCCAGCCTCAAAGGCAGGATGCCTCTGAGTACCAGTTGCAGGGGAGTAACAGCAGGAGAGAGGGCATGCTCTCAACTCCTGCCTGTAGGCTTCCAGTGGCATCTGGTGGTGGTCTGCTGTGTGAAACAGGATGTTGGACTAGATGGGCCTTGGGCCTGATCCAATAGGGCTGTTCTTATGTTCTTTTCATCTCGGGCCCTACTCATGGCCCCGCCACTAACAGAGATCTGGTTGGCAGGGCCTCTTTGGTTGTGGCCCCTCAGCTTTGGAATGCCCTCTCTGATGAGCTTCACTATGTTCCCTCCCTCAGTGTTTTTAAAAACACTTCTTTTTAAAGAGGCTATTAAATGTTTCACGTGTTGCTTATATTTCATAGGTTCTTTAGTCTGGTTTTTATCACTCTTGGTTTTTAGCTTTTTAAAGAATTTAATTTTAATTTTTAAAAGCTAATTCTGATTGTGGTGTTAGCTTGTTTTTTAACTTGTTTTATTTGGTTAATTTTATTAGTCTGGTTTTATATTGTAACTGTCTTATAAATGTTATGGGCCACCCCGATCAGTAATGTACTGGAGAGGTAGGGTATGAATATTTTAAATAAATTAATAATTAAAGATATAAATAGTGCAAAAAGACATAGTGTCAAGGTCTTCATAATAAATACCAATAACTCAAACCAGCTCAGACCTGATCTTGCATGCAGCCGCACAAAATTTGGCCACACACAATGTTATAGATACATAGCGATCAGCTAGTAAAAATGATGTATATCCATCTGTTCTAACAGAGATGTTTGATAAGAAGGGGAAATAAGAGAAATACAAAAATCTCTATAAAATAAGCTGTATAAAAGAATGTGAGTCAGTCTCAACACCCTGACCAGAGGGACAGATCCAGCTGATAATAGAAATTTTATGGTATCTGCCCTCCAGAACAGCAGATGGAAGTGCATTAAATCATGCAAAGAAGAAGGCTCTTCTTTGGGACAGTTTAGGGTAATTGGTAACTACCAAAAGTTTCTTATAGAGATTCGTGCCAGATCGCTCTGTTTTTCAATGTCTGCTATACATTGTTTTATAAGCCTTTTAGCAGCATCAAGACCCAAAGGCATCAGAAATTGAGGGGAGAATCTATGTTTGCCCGACATAGCATAGTCAAGTCTGGATGTTGCCAGCGTATGCACCACTGTTTTAAAGTTTTTATCTCCAGAAATGGACATAACTGGCTTATCAGCCAAAGCTGAGAGAAAGCTCTCTGGCCACTGCCTCAACATGTGAAACCAGGGAGAGATTTGGGTCCAGAAGTACTCCCAGACTACGTACCTGCTCTTTCTGGGGGAGTGTAACCCCATCCAGAACAGGCAGATCTAAGCCATTTCCTAAGTTCTGACGTCCCATTACAGCACTGTAAAACAACTTGCCCTTTTTGGTGAGAAGTATCTGTGAGAATTAACTTTATACCTCAGCAAAACGTCAAATTACCAGACACTCTGTTTTTGGTTTGTTTCCGCCCCCCATTCTGATCTCTCAGAAGGCCATAAACAGTGGCTTGTTAGAGTAAAAGGCGTGTTCTTCATTGTGGAAAGCCACTGTAGTCCCTGATATAAAGGATTGGATGAACAAGATGACAGCTCTGTCTGCCAGAGAAAACGTGTTCAGGAAAATGGACAAACTGAAGCAGTTTAACAGCATTTGGAAAGCTTTTGTTGAACTCTTCTCTGACTTAAATATAGAATAGTGATACCTGTGATTTGTGGTTGGTCCGGTTTGATGGTAGTGGTATTTTGTTTTGTTCAATTGTTGATTTTGATTTGCTTTGTTTTCCTTTTCTTAATCTGTGCTAGAGGTCAGGGATGGGTTTACAGGGTATTATTGTTGCTATTTTAATTGTGTAATCTCATTTAAATTTTAATAAAATGTTAATACACAAAAAAAGTTCCAACCTCCCACAATGAGAGTCCGCCTTTCTTGGATTCAACCTAAGTTTGTTCCCCCTCATTCAGCCAATTACCACTTCCAGGCAGGCATTTAGGGAAGTTAGGCCGTTTCCCGATGAAGTTGACATAGAGAAATGAATTTGGGTATCAACACCCTGCATCAGATCCCCTGATGATCTCTCTCTCTCAGCTGTTTCATGTAGATAGAATGGAGCCCTGCAGGGCTCCATACACTAGCTCTCATTCTGAAGTGCAGCAATTTCCAGATGACGCTATCTAGAATCTACCTGAGAGGCAGGAGCGGAACTATTGCAAAGAAATGCCTCCCAACCCTTTCGGGCGCTCCAGAAGGATACCAAACACTTTGCAAAATAGTAGGATTTTGACTTTTTAAAAAAAAGTTTGCCTCAAGGGCCTTCACAGGGAGGGTATTCTAGAGGTGTAGTGCCATTATTACAGTGATCTGCTTAACCTCCCCCCCACCCCCAGGAGCTGGGGAGGAGATTCACATTAGGACTAGGCACAGGTGGGAATTAATTCTTTCTTCTCACCATGGTCCTGATTTGAATTGCCCTTTCTGGCTGTGTGGGGGGTTTTGGGACCATGGCATCACCACATTGTGGTCCTGTTGCAGATCCCCCACTCAGCTCCTGTTTACTTAAGAAAACCTAAGTTTGTCAGCTCTGATGTACTTGGTATAGTATGTGGTTTAGGTGTATCTTCTATATATTTAATTCTCTAAGACATACCCGTGGCTAATCCCAAGCATGGCAGCTCTTGCAAGAGTTCAGAGAGCTGCCAGATAGCCATGGGTGAAAGGGGGTGGGGGAATGGTGGGGCGGGGGGAAGGCAAACAGTGGTGGAGGCCGGCTGGCGGAGAAAACAGCAGCGGGCGGACAGAAGGAGGTGGCAGCAGAGGGAAAGCAGCAGCAAGGCCAGCTGTGTGGGGGGGAGCGGCGGCCAGGCCAGCGGGCGGCTGAGCGACTGGGACCGGCAGGCAGGCGGCGCAAAAGGAGGCAGTGGGCAGGGGAAAAGGGAATCGGCGGGGGGGGGGGGCAGGCATGCAAAATAGCGGCGGGGTGGGGGGAGGTGGCGGGCTAGGGGTGCAGATGCTCTGTACCAGATCAGCTAGTTTTTCTTTAAACTTTACATCCTTTTCATGGAGTTTCAGGTACTTGGCCTTAGCTCTTCTAATCTTGATAAAAAGTATGTTTGTATTTTACCAACAGCAAAATGCATTCTTAAGATACTTGGCACAAGTTGGGATGTTGCCAAGATTTACATACGTACTAATTTACTTTTACAACAGGTCGAGGGGGAACTAAAATAAAAGAGCTTGAAGAATCTTCAGGCTGTAAAATACAGGTGAGGAGTCTTCCTTCCTTCCTTTAATCCAGTGCTTCTCTCAGACATATCAGTTGTCATAATACAAAAGGGCTGCAGACAGATACAGCTCATTTCTACTGTTGGTCTAGTATCCTGCAGAAAATAACTAAAAGGAAATAAGAGGGGACTTAGTTAATTCAGTTTAGTGATACCTGACTGAATGTTAAACAAGAGAATATTGATCTGCACATTTGCAGTTTCTAGTTTTCAGTTACCCAGGTCCTTCAGGAAAACCTGTTTCATACTTCAAAGAAGTTTTAAGAACTTAGAAAGAAGAGTTAAAGGAGGAGTATTGTAGCATTCATTCTAGTATCCTATGCTTGTATTTAATAATACCTTACATTTAGGTTGTAAAGGGAAATTGTGAAGCTATGATAAAGATATTTGGTGGTAATGATAAGCAAACAAAAGCCAAAATGCTGATTGATGACCTTATTGAAAGGAGTAGCCAAGGCAATGCAGGAGAAAGGTATACTAAAGGTAAGACAATAAAACTTGATATGTACTTTACACTTAAGCTTTCTATGCCAGGCTAGTCTTGTTTCTTTAAAATCCACATGAATGATACATAGCTAGCCACTCTGTGCTTGTCAATTTAGTACTGAAAGTTTATATTTATTTATTTTCTACATTTTTATACTGTGTTCCTGCCTTGACAAAGGCACCCAAAGCGGTTTATAATATTAAAAGAAGCAAATTACAGAATGTTAATAAAATGTTGTCTCAGGCTGTTGGTCTTTTCAGGAGCTGAGGACAAGAGCTCCCTGGCCTGGGTGCATCCTTTCCTGCCTTCCTCTTGGGGCACACTGGTCTTTCAGTACTCCTGGGAACGTGGGGGGTGGGGCTGCCCCAACAATCCTCACAGGCCAGAGTTGGTCTCTATGGGGACCGATGTTATGCTCTCCCCTGGCCTGGGGGCCTCCTTTCTTGCCTTCCTCTCAGGGCACTGGTCTTTCAGTACTCCTGGGGGAAAGGGGGGGGGGCTGCCCCAACAGTCCTCAGAGCTGGTCTCTATGGAGGCCGGTGTTATGCTCTCCTCTGGCCTGGGTGCCGTTCTTCCTTGCCTTCCTCTCAGGGCACACTAGTCTTTCAGTATTCCTGGGAAGGTGGGAGAGTTTATAGTGGGTATGTGGGGAAGGAGTAAGGGTAAGGTAAGAGGGATTTCCAGAGGTTAGGAGGGGGTTCTCTATGATATGCCCGAAGTAAAAATATGGTCTTGTGAGGTGGAGTTTGTCTCTACACTGCCATAAAATGAGATGGGCTTTTGGCTCCCTAGAAACTCATTCAAACTTCACAATAATCTGGTAGCAAAAAGACACAAACTCTTTTCCTAAATGTTAGCTTTGTTTTAACAGATTCCTTCAAACACCCAGATGTTGGAACCATTTGTTACCATGATAGTAGTTTTGGTGGTTTGAAGTCTGGATACAGTAGTCCGAAACAGTCTATTAACTGGGCATCCCTTCGAGAGAATAAAGCTAAATATGAAGCTATGAAGTGGGCTGGTTAGTATAACAGGTTTTGGGGAGTTGTTGACCTTCAATGTCAATTCCTTATTTTACATATAAGTAATTTCTTTTTTTAGAAAAACAGTTTCAAAGATGTATTGAGACTATGTGAGCACCTGCAATATTTATTAGAACGATCTGGCATACGGTTTCTCTTTAGAGCAAAAAGCAGATAGTGAAGCTCTTCACTAGTGTAACTGCGGCTGCAATCACTTAGACCGGTTTTTAGGCACACTCGCATGCAAAACCTGGGTTAAACGGTGGGCCTCAGTGTCTGATATGTAGAATTGCCAGTTATTCGAACTTCATTTTCAATCTTGATAAAGTTAATAGTTTTTGTACAGATTGGCACAATACATTTTTTAAAACTCGTTTCTTCTTGGTTTAGTAAATCTATGTAGAAATATTGTGTAGTCTAGAATGGCATGTAAAGAAATTAAAAACTATTCATGGCTTGTTTGAGAGAACCACATATCTATAGTGGATGTAACTTTATTTCTGTAGCAATTTCTTGAATTTGCTTTGCCCTAGAGCATAGAGATATCTGCTTATGGTAGCCAGAGTGCTGAAAAGCTTGGTATGTGTTGCTTTTTAAAACAAGCAGATCATGAGGGGATCATAGGCAAGGGAAAAAAATCAAGTAATTTTTGAAGTGCTTGTCACTTCTCTGGTTTTAGAGAAATATTCATGCTAATTCAAGAATTTGGTTCCCCCCTCTAATAGCCTATTCCTTTTAATCTGAACAGATTTACCTCCAATTGAAAAACAGTTTTACAGAGAATCACCAAAGATTGCTTCCATGTCACAAGAAGAAGCTGATAAATGGAGGTAAGAATTCAGATATGGAAAGTTGTGTGATATATCAGAGTGTTAGATTGACTTTTCAAGGATTGTATCATGTTAAAGGTGGGGAGGGGTGTTGAGGATGTCCACTAAATAATAAGTAATGCTCTGAAGTCTGCTTAGGTGAACATTGTAGACCCAGGCTAAGTGCATACTTTGTACAGGATAGATCTTATATTCCATGAACTATGTCATTCTTAACTTGAATATTACATTGAACCCTTTTGGAGTATTGGAGCATGCAAGCTTTCTGTGTAGCTTGCAAATTGTAAACGCTTATGTCTTCAGCTGTGGGACACTTCAACAATTCTCAGGAGTTTGGAATCACTTAGCCAGCTTAACACAATCTCTTAGGTGTACACCTAAGTGTTGTGTGTTGAGACATGTATATCACCGGAGCCAAGACTGGTTGCAGCACTGTGTCAAGTGTACATTCTGCAAACACATAATGTTGCATAGTGTGTGAAAAGGCTCTTAATTGTTCTCTTTTATACTAAATTGACTCCCATATTGTAGCATGGTTGACTTATTGACAGCTGATGTTGGTAAAGGCCTAGAAGATTTTTTTTTTTTAAGTATGGTAACAACTCTGCTTGTGATTTTTGTTAAAGTATGTCAGTTTGAAATAACATTGGTGTAGCATGTTTAAGTGCTATTTTCCTAGGGCCAGTTCAGGCAGTCAAGTTACAATCATGAACACTGCCCGAAGAACTACAAGCCCTTGTGCTCCCCCTGCCCCTTGGCTCTGTTGACATCTCTGTTCGTTTAAACCACAGCTTGTCTGAAGCTCAGATATTGTTCTTTATTGCAAGGCCCAGGAGCCAGTGGCAGCTCCCATTGACCTCAAGTGCAGCTCCCTAATTATTTATTAGGCCTGTGTGAAGGTTTGGCCTGAATCCAAATGCTCTGCACAGCCTGCTTGGCACTTTGCAGTGGTGACATTGCATAGTGCATTATAGGACACTGTAGAACTGGAAAAGGTGCAGAAGAGGGCAACCAAGATGATCAGGGGCCTAGAGTACCTACCTTATGAGGCACCTAGGGCTATTTAGTTTAGAAAGAAGATTACTGCGGGGAGACATGATAGAGGTCTATAAAGTCATGCATGGTGAGGAGAAAGTGGATAGAGAGAAATTCTTCTCCCTCTTACATAACACTAGAACCAGGGGTCATCTCATGAAATTGATTGCCAGGAAATTTAAGACCAACGAATGGAAGTAATTTTCCACACAACGCCTAATCAACTTGTGGAATTCTCTACCACAATATGTGGCAGCCAAACAACCTGGATGGCTTTAAGAGGAGTTTGGATAACGTCATGGAGGAGAGGTCTATCAACGGCTACTAGTCGAAGGGCTATAGGCCACCTCCAGCCTCAAAGACAGGATGCCTCTGAGTACCAGTTGCAGGCGAGTAACAGCAGGAGAGAGGGCATGCCCTCAACTCCTGTCTGTAGACATCCAGTGGCATCTGGTGGTCTACTGTGTGAAACAGGATGCTGGACTAGATGGGCCTTGGGCCTGATCCAGCAGGGCTGTTCTTGTGTTCTTAAGATTGTTCCCACCATGCAGTGCTGCACTCTGCCCAGCACCAGTGAGGGATTGTCTGAACGTTAAGGGAAACTGAGCCTTTTTCAAGCCCCAGTAGTTTCTTGGAAGGGACACATAAAGCGCTTTCCCCATAGTTCTAAGGGGAAAAGCTCTGCGAAGGATAATACTTTCCAGTACTTATGTGTGCCTTCCAAGATAGTGCTGGGGGTCAGTAGGACTCTATTTCTCTTAAAGAGCTCCTTCCTGGTTCTGCGATAAGTGCAGCACTGTACAGGGGGTCAGTGCAGTAAGAAATACCTCTTATAGTGAAGAGTTTTTTTGCCAAAGTGGCCTCCACTTGAAAAATACTCAAGATGATTGAACTGTCATTTTATTCTGGCTTACAAACCAGAGTGTTAAACTATAAAGTTGTTTAACATTGTGGCTCATAACCCAGAGCTAAAGCACAGTTTCCAGCTTTGCACAAACTGTGAAGCTATTGTTTAAATAAACCAGGGTGTCATTTAAGACAAAGCGTGTGTGTGTAAATGGAGTATGTGAGCTTGGACCACATTTATTATTCTAACTATAGTTAGTTGATTGTCTGAACTTGCCCTTAGTCTTTTGGCATAGAGTATTCTACTAGTTGTGAAGATAATTAAAAATGACATTGTTCTTTGCTCCAGATACTTTGAGTACTAAATGTGTGCCTATTGATACTATATAACTTTATCTCTCTATATTATTTAAAGAAAAGAGAACAATAATATCACATGTAATGACCTGAAAGATGGTGAAAAGCGTCACATTCCCAATCCTATCTGTAAATTTGAAGATGCTTTTGAGTATTATTGTGATGTTATGGAAAATATAAGGAAAGTTGGTTTTCAGAAGCCTACACCAATTCAGGTATTGTGACTTTATTTCTGAAATTTTTTAAAACAGTTCTGTTTAAACTGCTTATATACTGTATTTACTGCTTATTATAGTCACAGGCTTGGCCAATCATACTTCAAGGATATGATCTCATTGGAATAGCACAGACTGGTACTGGAAAGACATTGGCTTATCTAATGCCTGGATTTATTCATTTGGATTTACAGCCAATGTAAGAATTAGATGTTTATTCACTTGGATTTACAGCCAATGTAAGAATTAGATGGGATGAGAGTTTGTTTGTTTGTTTGTTTGTTTGTTTGTTTGTTTGTTTGTTTGTTTGTTTGTTTGTTTGTTTGTTTGTTTAAAGATTTAATATACCACCCAATCCACAAACTCAGGGTAGTGTAGAAACTTGTGTTTTGTGTGTGGTGGGATTTTTGAAACACAAAATTGGGTCACAACTTTGACTCTAGGATATATTGCAGACTAGGTCATGACAGCCCTATGCAAGACACTCATCCTTTTCCCCCTCTTTATCTGCTTCTCTCTCAATTCCCATTCTTGGCTGTGGTATATTGTATTGTGTATAATCTGGCAACAGGTTCTGCAGAGAGAGAGATCTTCAATGGGGATAGGAAGAAAATGCAGTAAAATTTGCAATATGAATGTTACTGCTAACAAATACTGTAACTGAATGATCTGTATCGTGATCCGTTGCATTCATAAGATTGGGTTCTGCGCCTGCGCATGGACCTCATGGACTGATTAGCTAGCTCCTCATGCTTCTTATCTCCTAATCCTGGTTCAAATCACTGTATGGCTTTCTGTCAGCAGTGGACAACAATTGTTTCTGGTGTGTAGTTCATTGATAACAAAGCATATTACAACTCTGTGATTTTTTTTTTATTATTATTTTTTGAGATCTGGGATTCTTCACATAGCATTACAGAAATTCTTTTTTTTTTCAAATTCCTACCACATCTCAGCGACAACTGTTGTATTTCTGTAGTAGCCATCATGCTACCTGGATATGGAATCTCATACCTAATTCACCCTGAATCTACACAAATCTAGGTTATTTGGTTTTGTGTGGGCAGCTAATAAATATCATAAGACAGTGATGTCTGCTGGCTTCTTTTTTTTTGTTCTTAATAGAATTGGTTGTCTCTGCCTTTGTTTTGCTCACATTATTTTTCTACATGTACTAGGATTACTATATCATACGTTAAAGTACAGCTCAGTCCTAATTGTTTTTGTTTGAAAATAAATCGCATTGAGTTCTTTGGGATTTACTTCCTGGTAAATATGTTTAAAAGTGTAGCCTTAATGTGGTTAGTGCCAATGTTAATTACTGTATCTTCTGCATAATTGCTATTTTAAATAAGATTGAACTTTCTTCCAGACCTAGAGAAAAACGTAGTGGGCCAGGTATGTTGGTTCTTACTCCTACTCGAGAATTGGCCCTTCAGGTTGAAGCAGAGTGTTCAAAATATTCTTACAAAGGATTTAAAAGGTAGTATTTAGTCATCTTCTCTTCCACTGCTTTTGGCATTGTTACTAAGCTATGTTGCTCTGTATTTGAATAGAAGGCCACTTAGTAAAAAAGCTAAGCTATGGTCTGAATGGAATTTATCTTCCAACTTTGTGCAGTCTCACTATTGGTTGACTATTATTGTCTAGATGTTGCTGACAGTGTGTTAGATGGAATGCAGAAGCAATTGCCTTTCTAGAGAGCTTAAAATGCCTCCTAGCTTTTTGTGTGTTCAGAGTATTACGACACCTGATTAAGGCTGCAGTCCTGTTAAAAAACACTTAGTCCCAATGAACTTACTAGGGACTTATTTCTAAGTAGATATACATAGGATTGCTTTCTCCAGAAGGGGTTTTAAAGGTAGTTTAAATTGTATTCATTTACTCTCAGTGTGGGAGGGTCACTTTAATTGTGGAGGGTTTTTTCCCCATTTCTCAGTGAAATCTTAAGTGTTAAGTGTAAAATATTAAAATACATGGCATTGTGTCATTCCAGGTTAAACTTAGACTAAATATTGAACAAATTTTTTTTAGCATTTGTATATATGGTGGTGGAGACAGGCACGGGCAAATCAGCTTGGTTAACAAAGGTGTGGACATTGTTATTGCTACTCCTGGTAGACTGAATGACCTTCAAATGAACAACTACATAAATCTGAGGAGCATAACATACTTGGCAAGTAGTCAGCCTATTGTATTGTGTTGCGAATTAATGTGTGTGAAAACTTCATTAATTTTACTTTTAACGGGGTGTGTGTGTGTGTGTGAGAGAGAGAGAGAGAGAGAGAGACATTGAATTTTCTTACTTGTTCCAACTCTGGGCATGAACAATTTGGCTTCTGGACACCATAAAGTTAGAGTAGCCTGAATATCCAGTTATGCTGCTTAATGAGCTGCTTCTGATGAATGAGCCATGTTCTCATGGAAGTGATCGTGACTGGCCACCCCAATCACTGCATGTCTTGTCTCCAGGCCCACACCAGATATCCAAGTGTGGGTTCCTTTTGTATAGCAAGAAAAACCCAACATGCATAGGCTCAACTCTGCACCCGACTAAGCTGATTTTTAGACTTTCCCAGAGAAATCATATAGTTTGAGCCTGCAAAGTCTGTGTATTTTGTGTACACAGGCCCTATGCAAGGAACATATTCACACATTGACATCTGACAAGTGTTCTCTGTGGTCACATTTCTCCACTCCACGTAGCTGGTAAGAACAGCCTACTGAGCCAGATGGGGAAATGGTTAAAATGGGAAGTGACCATTGTCAAGTGCCATTATGCATATGTGTCTTCAGATATTTGAAGATGGAAGAAAAAAGCATAGAAAGGCAGATTGAAGGATTCACAATGACTGAGAATATTTAGCTCCTTGATATCAACAGTTGATCCAAAATCCTTGTGTTTCAGAACAAAGGAAGTATTTTCAGATCAAATTCTCTTTCATTGGAAGATGTCCTTGAGTAGTATGGTTTTGTGTTTTCCTTTTAAGTAATCACAAATAAAGGAGCTCTGTTTCCTTGAACCTCAGTGTGTGTGAGCATAAAACACTTCAAGGTTATTCACACAATCAGAAACTATTCTACCTGGGTGTGTGCTTGCAATTTTTGGTTGTGTGGAAGCAAAGTAGGAGGAAAACCTGGGTAGCTTTTCCTCCTACCTTGCTTCCACACAATCACTTCTACGCAGGTTTTTCTCTTACCTTGCTTCCACATAACCAAAAATTGGGAGCACACACGGCTCCCAAACCCAGGTAGAACACAGTTTTTGATTTGTATGAATGACCTTTCTCTCTTAGGCATGGAGAAAGGCAAAATTCCCTTCTCTGGAAGTGGGAAGTTCAACTTATTTATACAACATTCCCTTTTTAAAAATGCATACTCCCCAGATATTCCTCTATTGGTTTCTACATAGATCGAATGTGTCTAGTTCTGCCATATTCACAGTACACTTAAAAGTTCTTCTTTAGGTAAAGAGGATATCTTGTTTAGGTTGTGTCTTGTGGAACAGCCAGAAATCAGTTAGCTGGATTTTCTTTAGAAATGCAGTTCCATTTATTTTGTTGCAAATGCTGAATGTCATAAGTGAGAGTATGGATGTAAAGCAAATGTGCCTGCAAGGTAACAGTTATGCAATTCAGTATTTAGAACAGAATGCAATAGAAATAGTGGCTGACATCCAGAGCAACCTAACACAAGTGCTCTGAATAGACCTGTGCTTTATGGGCTCGCTGCAAAGCACAGACAGGAATGAGCCCACTGATAGCTCCTTTAGACTGGAAATATAAGCAGTGCACTTCTGGTCTAAAATCATTTCCTGATAGTGGGCAAGTACCAAAAAATATGTATGCACCTGTGGTTCACAGTGATCCTGCAGCAGCTCGGGAATGTTCAGAGTGCCCATGCTAGGCTCCTATAGATGTCAGCCACAGTATTTTGACGTGGAGTTTCAGGGAGTTAGTAGTTTTACATTGGAGTCATGAGTACTTAACCATTATTTTTATCAGGTGTTGGATGAAGCGGATCGAATGCTGGATATGGGATTTGAGCCTCAAATAATGAAGATTTTATTAGATGTACGGCCTGACAGGCAAACAGTTATGACCAGGTATATATGCTTTTTAGCAGCTCACAGTTTCATCTGAAGGCTTGTAAAGAAAATGTGATCTGTAGATATTCCACCTCATTCTTGCAGTTCTATTTAACTGTGCATTGCTTTGAGTACCTTTGGGTAGAAAGGTGATCAACAAATGTCATTAAATAATTGCAATAGTTTAAATAATTAAATAATTGTCAGAAAATGGCAACTTGTCCAACAACTTGGTGAATGCAGGGCAGATGATTCCCACACTAACAGATCAGGTAGCAGTCATACGGTCATGAATTGCAGAAATCCTATAGGGTTCCAATACAGGAACTCGCGAAGGCTTTGGGGCTCGAGATACCCCCTCCAGAGTCGTCAGTCAAGGACCCAGTCTATGACTATTTGTCATCAGTTTCTATGGCTCATCCTATGGCTTTGCCAATGCTTCCTGCTCTAGTTGCAGCTTCCAAGTCTGTCTGGACTATGCCTGTCACTTCTACACTTCCAAGAAATTGGAAAGCCTCTACAGAATTCAAGAGGCCTCATGCCCATTTTTATTTAAACATCCAGCCCCCCAACTCCCTAGTTGTGGACTACACCTTGCAATCAAAATCTTCAAGTAACTTCATGGAAGAGAGGTCTATCGATGGCTACTAGTCGGAGGGCTGCGGGCCACCTCCAGCCTCAAAGGCAGGATGCCTCTGAGTACCAATTGCAGGGGAGTAACAACAGGAGAGAGGGCATGCCCTCAACTCCTGCTTGTGGCTTCCAGCGGCATCTGGTGGGCCACTGTGCGAAACAGCGTGCTGGACTAGATGGACCTTGGGCCTGATCCAGCAGGGTTGTACTTATGTAAGTAAGCACCCCACACCACAAGGAGGGCTGGAAACTGGATTCGATAGCAAGGAAATTCTACTCCACCTCCTGTCTCTCACTGAAGATAGCCAACATGGTGTGCATGTTGAAATATCAGCAGCCCCTGTGGGATTCCTTGAAGGATGATGCCATTGACCTGCCTTTTTGAATCTACACTTCTAGCCAGGCTGCTGTCAAGTCTTGCCAAGTCTGCTGACTTGACATGGCAGCATCTTAGCACTGCCAAGCACCTGACAGAGACAGAATCCAGGTTGCTGGCAGGCTCAGTTGTTCTGTGATGCCATGCATGGCTTTGTTCCACACCTTTTAGAGTTCCATATGAAGGACAAGATTGAAAATTTGCCTTTCAGTGGTGATGGCCTTTTCTCCAAGGATATAGATGGCACCATGGAGAAGCTAAAGAAGTCTCTCTACACAGCTAAAACCTTTGTCCCACCTCAACCAGCTGTGTTCCAGAACAGGTACCGTTCTGGGTACAAGCAGTGCTATCCGCCTAAATCCTCTCAGGACAAAGTTGGCTATATATAGGGCTCCAGACAGTTCTCCCAGCACCCATTCCAACAGCGTCAGAGGAACCAACAAAAGTCTAAGCAGCAGAATCACCCTAAACAATCCTTTTAACCTTGAGGTCCTGGAAGTTTCTGCACTGCCCACTCGTGATTCCATCCGCCTTGCTCCCTTCCTGGCGTCATATAACATCTGACTCCTGGGTGTTGTGCATAATTGCCTGTGGCTATGCCATTGAATTTGAGGCTCTCCCCACATATGTGGGAATAAAATACACCCACTTGTCTCCTATCCTTGAACAGGAAGTTTCTTCACTTTTGCAAAAGGGGCCATTGAACCAGTTCCAGCCTGTTCTATGTATTCTAGCTTTTACTCTAGATACTTCCAGGTTCCTAAACATGATGGAGGCTTTCAGGCCATCTTAGACTTGAGGGGATTGAACAAGTTCATTTGAACTAGCAAGTTCCATATGATATCCCTGCAGTCTCTTCTCCCACTACTGTGGGAAGAGCAGTGGTTTGTCTCCCTTGACTTAAAGGATGCATATTTCCATAAGGCCTCTCCACTGCCAATTTCTGTGCTTCTGCCTGGGTACTAGGGCGTACCAAAACAAGGTGCTTTTCCTTTTGGTCTCTGTACTGCCCCCAGAGTTTTCACCAAATGTATGGCCGCAGTGATTGCTCATCAGCGCATACAGGGTGTTTCAATTTTTCCATATTTTGATGACTGGCTTATCACTACCAGAGAGAAGTCTAACCTTTTGTACAGCCTCTCCCCCCGCCCCCCAGCAGATCTGGGCCTCGGTGTCAACCTCAAGAAGTATGTTCTGACCCCTCAGCGCACAATCCAGTATATTGGTGCTGTTCTGGATGCAGTCACCAGATGCGCCTACTTACCCATCAAACATGTCCAAGCCATCTCGGCCCTGGTTGCTGCTTTCCAGGCCTCACCCAGACAGAGCACACTCAATTCAGCTCCTTCTGGTTCTGATGGTCTCGTGCACCACAACGGTGGCCAATGCCTGTCTGAGAATGCAGAGACTCCAGATGTGGCTGCTTCCCTTCTTCCGACCAAATCTGGACAACCAAAGGAAGTGGTTAGTCATTCCTGATGCTATCCTGCAAGACCTTACTTGGTGGTTTCTGCCTGACTCCCTTTCGCAGTGTGTCCCATTCCATGTCCTGACCCTCCACGACCTCGGTTACTACTGACGCTTCAATGCAGGGTTGGGGCACACATTATGGTTCACTGCGGACAAGGGGCTTGTGGAATCTTCACCAACAGGAGCTCCAAACTAACTTCCTAGAGCTGTTGGCGGTTCTCCTCGCTTTTAGAAGCTTTCCTTCCTATCCTACAAGGACAGGTGGTTGAGGTTCACATTGATAATACTACAGCTATTGCCTACCTGAATCATCAAGGAGGGATCATCTTGAGATCCTTGAATAACCTGGCCTTACAACTGTGGGAATGGTTTTTATGACATGACGTCCACCCTGTTGCCATCCACATTTAAGGGGGAGGATAACATTCTAGCTGACTCACTGAGTAGGGACATTTCTTTTTCAACCCTCCATGAGTGGGAAATGAATGACGGTGTCCTTTCTGATGGTTTTGCTTCCTGGGATGTCCCTACTGTTGGCCTATTTGCCACCAAATATGATTTATTTTGTTCTAGGGTGTGCATTGGATCGAACTCCTTAGGGGACGCCTTCCAGTTACAATGGAAGGACAGACTGTACTACCTCTCCCCACCCCCTTCCTGCTAATGTCCAAGGTGGTGGGAAAGATACTTCAGGAATGGTCTCTGTGCATTCTAATCTGCCCCTGGTGGCCCAGGCAACCCTGGTTTCCAGGTCTCCAAGGCAGTATTCCCTCTAATTTTTATTATTAGTGAGCGGAAAGAGTTTTGTCCTGAGCGGCAGCATCAAGTCAGTGTGTGCACATAACTCTCTCACACAAGGGCAACTGCCTCCGTCTTCCACTATGGAAAAGGCTTCTGATGGAGGTTTAGTCCTGCACCATGCTTTTCGCACTCTCTTGCTGATGACATGGAGACGGAACTTTTAGATGAGATCCTGTTGAACGAGAGAAAAGCCTCAACTAGAAGACACTATATGTGCAAATGGAAGCATTTCCTATCCTACACGTGTTCAAAAGGTTTTGAACCCTTCCATGTGTCTGTCTGACAGATACTCCTAACCTTACTTCACTCAAGGGTTTGGACCTCTCTAATACCGTATTTTACGGACTATAAGCCGCACCTTAATTTCAATCCAGTTTTTCAGAGTTTTTGAGCTTTCCTTCTCCTTTCGCCTCCATCTCCCCTCCAAGCCCTCCTTTCCCTCCTTCTGCTAGCGGCAGTGAGCCCACGTTGGTGACCCGCGACGGCTGCTGGTTGTTGCTTATCACGGCCGCCGGCAGGGCCCGCCCGGGACCACCTCCTCCATCTCCTCTTGTGCCTCCGGCGGCTCCTGCGGGCTGGCACTTGTCTGCGCGGGCTCGTCTCTGGGTCGGGCCCCGCGTCCCCTCAGAGGGTGGTGGCGCAGCATCCTCCGTCACTGCAGCAGCATCGGGGCAGCAACCGGAGGGAGCCCGGGGAGGGGGGCGGCAGGCAAGCTGACTAGGCTGCTCCCGGCAGGCCCCAGCGAGAGAGGAAGGGAGGTGGTAAGCAAATCCTCCCTGCTTGCCCTTCCTCCTCCTCCTCCCTCTCTTTCCCCGATAAGCCCTAAACTTCCAACTTCTCCCCGGCTCCGGCCACACAATACAACATGGTAGGGAGTGAGGAGTGGACAAGACCAAGCGGCGCGAGTGGAGAGGGGAGGACGGGGCTAGAGGCGAAGCAGCCGGTACAGGGAGCAGCAGCAGCAACAGCGTCAAGTTTTTTGCAGAAGGGCCCCTCCGCGCCTTCACTTTCCCCTCCACCCTCCCTCCTTTTCCGGAGTATAAGACGCACCTGAATTTGGGTGGATATTTTTCGAGGAAAAAAGTGCATCTTATACTCCGTAAAATATGGTAGTTCCCTTAGAGTTCATCACATGGCTATATCAGCTTGCCACCCCGGCAGGGATGGGAAATCTATTTTTGTCCACCCTGACTAAATGTTTTTTTAAAAGGGATTAACAATCTCTACCCTCCAGTACAGGAGCTAGTTGAACCATGGAGCCTCTCACTTTTTCTGTCCACCTTCTAACATCCTCGATGAAACTGTTGTGCCTAAAGACTGCCTTCCTAGTCACTCTCACTTCGGCTAGGCAGGTCAATGAGCTCACTAATTTGAGGGCTGATTTCCCACATACCAACTGCTTACCCAGACAGGGTAGTCCTTTGTCCTGACCCTGCCTTTCATCCTAAAATTGTATGATTTCCACACCAATCAGGACATTATCCTTCCTACATTCTTCTTCAATCCTTAAGAACATAAGAACAGCCCTGCTGGATCAGGCCCAAGGCCCATCCAGTCCAGCATCCTGTTTCGCACAGTGACCCACCAGATGTTGCTGAAAGCCACATGCAGGAGTTGAGGGCATGCCCTCTCTCCTGCTGTTACTCACCTGCAACTGGTACTCAGAGGCATCCTGCCTTTGAAGCTGGAGGTGGCCTTTAGCCCTCCAACTCGTAGCCGTTGATAGACCTCTTCTCCATGAAGTTATCCAAACCCTTCTTAAAGCCATCCAGGTTGTTGGCTATCACCACATCTTGTGGCAGAGAATTCCACAAGTTGATTATGCGTTGTGTGAAAAAGTATTTCCATTTGTTGGTCCTAGATTTCCCGGTCCTAGATTTCCTGGTCTAGATTTCCCTAGATTTCACAGTGGATGTCTGCCTGACCTAAAGAGAAGCAGGCTGCAGTTTCCTTGTGCTCAGACACTGACATGTCCTAGAGGAGAAGAGGAGTGAGCTGCAATTATGATTTACAAGAAGAAAATCAATTTCTATTAAGACCTTAAAAGACATTTTTAGATGTTAAGTACAAACTACCACACTTTTTGTTTTGGCCTGATGTTGAGGCCTTAAAACCTTGAGGTTCCTGTGCCTGATGGAATTCTTGTAACATACACTTGTGTATCATATAAAGATACCACCCTGTTTCTCTTAAAATTTAAGAGAATGGGATGACCCCTAGTTCTAGTGTTATGTGAGAAGGAGAAGAATTTCTCTCTGTCCACTTTCTCCACACCATGCATGATTTTATAGACCTCTATCATGTCTCCCTGCAGTCATCTTTTTTTCTAAACTAAAAAGCCCCAGGTGGTGTTGTCCTGCCTCATAAGAAAGGTGCTCTAGGCCCCTGATCATCTTGGTTGCCATCTTCTGCACCTTTTCCAGTTCTACAATGTCCTTCTTAAGATGTGGTGATGACCAGAATTGTACGCAGTACTCCAAGTGTGGTCACACCATAGTTTTGTATAAAGGCAATATAATATTAGCCGTTTTATTTTCAGTCCCCTTCCTAATGATCCCTAGCATGGAATTGGCCTTTTTCACAGCTGCCACACATTGAGTCAACACTTTCAGCGAGCTGTCTGCCACAACCCCAAGATCCCTCTCCTGATCAGTCACCGACAGCTCAGATCCCATCAGCGTATACTTGAAGTTGGGGTTTTTTGTCCCAATGTGCATCACCTTACATTTGCCAACACTGAACCGCATTTGCCACTTTGTCACCCACTCCCCCAGTCTGGAGAGATCCTTTTGGAGCTCCTCACAATCCTTTTTGGATTTCACTACCCAAAAGAGTTTGGTATCATCTGCCAATCTGGCCACCTCGCTGCTTACCCCTGCTTCTAGATCATGTATGAATAAATTAAAAAGCAGTCTCAGTACAGATCCCTGGGGGACCCCACTTCTTACTTCCCTCTATTGTGAAAACTCTCCATTTATCCCTACCCTTTGTTTCCTGTCTTTCAACCATTTAGCAATCCACACATGTACTTGTCCCCTTATCCCATGACCGCTAAGTTTCCTCAGGAGTCTTTATGAGGAACTTGGTCAAAAGCTTTTTGGAAGTCCAGGTATACTATGTCAACTGGATCACCTTGATCCACACATTTGTTGACACTCTCAAAGAACTCCAAAAGGTTGGTGAGGCAAGATTTACATTTGCAGATGCCATGCTGACTCACTCCCACCAGGGCCTGTTTTTCTATGTGCTTTACAATTTTATCCTTGAGTATGCTTTCCATCAATTTGCCTGGAACGGAAGTTAGGCTAACTGGCCTGTAATTTCCCGGATCGCCCTTGGATCCCTTTTGGAAAATCGGTGTTACATTTGCTACTCTCCAGTCCGCTGGTACAGAGCCTAATTTCAGGGATAAGTTATATATTTTAGCAAGGAGGTCGGCAATTTCACATTTGAGTTCTTTGAGGACTCTTGGATGGATGCCATCCGGCCTTGGTGATTTGTTAGCTTTCAGTTTTTCCAGACAGTTTAGAACATCATCTCTTGTCACTTCTATCTGACTCAGTTCTTTAGCCTCCATCCTTTAAAAAGCCTGGTTCAGGAACAGGTGTATGCTCAGTATCCTTTGCCGTGAAGACAGACGCAAAGAACTCATTTATGAGTTCCTTCTATGCTCTTAGAGTGTTCCATACATGCCGTAGACGTTCGCAGGTGCCTACTGTACTTCCTGAACTGTACGAAGGCGTACCGACACTCAAACAAACTGTTTATCTCTTTCTCTGGGCCTCACAAGGGCTGCGCCATCTTCAGACAAAGGCTATCAAATTAGCTTGTGCAGCTCATCTTCTCCTGTTACAGGAAGCAAAGTGTTCAGCCTCTTGCCAAGGTCAGGGCCCATTCTACCTGGGCCATGGCTATCTCAGCAGCCCACAAGTCAGGCATCAGCATGACTGACATTTGCAGAGCTTCTACTTGGTCTTCTGACCTACCTTTTGTTAAAGCACTATGCAATGGACTTGCACTCTGCCTTGGAGGCTAATAATCGCTAGCACCCACCCCCTGTGTGGAAGCTAGTCACTCATCCAGTTGTCAGGGACCATGGATCCCTACAGAGATAAACAGGTTGCTTACCTGTAAGACATGATCTTTGTGGGGATCCATGGTCACTCACAACACCCACCTGGCCATTCCGTCTTTTAGCATATCTTTGTAATTCTTTGCTTACCTGTGCTGCTTTGTTGTTTTTTTCTTGGTGTCTTCTCTTGATGTTGTCAGTCTCCTTTCAGCGGCCAATTCAGGAACTAAATAGGGAGGTGTTCTACAGCCTGCTTTATAGGCTCTGCTATCCCTATGCTTTAAAGGGCCAGAGAGCACCTAATCAGAGCTATAGATTCCTCTGTGAGACTCCTGCGCAGGTGCAGAAGTCCCCAATTGTGAATAACCATGGATCCCCACAGAGATCATATGTTACAGGTAAGCAACCTGTTTTTATAGCTAGTCCTCACTCATAAACACATGTTCAGAGGGTAGATAGAGCCTTACAGGAGTTTATCCCTTCTTTTTGGTGCCTTTCTTCAATAGATGACAATGTTCATCTTTCAGCAAGTTTTTTTGCTCATGTTGATATAGTTCTGCTAGTTGCATAGAGTTTTCCTGCTCTCCGGTTCCAGTCTGGGAGGATGGAGAGCTTCATCCCCCAGTGAAACAGAAGATTGATCCTGTCTTCTGGCCAGGATGAAGACCTTTCCCAGTCATAAAAACTCCCATCTGGACTTGCAAAAAAATAGGAACTCGCAACATCATAAATCTTCTCCTCCTGAATAGGTAGCTCAAGAAGGATTACAATTTAAATATTCATGAGAATCAATTCCATAAGGAACTTGCTGTTAAAAAGCTGCACTGTAGATATCAACGCAAACGAACCATTCCTTTGACTAAGGCTAGCTATGTTCATCTTAAATTTCTGAGTCCTTTGAAGAGATCTATAGCTACTACATTTATATCTTGTTCTTTCTCCAAGGAGGCCAGAGCAGTGTACATGGTTATGTTTATCCTCACAACAACCCTGTAGGTTGAATCTACCTAATAACTCAGGTAGATTAGGCTGAGAGATGACTGGCCTGGAATCACCCAGTGAGTTTTGTAGGTGAATGAGGATTTGAACTTGGATCTCCCCAGTCCTAGTCCAACACTCTATCCACTAAATCATACTCTCTCTAACAATATACACTTCTCCCCCCCCCCAATAAAGCATTTATACCTAAGTAGACCTGTATAAAAAGCATAATAGAAACTTGGTTCCTTCTATCTGAGCAAATAATTGAGGAAATATTCTATAGCACTTTAGTCAACAATAGTAAGAATTTGTGGGTAAGCTTAGAAAGGGGCTATAGATTGAATATGTACACAGTTTCACAGAAAGGTTTATAACTGGAGAATAAATAATGCTTTCAAAGAACAATTACTATGACTGCAAAAAACCTTATAGGGTTCCTAAAATAATACCGATTGAAAAGGAGCCCCAAAATATAATCTTCTATTCAATCTGCTCATACATATTTTAAATCAGAAATATAGATTAAAATTGTAAACAAATAATGTAGATCCAAAATCTCTAACTCCACTATGCAAAAAATGTGTGGCATATAATCATAACCTAGGCATTCTATATACAATTGATTAACAACATTCACTTTAAAAATTTTCCCTCTTCAAAGAGGGAAAGGATGTTCGTAGATACAGTTCTGTTAAAATGAGATTATATTTTTAAGTAACTACATTGGATTACAGGGAGTATGATCTGTTTTAACTAAATCCACTGATAAAGACTATATTTTAATCGAAACGTATCTGACTTGTGGTATAGGATTATCAGGAATCTGCTTGCACCGTATGATAAGAGGTCAAGCTTCATGCGGAACATTTAGTTGTTTGTATCCAACAAAGAAGTGTGAGAAATTCTCTTGGAGCACATGATTCTTGTCGGAACTACATGAGAAACATCCTTTGGGACTCTTTCAAGATCTCATAATACAAGGATTTTTTTGATATATCTATATGATGGCTTTGATTTCCATAACTGAGTATGAATTTTGTTGATTGTATATGGAATATCTAGGTTATATTTATGACTGTATGCCATACATTCTTAACACAGTGGAGTTATAGATTGTGGATCTACATTGTTAAGATTATAAACTAATCTATATTTCTGACTTTAAATAAATTGGAGCAGATTGATAGAATGTGCATGAAATGGATTTTTCATTCTGTTTTGAACTCAAAACAAAATACACCACAGCCAAAATGTTCTGTTGAAACCACGGTTAAGCCAGTTGTTTCAACGGGACAAACTCGTAACATGTCAAGTGTTTCGGCCACAGGGAACAAAGGGGAAAATTTAAACACCCCATTGTTTCACATAGGTAGCTCCTAGGGATACCAAACTGGGTTGTGTGGTATGTCATGTTGGGTGCTACAAAAGAAATGGGCAACTGGGCAATTTTTAACATTTTTTAAAAGAAATACTCAACACAGCTGGTTTCGAGTCAAAACATATCACTGGTGAAAAGTTCCGTATGTCCCTACAGATTAAGGAGTAGATTATATTTTGGGACTCCTTCTTTTCCATCAAATAATAATTAAACATTAAGAAAAGATCTTCGATGGGCACATGGTTAATACAAACAGCAGAATAAACTCATTTGATTTTTAACAGGGAGTGACTTTATTCTTGAGTCATTTATTTGTGGTAACAAACTTCACTTGAAACTCATGTGGTGGCATATAGAGTGGAAACAACAAGAGTCAAAATAAAAGGAGTAATATAATTGAAATATTTCAGAATGACTTCCCATTTTGTTCCTGCCAGTGCTACATGGCCAGATGGTGTCCGCCGTCTTGCAAAATCATACTTGAAAGATCCTATGATTGTGTATGTTGGTACTCTTGATTTAGCGGTGAGTTGCTCTTTAAATTTGGGGCTGTATTTAGTCCTATACCTATTTTTGTGTTACAAAAATTAAGTGGATAGTATATGAAGTGCGCAAGAAATCCACTCATCTGTGACTAGTGAAAAATGTCTGGCAAGTGAAAAAATATCCTGACGAGTGATGTACCACCATAGCTTGAGGAGCCATTTGGCAAGTAAAGTATTTTATCTGACTGGTGAACTGATCCAACATTTATTGACCCCTGGGTGCACTTGTCCTGCCTCTGAGACCAATGAACTTCCACCCTTTTTGAAGTTTATAACCACACATGGATACACCTAAAATCTAATACACATTAGCCCAAGTCACATAGTTGATTGCCACCACCACCCCTCAACATCTAGAAATTGACTTGTCAGTTGAAGTTTATACACATCCTGTCACAAGCATGTACATCCTTTTGTCATGCCTGGATATAAGGTGATCTCAGTGGCATGCTGGGGTGCTTGGTAGGTGGAGCAGGAATTTCCATGTACATGGATATGCAAACACAGAAAAGGTAGCAGAAAGTACTATTTATTTATTTTATTAATCAGATTTGTACACCGCCCCAAGCTTTCGTGTGTGGGCAGTTAACAATAGCACAAAACAAGTTAAAATATATACAAAAACTTAAAGCAATTTTTAAATTTAACAATTTAAAAATCACGTACATATTAAAACCTTAAAATTTTAAGAACTGAAAAAGCTTGGGTGAAGAAGTGGGTTTTCAAATGTTTTCTAAAAATTGTCAAGAGATGGTAGGATCATATCTCAGTAGGAAGCGCGTGCGCAGAAGGCTCCCTGCACTTCGCAGAAGGCAGGGAAGGGGGCGGGCGGACGGAAGGACATCTCCCCGCCGCCCGCCCGAGCGCTTTAGCACTCGGTCCGGGGCGAGATTTAAAGAGCTCAAATGGCTTGAGGGGGCTTTGGGGGCGGCAGGGAAGTATCCTGCCGCCCGATTTTGAAGTCAAGGAGCCCCGGAGCGGCGAGGGATTCTGCGGCGCATTTTTCAAACTAATTATGGCGCCGAAGCAGCAAAGCGCGGGAGGGGTGAGTAAAGCCCCCCCCTTAATGGACCCCCCCCACCCCAGTGCCGAGCCGCAGGTCCGCGGTCCGGTGCACACCCCTATGGCGCAGTGGTAAAACTGCTGCCCTGTAACCGGAAGGTTGCAAGTTCGATCCTGACCAAGGGCTCAAGGTTGACTCAGCCTTCCATCCTTCCGAGGTCGGTAAAATGAGTACCCAGAATGTTGGGGGTCAATATGCTAAATCATTGTAAACCGCTTAGAGAGTTCCAGCTATAGAGCGGTATATAAATGTAAGTGTTATTGCTATTGCTATTGCTATTGCTATGTAAAGCATAGGAAGACCCACATTTTGCAGTTTATGCTTGCGTTTAACTCAGGAATTTCTCCCTCCCCTTCTGGACTCCCTCCTCAGAATTTCTCCAATCTGCCACAACCCCTCCCCCCCCCAACGCTTGCAACTGCAAATCGCTCAGAGCTGACCATACCCAACACAGCTGTCAAACTCCCCTTCATTGAATTTTTGGGAAAAGCCAAAGTACTGGCAATGGCCACTCCACACATCAGGGGAGAAGCAGTGGGGCATAACAGAAGCATCGGGTTTTTTGTTTTTAAAAAGCCACTGAAAATAGGATCTTTTAAAGTCGGACATAATTCGGACTAAGCCAGAATGTGCAGCATTGATTCAGAGGAAAATAGAATCATATCTGTAGTGGTCCCTGATAGCCCGCAGTGACTTCAGGGTTAATGCAGCGAATATGTGGACTGGCACTCTCCTTTCTGGAGTAGAGTTGAACTAAAAGCCGTGTGTGTGAAGCTTCCAGAAATGATGCTAATGTAGTGGATAGTATTTACTCTTTATTACATCACAGTTTGGGTCTCAATTTGAATTTCCTTGCCTTGTGTGATCTGCCAGGAAATTGTGTTCTTTTAGGAAGAATGGGACTCCCTAAAAACTGTTCCATTGTAATTGAAAAATATCAGCCAGAATCTCAAACTTCCACTTTCCAAGCAAGAGTGTATTTCTGTTCTTTGCTGCTCCCCGCCCCCTTTTGGCAAAATCATGGCATCTTTTCTCTCACGTTATAATGGATGATGATGTTTGCATCATGATGCAAAAGTAGTCTTGCAACCAGTTTGTTAATCTCCTTTCATAAAGCTTGTGCACTAAAATATGGTCAGTTTTTACCTATGTGTATTTGTTTCCTTTGCTGCACCATCCTTAATTACCAAATTACATTCTGATAACAAACAATCCAAAAGATCATTGAGGTAGACATTCTAGAAATAGATACTGGAGAAAGGACATTTATTGCATTAGCTAATTTTTCATTGTCCTGCTGGAAACTTTTGCTGGTCTCCTTTCAGAGACCCAAAACGCAAAAAGTTGTGTTTCGTTACCATTCAAAGAATTACAGCTGTATAAGGCTATTCACATGAGCAGCCTAACCCAGGCTAGGGCAGCAATCCTGGTGCTGCCTCACTGCCTAACCCTACTTTTTGCCCCAGGCTTTAGCCATAATTAAGGGTGCAAGTGCACCCTTAACCCCAGCACCAGGGATATACATATGCTCGGGCTGCACACAGAATCATGCATCCCGAGGGTGCACAACTCTTGGGGGATTTCTCCAGTGCTTGTTGTGTGGTGGGGGATTCCCCCATTGCTTGTTGTGTGGTGCATTCTGGGTTATCCAGAGGCCAGGTCCATTGTGTGGGAGCGCTATCCGCACTTCCCACCATCAGAAAGATCATCTGGGGAGAAGGTAAGTTCGGCTCAGCCTTCCCGCCCCACCTCAAATTAAATCACGCCCCAGTCATGTCAAATCAAATCTTTATTGTTGCAATCATTTGACCAGCAAAACACAAAGTGCAAACACTTTACATAAAAGCAATCGTGGTCAAATAAGTAATAAACTGTTAAAACATAAAACAGAGCCGTAACGCCCAAGTTCATCCATTACATAAAACAGAAGGCTCCATAAGTTACATAAGTTATAATCTAAATTTAGTTCAATCCAACCCCATGTCTTGCTTTTCAACATTTCTTATCTGAGTCTTGTTAGCCAGAAAACAAAACTTCGCCACGTTATAAGATACTACATCCCAATGGTCTGTTAAAAGTAATTCCTAATAGTATTGCTCAAAACAACTGGGATATGCTGTTAGAAAAGGACTTCTATATCCCTCCTGCAAAGTTCGATAAAACTGACAATTCAAGATAACATGGGCTGTTGACTCAACTTCCCCCAAACCACAAGGGCAAACACGCTCCTTGTAGGGGATCTTACAGTATCTCCCCTCCCGGACAGCCATTTCTAAGGCATTATACCGGGCCAACGTCAGAGCCCTCCGGAAACTAGGTACTCATATTTTATTAAGGTACCTTGCTGGGCCAGACAGAGATGTATGGTAGCCTAAGTAAATGCCAACCTCTATCTGGCTCCTGTACATCTGTTTCTCCATATCCATAATGCGTTGACACAGACATGATCTCGTTCTCCCATAGCCCAAGACAACCAAAGCATCTCTGGAGAAGCCGCAGTAGTTCAACCCCTTCTCCACATAGTATTTCCACCTAGACTTATATATATCATTCAACACTAAGGGTGCTACTCCTACTGGCTGAAAAATCAACTTCAGCCAATATGTAAATATTACCAGCCAAACACTTGCCTCCACCTGAATCCATCCTGCTTCCGATCGTAGAATTGCATTAGAGACACCCCGGGGTAGTTGGAGCACACTTCTCAAAAACTTAGATTGGATTGCCTCCAGCCTGGCAAAGTTGGAATAAATACCTAGCTGCGCTCCATAAGGGAGCAAAGGATGGACTTTGTCTGAAAAGAGTTTCAGCCAGAACAAATTGTACACCTTGCCTCCTATGAAAGGAGTTAATAGCTGCTGCTGCCCTCGAGGCATTTTGCATTACATATTCTTTATGTGCATTCCTCCTGGTATTGGTCTGGAAGACTATACCCAAATACTTAGACCAGGCTTCCCCAAACTGTGGCCCTCCAGATGTTGCTGAACCACAACTCCCAGCATCCCTAGCCACAATAGATTGTGGCTAGGGATGCTGGGAGTTGTAGTTCAGCAACATCTGGAGGGCTGCAGTTTGGGGAAGCCTGACAGACTGTGATACTTGTTCAAGTCTATGTCCATTCAATATCCAACACCGCTTCTTAGATTTGTTTGCAAAGGCCATCACCTTAGTCTTTTCATAACTTATGGTGATCGCCTGTGAATCACAGTAGGACACCAAAGCATTAAGGGCTCTCTTAAGGCCAGTTGGGGTCTGTGATAAAATCACTGCGTCATCCTCATATAGGAGTATATTCAAGTGTCTATTGGCCAGCTTAGGGGGATGAAAATCCTGGTTATTCATCTGAGTAACTAAATTATTAAATAGAAATTGAATAACATTTGTGCCAAAATACATCCCTGCCTAACCCCTCTACTCGTTCTAATTTCATTTGTAAGATACTCTTTGTTACTGCAATGCACTCTTATACTTGAATGTTCATGCATCGTAATTATTAAGAGCAACAGCCGCCTATCAATGGATGGTCTTACCAATTTTCCCCACAGTATTTCCCTTGAGATTAAATCAAATGCATATTTAAAATCTATGAACTCAGAATATAATGTAGAATTTGACTTCCCTGTATATTTTTCGGCTAAATGCTGAAGTACCAAGGCTGGGTCCGCTACCGAGCGACTGGCCCTAAAATCATTTTACTCCTCTGCTAGGATCTCTTCTGTGTCAAGCCAATCTACCAAATGGTTATACAAATGTCTAGCATACAACTTACTCACTATGCTAAGAAGATGATAGGATGGTAATTCCCTGGCAGCTTCCAATCACCCTTCTTATATATGGGGGCCACAATAGCAACTCCCCAATCTTTTGGTACACATGTTGTCCTGTCAATGTAAGAAAACAATGCTGCCAATACAGGGGTCCGCCATTCTAAATTACAAGATATTATCTCCACCGATATATAATCAGCACCAGGCACTTTCCCTGGTTTTATTTGTTTGACAAGCAAAGCAATTTCTGCACACAATACCAATGGCCATTCAGTTAAGGTGTCAGCATTTAGCTCTGGAACTCTGAAATTTGCTTCTGATTTCCTATACAATTTACGAAAATGCTCTTCCCTGGCGGCGGCTGCTATTTGACACTCAGACCTTAAAGGACCCTTGCTCTGTCATGCAATAATATGACAGAATAAAGATGAATTTTTAAGTTGAGCAGCCCCTATTAATGGATTCCACACAACTCTATCCGCTTCTCTCTTTTTAATTTTCAGTAGCTGTTTGTAATGCCTCTTGGCTTGTACCAGAGAATACGATGGCAATGAACAGGTCTGTCCCACATAAGTCTGATACTCTCGCAACAGCTTCTTTTTTGCGTCAATGCATTCCTTATCAAACCAGCCTCTTTAGATCGAGGAAAATACCTTAGCTCTCTCTTATCCTGAGCCCAAGTCAACAGAGGTTTAAGCATTGCTACTACTTTTTGATAGAATAAGGGAGTTTCTGCATCTATTTCCCCTAAAACTATCTCGTCATGTATCAGACTGAGAGGTTCAGAACAAAGAAGTAAAGTCACCCTTTCTCCCTGGTCCACTGACCATTTAGCTCTAGATGGAAGAACGTCCAACATGCCTTCCATAAAATTAGAGGGCTCCAACTGCGGGAACCATCTACTCAGGGTCAAATATAATTCACTAGGTAAATGGTCGCTATCTGGGTCAGAGGCAGTTCTAAATTTCCCCAAATAACCCAAAAGGTCAGTGGAAATAGCCATATAATCTATGGTGGGAGATCTGACACCAGACCAGTACGTAAACTCAGCTGGATGGTCATGTACCGTAGCTCCGTTAGACATATAAACTCAAGCCGTAAAATGTTTGCGCTAAACACAAACCTGCAAATGTTCCCACCTTATCTTTAAATTTCCTAGCCAGCAACAGGCTGGGAACATCAATGATGGGGGGTTGTAAATGGAATTTTGCATATAAAGCCGTATCATCACTACTCGGTCATGCATTAAAATCCCCTGCAACCAGCAGGGCCACTTGCAGATGAGCAGACTGAAGACCCTGTATATATGACACCAAAGAGCCCCATCTCTGGTTAATCTGGGTGTTAGAGCGAGACGAGGGGAAATATACATTAATTATCAAAAGTGATCTATGTTCTAGCTGTATAAGAATTGCCATGGCATATCTATCAAGAGTAGGCAGCTCCTCGATTGAAGCCCTTATTGAAGATGCAATAGAAATAGAGAGCCTTCCACTTGGTCTTCCCCCTCTCCCTCCTGCCCCAGCCCCCTGCACTGCACTCAGGACAAGGGTCACAAACCGCTCCATAAATATGTCCTCTCTCAGCCACATTTCCTGCAAGAGAATCACATCATACTCTGCCAAATACTTGATGAAGGAAGAATCTTGTAACTTAGCTTTTAATCCTGCCACATTCCACGAGACCACCTTTAACAAGGCACCTTGTTGGTCTATCAGTCAGATTTCAGAATTTTCTGGGCCATTCTGGCTACTTGAGGCCGCATGCCCCTCTTCTTCATATCTGACATTTAAGATTGAAGTTTCAGAGATCTTCTGGGTCAGTACTCCCTCTACTGTCTGAGCTTCAAGGCCAAAATCGATAAATGGACTCCTAAGAGGAGTCTTGTTAGGTGTTCCCAATTGCGACTTAATTCGAGCCCCCTTCACGCGACAGGGTGCTGTTGCAGTCTCTTCTTCACTCCCAAACAAGAGATTTCTGTTTTCCTCGATCTGAAGACTTCTAACAGGTTCCAATGATATCAAGGCTACAGAATCTGCTCCCTTGGGCCAGGGGTCACCAACATCCCTTGAAAGCTGACTTCTCTCCGTATGTTCCTCTGGACATAACAACGCAGTGAACTCATCGATGTGTGGATCGCTTGCAAACATCCTCCCAAGTCTCAGATCTGTCAACTCTGGCTCCAAGGGAGTCTCGACATTGCTGGCGTGGACTTCCCCTCCAACCATTCGACAAGCAACCACTTGAGGAGACCTCTGTGCATCTTCCTCTATCTGTAATCTGGAGGATAGCTTTGCTTGTGTTTTACCCTTTGGGGTGGATTTACCTAACATCGAATTTCTCAGATAACTCCATGGTCAGCTCAGCAATCTACATGTTATCATACAAGGATATCTCTACTTTATTGATGGAATTTGAAGCCACTTCCTTTAAATCAGAATAAGCTGTGGTTAACCATCTATTACTTTCTGCCACTGATTTAACATTGCTACGTTGGTGGAACTGGCTAACAGCCACATCTCCAGCTGGCCTTGGAGTCTTAGATCGTCTCTCAGCAGTGACACCAGGAAAAAGAGGGTGAATAGGTATTTCAAACACTCTATATGGCTAAATCTGAAAACTGGCCAAAAAGTCTTGCATTCTAATTAGAGTTAACAGAATCAAATCAGTGCCAAAAGTTAGAACAAGCCTCATAGTCCTAAAATGGAGAGGGCCACCATCTTTGTCTGCAGCACTCTTTCCAAAAAATTTGAACTCCCTCCCCCAGAAGACCCAAGTTGAACGGTTTCCTTCTTTGAGACTAAACTTTAAAATTATTTGTCAACTTCCAGCCGCTTCCTTGAATCTTGTAGCTTGTCACAAGTGTCTTTAGGAATTAAGAGACTTATAATCTTGGCTAAAGAGGTTTCCAGAGCTGACAGTTTCTTTAAAACCAAAAGAAACGACTCAGCTGTAATATATTATATAAGCTTTTAAAAGAGCTTTTAAAAGATCATCGTATTATAAGCTTTTAAAAGAGCATCATTATAAGCTTTTAAAAGAGCATCACCACAGACGCCAAAGTGTCTTGCTTCACCTCTGGAGAGTCAGTCAAAAATTCCTGCCTATTATTAATATGCTTACAAGTCCTTAAAAATTCCTGCAAAGCTGGAGAACCTTCAGCCGTTGGCAAATTTAATACATCAGTAAACAGCTTGTTACTACGCGACGGAAGTGTGGCATGTGTCGGCTCAGCTGTAATTTTTTTACACAAATCAGTTAGCTCCGAGTATCTATTTTCCAAAGGTAAGTCAGTACTTACATTTCCCACAGGTGTTAAATATTGATCAATATTTGAATTTTTCAACTTCTTCTTTTGCCTATCGGGCTTCCCCTCTAAAGGAGATCTAATCCTCTTTTTGTTTTTCTTCATGTCACACCCACTAATCTCAGCAGAAGCAGGGGAGAGCTTGTTATTGAGTGAAATACAGCACTCTAATCGTAGAGGAGAGCTTGTTGAGTGTAATCAAGTGAAATACAGCAGTCTAATCAGTCCAGCAGCTCCAAGGCCATAAATCCAAGTTAGCCTGTAAAATTCAGCATGCAAAAGACCTGGGAAATTTACTAAAACTATAACTCAGCAAGGGAGCTCTCTGAAAAGATTACTTAACTGGTTGCCATCTTAACCGGAACTCCCATGTGCATATCCTCAATGTCTGACTCTCGTTACTTGTTGTGAAGCACTTTTGTTACGACAGTTAATCTTGGGTGCCTGATTTCCCCCTTAGAGAAAATACTTGAATGTCATTTAATTCAGGGTTGCATTAGACATGACAAGAAACATATCATTTAGCTGGGAAGAGTTTTTTCATTTTAAAATAGCTATGCAGGGGCCTAATTCAGGCCTTTAAAACTCATAGCCTGGAGTGGGGATTGGGTTGGGGAAGAAACACAGAATTAAAGAGTTAAGCATGCTACACTTTTTACAGTGGTTCTGGGTGGGAACGGCCTCTATGTGATTGCTCCAAACTAGACAGTATTGCATTTAACATCACGTCTAGTTTGACCCTCAGTCTCACTGGAAACAGTAGAATCTATATTATTAATCCCCGTAGACGTGCCTCTGTGGGGATGCGTCCCGGCAACCCAGTGGATTGGCTGGGAAGCTGAGGCACCAGATTGGCTGGGCGGTGGAGCACACGCGCGGCAGGATTCATGAGACTATTGAGCTGCTGCCCAGGGAAATGGCGGACGGCGGCGGGACCAGCTGTGGCGGGCACTGTGCGCCGCCAGTGTGAGGAAGCGGCAGCAGGAGCAAACGGGCCAGCAAGCCGGTCAGAAACCACAAGCGGGGAGAGGGGGAGGGAGAAGCGAGAGGGGGGGGCGGTGGTTAGAGACACCTGGGGGAAGAGTTAAGGAGAAGGGCCTGAAGGGGGGTAGCCAGGAAGAACTAGGGGCGCAGATGCTATGCGTCCGGTCAACTAGTTGTTTATTAAAACTAGATTCCCTGGGTTGTAGATTGTATTTTAAAACTGCTTTCTGATACAAACAAAATATTTGATGATTACTTGGCTTTTTTAAAGTTGCATGTTGGTGTTAACTGTACAGCAGCATCCATTAACTTAAATAATACAAGAACTAGGAATTAGTTCTTCTATTGTCAGCCACTTGTAGGTAGAACACAAATACAGAATGTACAGGCATATAGTGTGTGTGCGTGCATGTGTGAGAATTTTAATTATATCTGGTAGGATGGAAAATGTAAGATCTTTTCAATGATTTATTAAGCTACTGTACATATAGTTGTGTTCTATTGATAAACTAGTTTTAACTCTTTAATAATCTTTTCTCATTCTCTTGTGAGCAAAGTCCTATGATTCCAGAAAATGCTATACACATTGATAATTTTCTCTCCAGGTACAGATACAGAACTGTCTCCACTATAACTAAGTGTGTACAGTTCTCATATGAGGTTTTGACAGTGTTTGAGAAATGAGAGACCTTAAATTTTCATTCCCATTTCCATTTACTAAACTTAATCTTACAGGCAGTAAGTACAGTTGAGCAGAAGATTGTTATTATTCCAGAAGAAGAAAAAAGAGCTTTTACACGTTACTTCATTGACACTATGAAGTCTGAAGACAAGGTCATCATTTTTGTTGGAAAGAAACTTACGTATGTAGCAGAAATTGAGCACAAATATTATTTATATACTCTTTTCTGCAGTTTTTTGTACTCCATGTACAGTAAAAACAATAGAAATTATATATTTGTATTGATTCTTATGTTTGTGCTTCAGTATTAACCATTAATTGTGACTTCTTTGATCAGAATGTGGTGCTGATTAATGTTTTTAGTTCTAAATGTGATTTAAATTTTCTTCTGATTTTCAGCTATCAACAATCAGTGAGATACTGTAGATAATTCCCTCTCTAAAAAGTGACAGTGGGACACTGACTTATGTGATATCTCTTTCCCCTTTGGAGTTGGATGGAAGAATACACAGCTTTATTCTGTTTAAGACAATATGCAGGATTATCTCAAGCTATGATTAAATCCTCCTTTCCTTTTTCCTCTCTGCTATTTCCTCCTCTCTCAGTCCTAGTCATGGGGGTCATTGTCTGTTGGTGGAGAAGAGCATCTACTGTGGTTTATCTTTACTTACTTGCTATAGAAGCAGAGCAATGTCAATGAGAGGATCTTTAAGAGCACTGTGGGAAGAGCTTCCTTCCAGTTCTGTCCTGCTGCTCTAGAGCCTATCACCCTCTTCAGCTTTCTTATTTCTTCAGGACTCCTTTTAGCTCTCCTATTCTTCTTAGTGTATTTTGTTCTGTTTCTTGCTGACCTCTTTGATTCCTTCTGTATTTAATAATAAAATTCTTTACTCCTTCCTTTTGTCCTGTCTTTCTCTCCACCCCGACATTAGAAGAGAAATGGCTTTGTATGGAACTTTTGGATTTGAAAAACCAGTCCAAGAATAATAAGAAAGGGTGAAATTTTGAAACCTTCGGGATATGTTAATTTTCTGCTTTTATCCTGATTGGAGTTGCTTTGCTGCAATCCCTTAGCCAGGGCCACCCATCACTTCCCAGGCCACTCAGAGATGCCCTTCAAGTAGGTTGCCAAAACTGATAGGCATTCCGAGCCACAGAGACCACTTGAGCCTCTAGTGACAATGCTGGATCAATGAGCATCCCCAGACTGTGAACCTGGTCCTTTGGGAGGAGTGCAGCTCCATCTAGAGCAACCTGAACATAATTCACCCAGATGGATGAACCACCAATCAACAGTATTTCTGCCTTGTCTGGACTGAGTCTCAATTTGCTCACTTTCATCCAGTCTGTTACTTAAGAAGGATTGTCATGCCCCCACTCGAGGACACTGGAGAGGAGTGAGAGGCAGGCGACTTACTAGAAAGTGGGGAGGTGCTTGAGGAGCAGCAGGTCGGTGATGTGAGTGGAGAGGTAATTGAGACAGGCTAGGGAGAGTGTTTGGCACAGGAGGGGCCAGCAGGGCTGGGTGATCTTTGGAGAGAAAAGTCAGGATCTGAGCCAGAGTTTGAACAGCCACTAACTCCTCAAGAATGCAGACGGGGAAAACATCAGCAGCAGGTGAGGGAATTACGAAGGAGTAATCGGCTGGCAAGAAGACAGAAGCCGGATTGAATCTTTGGCAGCTGGCAGGGGTAGAGTGTTCATTAAGTGCACGTGGCTGCTGACTATAAATCAGGCAGCCTGTGCCTTGAACAAACTGCTGGAAACAACACGTCAAATCAGCTTGGAGCTTTTGTTGGAGAGATTGTGACGTTGGAATTTGATCTTCTCACTCCTCACTTCTGTATTCTTGGTGAGACTGTTAAACCTGACTATTTAGCAGTAAAACTGAAACTTGAGCTACTGGCTATTGTGTCATATATTTCTGGCCAGCGTCTTCCGTCGAGTGAGCTTGTGACAAAGATAAGGTGTCCTCCGTGACTGCATCAGCAGCAACCACCATAAAAAGAATGCTATGATAAAACATTCCTTAGGCAGGCCAGCTCTCCCAATCAAGTAAAGGAATTTCAGCCATTGCTTCTTCACTCTGAGGCATAAATGGATGATGGACTTCCCTCCTCCCTTACCTGGAGCTGGCAAAGAAGGTAGCCTTATCCACTGTACCAGACCACTGGAGGTGGGGGCCAGATGCACTCAGCCCTAAGACCGTGGTGTCTGAAAACCCAAGAGGAATATTGGAGCAGCTAAAACAAGTGCGAGTGAATGCCTTACTCTTGTCTTTCATCTTTACTCCTTCAGGCATAGAAACATGAACCATCCACACTTTTCCTACACAGTGTTGATAAAGTTGTTGCCAACTATGTGGGTAAAAGGATCCAGATGTGATAAAGTTACAGGTCCTCCTCTCTTCTGCAAGCCTAAAAGGGGGCTACTTGCATATTTGCATCTTTAGAAATCTGCCATCTAAAATTCATTTATGTCGGCCAGTGAAGGACCTTGCCAATTGTCAGTGCCAATACCTGTAGTATTTGCCACTCACCTCCAGCAGTGGGAATTAGTGGTAGCAAGCATGAATTGTTCCCTTTGCTAAGCAGGGTCTGCCCTGGTTTGCCTTTGAGTGGGAAGCAACATATGAGGACTGTAAGATACTCCCCTTAGGTGCTGGGCCCACTCTGGGAAGAGCATCTGCATGCTTGCATACAGAAAGTGCTGAGTTCCCTCCCTGGCATCTCTAAGATAGGGCTGAGAGAGACTCCTGCCTGTAATCTTCCAGAGAAGCTACTGCCAGTCTGTGTAGGCAATATTGAGCTAGGTGGACCAATTGTCTGATTCGGTATAAGGCAGCTTCCTATGATCTAGTATCGTGGATTGTTTGTTTTGTATTTAGCAAGAGCTAAAGGATGTAAAAGCCCTCTAGTGCCTGACCAGGCATTCAGTCACTGTAAATAATTGGTATCTGCGAGTTATCTTGAACCCTATGAAGAACTGCATGGTTGAAATCATCTAGAATTCTCATCTGGAAGTAATTTTTTCTATCCCAGGCCTCAACAGGAATTGTTTCCAGGCTAGTGCCCATAAAAACACCATATGGAGCCAGAGGTGCACCTAGATAATTTTGGAGCCCGGACCTAAAGGCCTTTGGTGGCCTCCCTCCACAAGTTAAGCTTCATCCGCCTACACACACACGACACACAATATTTTTAACATGTGGGTTCTTGAGGGCACAGACAGCAGCTGAACTCACAAGAACGTAAGCGTATAAAACATATACTTATGCAAATATGCATTAGCAGAAACATTTCAACACACAACTTAACATATTCCCATTTTAAAATTTTATTGATTTTTACAATACTTTAACAATCAAGTTACACTTAATTAAGTATTGACTTCCCGCTTACCAGTCTGCGTGGTTCTTGTTAACTATAGCCATTGCTATAATAATACAAAACATATATACTCCATCTTACAGTTCGATTTTGCCCTACCCAACCTGCTGTAATTACTAAATTTCAAACCCTGCTGAAAGGTCCATGTTAGAAAAATAGTTATTTAAGTAAAGGAAGAAAGGTTCCCAATCTTCTTTGAAACATTCCAAGTTTTCATCCCTTATAAGTGTTGTAAGTTTTGCCATCTCCACGTATTCCAAATTTTTTTATCAACCAGTCTTCTTTTGAAGGCATTTTATTGTCTTTCCATTTCTGCGCGTATACTATTCTAGCTGCCGTGGTTGCATACATTTAAAAAGTTAAGTTTCTTCTAGAGAACTCTCCTTGAGTTATTCCCAGCAAGAAGGATTCTGGCCACTTAGGAAATGTCATTTTAAAATTTTTCTTCAACTCATTATATATCATATCCCAAAAGGCCTTTGCCTTCCCGCATGACCACCACATATGGAAGACAGTTCCTTTACATTGTCCACATTTCCAACATTTGTTTGAAACATTTTTATACATTAATGCTAATTTTTTCGGTGTCAGATACCACCTGTACATCATTTTATAACAATTTTCTTTTAAAGTATAACAAGCAGTGAACTTTAAATCAGTTTTCCATTATTTTTTCCATGCTGCCATCTCTATACCTGGTGGCGCAGTGGTAGAACTGCCGCCCTGTAACCAGAAGGTTACAAGTTCGACCCTGACCAGGGGCTCAAGGTTGACTCAGCCTTCCATCCTTCCGAGGTCGGTAAAATGAGTACCCAGAATGTTGGGGGGGGCAATATGCTAAATCATTGTCAACCGCTTAGAGAGCTCCGGCTATAGAGCGGTATATAAATGTAAGTGCTATTGCTATTGCTATATTATGACCCACATCTTGAGCCCATTTTATCATAGTCGTTTTGACCACTTCGTCTCTTGTCTCCTCCAAAAGCAACAACTTATACATCTTAGAGACTAATTTTTCATCATTTTCACACAGCTCCTTCTCAAATCTCGACATCTGATCCTCAAATCCAGCTTTAAGATCCTTCTCGTAAGTTTCGTTTAGCTGATGGTACTGAAACCAGTTGCTAACCAAATTTTGGACTTTGGCTAGATTTTTTAATTTACAGCCCTTATCTTGAAAACATAACAAATCTCTGTAGGTACCCCATTCAGACTACATATTTATCTCTTTACGTGCCAAAGCTTCAATCGAGGATACCCATAATGGAGTTTTAGGTTCCAGCCATGTTTTATATTTTACCCACACTCGCATTAGACTCCTTCTTACATAGTGATTAAGAAAATTTTTATGCACTTTACTTTTATCGTACCACAAATAAGAATGCCATCCAAACCTTCTATCAAATCCTTCCAAACCAAGTATTCTGGGATTTCTTAATGTTATCCATTCCTTTAACCATGTCAAACAAACAGCATCAAAATACAACCTTAAATCCGGCAGGGGTAAGACCACCTCTTTCTTTAGCATCTGTTAAATTTTTAAATTTAATTCTTGGTCTTTTCCCTTGCCAAACAAATTTAGTTATGTCCTTTTGCCATTGCTTAAAACAAGTTAACGTATTAATTATAGGAATAGTCTGAAAAAGAAACAACATTTTAGGTAAAACATTCCATCTTGACAACTGAAATTCTTCCCATTAAAGATAAGTTCATTCTGGTCCATCTTTGCAAATCAATTTTTACTGTATTCCATATTTTGACATAATTATTTGAAAACAACAAAGATTTTTAATTTGTCAGCCAGACACCCAAATATTTAAATTTTCTTCTCCACTCTCAATTCGCTCATTTCATAGAGTCTATCCTTAGATTTCTGGTCCATGTTCTTTGTCAACACCTTCGTTTTGGTCTTATTTATATAAAACCCAGCCAATTGGCCGAATTGTTCTATTTTTTCCAAGAGCCTTCCGATCTTCTCTAATGGATTTTCAAGAAAAAACACCACATCATCCGCAAAGGCTCTACGTTTATACTCCTGCTTCCCTATTTTCAAGCCTTGTATTTGATCATCTTCTCTGATATTTCTACAAAGGACTTCCAGAACTAATATAAAAAGTAATGGGGAAAGTGGGCAACCTTGTCTGGTTCCTTTTTGTATTTTGCAATTATTTGATAGTTCCCCATTTATAATAATTTTAGCATATTGCTCCGAATATATTGTCTTAACCACTCTAGTGAAATTCTTGCCAACTCCCATTGCATCCAGTAGCCTCCACATAAACTGCCAGGAAACATTATCAAATGCTTTCTCTGCATCCAGAAAGATCATAGCTATTTGTTTATCATTGTGTTTTTCATAATACTCCAATGCATTCAGTACTGTTCTCACATTGTCTCTTAATTGCCTTTTTGGCAAAAAGCCTGCTTGATCTTCATGAATAAAAGCTCTTAGTACAACCTTCATTCTCCTTGCCAAAATGGCAGCAAAGAGATTGTAATCATTATTTAACAGTGAGATAGGCCTGTAATTCTTAACTTGCGTTAAGTCTTGATCCGGTTTTGGAATTACTGCAATGTTGGCATACTTCCAAGACTCCGGCATATTTCCTCTTTGTAAAATATCATTAATCGTCCATTGCGAAGGCTGTAATAATTGATCTTTAAAGGATTTGTAGTATGAAGCTGGTAGGCTGTCAGGCCCTGGCACTTTATTGGATTTACTTGAGTTTATTACTTCCGTTATTTCCATTATTGATATTGGTGCATTCATAATTTCTATATGATCCTTGGAAAGTTGTGGGATATTTTGTGTCTTCAGAAATTTATCAATTTTTATATCTTCTACTTTGTTTCCTTTGTATAATTCAGAGTAGTATCTAAAGGATTCCCTTTTTATTTCCCTTTCATCATAGGAAAGCCCATTTTATGTTGATATCTTGGATGTGTGCTTTTCTTTTTCTCATTTCTAATTTTCCAAGCCAATAACTTGCCTGGTTTGTTTGCAAATTCGAATGACTTTTGCTTTGCATATTTTAAATTCTGTTCAATTTCATTTAATAGCAACATAGAGAGCTGCTGCTGAAGCATTTTAATAGCTTGAATAGTCTTCTGCTTGTCCTTCGTCCATAGCAGTTCTCTTTCTTTTTTAGAAATCTCCATCAGTAGTCCCTCTTTTTTCAATCCCTTTTGTTTCTTAAGATATGTGTTCTGTTGTATTAAAAAAACCTCTCATAACTGCTTTTCCTGCATCCCAAACTGTTTTATTGTCCATTCCTTGGTTAAAATTCAGTTCAGAATAGTCCTTTAACTTTCTTTTGGCTTTCTCCACAATTTCCACTTTTTAAAGCAAATATTCATTGAGTCACCAACGAAAGGATACCATTCCCGTCTTCTTCCATGTAAAGCAAATTGCATTATGATCTGATAAAGTTCTAGGCATAATATCCATTCTTTTCATACATGACATGATAGATTTGGATGTCCAGACCATACAGGGGCGTAACTACCGTTAGGCAAGAGGAGACAGTTGTCTTGGGGCCCCACTGCCTCAAGGGGCCCCCCAGAGGCACGTCACATGACTCCCCACCCACCTGTGTTGCACCCCCTATGAATTATGTTCTCTTGGAGATCGGCAGTAGCAGAGAGTAAAAAAAACAGATTGAATGTGAACCAGATATTCACCATATTCATAATGGGGATGTGAGTGTGAGTGCACTATATATTGTGAGTGTGTTTGTGTGTGTATATCAGCGAGGGGCCCATTTTAAAATCTTGTCTCTGGGTGCACTCCAACCTTGCTATGCCCGTTAGACCATATCTATCCTTGAGTAAGATTTGTATCTTTCAGAGAAATAGGTATATTCCTTCACGTTTGAATTTTTAATTCTCCACAAATCATAGAGCTCCATGTGTTCTACTAAATCAAAAAAGGCTTTTGGTAGCCTACCTTCCAAAATCCTTTCAGATGTATCAGATTTTCTATCTAAAGTTGTAGAGACAACCCCATTAAAATCTCTCAATAGGACTAAGTTAGCATTCGATAACTCAGCCATCTTCTGTTCTAAATATTTATAAAATTCTCTTTTTAAAAAATTGGGTGCATCTGTTCCGATTATCACCGTTTTGAGTCCAGAAACAATAATTTCCAAAGCTATCACCCTGACTTTAAAAATCAACTTTGGTTCAAATTGTTGCTTCACATAGAGCACTACCCCTCTTTTTTTTTTGTCAGAGGAAATGAATTCTTGGCCCAAGGCCTTATTAACCAAATATTTTCTATCTTGTTTTCTAATATGTGCCTCCTGTAGGCATATAATGTCCAAATTTTGCTTTTTAAGAAAATGAAAAAATTTTGCCCTCTTGGTTCTATTATTTAAACCATTGACATTCCATGAGACTATTTTGTAATCCATATTGACTGGTTGGAATTATGTGTTGAAGGCACTGGGTGCTCTGGAGTTAAAGTCTTTTTGTATTTACACCAAAATTCTTGCGCTTTGAGGAGCTCTGTAAACCTATTCCTCTTCCCTTTGTAAAAAAAGGAGACCACTTCAGGCACTTCCCATCTGAAACGTATTCCATTGGCATTTAAGGCATCTGTTAAAAAATTGTATCCTTACGTTTAGTTAAGATCCTGGATGGTATTTATTTCAAAACTCTTAACTTGTTGGCCTTCAGTGGTAAGGGCTTTAGCAAAATGTGCTTGCAGTATCTGCTCTGTGATTGATTTGGAGTTAAATTGAACCATATAATCTCTTGGTACCTTGTTTGTTGTGGCATATACAGAATTTAGACGAAAAGCTGAATCTATCTGTTTATCCATCTCTTCACTTGAGGTTCCCAAAAGAAGTGCAAGTTCCTCCCTAAGCACTTTTCTGATATCTTGCCCAGTTTTTTCTGGGATTCCTCTAAACCTCAGAAAGAGCTCTTTTTGTCTCAGTTCTAACAAAGCCATCTGGTCTAGTAATTTTTCCCTATAATCTCTTAATGATCCCAGGTCTTGCTCCAAACTTTCTACCCTTCTTTTAAATTCTTTATTGTCATCAGCTAATTTTTTCACTGTCTCCTCAATATTTGATGTTCTCTTATTCAGTGTTTGTATGTCCTGACTTACTTGTTGTAAGGTCCCAGAGTTAGCTTCTAGTAGCTGTTTCATAGCAACTAATGTCTCATTGAGCTCTGAGGACATTTTCCCTTCCCCCAAGCCTGGGTTTGGGACAGAAAGCCTTGTGGCTTGTGTTGGATTCTGTTGTTTAACTTTTTGCATTATTTTCAACTCTTCTTCACATAAAGCAGTATGTAAATAGTCAAACCCAGAAACATAACTCTTAGAGCAAAATTCAGTCTCCTTGTTATCCAAAAATGTACAGGCCTCCAATTGTTTCCAAATAGACTCAGCTCCAGACCGCAGCCCTTCTGTCTTATCACCCCAAATTTATTTTCCCACAGTTCAATGGTCCACCTTCTTCATCTAATTGGTGCAGTTTCTGATAGACATATTCAACAGCAAATAGCGCTTGCTTCTTAAGTTTTACTTTCTCTGGAGAATTCACAGAATAGTCCCAACTACTTTACTTTTTAAGTTTTGGAATTTTTAACCATCAGTTCAATTCTTGAATTACAGCATTTAATACACAGATTCAGTTCCCAGCCTTAATTTATGGTTGACAGACTCACACGGACCTCTCAGCCATGGCTTGACGGCAGCCCAATCGTTACAGCAACAGCAGGTAAAATTCCAGCAATTTATCACTTATCATGCTTCGGGGTAAGCTTCTTGACCTATAACCATTAATTATAATCCAAACAAAAGAAATTGGATGCCGGAGAAGCTTCTGTCCTTGGATTTCCAAAGGAGGAGTATAGCTTGATGAATCCCAGGCCCCACTGCTCGGCTTAAATCAAAGCTGTATTTTCCAGCGCAACTTGAGATAAGGAGCAGGCTCCGGGGGATGCAGTGGGCAATCCCAGTCCAAACCCTTTAATCCAGGGTGGGGGGGTTAAAAAGGCTCAAAAAAACCCAAAACAGCTCCTCCTTGGTCTCCCCTGTCGGGAAGCATGCAGCCTCTTCAGCTGTCCAACCAGAAGTCCAACTTAACATATTCCCATATCATGTATTTCTTTCCTCACTCCCCCCACCCCATCTCTAAAGCACCAAGCACAGGTCATAATCACACCCTGCCGCCTGGTGCAGTGCTGGCCAGCAGCAACTACACCACCCAGGACAGACTGAAGATTATTTTGGGGGGCCCAGGGGGTGTGGAGGCCCTGGACTTCAGCCATGAAGTCCAGGGTTAAGAGCGCCACTGTATGGAGCAGCAAAATCAACATCACAAAAGATTGAAAGGTCTGGGAAAAGAAAGATTTTATCTGACATCAAATAATATCAAGGTTGGTACCTGGTGAGCTTTTGTGTGAAGAATGTTCTCGAGATGGGGCATCACAACTGTTCCTAGTTGCCCACCTTAGAATTATGGGTTCCTGTTTGGACATGTTTGGATGAACCTGTTGCAGACTGCTCCAGAAATTTCTAATACCAGAGTGAAGTTGTGGCGCAGTCAGACCTCCCAGCAAAGAAACATCTTACAGTGATGAATCTAACGAGATTAATTTATTGACTGTATATTTCAAGGAAATTCAAGCAGAGATCTGTTACAGTAGCAAGAGAAACCAGTTTTTTAGGATGAGTAGCATTCTGCATGTTACTGATAGTACAGGGCTGGTGAGTCATGACAGAGCAAAAAGAAACATACTGGTTAGAGCTCTAAGCAATTCATCTGTTGCTCTTGGAGTCCACTAATGTTGGCATAAGAGAATGTTCACAAGCAACACCATGGAGAAAGTGTACATCATTCATCAGGGCAGAATTAAGGTTATAACCCTGCATCTTCATGACTTGAGTCAATTGGCAGTAAAGATAATATCTTCACAGTGCGCTGGTTTTAGGAACTGGGAAGAGGAAAACTTCCAGTCTCTGAGAGATAAACATCTGGCAAATGTTTCAGCAACAACAATAAGTTCTGTCACCAAGTTGTGGGTCAAGCAGGGAGTGCTCCAAGTATTACAATTGCTGACATAGAATAGGAAGGCTAGTGGTGGGCCTGTTTGCCTCATAGTTAGATACCAATACTAAAAGGTTATTTGCTGCCAGAAAGCCGTGGTGGACACACCATCATTGAATTGGCCAAAGGGCATCCTGTACACCTCTAATTATTCACAAGGTTGGTACAGAATATTGAAGCACAGAGGAAACAAGTGAGTCTTCGTAATCACCACAAATTGGCTGAGGAAAACGGTTTGGAGATCTGCCTAGTGATCATGTTGTCCCTTGAACCATGGAGATTCCCAGTAAGAGTTGGACCTGCTAAAGTAAGGGCCACTGTAATATTATCTCCACCCAGATAAATTCCAACAGTTGGCCTAGAAACTGAATGCTGATTGCGTAACCACCACAGATTACTCATCACTATGCTTTGTTCAAGGTGGCAATCTGCTTCAGAATCTTAAAAATCAATTTGGAGGAAGTTCTACTAACGTTGCAGCGGGTCATAACCAAGGCTGACTGTGAGTCAAGAAGACTATAGATTGTGAATTACTATAAGAAGACCTAGACAAAGAATTAAATGCTAATAACTCTAAATGGCAGGTTACCATACATATTTCTTTGTAAGTTGATAACAAGTGGTGTCAGCACTTAAAGTAGGAGTGGCCATCAAGTTTTTTCTTATCAGGTTATAAGGTGAACTTAAAGAAGTTTGAATGGCTTAATATTTTGTTATCAGACAAAGTAGCTCTTAGCTACTTATGTAATAGTATATGGGAGCTGGAAAGTAAATATCTTGACTTTTGGCTCCCTGGTAACTTAGATAAAATCACAAATATGAAAAGATATAGAGAGAGGTCAGAGCAAGACTTGAACAATAGTATAAACTTATATTATCACGAATTGGAAAGTTTTTCCATTATAAAGACAATGTTTTACCCAAAAAAGACTTTATTGAATAATATTTACCACTCAGTCCCTGTACCTATGTTGAACATGTAACAAAAGGTGTGTTTGGTATTTTTATCTGGAATAATACATGCTAAAGAGTGTCATTATTAGTTGTTTATAGTTCTACATATAAAGGATAAAAGTGTGGGATTTCCAGCTTTGTATAAGAGTAGCTATTATATATGTGAAGATATGTAATGTAAGAGCCAAGCATTCCTATATTGTTGTTTTTTTGTTTTTGTTAACCTTTCTAATCAGTGCTGATGACCTATCAAGTGATTTTGGTCTTCAGGGAATTCCAGTTCAGTCCTTACATGGCAATAGAGAACAGTGTGATCGTGAACAGGCTTTGGAGGACTTCAAGAAAGGTAAAGTTTTACACATCTAAGCGTCTTTTCCGTTCTGCTTCAAAATTGGCTCCATGGTATACTAAAGAGCTGACGCAGCAAAGGAGAAGACTAGAGCATAAGTGGAGGAAAACTCTAATTGAATCCAATAAGACATGACATAAAGCCCATCTGTAGGCTTATTGTGTTGCAATATGTGCAGCAAGGAAGCAATTCTATTCTACATGTATTACGTCTGCAAGTTCATGTCCAGTGGAGTTGTTCAGAATTGTGAGGAGATTGAATTGTGAGGGTGGTGGCCTATCAACTCCAGGTAGCTTTGGAAGACACTGATTATCTAGATCCATTTCAAACTGCTTTAAAGCAGGCTATGGGGTGGAGACAGCCTTGGTCAGCCTGATGTATTATCTCTACTAAGGAATGGACAGAGGGAGTGTGACTCCGTTGGTTCTTTTGGACCTTTCTGCAGCTTTTGATACTATCGACCATGGTATCCCTCCGGATCGTTCAGGGGATTTGGGAATAGGTGGTACTACTCTGCACTGGGCTATATCTCAGGTAGATTCCAGATGGTGTTGCTAGGAGATAGTTGCTCTCTGAAACAAGAGCTATTGTACGGTGTCCCTCAGGGATCCATCCTATTCCGATGCTTTGTAACATCTACATGAAACCTCCTGGTAAGATCATCAGGAGATTTGGAGCAGGGTGTCTTCAAAATGCTGATGACACCTAAATCTATTTCTCTATGACATCATAATCATGAAATGGCATACCCCCCTCCCCAAATGCCTTCCTACAGGCAGTAATGGACAGGATGAAGGATAATAAATTGAAACTGAATCCAAACAAGACAAAGATCTGGATTGTGATCCATTGTATCCATAAGAACGGGGTTTCTGCGCCTGCGCAGGGACCTCCCGGGCTGACTAGCTAGCTCCTCTTTGCACCCCGCCCGTCTGCACGTCCTCTGCTTATTCCGTTGGAATTGACCGTTGGGGCGCTTCTCCCTCAGTTTTCTCTTGACCGCCAAAGCGTATACACCTCTTGGCTGTTGCTCCTCGCAGAGAAAATTAGGACTGTTTTTTGACTACTCTATTGCTTATCGATTACTGTTTGAAAACTCAACCTCAAACTTACCTTGCGGTGAACCCTCAGCTAGTAGACATCCATCCTCGGCCGCCAGAGAAGCCTGCGGGTAAAAGGAAGAGAAAAGCTACGCCTCCGCCTTCTGAACCATCCTCGTCTCCCTCTGATGATAGTGGAGATGACGAATCTGGCCCTAGTTCTGAAGGAGATGATATCAGCCGCAGATCGGACCCACCATCAGATGTTCCTCCTAAGCTCTCAACCTCTCCAACTGAGGAATTGAAAGCCTATCATGTCCTATTAAGGGACATTGCAGAGGCACTAGGAATGGACATAAAATCCCCGGATGCTGATGTGGCGGATCCCGTCTATAATATGATGAGGAGCTCCAAGACATCGCACCCTGTTGCCCTCACCATGATTCCAGGCATAAGTAAGGCCGCCAAGGTGACATGGGACATGGTGGGGGTCAGGGCGCCGACCTCTAAACGTATTGAAAACTTGTATAGGGTGACTGAGCAGGATAACACTTACCTACTACAACACCCCGTGCCAAACTCCTTGGTTGTGAGTTGCGCATCATCATCTAAAGGTGCACACCGTCATTCCACGCCGGGAGATAAAGAAGGCAGGAAGATCGATGTTCTGGGTCGCAAAATCTATAGCACCTCCTGTCTAGCGATACGTATAGCTAATTATGCGGCGTGCATGGCAAGATATAACCATCTTCTTTGGGATGCTTTAATGCAGGATTCGGCATCGTTATCTCCAGAGGAATTTCAATGGAGATTCAATGATACTTTTGAAAAGACTACGGCTGTTACACGCCAACAATTGAGTGCCTTTAAACACTTGTCCAAGACTGAATCTAGGGCAATGGTGACAGCAGTAAGTTTGCGGAGGCATGCATGGCTGCGTTCGGCGAGCCTGCAGGCCGATATGAAAGAGAAAGTGGAGTCTTTACCCTTTGATGGAAAGGGCTTATTCCACGAGGAAACATACTCGTCAATGGAGACTTTGAAAAAGTCAAAATTCACGGCGCGCACATTCATGACACCTTCAAGTGGGTCCAGCACATCTTCGCGAACCCGTACTTACTATCAGCGAAAGCCTGAGAGGTATCGTGACAGAAGGGAGTACAGGAAACAATATAAGCCCTATCAGCGCAATAGGGGATTCAGCCATAAGGCTAAAGGGAAAACTGCTCGGCAAGGTGATAAGGACACCACCAAGCAGAACTTTTGATGGGATTGTCCGTCCATGGCACTATTGTCCCAGCAACCAGGCGTTTCAAATTCCGACACCGCCAAAGGAGACATCCAGGACTCAAAACATCGGCCCTGTAGTTGCCAGGTACAACATCAAACTGGCAAGCCGTGCTCAAGCATGGCACAACATAACATCTGATCACTGGGTTCTAAGGATAGTTCAGACGGGATCTGCATTGGAATTCGAAAAAAGGCCTCCTTTTTCGGGACTGGTTCACACGCCAGCCACGGAAGTTCTCCAGGAGGAAGTCAGGGTGTTGCTGGAAAAACAAGCAATTGCACCAGTGCAATGGACGGACAGGCTGAAGGGTTACTATTCTCGTTATTTTCAGATCCCCAAGAGAGATGGGGGAATCAGAGCAATAATGGACCTGAGAGGTCTCAACCTTTACATACGGTCCAGGAAATTCAGAATGGTGACTTTATAGGGCATTCTTCCCCTGTTGGTCGACGAGCGTTGGGCGGTGACCCTGGATCTGAAAGACGCCTACTTCCACATAGGGATCCAGGGGAGTCACCGCAAATATCTCAGGTTTACGGTAGGGCCACAGATTTATCAGTATGCGGTGCTGCCCTTTGGACTCTCCACGGCACCCAGAGTATTCACCAAGGTGATGGCAGTGGTAGTGGCATACCTCAGGACGTGGGGCCTAAGGCTCTATCCATACTTGGACGATTGGCTGGTGGTGAGCCACGACAAAGGCATGCTAGTTCGTCAGGTGCAGGAGTTGTTGGACTTATTACAGGACCTCGGGATCAATGTGAATTGGAAGAAGTCGAGGCTGGAACCAAGAACCAGTGTGGATTTCATTGGAGCGGTTCTGAACCTGGAAAAGCAAAGGGCATTCTTACCGGAGGAATGGGTTGCTCAGATACGGACTCTCATACTGCTCTTTCAGAGGTCGCCACGACAGCCAGCGGTTCAAATCCAACGATTGCTGGGATTGATGGCATCTTGCACCGCGACAGTGGAACACACACGGCTCCACATGCGCACGTTACAGCATTGGTTTCTCCGAAATTTCCGACCCAATGTGGATGGCCAGAATATGCATTTAACACTGCCGCCGTGTACTCTTGCAAGCCTACAGTGGTGGCTGGATCGGAACAATTTGGGGATAGGAGTTGGGTTTGTGTCCAGAATACCCACCTCACAGATAACGACCGATGCGTCAATGACAGGTTGGGGTGCGCATTGCGCCGGGACCTGAGTCCAGGGCCAATGGACTCAATTACAAAGTCGACAACATATAAATTACTTGGAACTAATGGCTGTGTTCTTGGGGTTGAGGGCATTCGAACCAATGATACGGGGGAGAACAGTACAACTAGAGTTGGACAACACAACGGCAATTGCCTACCTCAACCACCAAGGAGGGACAGTGTCCTTATCTCTTTGCCTGCTAGCACAGAAGATATGGGATTGGTGCGTACAGCATTCAGTGCACCCACTGGCGATCCACATAAGGGGTGTGGAGAACTGTCTGGCCGACAGGCTCAACAGGGACATCAACTTCAATCAGAGACACGAGTGGGAGATAAACCCCTTACAACTGGAAAAGGTGTTCATAGCCTGGGGGGTCCCATTGATAGACGTGTTTGCCACGACTGCCAACAGAAAGTGTGCCAACTTCTGTTCGCGTGCGGGCATAGGCCAAGGATCACTGGGAGATGCTTTTCAGCATACGTGGAGAACAGGACTGCTTTACCTATTTCCCCCACTACCGTTGATGAGTCGTGTAATCGCAAGAATAATGCGAGACAAGGCAAGGTGCATACTTCTGGCCCCATGGTGGCCACGCCAGCCGTGGTTTGCCACACTTCTACAAATGTCAGGGTCAAGTTATTACAGGTTCCCTCGGGTTCCAGACCTGTTGCAAAGAGAACAGGGAAGGGTGTTACACCCCGAAGTGCAGTCACTGAAGATGACCGCCTGGAGGATCAACTTTTGAAGAACATTTTACTAAATAGCAGGCGTGAGACGACTAGACGCAGCTATGCCTGTAAATGGCGGCGCTTCAGAGTCTATATGAAAGGAAAGGGTGTAGCGCCCATGCATGCAACATCGCGTGATGTGCTGCGTTACCTGACTTCACTAAAAATGAATGGCTTGGCGAATGTGTCCATCAAACTACATTTGGCAGCGGTCTCTTCAAAACATAAGGGATGGGATGGGTACACAGTCTTCTCCCACCCAGAGTGCAAGCGTTTCCTAAAGGGAGTTAATAATCTATACCCACCTGTTCGTAGTCCAGTGGAACAATGGAGTCTGTCCTTAGTGCTCTCTGCCCTGACTGAAGCCCCATTTGAGCCGCTGGCGTCTATCCCAATAAAGTATCTGACTCTGAAGGTTGCCTTCCTGGTGGCCATAACATTGGCGAAAAGGGTAGGCGAAATGACAGCCTTGAGGATGGACAAGCCGTACACTCAGTTCTATCCACACAAGGTGGTGTTGCGTTTTGATCCGAAATTCCTACCTAAAGTGGTGTCGGAGTTCCACCTGAATCAGGACATAGTATTGCCCACTTTCTTTGCCAATGCGGAGTCGGACTTGGAAAGAGCACTCCACACATTGGATGTGCGAAGGGCACTCCTGTATTACTTAGAAAGGACTCATGAATTTAGGAGAACTAAAAAGTTGTTCGTCACCTTTAGGGGACGTAGCAAGGGCCCTCCAGTTTCACGACAGAGACTTGCACATTGGCTTGTAGAACTCATATTTCTGGCCTATAAGAGCCAGAAGGTGACACCGCCCAGGACGGTGCGTGCGCACTCTACCAGAGCTGTGCGACGTCCGCAGCGCATCTGTCAGGCATTAGACTGGCGGACGTCTGCTTGGCGGCAACATGGTCGTCACATCTGCCATTCGTTAAACATTGTGCACTGGATCTGCGAATGGCTAAGGAGGCAAATTTTGGGAGGTCTGTCTTGAAGCGAGTGTTGGCATAGCTATGGGTCTTCTGCACCCGCCTCCTTATGGGGTAGCTTGCTAAACACCCAGTTCTTATGGATACAATGGATCACAATCCAGATAAACAGGTTGCTTACCTGTAACTAATGATCTGGATGTGATCCGTTGTATTCATAAGTCCCTCCCAGCCGGTCCCACTGCAGAATGTAGGGGTTGATGCTTCCTGATATGCGGGTCGTCACGGTGTGGCGGTCTGCAAGAAAACTGAGGGAGAAGCGCCCCAACCGTCAATTCCAACGGAATAAGCAGAGCACATGCAGACGGGCGGGGCGCAAAGAGGAGCTAGCTAGTCAGCCCGGGAGGTCCCTGCGCAGGCGCAGAAACCCAGTTCTTATGAATACAACGGATCACATCCAGATCATTAGTTACAGGTAAGCAACCTGTTTATACTCATGGTAAGAGGCCATACTTCGATTTCACTCCCCCCGAAGGATTAGGTATGTAGCCTGGGAGTGCTTCTGGACCCAGGCCTCACACTGGTTTCTCAGGTTGAGGCTATTGCCAGGAGCACTTTCTGTCAACTTTGGTTGATACAACAGCTGCATCTGTTCCTTAAAGATAAAGATCTAAGAACTGTGGTGCACTCTCTGGTAATCTTTAGGCTTGACTACCGCAGTGCATTCTACTGGGACTGCCTTTGTATGTAGTTTGGAAACTTAAGTTAGTCCAAAATGCATTGGCTAGATTTGTCTCCAGGGTTTCTTATAAAGACCATATTATGCCTGTTTTAAAACAATTGCATTGGCTGCTAATTGGTTTCCGGGCAAAATACAAAATGCTGATAATTACCTTTTAAAGCCCTAAACGGCTTAGGAGCAGGTTACCTGGGAGTGCGCCACCTTGTTCATGATCCCTATCGCACATTAAGGTCATCGAGAGAAGTCCGCCTCCAGACACCGCCAACATATCTAGCGGTGACTCAGGAGCGGGTCTTCTCTGTAATCACTCCTGAGCTGTGGAATGTGTGTCAGGGTCTGGCTGACTGCCAGGGAAGATCACGGGACAAAACGGAGCTGCTGCAACAGGATACGGCTCGGAAAGTTCATCTTGACCGGACTTGGCTGCACACTGTCGACACGGAGGTTGACAAATGTTGCTTTTCAGCAGTGAGTAGAAAGCTGGTGACGTAATTTATAGTGCAAGCCGAGAGCTAGGAATGTGCATGGTCTGGAGCAGTCCAGACCGGCACCGAAGGGGGGCCTTTCTTTTAGGGCGGGGAGGGCTTGCGTACCCCTCCCGCCTCTTTGCTCCCTCCAGTGCCCGTATATGACTAAGTAATTGGGGCGCTGGAAACCAGCCCCCCCCCCCCGCGAGCGGATTAGGCCCAAGGCTACTGCTGCCCCCGTCACCCGCCCTCCCAGCAGCCCATCCTCTCTCCCAGCTGCCCGGCCCAAGTCCTCACCAGAAGTTGATTTAAAAATAGAGAGGAGCTCGCGAACAGAGCTCCTCTCTCGGCAAAATCCCAGACGCTACTGAGGCTTTGCGCGGCGCATGCGCGCCACAAAGGGCATCTGGGAGTTCCGGCGGAGGCCCGGTCTACCCGCCGGGACGAGACTGGGCCTCCGCCGGAACTCGCAGTCGTCCTTTGCGCTGCGCGTGCGCCGCACAAAGCCTCAGTAGCGTCTGGGATTTTGCCGAGAGACGAGCTCTGTTCGCGAGCTCCTCTCTATTTTTAAATCAACTTCTGGTGAGGACTCGGGCCGGGCAGCTGGGAGGGAGGGAGGGCGGGCTGCTGGGAGGGCGGGCGGGCGACGGGGGCAGCAGTAGCTTTGGGCCTAATCCGCTCGCGGGGAGCGGCGGGGGCGGCTGGTTTCCAGCGCCCCAATTACTTGGTCATATACGGGCGCTGGAGGGAGCAAAGAGGCGGGAGGGGTACGCAAGCCCTCCCCGCCCTTAAAGAAAGACCCCCCCACCCGGACCCGAACCGGCCACGTCCGAACCGGTCTGGAGAGTTCGGAGGCCTTTTGAATGGCCTCCGGACCGGTTCGGACACACCCCTACCGAGAGCTCCCAGCTGACAGGAATTCAAGGTTTATCAGCCCTCTGCAAGAGGCGTTTGCTCCTCCTAATAGTCTCTAGTTGAGTCCTACGTCTCATAAGACGCCACTGTTGTGGAGTCAGTGGAGGTTGATTGTATAGCTCCTCTTCGGATCGGTCCTTCACACTTTCTGCTGTCTCAGGTTGTTGTGCCTGCTCTGAATCATTAGCTGGATCTGCCACAGCCGTTTCTGGGAAACTGACAGCTGGGCTCTGCCCCTCAGACACTCCTGCATCGGCTGGAAAGTTGACTGCTTCCCCTTCCTCCTCGCTGTCTGAGATCGAGGGCATGACAATGTGCTTCCTATAGATATTCGTGTCTTATCATCTGTATCATCCTTTACAAGAGCCCTTAAGATGTATTTTTTTTTAGCCTGGCTTTTGGTAATCTTGGAATATTTTAAATTGTTTTAAATTGTAGTTTTAATAGTTTGTTTTGTTGTGTTTTTATTGTATTTATTGTTGTGAACCGCCTAGAGCTTTGGAGTCAGGTGGTATTTAAATTAAATTAAATTAAATTAAATTAAATTAAATTAAATGAATAATATAACTGGTCACAGAAAAGAGATGATAGAGAAGAGGTAGAGAAGAGATGATACTGCTCAAGTGTGAATCAAGTTTCTAGTTATAAAATTATGTTTAAACTTGAGTAGTACATATCCTAGAAGTCATTAAGAAGGGAGTAGGTTTATAAGACTGTAACCAGCCCTCTACAGGGAGAATGAGGAGGCAACATCGTGGACTATTATTTGTTGGTGTCTCAGTCCTGAGACGTTTTGTAGAAAAATGAACCTTAATTCATGATTAAACTGTATGTAATAAGCTCTGGGTATTATACTAAAGTCTAGCAAAATAAGCATTGTTTGTGTTGTATAAGTTTTCATTGTGCTTTGTTCTAGGCAGAGTTCGTATACTGATCGCAACAGACTTAGCCTCTCGTGGGCTTGATGTTCAGGATATCACTCATGTGTTTAATTTTGACTTCCCACGCAATATTGAAGAATATGTTCATAGAGTAGGCCGTACTGGACGAGCAGGGTAAGTTAGGTGTTCAATATAAAGCAAGCCGGAGCTCTGGAATGCCACTTGATTGCTTCTTGGAGGAACACCAGTGTTCTCTAGTGTGCCCTACATAGATAGTTGCTGACAAAGGGACATATCAAGGTCATTCTCACGACCATTTTCAGTGGGTGCAGGGGGGGAAGGGAAGATCTAGCTTACCTCCCCCTCCCAGACAATCTCGTTGGTTGTGTGGGATGCGCTGCTTACACACCCACATGATCTGCGCTTCGGATAGTGTGGATCTCTGGAGTCCAGGAAATGAGTCCCGGCCTCCAGAAATCCCAAAATGCATCACATGTGCAGTGCATTGAGGGATTCCTCCTCAAGTTGGGCACTCTAAGTGCCTGGCGATGTGTCTTCTTGGGCTGCTTGCAGCCCAAGCAGATTCACGACCCCAGACCTGGGAGAGGGCTTGCTTCCTCTAACCCAGGCTAAAGCCCGAGTTGAAAACTTGGGCTTCCACATGAGCAGCCAAACCCAGGCTGGGCTGGGCTGTTTATGTGAACAGCCTCATTGTATCTCGTTATTTGGAAGAAGAAACAAAATTCAAGTCCAAGCACAATAGCAATAGCACTTACATTTATATACCGCTCCATAGCTGGAGCTCTCTAAGCGGTTTACAATGATTTAGCATATTGCCCCCCAACATTCTGGGTACTCATTTTACTGACCTCGGAAGGATTGAAGGCTGAGTCAACCTTGAGCCCCTGGTCAGGATCGAACTTGTAACCTTCTGGTTACAGGGCGGCAGTTTTACCACTGCGCCACCAGGGGCTCTTGATTAGGAACCAGCTCTCAATGATTAGGAACCAGCGATCTTGCTGAGATACTAGTTGCTTATCTATATCAGAATGAAAAATCAGTGCGACTTAAAGAACCTTAAATGAAAGGTTGGGGTTTCAGTACTTTGCATCACCATGATTTTAATCTGGCTTGGTGGTGCAACAGGTTTCCCTCTCCAGTATCAGCTGTTTTTCTAGGGATTTTTCAATATGGGAAATAGCAGCTGGAGGCCCAGTTGTGATGAAGAACATGATGGGGCAGGAGTTTAAAATCTCCCCCCGCCCTGCAACACACACCATGAGCCAGATTAGGCCCACCTCCTATGGCTGCTACTTACAGTGGAAAACAAAATAAACAGCATGCTAACTGCATGTTTCTCATAATATGTATTTCTTCTTTGCCTCTGTGTGTCACGCTATTTAGCTTGCACCTGCTGAGAGCCAATAATCAAAACTTTCTAGAGCTTTACCTTCAGCTTCTCATAATATATATTCAGACCCTTTTGGCCAGTGTTCTAATGTAATTACAGTACATCTGTGTTTGGAATACTGTGTGTAGTTCTGGCCACACCATCCCAGGAAGACTATGTCATGACTAATATAGTCTGGGTTCTGCCCCAAGAGTTTTAAGAATATAATTGTCTCCAAAGGTAAGATATTCTGCTAAATAAATGCTCTGCATATGCTTTCCACAAAAATGATACAGTTTATATATACATGCCATCTAGCTTTGTGTATTGATTTACAGGTTTAGCTGTTGAGTTAAATTCTTACATATCTGTTAAAAGAGTGGGTTTTGTTGAAGGTAAATGTTGATTGATAGATAGACAGATAGACAGATGTTTACAGTCTTTGATCAGTACAGAAACATGAAGAAAGGAACATAATGTTGCACCTATTACAAAAGCAACAATATAGTTTTTACAGATATACAATGACATAATAAATTATTCCTCTACATTAGTCATTAGGTGTTGTCATAGGAAGTTGCCTTGGTATAAGACCATTGGTCCATCTAGCTCAGAATTGTCTACACAGACTGGCAGCAGCTTCTCCAAGGTTGCAGGCAGGAATCTCTCTCAGCCCTATCTTGGAGAAGCCAGGGAGGGAACTTGGGACCTCCTGCATACAAGAATGAAGGTGCTCTTCCTAGAGTGGCCCCATTCCCTGAGGGGAATATCTTACAGTGCTCACACATCTCCCATTCAAATGCAAACTAGGGTGGACCCTGTGTAGCAAAGGGGACAATTCATGCTTGCTTCCACAAGACCAGCTCTCCTCCCATATATCCATTGCTATTAGACAAAACGTAGCCATGTTGTAAGTAACAATGTAAGCAAATGTCCTTTCAAACATCACAGAGACATACTTGCAAATCTCAACAGCTTTCCTTTTTTTCATAGGCGCACAGGAGAAGCTGTAACACTTGTAACTAGAAATGACTGGAGAATTGCATCTGAACTGATTGACATTCTTGAAAGAGGAAACCAGGTAATGTTATGGTATCTAAACTATGTACTGATTCACTCACTGTCCTTTCCTCGATCTTTTGGTTTCACAAATTAGCAGTTTAATGAAATAATGTTTTTACAGTACCAATACCATTGTAGTGCAATGTCATTTTAATATGAAATATAGAAGTAGCAGTTCAATCAAGCTTTAATACATAGGAGCCCTCAATTTTTTGCTTGCCCTTAGTTGTCAAGCCTTAAATTGTGGATGCTTACTCTTCCTCCATTCATGTCGTACCCAAGCAGCACCAAGGAATTTCCTTTTGGCTTTCCCAAAGGAAAAAGAAGCACATGGCTTACCCCTTTTGGCCACCACTCAACTGAGGTGTTCCAGGTACTTCAGCCAAGCAAAGGCTAATGAAGCCCTCTGCCTCCCTTTCCTGCTCAAGAACAGGAAAACAAGACAAAGCGACTTCCTAGTGTGGCTGGAGTGTGGCCACAGTGTTTTGAGCTATGAACAGTGTTTTGAGCTTCTGAACAGCAGCCAAGGAAGCCTCCCCTCCAAACCCACAATAAATCATCATGTCTCTTCTGGAACTACCCCACAATTAAATGAATTATTTTTAACAACATTAAAAATCCTTTACTTCATACCAGAATCACAGCTTACACTTATGTCTAACTTGGTGTGGGAGAATACTTGTTTGAAGGAATCTTTTGTGTGGGAAGCAAGACCATTCTGCCAATTCCTGGCAAGAAAGTCACATGCCCAAGAGTTGATCCAGTATCACGAGGTTGATTTGTCCAAGGTTTCACCAATTAGGAGACCTTCTGCTCTTCCTGGGATAAGATATGAAAGTTCTTAGTGTCTGATTATACCCCTGGGTGATCTATGGCCTAGTTTGGAATCATGGAGCTCTTTCTCTTGTTTACAACAAACCTGTGATCCTGAGAACACTACAAGGTGATCTACGTATTCTTGAGGCTCGGCATCCCAGAATGGTGATAAACAGGTGTATCATTCATATCTTTGTCATGTTCTGTTGTGTATTCACATATATGAGTGATGTGCCTGCACAGTCACCTCCTGAGTAGGAACATAGGAAGCTTCCATATACTGAGTCAGGCCATAGGTCCATCTAGCTCAGTATTGTCTACACAGACTGGCAGCAACTTCTCCAAGGTTGCAGGCAGGAATCTCTCTCAGCCCTATCTTGCAGATGCTGGGGAGGGAACTTGGAACCATCTGCTATTCTCAGAGCTGCTCCATCCCCTAAGGGGAATATCATACAGTGCTCACACATCAAGTCTCCCATTCATATGCAATCAGGGTAGATCCTGCTTAGCTAAAGGGACAAGTCATGCTTGCTCCTACAAGACCAGTTCTCTGGCACTCCAGCTCCGCCCCATCATATTCAGCATGATTGTTTATGTTGGCAGTTGACGCACCTAACTGCTCAGTTCCTTTCTGACCATTGTCATGTTGACCTCTTCAGAACAAAACTCCCTGTTGACTCAGATGTGCTACTAGGTTCACCAGCACTTTAGTGAATTAGGTCTACAATAAGGTAAACAGGTAGGGCCCTGTACTGGTAGAGTCTGTTACTGATACATGACTCTCATGAAGTGCCCGTGCACTGGCCTTATCAAAATGTGGAGTTATCAAAATGTGGATGGGGAGAAAAGTCTGATGCTCAAAGACCACAGTCTACTTGAAACATTGTTACTTGAACAATGCATTCCTTGAGAACACTGAGATCTGGATTGTGATCCGTTGGCATTCATGAGTAATGAATGCTGTGCATGCTCAGGGATTTCACAGATAGATCTACTAACTCCTTGCAGTGCCCCATCTGCCATGCACATGCTCAGCATATCTGTTATTTTTGTCAGCTAGGGTGCCATTTTGATCAGTTTCTTTCTGACCGCCATAGCGTGGACACCTTGTAGACTGCTGCTCCTTGAATCTGAAAGGAAATACATAACCTTTTATTATTTTTAACTGGTTTTGCACTTGGACTACTTTTAAACAACTTTTGGATTGCGGATGTTAAAATTATTGCTTGGGAGACTTTGGAATAACTCTTTTGGTCATCAGACAGTGGACTTGTTAAATTGCTTTGTGGTTGCTTAAAACCATAATGGAAAAGAAAACAACTTTTAAAAGATGTAAGGAATCCAGAGCAATGTGACCATCTACTGATGATCATGACTCCTGCTTGTTATGCCTGGGAGAACAGCATAACCCAGCTGCATGTAAGATTTGCATGGCATTTTCTAAGCAAACTCTGAAAAATTGGGCTCTCTGTTTGCATTCAGTGCTTTATGATGATGCTTTACGCCCTTTTGACACCGAGACCAGGATTGGCTTCGCCATCGATGCCTACTTCGGGGTCAAACTCGATGTTGCCTCATGGGATGAGATCTGTGCATGTGCAGTCTAAAACCTTGTCCCCATCTACGTTGACTGCAATATCAGAAGCAGTTTTCAAGTGCTGGAAGGAACTTCCCAAGGAGTTCTCGTAAGCAGAAGTGTAAGACTCCCCTCCTTTTAAGAAACATAAGAGTAAATCTTCTAAAACATCCTCAAGATCAACCACAGAGAAACCATCAATGTCAGGAATGCCTTCTCTGTAGGATGCCCAAACCCACTTCTGTTCGCCATCAACACCAACAGCTCATTCGGCATCGAAACACTTGAAACCAAAGATTGTGTCAACATCAAGACACAACATCAACAGTTGATCGATATCTAAGAGATCTGGATAGTGATCCGTTGCATTCATAACAATGGGTTCTGCGCCTGCGCAGTGACCTCATGGACCGATTAGCTAGTTCCTCGCTCCGCCCCTAACTGCCCTGCATGCGTTCGTGCTCTTCTTCACTTTGGCAGTTGGGGCGTGTCTCTTTCAGTTTCTGTTTGACCGCCATTGCGTCAACACCTCGGACAGTTAGCTCCTCGGCTAGTTCGTGATTTGATTAACGGAAAAAGGACTAAGGACTGGACTAGGACGACGAATAGGCTAAAACGACAATTAGATTGTATTTGGACTTGAAAACGGGATTACAAATTGGATTCTAAAGCATAAAAACGATCATTTCTGCGATGGCTGAGGCCATGTCGGCTAAAGACCGACCCAAGACAACTTTCAAACGCTGCTCACAGTGCAAGGCAAAGTTGCCTTCAACGGATTCACACGAGTCCTGTTTATTGTGTCTGGGGGAGCAGCACAACCCAGCGGGTTGTAGGATTTGCTCGTCATTTTCAAAACAAATGTTGAAAAATCGAGCACTGCGGCTCAGAGCGGCGCTCTATGATGATGCGCTCCGCCCACCGACTCCGCGGCCGTCGACCTCGATGTCAGGAACCACCTCGATGTCAGCCACGATGTCAGGAACCACCTCGATGTCAGCCACGATGTCGAGGCCGGGCACACCCACGCTGTCAAGGGCGAGCGCTCCGTTAGTGGACCCTGCCAGCAGGCAGTCTAAAGCCACTGTGATTACGGAGTTCAAACAACCAGCTGACACCAAAAAGAAACGTCATCGACATAAGCGGCACAAACAAAAATCATCGACAGAGGAGGAACGAGAGCCTTCGCCTCCTCGGAAGCGGACGAAGAAGACTCGAGTTCATAGCCGCACTCCAACTCCGCCGCCACGCCGATTGGATTGCGAAGATTGGGACTCTGCGGAATCGACTGCTTCGACGCCGTGGGACTCGTTGTCAAGGAGCGATCGGAGTCTACCGACACCAATTGCGCCGCTATCGGTATCGATGCCGACAGTCACACCACAATAGCTAAACGCGCCGATGTTTGCGACATCGACAAGGGACCTGGTATCGGCTTCAAATTCCCCATCACAAGGCACATCGATGTCGATGGCAGTATCATCCACTCTGCCTGGACTACCAGGCTCGGTATCGAACTCGGTATCGAGGACCGATACGGGGCAGACTTTGATGTCGAGAGATGCATCGATATCTGAAACACAAAATCAACATCAACGGTGTGCGATGGAGCTCACCCCGGCGCAAACCCCGCTGGTATCGCCGGCCGCAACTCCAAGGCAGGAATACAGGACTGAGGATTACCTGGACTTTGGGGAAGATGCGGCAGAGAGGGAGATGACTGCGGAATCGGGGGCACGACGAGACTTGTTGGCCCTTTTGGAGTCCACAGATACAACTCCGACAGAGTCTACGTTTCATGGCTTCCAGTAGCGGGGAGCCAGGGTTCTATCAGTATCGAATACTCCATGCTCAAGGCTGCCGGTACCGAGAACCCCTTCAGCCTCACCACAGCGAGTGCCTCTGCAACTGTCGGCAGTTTTCCGACCGGTGCAACGTGTCTCGGCAGCCACTAGCCCGATGCAGACTCCAAGACCTCTAATGGTGGATAGGGCTGCTGCCACCAGACCATCTCCGATGTTTGTTCACCCGCCATCGTCGTTGATTGACCAGCGGGTAGCATCGCAAGTTCATAACTCCTGCGGGTTCACTCACGCTCCCCCAGTGGTTTATCCAGCGGACTATGCTGATTATAAGATATGGAAAGCGCAACAACAATTGGGTGCTGTATCTGCCCGCCCTGCATTAGTACCTACCACTGGGACTTTAGCTGTCAGCGCACCAGTTAGAGTAGCTGCCCCTGCAGCAAAACAGCAACCGATGGTACCGGTAAGTCCTTTGGGAGTGCCGGATTCTGGGGATGCGGACTCGTCAGAAACATCGGATTCTGAAGAGGACGACCCATCAATACCGGAGGAACCACTGGAGCCGGAACTACCATCTGACGTAGCCCCGCACACTTCAGTTTCGCCCTCAGAAGAGCTAAAGGCGTACTATATTCAGATACGGGAGATGGCGGAAGCTTTGGGCCTTGAATTGAAACAACCTGAGCTGGACCTAAAAGATCCCGTCTATAATATGATGGCTCATGCTAAAGTGTCTCACCCTGTCTCTTTGCCCATGATACCGGCAATAACTAAAGCAGCAAAGACTGCGTGGGAGGTCCTGCAAACATCAACAGCAACCTCGCGTAAACTTGAGATATAGGGTGCAAGAGACTAACAATGACTACCTTATGAAACACCCAGAGCCAAATTCATTAGTGATAGAATGTGCCTCTACGAGGGGGGTAGCTCGACATTCGACGCCTGGTGATAAAGAAGGCAGGAAACTAGATGTCCTGGGCCGAAAGGTCTATGCCACATCGAGCTTGGCAATCAAGATTGCGAATTACTCAGCTTGCTTGACAAGATATGGTCATCACATTTGGGACACACTGTTCCAGGACTCAGCAGCAATGTCTCTGGAGGAGTTTCAAGAGAACTTTAAGAAAACATATGAGAAGGCAACGGTGATTACGCGTCACCTACTAAGCATGTTTAAACATGCGGCCGAGACGGAGTCACGACAATGACAACAGCCATAACCTTACGGCGCCATGCATGGCTACGATCGACTAATTTACAACAGGACATGCGCGATAAGGTAGAACACTTACCTTTTGATGGCAAAGGCCTCTTTGCAGAGACAACTGATTCTACTATGCAGTTGTTGAAGCAGTCAAAGTTCACTGCCAAGACTTTCATGGCTACAGTGGGTGGCGGACAATCGTCAAAGTTCCGCGCTTATGGGCGCCAACAAGGCCGTTCCAGATTCAGACAGGAGAGAAGGGACTACAAGCGGCAATATAAGCCTTATCAGAGAAATAAGTCCTATATGCAACGAAACCAAAGGGGACAGAAACAAGGCAAGGACCAACAAAAGCAGTCTCTTTGATGGGATGCTCCATCCACCTCACCTGCAGCCAATTACACTACAAGCTCAAACACCCAAGGCCCACAACAACGGCCTTGTGCAGGTCAGTGCTACCATCAAACTGGCCAGTCACGCTCAAGCGTGGCGCAATATAACATCAGACCAATGGGTATTGAAGATCATAACGTGTGGTTATGCAATAGCATTCAAAGCTTTGCCACCTTTCCAAGGGATAACCTACACCAGACCAACCCAGGTCCTAATAGAGGAAATACAAGTGTTGTTGGAAAAGCAGGCGATTGTACCGGTGAGGTGGGTGGACAGAATGCAGGGATTCTATTCCCGATATTTCCAAATCCCCAAGAAAGATGGGGGAGTAAGAGCAATAATGGACTTGAGACAACTGAACTTATATGTGGATACAAGGAAGTTCAGAATGATAACACTGCAGAGTATCTTGCACCTACTGGTGCAAGAAGAATGGGCCGTCACCCTGGACCTGAAGGATGCCTATTTTCATGTAGGTATTCGCGAAGGACATTGCAAGTACTTGCGGTTCACCGTAGGAGATACAGCGTACCAATATCAGGTTTTGCCGTTCGGCCTATCCACAGCGCCACGAGTATTCACCAAAGTCATGGCAGCTGTGGTCGCTTACTTAAGAACCAATGGGATAGTGATATATCCATACTTGGATGATTGGTTAATGGTCAGCAACGAAAGAGAAGAGTTACTTTTGCAAGTCCAGTATGTACTCGCACTTCTGAAAGACTTAGGAATCATGGTGAATTTAAAGAAGTCCAGGCTAGACCCACAGAGACGGGTCGATTACATCGGGGTGATACTGGACATGCAGGACAAGAAGGCTTACCTACCACAGTCCAGGTATACTCAGATCAGAGAACTAGTGTAGATGTTTCAGCAACATCCCAGACAGAGGGCGGTGTCGGTTCAAAGACTGCTGGGTCTTATGGCGTCATGCAATGCGATGGTGTACAACACGCGTCTGCATATGCGAACCCTGCAGACTTGGTTTCTGAAAACCTTTCGCCCAAATCAAGACAGCCAACAAAAGTGGATTTCACTGTCTCGGGCAGTGTTGAAGTCTCTGAAGTGGTGGACAATTTCAAACAATTTACTGTCGGGCGTGTCCTATCAACCTCATACACTGACATGCAGTATCACGACGGACGCCTCCCTGCAGGGTTGGGGGGCGCACTGTCTACACCATCAGATACAAGGACAGTGGTCGGAGCAGCAGGCAAGAAGACACATAAACTACCTGGAACTCCTGGCTGTATATTTGGCGCTGAAAGCTTTTCATGCACTGCTACACGGGAAGGTAGTGCAGGTTCGGCTAGACAACACCACGGCGATGGCGTACCTAAACAAGCAGGGAGGCACAGTTTCACGGGCGCTATGTGTACTGAGTCAAAACATCTGGAATTGCTGTGTGCCCAAGAACATTGTACTGATGGCGATACATATAAAAGGGGTGGACAATATTCAAGCGGATGGACTCAGCAGGTCCCTGACGTGCAATCAGGAGCACGAATGGGAAATGAATATGGACTGCCTGTCGGTGCTCTTCAACAATTGGGGTTGGCCGACAGTAGACTTGTTTGCGACGGCTGCAAACGCAAAGTGTCCAACGTATTGCTCTCGTGCAGGTGTTGGAGTGGGTTCTCGGGGAGACGCATTTCAATACAGATGGACCAGGAGCCTATTTTACCTGTTCCCGCCACAGCCACTGATATCGAGAGTGATAGTACAGCTACTCAGAGACAACACGAAAGCTATTCTGATAACGCCATGGTGGCCCAGGCAACAGTGGTTCTCAACGCTGCTGAGAATGTCCAAAAGAGTGTACCACAGGTTCCCAAGGCGCTCCGATTTATTGTCACAGAGCTCCGGGGCAATACAGCACCCACAAGTGGACACACTACGACTCACGGCGTGGCGCATAGGTTATTGAATAAGATCCTACTAAATAATAGAAAGAGATCAACGCACCGCAACTATATGAGTAAGTGGAGACGGTTTAGGCAATACGCCAAGGAGCATGGCTTCTTCCCGAGGAGAGCCACGGTGACTCAGGTACTCCTTTATATGACTACACTAAAGATAACAGGGCTGGCAAATACTTCCTTGAAGGTGCACTTGTTGGCAATCTCATCGGAACATAAAGGATGGGGCGAAACCACAGTTTTTCCCCATCCGAAATGCAAGAAATTCCTCAGGGGATAAAACAATTTGTACCCACCGGTACGACGCCCACAGCAACAGTGGGACTTGGCATTAGTGTTGCAGGCAATGACTCATTCTCCATTTGAACCTATGTCTGCAACTACTTTGCAATTGCTGACCTTAAAGACTGCTTTCTTAATAGCAATCACGACAGCACGGAGAGTGAGTGAGCTGGCTGCCCTTAGGATGGACCAACCATATATGCAGATTTATCCGCATAAGGTCTCTCTCCATCTAGATCCACGTTTCCGTCCCAAAATAACATCTGATTTCCACATCAATGCAGACATCGTTCTGCCAACATTCTTCCAGGATCCAAAAACCAGCCTGGAATAAGAGATGCATGCTCTGGATGTGCGCAGGGCGCTGCTATATTATCTGGATGCCACGAAACGTCTACGACGTACGAAAAAGCTGTTTGTGTTATACATGGGAACATCTAGAGGCAAGCCTGTCTCCCGTCAGCGACTGGCACAATGGATTGTGCAGGCCATTAGACTGGCCTATACTAGTCAGGATCGGGTGCCACCAGGGACTATCACGGCACACGCTATGCGGGCCTACGCTTCTTCGGCTGCGGACTTGGCCGGTGTGCCGCTAAAGGACATCTGCAGGACCGCGACTTGGACGTCGGGTCAGCCCTTTATACGACACTACGCAATAGACCTCCGCCAATCAAAGGAAGGAGAGTTTGGGCGGAGTGTACTGAAGCGGGTCCTGCAATAGATGATGCCCGCCGCCGTGACGGAAGCTGGCTACTCACCCATTGTTATGAATGCAATGGATCACTATCCAGATAAACAGGTTGCATACCTGTAACGTATGATCTGGAAGGGATCCGTTGTATTCATAAGACCCGCCCAAACCTCCCCGCGGATAATGGGCAGGACAAGGTTGAAGCTAGAATGTAAAGATAAGGCAACTGCCAGTCCTCCAGAAACTGAAAGAGACACGCCCCAACTGCCAAAGTGGTGAAGAGCACGAACGCGTGCAGGGCAGTTAGGGGCGGAGCGAGGAGCTAGCTAATCAGTCCGTGAGGTCACTGCGCAGGCGCAGAACCCATTGTTATGAATACAACGGATCCCTTCCAGATCATACGTTACAGGTATGCAACCTGTTTTTATCCATGCTCTCCTTTAGCCACAGTGCAATCTCCCCAACTTTGCATCAAAACTAGTCTCTTAACACCAGCACAAACCCAGTTCAGTCTTCTTCAATCCCAAGGAATCAAATTCAGCTCCACAAGCTCAGTTAATTACAACAGCTGATTCTGTCATTGGATTTGAGCCAGAGGAAGAGCAATTTGAAGCAGCAATGGATCTGAACACTGCCAAGACTTTGCTTTCGATACAAGATTCTACAAACAGTACTCCTTCAGGTTCGACATTCCAGGGCTTCCTTAGCCAAGGCTTAGATGTCAATCCCGATATCGAGGAGGTGCCTTTGTCATTACCAATATATGTTTCTTCTATATGCTTCACTGCTGAGAAGGCTTCTGCTTCTAAGTTAATTCCAGTGAGTGCATCTGCAGCTACGACAGCTGGAAATCTTACTACCTATTCGTCGCAGACTGTTTGGAAGATGCCTGTAAACTATACTGCAACTCAGGGTTTGCTGCCCCCTAGGGATGTGGATTAATTATTGAAAGCACAATGTACATTTCAGCCACATCCTTCAACGTCTGCAGGGCTGCACGTGAGTCAAGTTGCCAGGGTGCGCCTACTCAATATAATCTACTTCTAAAACCTCAAAATGTTACTTTCACTATTTGTCAGGTATTGCAGAGTTCTGCAGAGATTGTATAGCCACCACCAATACCTGTGAAGGAAGTAATTCTTCCAAAGCAACCTTTGACAAGTTATTACATCTAGGACTGTCCACACATGACATTCCTTCTAAGCCTGATCAACCAATGTGGCCATTGGTTCCTACTAATCCACCTGTGTCCATGCCTACTAACCCAGAGGGTAATTTGCCCCCAGAGGGCTCTGAGAGTGATTCAGATGCCACATCTGATTCTGAAGAGGACCCTGTAATTACTGAGGATCCTTCAGACCCACCTTCAGGTGTGCCACAAGCCCTCAACATCCCCAAACGAGGAGCTGACAGCTTATAACATACAACTTACTGAAATGGCAGGTTTGGAAATAAAGATGCCAATGACTGACTTAAAGGACCCTGTTTATGCCATCATGGCAGCAGCACAATTCTCTCAACCAGTAATACTGCCAGTGCTGCCGGTTATATCAAAAACAGCTCAGTCAGCATGGGAAGTGCTGGGAATTGCAAATTTTGCCATCTGCATGGCGTGATACAACCACTGCTTGTGGGACAACTTGCAATAGGAACCCACTTCTCTCTTTTCTGAGGTCTTCCTGAAACATAATGAGGTTCTTCCTAAACCCACAACAGTCACCAGACAACAATTAAGTATATTTTAAACATCTTTCAGAAACGGAATCTCAGGCAATGGCAACAGCCATTACCATCAGAAGACACACATCTGCAAACCTTCAAAATGATATGAAGGATAGGATTGAGGGCCTACCGTTCGACAGCAGACTATTCCATGAAACAACTGATGGAGTCTCTCCAAAAAATCAAAATATACAGCCCTTCCAACTGCCCTCGCCTATGCAGTGGATCACCACTGATGTGTGTCTGACAAGATGTGGTGCTCCATTGTGAACATCAGATTCAGGGCACATGGAATGTACATTAGTGTCAATTACACATCAGTTTCCTAGAGCAGTGTTTCTGTCACTCAAGTCTTTCTCCCCTTTACTTCAGGGCAATGTGGTTTCAAATACAGCTTGACAACAGCACAGCCATTGCATATATCAACAGACATGGCAGGGGTGGTTTCTCGTTCCCTGTGTGCACTCAGCATCCAAATATGGAACTGGTGCATTGTTCACCAAGTGTACCCAATTGCCATCCATATCGGGGGGGTTGGGGGGGTTTGACAACATACTGGCAGACAACCTCAATAGGTCTATGCTACGACATCACCAGTGGGAAATCAACAACCTTGACCTACGACTGTTCAATCTATGGGGGATTTTAATAATAATAATAATAATAATAAAAAATAATAATAATAATAATAATAATAATAATAATAATAATAATAATAATAAATACGATTTCTATACCGCCATTCCAAAAATGGCTCAGGGCGGTTTACAAAGAGAAATAACAAACAAATAAGATGGCTCCCTGTCCCCAAAGGGCTCACATTCTAAAAAGAAACTTAAAACACACACCAGCAACAGTCACTGGAAGTACTGTGCTGGGGGTGAATAGGGCCAGTTACTCTCCCCCTGCTAAATAAAGAGAATCACCACGGGGTGCCTCTTTGCCCAGTTAGCAGCATTTTAGACACGTTTGCATCAGCAGGCAACAAGAAGTATCCACATTACTGTTCCAAAGCAGACCATGGACCAGGTTCTGTGGGAGACACATCTCAACACCTTTGGAAATTGTTTTCTGTATGTTTCCAACTCAGCCACTTCTCAACAGGGTGGTAGCATGGTTGATCCAGGACAACACAAGATGCATACTGATAACTCCCATGGTGGCCCCGCCAACCATGGTTTGTGTCTCTACTCAGACTGTCCAAACAGACATTTTGTCACCTGCCACAACATCCGGATCTTCTGACAAGGGATGCAGGAAAGCAGGGCCAGATTAAGCTAGTGTGGGGCCTGTAGCATATGTTATAAAGGGGCCCTAAATTTTAAAAAATGCACATAAATATTAAAACATAAATTATTTACTTGCATAGTAAAGTAATTCAATTTTTTCATTTGCTTTATTTTGGAGTATGGGAGACCAAGCCACAAACTCACACTTACTACAACAGTGAATGTTTATATACCGTTTTCCAATCAAAATTCTCAAAGTGGTTTACATAGAAAAATAAAGAGTAGATAGATGATTCTCTGTCTCCCAAGGGCTCACACTCTAAAAATAAAAATGTGATAGGCACCAGCAATAGCCACTGGACAGATGCTGTGCTGGGCCTTCTCTTAAAGGCACATTTAGCAGAAAAGGGATTTTTTTTTTAACATGGACCAAATAAAACAGGTAAAGTTTTAACTTTAATTCCCAGAGTTTTTGATTTAGGAATGAAAACAAATATGCCAAGGAAAAGTGAAGGGCAAGATTGGAAAAAGGCACAAACCATATAGTCTGTTAGTTCTGCTATCATTTAAATCTACAATCTAGCATTTAGAAATAGTACAGCTGGAAACCTATTCACCTGAACCTTGGAAGTGCCACATACCGTACAGGACTCAGGAGACCAGAAGTTTCTCCCTGCCCCACCCCCGCAAGAGAGTCTACTGTTCACAACAATCTTTCAGCCATGTCCCAAGGGAAATACATTACATACAGTGCTTCAGATGCAGAACAGGGCATTTGCTTTGCAAATGGGTTGGGGCAATGTATGATTGCTACTACAAGACTAGCAGCTTATCAAGCAAAACTAAAGCCATTACAGTCAGAAGTTTTTTCTTCTGCATCAGATTTTTATCCTTCAATTAATACCCACATAGTGGAGAACCAGTGTGGAACTGTGTAGTGATTAGAGTGCTAAATTCTAGGACTGAGGGACTTGTGTAGAAAAGTAACCGGCAAGCTCTTGTATGAGCTTTGCAAGACAATGTGCATCCTCCCAGCTACAACTCACTTGGCCAAAACTAGCAACATGACAGGACATTTTATGAAGGAAAGGGGTGGGGGGAAGAAAGGCCAAAAGGCATCACCAACCTGCAGCTTTAGGTTTTCAAAGCAAAGGTTAAGGCTCCCTGGAGAAGGTATGGGCTCAATGTGTGTATCTTTGTTCTGCTCTCCTGCACTTCCTCCCTGTTCCCCGGGCTCAAGATTTTTAAAAAAGTCTTGCTCGCACCTTCATTTTTGTTTTAGCCTCTGCTTAAGATGATCTGCCTGCCTGGTCTGTCTCCAGCTTCACTTGGAACATTTTTCTTTTTAGCCTCTGGGATTTCTTGAAGTAAAAAAGTATTTTCCTAATTTTTTTTCCCTGGAGACAATGGAGTCAGGGCTGGAGAAGAATCTCCTGCAAGCGTCACGGTCTCTTTCTCTCCCTGTCCCAGCTAGCCACGCCACCCCGCCCTTGCAGTGATTACTGTCTGCCCCCTCCCACTGCCATTCAGAGACTGATAAAGATAAAGATCTGCTGAAAATGCTCCATTACTTGTTGACAGGGGAGGGGTACACTACAGCTCAGCTGAGCCCACTAATTGGAGGCAAGTAAAGTGAGAACAGGTGCTTACTGCAGCCGCATCAGAGGCAGGAATCAACAGAGCCCTCTTTTCAGCATGCTCTTCCGCACGCACCAAGTAGAGAGAAGAGAAGGGGCAGTTGGAAGCCAGGCATGCGGGGCCCTTGAAAACACGGGGCCCTTGAAAACACGGGGCCCGTAGCAAATGCTACATTTGCTACTACGTTAATCTGCCATAGCAGGAAAGGTTCTGCACCTGAATTTAAGAACTCTTTGATTAACAGCATGGAGAATAGATTACTAAATAAGATATTACTAAACAATCGTAAACCTTCTACTAGAAGGAACTATTCCTGCAAATGGCGATGCTTCTGCAAATACGTTGCTTTTCCAGCAAACCACGCAGAGCATCTGTAAGACAGGTACTACCTTATCTGATAAGCTGGAAGATCTCAGGTTTGGCCAACATTTCCATAGAAGTTCACCTGGCAGCAATATCAGCAAAACATAAAGTTGGGGTGGAAAAACAGTTTTTTCCCATCCTAACTTCAAGAAGTGTATTTAAGGGGACTAAGTAACCTGTTTCCTTGAATTCATAAACCTGTTGAACAATGGAGTCTTTCACTAGTATTATCTACTTTAACAGAGAGTCCCTTTTAGCTGTTAGAATTGGCTACTTTGAAGCTGCTATCTTTGAAAACTGCCTTTTTGGTGCAATTACCAAAGCACACAGAGTTGATGAACTAACAGCTCTCCGTATTGATGTCCTGTGTACGCAGTTTTCCCCCAATAGGGTTGTCTTGCATATGGACCCAAACTTTTGGCCCAAAATTGTATCTGATTTTCATTTGAGTTAAGACATAACAGAGCATCTGTGTGCTCTTTGGGGCTGGCGGTTCCCCCTCCCCCCCACCTTCTGCGCCAGACTCTCCTGTCCTCCCCCCCAACCTTCTGCCCAGGTCTGCACCGCTAGCACGCTTTCCTTCCCCGCTGGCCGGGCACAGTGTGGCTCCAGCACCCGCCCAGGCTCCTCTTGGGTGTGACTCTACTGCCCACCTCCTCTCACCTCCACTGGACCTCCACCGCCCTCCGCCGAGCTGCCACCACACCATGGCCAGCCCAGACCCCCGCCACCACTTCCTCACCACGGGCGGCCGGGCTCCTCTCAGGCACGGCTCCACTGCCCGCAACCTCTCACCCCTGCTGGGCCTCCGCCGCCCTCTGCCTCTTCCTGGCAGCCAAGCCGCTGCCTCACCACGGCCAGCCTAGACTCACCACCACTTTCTCCCGCGACCGGCCTGGACCAGGCCCAGCCGCCTCTCCTCACCACCACCACTGCCGCCTCCCCCTTTTCGCTGCTGCCACCTCCTCGCCGCCGGCTTCTGCCCAACCCCAGTGACTGGGACTGGGCCTGCCTCCACTGCTGCATTTCTGCCCGCCAGACATCCCCACACGTCCCCACATCCCCACACATTTCCGGTCGGCTTAGTGAAATAATTATATAGATATAGATACTACCCACCTTTTTTCAAAATCCAACCACTAGTTTGGAGAAGTGGTTGGACTAAACATCTTCTCTTTAGATGTGCACAGATGCCTTATATATTACCTGCAAAGAACAAAGAGTTTTCATAAGACAAAAAGCTTGTTTGTTTTGGAGGGAAGAACAAAGGCTGTAGAATATCCTGCCAGAAACTCTCTCATTGGTTTCTTGAGTTAATATTCTTGACTTACAATTTACAAGACTTGTAATCCACTCAAACTATAAAGGTATTTATTTATTTAATACATTTCTATACCGCCCAAAACGCAAGTTCTCTGGGCGGTTTACAAAACAATAAAAACAGCCAATAAGAGATTAAAATATTTCAACAATTAAAATTAAAAAGTTAAAACTATTAAAACACAATTTAAACAGTATCTAATTAAAAGTCTGGGTGAACAAATGTGTCTTGACTGCCCTTTAAAAAGCTGTAAAAGATGGGGAGGCTCTTATGCTTCCTTGGCTGTGCACCTGTCTGACTTTAAATTCCAGGACATTTGCGCTGCTGCTACATAGTCTTCTCAACTTGCCTTCATTAAGCATTATGCACTGCTACAGAGGCAAGTTTTAGGAGGGGTGATTAAAAGGGGGGCAATGATACTTACCTAGCTACTGCACTCGCTTCCTTGAAGACAGCTCACTATTCACCCATTACTCATGAATGCCAACAGATCATGATCCAGATAAACAAGTTGCTTACCTATAGCTGATGATCTAGAAGTGATCCATTGTCATTCATGAGAACCCCATGCCTCCCCACTGCAGTAATCTATGCATTAAAAAAAAATACCTCTGACTTTGTTCAACAGATTATCATCAGCTGGTGGTCGTTCCACAAACTGATCAAAATGGTGCCTTAACTGCCAAACATAATGGACACGCTGAGCCATGTGCATGGCAGAGGGAGCACTGTGAGGAGCTAGTAAATCTGTCCACAAGGTTCCTGCACACCTGCAGTACCCATTATTCATGAATGACAACTGATCACTTCCAGATCATCAGTTACAGGTAAGCTACCTATTTTTATATTAGATCCAGGATCACCATTGTGTTTCCATTTTTCTTGGATACAAAGGGGGGAAATGGAATAGATCCTGGAGTGCTTCTGGCTCTGCGTAACAGGCTTGATAGCTTCAGTGTCCAGGGGATGTAATTGCTTGCACAGTTAGATTCTCTCTGTTTCTGGACCTTGACAAGGCAATGAACCAGACTCTCAAACCTTTGGTGAACTCTAGGATTGTACCCAAGTGGAATTGCTTTGGGGGCCTGTTCAGGTTTGGTCTCTTTCAACTCCTTTTGTATCAATGCAAAGTGCTATCAGGGTGTCAAAAGTGAAGTAAACCAGGATGAGCGCTTAGGCTCCTTAAAGCTTCAATTCCCCCTCCCCAAAAAACCCCTACTCACTGGGACCAGCTGAGGATAGATTCTGCCTTTTTGCTCCTTGCTGCAAGGGAGTTAGCAGCCACTTTCTGCAGCTTGACTTCTACAAATGCTTTTATCATCATTTTTATTAGGGCCATTGGCCAGCAGAAAAAGGAATAACAAATATGTCCAATACAACGATCAATAAACAATGCTAAAACACAATAAAACAGAATACAATCACTCATAATAAATTAAAAACAATGAACAGCTCTCGCAATTAAGCGCTTAATAGGGACTTTAACCTAATGGCAATGTAGAAAAAATTAGCTACAATTTTTGTAATCTCGGAGCTTGAATCCGCGAGACAGTAATATGTATAAAAGAGCTCACACCTTCCAGGAAATTTGAGTAACAGAGGAGAAATAAGTTCTTCTTTGGCATCCCAATACAAAGAACAATATAGAAAAACATGGGTTACAGTTTCCAGGAGGCCAGCGCCACAAGGGCAAAAAACTGTAACAGGATGATCTTTAGCAAACCTCCGTTCCAAAAGAGAAGAGGGCAACATGTTAAACCGGGCCCGAGCAAATGAAACCCGAAATTTAGAAAAATGCAGTGTTGTTAAGTAATTAGCACCTCTATCTCCCCAAGGTGGCAAAATCCCAAAATGTAAAGGGAAGCAAGTCCTATTGGCCGAAGACATAAGTTCCTGCCATTCAATACCGTGCAACCGGAGAAATAATATTTCCTTCACCTTATTATATTCCCAAGTGAGAAGTTCTGAAGGAGAAAGGCCCAGTTGCATAATTTTATTGTTTACATATGTTAGCCAAGAGTTAAGATAAGAATCTACCCATAAATATTGGAAAAAAGAAAATTCCTGAATCTCTGAACAAAGTTTACTCCATCTAGCAAAAGTAAGCTCCCAGGCTTTACAGAGTATAGAGGAGAAAGACCCAGATTCCAAGCATAGAGCAGAATAAGGCACGCACCTAGGCACTGCAAAGATTGCTCTTAGAAAAATAGACTGTACTCTCTCCAGTTCAGCTGTTACTCGCTGGATCCATAGTCGGACTCCAAAAAGTAGTTGGGCCACAATCTTAGCACGAAATACCTGGAGTGGCATGGGAACAAACTGGCCCCCTTTAGAGTAATAAAATCGCAAAAAGGCACTGAGAGTATTGCGGGCTTTATGAATTGAAGACAGCCTGCGGGTTTTCCAGTTTAGATTATATTGAAATAATATGCCTAAATATTTATAGTTGTAAACCTGCTCAATGTGGTTCTGATGTATTACCCATTTATATAATTTCCTGGATTTAGAGAAAACTAGGACCTTGGTTTTTTTGTAGTTAACTGTTAGTTTGTTATTATTACAGTAGCCGGCAAAAGCGTGCAACAGTCTTTGCAGACCTAATCTGGACTGAGATAGCACAGCTGCGTCATCGGCATAGAGTAAAACGGGCACTCGTTTGTTAGCCAGCTTCGGAGCATGGGAATCCACACTCTCCAGAAATGGAGCCAGATCATTAATAAAGAGATTAAACAGTGTCGGTGCCAAGATGCAGCCCTGTCTGACCCCTCGAGTAGAGGGGATAGAATCAGTTAGGGCCCGATTGATAGCATATCTAGCCCGTAATGAGGAATTGGAGTAAAGCTGCATCATCAAAAATAGCAATCTCTTATCTATTGTTGTTTTTCCAAGTTTGGACCATAATAAATATCTGGAGATAGAATCAAACAAAATTTTAAGTCAATAAAGGCAACACAAAAATTGCATTTGGAGCCGCTAGAGTATTTCTTTGCTAGATGGTGCAGGATCATACAGTGATCGAGGGTAGAGCGGCCTGCTCTAAAGCCCGCTTGTTCAATCCCGAGAATTTGATTTTCTGAAATCCATGCCTCAAGCTTATCCAAAAGATACAGAGCATATAGTTTGCCAACCACTGACAACAAACTAATGGGTCGATAATTAGATGGATCTGAATGGGAACCATTTTTGAATATGGGAACAACTATTGCTGTTTTCCATTGCTCTGGTACAACACCTGAACTATTAATAGATGTAAATAAATTAGCTAGAACTAAAGCCCACCATTCTATATTGGCTTTTAATAGTTCAGGAAGAAGAAGATCAGGACCAAGAGCTTTTCCAATTTTAAGATGACCTATTAAATCCGTTATTTCTGCAGGAGTAACAGGAAGCCAACGAGACAACTCCCCTGTAAAGACATATAACAACTTATGGATCTGGATTGTGATCCGTTGCATTCATAATGAATGGGGTTCTGTGCCTGCGCAGGGACCTCGCAGATATATTGTCTAGCTCCTCACTACGTCTCCATCTGCCCTTCACATGCTCCATGCTTCCATTATTTTCGGCAGTTGGGGAGTGTTCTTGCTCTGTTTCTATTATTTATTTATTTATTTATTTATTATTTCTATACCACCCTTCCAAAAATGGCTCAGGGCAGTTTACACAGAGAAATAATAAATAAATAAGATGGATCCCTGTCCCCAAAGGGCTCACAATTTAAAAGGGCATTATAGTATTAGCAGTTTTGTTTTCAATCCCCTTCCTAATGGTCCCTAGCATGGAATTGGCCTTTTTCACAGCTGCCACACATTGAGTCGACACTTTCAATGAGCTGTCCAGGACCACAAGATCCCTCTCCTGGTTAGTCACCAACAGCTCAGTTCCCACCAAGTTCTTGTAGTTGGAGTTTTTCATCCCAATGTGCACCACTTTATACTTGCCAACATTGAACCGCATTTGCCATTTTGTCACCCACTCACCCAGTTTGAAGAGATCCTTTTGGAGCACCTCACAATCTGTTTTGGATTTCACTACCTCAAAGAGTTTAGTATCATTTGCAAATTTGGCCACCTCGCTGCTTACTCCTGCTTCTTGATCTTTTATGAATAAATTAAAAAGCACCAGTCCCAGTACAGATTCCTGAGGGACCCCACTTCTTACTTCCCTCCATTGTGAAAACTCTCCATTTATCCCTACCCTCTGTTTCCTGTCTTTCAACCAGTTAGCAATCCACACATGTACTTGTCCCCTTATCGCATGACTGCTAAGTTTCCTCAGGAGTCTTTGATGAAGAACTTGGTCAAAAGCTTTTTGGACAAAAAAGATTTTTTTTTCTCATTAACATCTATATGAAGCCGCTGGGTCAGGTCCTTTCCCAGTTTGGGGTGAGATTTCATCAATACGCTGATGATACTCAGCTGTATATTGCCATCCCAGACCATTCTGGGGATGCTGTTTCTGTGTTTACTCGATGCCTGGAAGCTGTTAAGGTTTGGATGAATCAAAATAAGCTCAGACTGAATCCCACTAAGACTGAGCCACTTTTGCTCAGCCCTCTTACTGGCCAACAGCTGGATGTGAACCTTGCTTTAGATGGGGTGGCGCTGCCCCCAAAGGAGCTTGTTCGTGATTTGGGGGTCCTTTTGGACTCGCGCCTCCTGCACGAACAGCAGGTGGAGGCTGCGGCCAGAAGTGCTTTTGCCCAACTTCATCTGATTTGCCAATTACGCCCTTACCTTGATCGGCAGGCATTAATGACAGTGACCCATGCCCTTGTTATCTCCCGCTTAGATTATTGTAACACTCTCTATCTAGGGTTACCTTTGAGGATGATCAGGAAGCTACAACGGCTCGCCTACTCATAGGTGCCAGAAAATATGACAGGGTAACACCTCTCCTGCAGTCATTGCACTGGTTGCCTATTCGCTTCCAAGTTCAATTTAAGGTCCTGGTTTTGACCTTCAAAGCCTTGCGGGGTTTGGCGCCTGTCTACCTACAGATCAGCCTCTTCCATCCAGTTACATCCCGTCCAGTCAGATCATCTCAGATGGCCCTTTTGTTGGTCCCTGATTTCCGAGACGTTCTGGGCACTAGGGCCCGTGAAAGGGCTTTTTCAGTTGCTGCCCCACTTCTCTGGAACTCCCTTCTCCTTCAGATTTGTTTAGCCCCTTCCTTACTTATTTTTAAATCTCTGTTGAAGACTTCTTTTTCGCCAGGCTTTTGCCCTGTAGTTTACCTATTTGGTTTTTTCTTTTTTGTTAGTTACTTTAGTTTTTAATTCAGCATGTAATTTTAATGTTGTGTGGCTTTGCATGTTTTTGTACACCGCCCAGAGTCTTCGGAGTGGGCGGTATATTAAATGTTTCTAATAAATAAATAAAATTTTAGACGACTGGCTCATGGTCAGCAACGACAAAGAAAATCCAATTTTCACAAATCCAATTTGTGCTACGTCTATTGGAAGACCTAGGCATCAAAGTGAGCTGGGAAAAGTCACGCTTCACACAGAGAAATAATAAATAAATATAAGATGGATCCCTGTCCCCAAAGGGCTCACAATCTAAAAAAGAAACACAAGATAGACACTAGCAGTAGTCACTGGAGGTACTGCCCTGGGGGTGGATAGGGCCAGTTACTCTCCCCCTGCTAGATAAAGAGAATCACCACGTTAAAATGTGCCTCTTTGCAAGTTAAAATGGAAGACTTGGCAAACATGTCCCTCAGAGTCCATTTGGCAGCGATATCATCTGAACACAAAGGATGGGATGGCACAACAGTGTTTTCCCACCAGGAATTGAAGAAATTCCTAAGAGACTTGAATAACTTATACCCACTTGTAAAGAGACCAATGCAGCAATGGAGCTTGTCTTTAGTGCTGGCTGCCCTCACTGAACACTCATTTGAACTCACAAGAGAGGCTACATTATGAATGAAGACTTTAAAGACAGTGTTCTTAGTTGCAATTACTACAGCACAGCGAGTGAGTGAATTAGCGGCGCTGATGCAAATGGATCCATGCTTCAGACCAAAAATATTAACGGAATTCCACTTAAATGTGGATATAGTGTTATATATACCTTTTTCCAAAACCCAGAGATGTCACTGGAAAGGGCCATGCACTCCTTGGATGTGTGGCGCATGTTGCTGTATTATCTGGATGCGACAAGAGACATAAGAAGGACAAACAAGTTGTTTGTGGTACACAAGGGGAGGTCCAAGGGGCAACCAGTGCCAAGACAAAGGCTGACCCAGTGGTTAATCCAGCTGATAAGGCTAGCATACAAAAATCAGGGGAAAGAATCTCCAAAGGCCATTAAGGCACAGTCAACGAGGGCTTGTGCATCTTCAGCAGCCAATCTGGCAGGAATGAAAATCTGCAGGGCAGCGACTTCTTCTCACCAGCCAGTTATAAGGCATTATGCCATTGATTTCCATATAACAAAGGAGGCCAGTTTTGGAAGGAGTGTTCTGAAGCAGGTACTGCCACAATGACAGGCTCTACAGTGCCCACCAGCAGATGCAGAGCTGGCTAATCACCTGTTCATTATGAGTGCAACGGATCACGATCTAGATAAACAGGTTGCTCACCTGTAACATGATCTGGAGGTGATCTGTTGTATTAATCCAACCAAAACCTCCCTGCAATCTTTAAAAAAAAAAAAGATACTCTCGAGGATCGTCAACACATGGTCTGAAATAAACTGAGCAAGAGCACACCCCAACTGCCGAAAATAACGGAAGCACGGAGCACGTGTAGGGCAGTTGAAAGCATAGTGAGGAGCTGGTCAATCTATCTGTGAGGTCCCTGCGCAGGTACAGAACCCTATTCATTATGAATATAACGGATCACCTCCAGATCATGTTTCAGGTGAGCAACCTGGGATTTTTTTTTTTAACAAAAAAGAAACTATATAAAAATGGAAGGGGGGCACCATAGTAAAATTGGCCTAGGGCACCACAACCCTTTGATCTAGCCCTGCCAAGGACCCCCTAAAAATAGATCTGTCTGTATCCAACTCTGTACCTTTTGGAAGAAGAATTGGTAGGACATACTTTCTAGCTACTTGGAAGTCATGCAAAAACTTGCTACAAAAGAGACATCAACCTCTCAACATATCAAAGATACACAATGTAAACCAAACAAAAGCCATTAACAAAGAATTGTTAAACAGTTCATGGAGTTGTATCTTAACTATTTTGCTTAAATAATACATCAACACTGCATTTTCTTTTAAGTAGTTACTACAAAGTTTATGGGGAAGTCCAAATTTGATGTGATACAAAGATATTTAGCTTTTACGGTATGGTGAGATGAAATATTTATATATAGAAAAAAGTAATGTTGATTGGATTACTGAACTGTATGAAATTTTGTTGTGGTTATTTAATTTATCAGGTAATTCCTGAGGAGCTAATTTCAATGGCTGAGAGATATAAGCAGTTTCAGCTGAAAAAAGAAATGGAAAGAGATTTAGGACGGCCTCGTGGTAGATCACGGAAAGGTTTTTAATCTGTTTGGTGATACTTGAACACAGTGAGTACCTGTAGAAATGTCAGTAATTTGATAATAGACTATATCAAGCTTGTGTACACACTTGAAATCTAAATGAGGAAAATCTGATTCTCCTTGATTTGCGTGATTTGTAATAAAGTCCTTTTCCAGGTTTGAAAAAGAAAATGCATATTGTATATTCATTGGAAATCTGAGTCATCAAGTGATGATTTGATGGGTCCCATAGCATGGTTTGAAGGCACATAACGCAATAACTGCTAAACGGTGTCTGGTTATTGTCTGAATAGGAGACAGTGGAACCCTATGCACACTGCCTTATGTTCTGTGAAAAGAAGGTAGAATATACATGTAATGAATAGAACTATGAAGTAGTTTGAGAATAGTGGCCTTAATATAACACATCATAGGACTTATTATAATACACTGATTGCTTCTTGATTTCAGGAAGGAAAACTTGCACATAAAAGCAGTAACTGTCAACTCTGAAATTTTGTCTGCTTTTGAGTACATCATCAATGGAACTTGGAAATACTAGAAGCTGTGCTCCCGTGTAATCATTTTCAGATTTCTCTGTTTGCTCTAAGGTATTTTACACGCAGTGCTGTAGCAGGTATTTGAATTATTAGGTTTCAGTTTTTGATACATTTTTATTGGCAGTAAATAACTTAATGCTTTGATAAATAGCAGAGCATGTTAATTCTTGTTGCATGGTTTATAATAGGTTTGTTGAATGGGAGAATTGTGCTTCATAGAATAATGTTGACAAAGTTCTGATAAGAGAAATAAGTGAGGCCAACAGAAATCCTCCCCTGCTTTAATTTAAAATAGACTTTATTGTGTGTGTGTGTTGTGCACTGCATTTTTTTGAGTAAGATGTGGAAATACTGAATATGGACAGTCCAAGTCTCATTTATAGAATAATATTGGATCTATGACACTGAGCAGATTACTGTTCAACATAATCTTTTTATGAGAATTTTTTCAACACGGCTTCTGGATAGTTTGTTAGTATGAAAACTATGAGCTTTAAGGGAATAAAGCAGTGTTTTCAGTGACATACTGTATACTTTTTGTTTACTAAATAAACAGTATCAAAATTGTGTGCATTCCTTTGTTTATATAAATAACATGGTCAACAAAGAGGTTGCCAGATAGTGTTGCTCACCTTTCTGAAAGTCATTAACATTTATTATAACTCTATTCAGATTCTTGGACCACTTTGTTTCTACACGTATAGCCCAAGAATAATTTTTTGGCTTCAGAGTAACATCTCTGCACTTGAGTGCCGTGCTCTTGTGTGACAAAGAAACAGACTAGGTTAGGGCTAAGCAGATAGGAATGAGATATATCAAATGGTTCATAAAGGTCTATGGAACAAAGTAAACAAGCTGTAACCAGCAAGACTATTGGAGAGTCAAAAGTTTCTCTTTTTTCTTCCCTTAAATTGGGGTCATGATATGATGTACTGTTCTCCTACTAGTGTGTGTGTGTATGCCATAATCTACAGGATCTGGATCGTGATCCGTTGAGGACCATAAGAATGGGTACTGCGTCTGCGCAGTATTCTTGCAGTGGAATGCCGCAGCTCCTCAAGGCGTCTGCGCCCCACCTCCACGCCTCCGGTGTGGTGCTATTTAAAGTGGGTTGGACACCAAGTTCCTCAGTTCTTTTCCAACTGCCGTTGTGAACAGACTTTGTTCTCTCTCTCCTCATTTGGATTAGTTCCTCTTCTGAGAGTTCACAATCTTTTAAAAAAAGATTCTTTTCAGTTTTATTGACCACAGAACAGCTTGCCTAACACAGTGGAGTTTTTGACAATGGAATGGACTGACTATGATAACGGATTATGGCTGATGAGAAGAAAAAAGAAGTCTCAAAAACACTTCTGTAGATCTACAATCTTCTTAAAGTGTGAGGGCTGCAATGCAAAACTCCTCTCGAAGGATGTTGCTACATGCAAGATCTGCCTATCTTTCTGAAAGCAAATGAGGAAAAATCAGGCTTCTAGGCTTTGTTCCGCAATCTACAATTGTAGATTGTAGATCTACAGAAGTGTCTTTGAGACTTGCAGTTGCCCACCATTGCAGCTACATCTCCTGACCCACTCCCCCTCAACATCTCTATCAAGGGCAATACCATCATGGCGTTCAACCAGCTCCACCAGGTTTGTGACCCCATCATTGACACCAGCGACCAGCTCTATGAAACTGGCATGCCATGCCGCTGCATGGCACCATGTAACATCGTACTGTTGGGTCCTTAAGATGGTTTCCATGGTGTACACCATAAAGTTCAAGGTGATTCCGAAGTTCTCCGGGGTGAGATTCACTCAATCGACCCTGTCATTGAAGGAAGAGGAAAAGCAGCTGCTGGTAAAGGGTTCATTTGCTCCTGTTGAGTGGGCACACAGACAAGAGGGTTTTTACTCCCAGTATTTTCAGATACTAAAGAGAGGAGGTGGAATCCTAACAATTATGAATCTTGGCCACTTAAACAAATTTGTCCATGTGAAAAAATTCTGAATGATAGCATTGCAAGAGATCTTACCACTTCTGTATATAAAAAACTGACTTGTACTGCTGGATTTAAGGGATGCATATTTTCACATTGGCATCAGGAAGGTGCACAGAAAATATCTATGATTCGCTGTAGAAGGACAAGTATACCAATACAAGGTATTACCCTTCGGCCTTTCCACTGCCCTCAGAGTATTTACCAAGTGCATGGCGGCAGTGGTGGCTCACCTAAGAATGCAGGGCATTGCAGTCTACCTGTATTTCAACAACTGGCTCATAACATCAAAAGACCAAAATGAGTTACATTCTCAGACGTTGGATGTATTAGATCTTCTCCAAGACTTGGGAATCCAAGTCAATTGGGAAAGATCTCATCTACAACCTGTATGTGTTATAAGCTACATTGGTGCAATTCTAAACACAAAAATGAAATGGGCATACTTAACCCAGGAACGCGACAACTGTATCAGGGAGATGGTTCAGAGTTTCCACCAACATTCAACGACTGCTTGGTTTCATAGAATCCTGCAATACAGTAGTGCGTTATGCACGGTTAAAGATGCTGAAACTTTCACTTTGGTTTCTATCAGTTTTCCGCCAGAATGTAGTCAGCCAACAAATACGTCTTGAAACAAACAAAGGAAACCTCTTGTGTAGGGGTGTCCGTTTTCAGATGCTAAATCCAACTATCTGGATAACAATGGATGCACCCCTACTAGGTTGGGGTGCTCACTGCAGTGGCCATCAAATACAAGGTAAATGGAGTCCACAACAAAAACAGTTCCATATCAATTTTTTGTACAGCTGGACAATACTACTGCCCTGGCCTAGATCAACAGACAGGGTGGATGGTGTTGCAATCCCTTCTGTGCCCTCGGCCTACAACTTTGGCACTGGTGCATCAGACACCAGATCTGCCTTCTAGCAATTCACATAAAGGGTCTGGACAATGTCTTAGACAGTCTGAGTCACACTTTTGCTCAACAACAACATGAATGGGAAAGAAAGAAAGTATGTTACACCACTCTTCAAGAACTGAACCTGATCATAGACCTGTTTGCCACTTCAGAAAACATGAAATGCATTCGATTTTGTTCCAGAGCAAGTCATGATCCTCAGTCATTGGGAGATGGTTTCCAGATGGACTGGACTTGGGAAATCCCTTACAACTACCCCCACAACCCTTGATCAGTCATGTGGTAGCACACCTGTTAGCCACTCCAGTATCGTGCATTCTAGTGACTCTGTGGTGGCCAAGGCAACCTTGGTTTCCACAGGTACAAGAAATGGCATCACAGGTTACCACAAGAAACAGATCTTCTAATTCAAGGCAATAGCCATATATCACATCCAGATGTGCTCATGCTACGCCTGACAGCATGGCAAATAGGCTTCTAACAAAGATATTGCTTAACCAAAGAAAGCCTTCCATGAGATGTAATTACTTGGGAAAGTGGCTGTGTTTCAAAAACTATGCAGAAACTAGAGGTTTCAACCCAAAACAAGCTACAATCAAAGAGGTTCTCTATTTGACAACCTTGAAATCTCAGGGTTTGGCAAATGTGCCACTGAAAGTCAATCTAGCAGTGCTCTCATCTAAACATCCTGGCTGGGAGGGGAAGAAGCTCTTCTCGCACTCTGATAGCAGAGCTTTTCTAAAAGGTCTCATGATCTTATATCCACCTCTTTGAATTCCAGTGGAGCTTATCATTGATTCTCTCGGTCTTGACTCAAAGCCCTTTCAAACCACTAAGGTTGACTCAGCCTTCCATCCTTCCGAGGTCGGTAAAATGAGTACCCAGAATGTTGGGTGCAATATGCTAAATCATTGTAAACCGCTTAGAGAGCTCCGGCTATAGAGTGGTATATAAATGTAAGTGCTATTGCTATTGCTATTGCTATTGCTATTGCTATTGCTAAGCACTGCTTCTATCAAATCAGTGACTTTGAAGACAGCCTTCCTTATAGCTATAACAGCTAAATGAGTTAGTGAACTAACAGCTTTGCATGTAGACTCACCTTTTACCAGAATTTATCCTGACAAAGTGTTGATGTGTATGGATCCAACTTCCTTCCCAAGGTACTGTCAGATTTTCACCTTAATCAAGATATTGTCTTTCCAACATTCTTCATTCTTCAAGGATCTTTTCACACCTTTGGAGCGAGCTGTGCACTCCCTAGATGTGTGATGAGCCTTGCTATACTACCTAGATCACGGTTTCTCAACCGCCGGTCCCCAGACCGGTGCTGGTCCGCGACGGGTGGAGTGCCGGTCTGCGCCTTGGGAAATTCCCCCCCACCCCACTGTGAGCCTCCATACTTTAAAAAAAATAATAATTATTCCAATTCCAGCTGCCACGCAGCCGAGGGGATGGCTGTGGGGTGTGTGTCAGCTGTCCAGTGGTCCTTTTACCCCCGTTGGCGGCAGCTGATACCAGAGCGAAGCCGAGGCCTCCCCTCCGGCCCAGCGTCACTTCCCAGTTGCAAGGCACACAGCTAATAGACTTAACTGCGCAGGCACGCCTCGCAGTGAGAGCGACACCGTGGCCTACCCTCCGGCCCGACGTCTCTTCCCAATTACCCATCTCAGGTCAGCAGTACGGTAACAGTTAGGATCGCAGCCTTTCCATTTCGGGGCTGCTTTTGAGGGAGCTGCCAGAAAGGCCATTCTGCAACTGCCAGAAGGGCCAGCCTGCAACCCGCTCGGTCAGGATGGGAGGTAGAGTCGAGGCTCTGGTTGGACAGGAGCTGCGATAGGGAAGGCAGAGTGGGAAGTTTGAATGGAGATGACTCTGGGGGCCGCAGCAGCAGTTGCAGTGACGAGGATGGCGCAATGAGACGGTGCCACGGGGGGATCTAGGGGTCCAGCTCCACTAGCATGCAGCTGGCGAAAGAACCGGTGAGCATCGGGGTAGGTAAGGTAAGGGGAGGATATTGTTCCCTTTCCCACCCTTTTTTAGGGCTCAGCCTCTTTCTCTCCAGTCAGCTCCTAGGACGAACCGGCAGAAAGACTCACAGACGCTGCCGCTCGAACAGTCCTTCTCTCCCTCTCTTTGTGCATTCCCCTCCTGAGCCTTTATTTGCTCGGAAAGCAAGCAGGGAAGGCGGGGAGGCTAGCAATGAGAAGGCAAGGAGCTCTCCTTGCCCCCCTACTTTCCCTGGAGATCTTTTAGCTAAATCACAACAAGAGGGTCTGCCCATAGATCTTCTTTTCTCTGTCGCGCCCAAGAAGATAAAGGGGCGGGCTCAGCCGATAAGGAACTGGCCTAAAACGGAGTTTGATTGGCAAGATTTCCCTCAAGAAGAATCACAGGGATGGTGGCTGCTAAGTTGGCTGGGCAAAATCTGGCAAAATCTTATAAATTGCTGCTTTAAATTTCCAGTGATCAGATATGTACAGCCACTGTGTACTATTTAGCTCCATTCTCCGCCCCACTGCTGGAAGAAGAAGAATAAATTCTGCAAAACCAAAGCTTCCTGTACAAAATTACTATATGTTGCAGAATTTTGCTTTTCATATTTTTCCACTATTTAAAAAGAATTTATTATTTGTTTTTTGCACAGCTGTAATGATCATCTGATCTTTTGGAATCGGTTGTAGACTTGTGCTAATGAGATGGATACAACCCTTATGGCCCTGAAGCATTTTTAGAATTGCTTCCTTTCTGCCAACAATATTTTGCTCACAAAACCAATATTCACATTATTGAATTGGATTAAGTAACACTGGTTCCAGAGTTGCTGGTTGCTAGTGTGTATTACATATTTAACTCTGTCATTCACCTGATTCAGATACTATAATTGCACTACTGTAGCTGTGTATAGCAGCCCGAAGGGCATTGCTCTCCCTCTCCCCCTTCAAGCCTGCCCCATCCTCTTTTTCTATCCCTCTGTCTCTCTCTCTCTCAAGCCAAGCCTGCCCCATTCTGTTTCTCAAGCCAAGCCTGCCCTATTCTTTCCCTCTTTCTTTCCCAGTCTCGCTTCTCTCTTTACTTCTTCTAAAAGCCTGTGTGGTTAAAGATCAAAGTATAATCTTCTTATCAAAAATTAAGAGAAAAACTTCTCTAATTTTTTTCCTTAGAAGTGCTCTGTGTTAAGTGTGATGATATGGCAGAGGTGGAAAGGGAGAACAATGCATTTTATTATGTATTTTTTACAGATTGTATTGTATTTATTTTATTAGCATTTTTAATTGAATTTATTTTATTGTAATTTAAATTAATCTTGGCCTGCCAGAACTTCAAAAGTTACATTTTGATTAAATTCATTTTAATTAAGTTCACTTTAATTTGATTGATTTAGTTGATTGATATTTAGTGTTACTTTAATAATCAGCATCCTAAAAATTGACCTTGGCCCCCATGAACCAAGTCACGGTCAGTTCTGGCCTACCAGGTCATTTGAGTTGTGCATGCCTGTAGTATAGTACTAACAGATAAACTTGAAACCCCTTTATTAACTGCTGGTCCAGGAAACTGTGCACAAAGAATGTAGTGCTCCTTGAAACTCCACACAAAGAATCTAACGGTCCTTGACTCCAAAAAGGTTGAGAAACACTTACCTAGATCATACAAAAAGTTTCACGACCACCAAACGCTTTTTTGTCATTTACAAAGGCTCGGTTAAGGGTTGCTGCATTTCTAGACAACAAGTGTCCCACTGGCTATTGGAACTAATTATACTGACTTATAGATCACAGAACGTAGATTCTCTAAAAGCTATCAAGGCTCACTCTACTCGTGCCTATGCTTCATCTGCTGCACACTTATCTAGTGTAACTTTTAAGGACATTTGCAAAGCAACATGGTAACTCCACAGAGTTACAACATGGTAACTCCACAGAGTTACCATTCATCAAACACTACACCATAGACTTAGGCTCAGCAGCTGAGGCCAGCTTCAGGAGAAGTGTTTTAAAGTGGGTGTTACAATGACTGCTACTGCATCCTCCTCTAAAGGGAGCTATCTAAACACCTATTCTTATGGATCTCAACAGATCACGATCTAGATAAACAGGTTGCTCACCTGTAACTTATGATCTTAGAAAGTGCACCAGCTACGTTCCTTTCTCGAGAAGGTAGATCTGGCCACAGTTACCCATGCCCTAGTCACATCATGGCTTGATTACTGTAATGTGTTCTACGTGGGGCTGCCCTTGAAGAATATTCGGAAACTGCAGCTAGTGCAAAATGCAGCAGCTATGATTTTATCTGGAGCTGCCCACTGGGATCACATCACACCCATTCTGAAAGAGCTGCATTGGCTGCCAGTTTGTTTCCGGGTCCAATTCAAGGTGTTGGTTTTGACCTTTAAAGCCCTTAACAGTTTGGGCCCGGGATACCTGAGGGACCGCCTGCTCCCAAGAGTTGTAGCATGCTTGACAAGGTCATCTGAGGGGGTTCTGCTCCAGGTGCCAACAGTGAGGGAGGCTCGGCTGTCGTGCACATGGGACAGGGCCTTCTCTGTTGCTACCCCCAGACTCTGGAATGCTCTCCCTGTGGCTATTCGCTTCTTGGTCTCCATCACAGCTTTTAGAAAGCATGTGAAAACTTGACTTTTTACCCAGGATTTTGTGTGATTGTCTCTACTGCTGCTTCTTTGTATTTTGTATGGTTATTTTATGTGTGTATTTTAATTTTGTTTAGTTCTCTGTTTTTATATTTTATCTTAATATTTTGATTGTGTAATTTTTATAGTCTTGTTTTAATTTTTCTATGTGAACCACCTTGGGATCGTTTTAATGAAAGGTGGTATACAAATTTGGCAATAAAATAAATAATGATAAATCTGGTAGTGATCTGTTGTAACCCTCCCGAACCACCCCTCTGCAGTAGTGTTCTGCTATGGGTGTGCATGCAGTAAGATTCCAAAAGTGAGCTCACTAACAAGATGATCGTCATCAGAGAACTTGCATTTTGGGTGGTATAGACATGTATTAAAATAAATAAATAAATAAATCGGTGGTCGTCCAAGAGCTGAGGAACATGGTGTCCAGCCCGCCTTAAATAACACTACGATGGAGGTGGGGCGCGGATGCCTCGAGGATCTGCGGCATTCCACTGCAAGTATCCTGCGCAGGCACAGTACCCATTCTTATGGATGTCAACGGATCACTACTAGATCATAAGTTTCAGGTGAGCAACCTGTTGTTTTCCATCCACAGTTTAGTCAACCGTTTTCTATGCACACATCATTCTCTACTTGATTATGGATTTCTGACACCCAGAGCTGCAGATACGAACTTCAAGATCTCAACTTTGCTTTGGAATTATCATAAGAAAATCCCTGCTGAATCAGGTCCAAGGCCCATCTAGTCCAGCACCCTGTTTCACACAGTGGCCCAACCAGATGCCTCTGGGAAGCCCACAGGAAAGAGCTGAGGGCATGCCCTCTCTCCCACTGCTACTCCCCTGCAACTGGTATTTAGAGGCTGAAGGTGGCCTATAGCCTTCATGGTAGTAGCCATTGATTGATCTATCCTCCATAAATATATCTAAACCCCTCTTAAAGCCATCCAGGCTGTTGGCTGTCACATCCTGTTTGTTGGTTCTAAATTTCCTGGCAATCAATTTCATGGGATGACCCCTGGGTCTAGTGTTATGTGAGAGGTAGAAAAATTTCTATCCACTTTTCCCACACCATGCATGATTTTATAGACCTCTATCATATATTCCCTCTGTCCTTTTTTTAAACTAAAAATCCCCATGTGTTGTAGCCTTGCCTCATAAGGAAGATGCTCTAGGTCCCTGCTCATTCTGGTTACCCTCTTCTGCACTTTTCCCAGTTCTACAATGACCTCCTTCACATATGGTGACCAGAACTGCACGCAGTACTCCAAATGTGGTTGCACCATAGTTTTGTATAAGGGCATTATAATAGTAGTAGTCTTATTTTCAAGCCCTTTCTTAATGATTCCAAGCATGGAATTGGCCTTTTTCACAGCTGCCACACAATGAGTTGACATTTTCAACAAGCTGTCCACCATGACCCCAAGATCCCTCTCCTTGTCAGTCACTGACAGCTCAGATCCCATCAGTGTATATGTGAAGTTGAGCGGGGGGTTGCCCTAATATGTGTCATATTACACTTGTGTCAACAATTTTACACTTGTTAACATTGAACCACATTTGCCATCTTGTTGCCCACTCCCCCAGTTCGGAGAGATTGTTTTGGAGTGCCTTGCAATCTGCATTGGATTTCACTACTTTAGTGCTCAAATTGCTCAACTGTGTAGGCATTATGTCAATTATGTGAATTTGTCTACTGATATTTTATTCAATTGCTATAGCTTTATTTTCATTCTATATTATCTGCCAAGTGTCAACCACCTTTAGAAATGTACTTGAAAAGCAGTATAAAGCTTTAATCAAACAATGTTTACAAGTTCAAGTCAGCAGGATTCTGGAATGAGGATCAAGATGGTCATAATTTTTTTTAATTCTAAGAGCAATATAAAGCACAATAGTCAATCAAAGGCAAATTTATTTACGGTCATAGACCAAGGCTCAACAAAACAACATATCCAATACATAATTAAAATTATACAGCTTTATCTTGTAAACAACTCAAACATCTTTTGTATCAATCTTGAATCTGCGCACTCTAGTAGCTATATAACAACATTTTGCTACTGTATATGAGATACCTGTGTCATTATCAGAAGGTAAAAACTTAACTAACCAGTCTTCAGACTGTCCCAGAGCACTGGTCAGTAAAGATAAAATTAACTGATGCCTGACATCCCGATAAAACCTACAGTTCAACAAAACATAGTTTACAGTTTCAGCTTCGCCAGAGTCACAAGGACACAGTTGGGCATCCAAAGGCACCTGGTGAAACCTTCCAATAAGCAGGGCTGATGGAAAGGCATTAAATCGGGCTCTCAAGAAAGCCCAGCAAAACTTGGGAGAAGTGATGGAGGACAAATACAATGCGGGTAAAAAACACGCCCTTGTCTTTAAAGATCTGTAAAGAACAGGCAGACAAGCTATCTCATTTTGAAGTTCAGTGTTCTCTAATCGCTGGTGAACTGCTCTTTTAGCACTCACTAAACCCATTTCCCACAGGGAATTGGGATAAACCAACACTAAGAAGTTTGTTGGTTATCTTCAAACACCAGGATGGCTGCGGTATGAATGAAAAGAACTTGGGTATAAGCCCTACTGGCCAAAGATGGAGTTTTAGCCAGTAGTAAATAATTAATATCCAGGCCCTGGTCTCTCTCTTTGGTAATCCAGGCTCCTGTCGGATCACCGCATTGGCAGTACATCTAGGAGTACCAAATAGAGCTCTAAGAAAATCAGCCTGGGTCCTTTCTAGAATGGCAAAATTTTCATAGGGGCCTAACTGAGCACCATACAGTAGTTGTGGTATGGTTTTAGCTAAAAACAATTTTATGGCGGCACGGATGTATTCGCCCCCTTGAAGATGATAGTACATCAAAATGGCTGTCGCGTAAAGCACAATATACAACAAAATAAAGGTGAAGAGACTTGGTAGCACTTCTGTCTTTAACTTACATTTGCTTGCCAAGGATAGGATTGCTACTATACTGCTTGGACAGGCAAAGCACCAGGCCAGCATTGGTTAATGGCGCTGATGCAAGGGGCAAAGATGAACAAAACTATGAGGGTGTGCCTATGGAGGAGGGAGATTTAGTTGGAAACTTATGTTTACCTAGAGGTCTGCCCCCAACAGAATTATGTTATGTAAAAGAGGTGATGTAAGTTTAAAATTCCAACTATAGTCAGTGGAAAGCTTCAGACGACGCCCTACCCCTTTTAGGCTACTTTCCAGTAGGCTTATGAGATCACCCGGCATTCTGTATGTGTGTCTGTCCGTGTGTGTGTCCCCTCAACTTTGCAACACCTGGACCAATATGAACCAAATTTGGTACAGTTGTAAGGACACACAGGGATGCCTCAAATGGCATATTTTGTGATGATGTCATCCACACCCATTCAAGATGGCGTAAACTTTTGAGGCACAAGTGCACTAACTTGCGATCCACTTAACCTATTTGAACCAAAATTGCTGCAGCTGTAGGAACACACAGGGATGCCCAAATTGTGTAGTTTGTGGTGATGTCATCCACCCTGATCAAAGATGGTGGATGTGTGAACTTTTGAGGCGCAAGTGCACTAACTTGAGAACTATCTAACCAATTTGAACCAGATTTGGTACAGTTGTAGTGAGTGACACACAGGGACACCTCAATGGTGTAGTTTGTATTTATGTCATCCACCCCGATCCAAGATGGGGGATGCATGAACATTTGAGGTACAGGAAATCTTAACTTGTGGACCTGGATCTGAACCAAATTTAGTCCAGTTGTACAGTGAAAGGAAAGTAGGCTGATTAGTTTCTTACTAGAACAACTTGTACCTTTGTTTCTACAGTCATAATATGGCTTCTGGCTAGCTCTTCAGCCAGTTACAGCATATACCACTAGTAGTATATATGCCCCTGCCAAGTGACACACATCTCTGGTTTCATTACTCTTGGCCTTATGGCTCAAGCAGTTACCCAGTACTAAGTTGCTGGATATTAGGCACTGGGCCCCTCACTAATTAAAACTTTTTACACTTCTTCAGATACAGGATTAATAGCTTGTTTCTGACAAGAACGCTAAATTTAAATGGCATGCATTGTCCTATTGTGATTTTATTAAAACTTGTGGGAGGGAAATTATTGTGGATGGGATTGTGTTCAAGTAGGTCACAAGAAAAGGTTGAAAACAACTGGACCAGAGAATTTAGAAACACACATAGGGACTGGGCCAATCAGTTGCCTTTGAGAAGGCCACAATTGGGGCATGAACTAATAGCCCTCTCCTGCTGTTGCTCCCCAGCAGCTAGTATTTCATGGTTTACAGTACTTCCTCCGAATCTAGAGGTAGCATGTAGCCATAGATACATTTTCTATTACATTAGTCAAATTCATTTTTGAAGCCATCTACTATAAGCTAATGACCATCACTACATATTGTGATAATGAATTCCCTAAATTAATTACTTGCCATGTGAAGCATTTTTAAAAATCTGTTCTGATTCTCCTGCCCCTTAGTTTCATTTAATGAGTGAGGGAGAAAAATGCTCTCTAGTCACTTTCTCCACATAGGCATTGCTTTATAAATTACTATTGTGTCCCCTATTTGTCTGTTATTGCAGTGAGAATCTAGGTAGACACTGGAACATGTATGTAGTTTGAAAACAGTACAATAACTTCTCAAAATCAACTGCTTTTTATTGTATATTGAGAAAGCAAAGTTCATCCATCTTCTGACTTGTCACATCTAATTACAGAGGCAAGGTCATGCCTGTACAGTCAAGAGTGATCAAATCTCTTTTTAAAAAATCTTCATTTTGATTCTAGAGTGTATTGTAATAAATTAAAAAACCGGTGTAGCTATTCATTAAAATGCTGTTCATTCATCAAAAGCTTATTTGGCAGTTCAGAGAGCTGCCAAATAAGCTAGCTACAGGACAGATGGGAGAGGGGGAAATGGTGGTGGCGGCTTCAGGCCATGCGGGCGGGCAAAACGGCAGGAGGATGGGCGGGCAAAACACCAGTGGTGGCCAGCTGGTGGGCCAGCAGGCAGGGGAAGGAAGAAGCCGGTGGGCGGGGGGAGTGAAAACAATGGTGATGGGGTGGGGGCAGGCAACTAGAGGCGCAGATGCTCTGCGCCCAGCCCAGCTAGTATTCATGAATCCCATTCCCATTTTAAGATCTATTAACCTGATCAAATATGACCATGACAGACTGTCAAAAGCCTTGAACATACTAAGGTGAGTATGGCTGGGGGATGTTATCCTTTTTTACTGAAATATATACAGTTTAGTATGCGACGAATGGGATCTGCAATCTGCCTTCCTTTTATAAAACCTGACTGGTCTGGGTTTATATACTGGGCTAAAAAATTGTTTAATGTTTTTGCTAAGCAGGATGTGAAGAGCTTGATTGAGCAAGCCATTAGGTCTGTAGGATTCTACTAACTCCTTAGCTTTGTTAGGTTTTAGAAGCACAATGATCCTAGAGTATCACCACAACTTTGGAATCACTTGATCTTCCAAGATGAAATTAAATAAGGCTAAGAGTCTGGTTATCAATATTTCACCAATTTTTTTTAATGGGAGCACTTTGTTAGTGATCGGCCCATTTAGGCTGTGCCTATGATGGTCCTGCAGCGAAGGGATAGATACTTCCTCAATAAATTCATCAGTTTCAGTACTGTCTATTAGGTCAAAGGTATATAAATTCAAATATAAGTTAGCAAAGGACTTGTTTATCTCTGTGGCATTAATTTTCTACATTAGTTTCTTTAATTTGCTGGACTGAATTGTGCGTTACCTTTGTTTTCAATCTGTTTGCCAACCGTTTAGAACTTTTAGTCCCATGTTCATAGAACCTTTGGTAAGCGTAGGTCATGGCAGCAGCTATCTTTTGGCACTCAAATGTCTCCAGTTCCTTTCACTTGTGTAATAATTGCTTTTAAATCCTACTGGAACCAGTGTCTTTATGCTTTGTTTCCAGATCTTTAATTTGTGTTAAGAGTTCATTTAATAGCTTTAGTATTGTTCGTTTTCATTAAAATTGACTTTAATATATTATCCCTCAGGCAAGCTTTCATGGCATCCCAATTAATCGCTTTAGGAGTATCCCAATTATCATTATGTCTATAATGCAGTATGGAATTATTGAGTCTCATTACAATATCGGGCTTGTCCAGAATTACCAGGTTTAACTGCCAAATTGAAGAGAAGTTTGAGCCTTCATGAGATTGAAAGATGCTGAAACTGGGACATAATCTGAGGGTCCTATAGATCCAATATCAGCAAAGTTTATTGATAATTTCAAAATATTGGTAATTAAGATATAATCAATTTGTGTATACACTTTAAATCTAGGAGGAAAGTATGTGTAATTCTTGGCTGAGGGATTAACCTCCCTCCAGACATCTGCAAGTGAAAATGTGTTAAAGTGTCCCTAAAGAGGACACTTGCCTCCCCCCATATAATCTGGTGACTGTACTTTTATCCTGTCTGCAGTCAACAATCTGATTCAAGTCTCCACCCACAATGACATAGCCTTCACTGGTCCTATATTTATAAATGAGAGACCTCACAGTTTACCCACTATAGCTAGAACTCCATCCAAGCCCCAAATCTCCAGGCTTCAGTGGGATTACTTGAGCTCCTGCTAACTGAGCAGAGGCACTTTTAAAAGTAGTGATTCTTTTATATTTAGCAAGTGAGCAGCAACTGCCCCTATTCAACCACAACACATCATCCTTGCAGTGACTGTTGCTGGTGTCTACCTTGTATTTTCTTTTAGATTGTGAGCCATCTTATTATTAGCCTACTTTCCAGTGGGCTTATGAGATCACCCAGCTCTGTGTGTGGGGGTGGTGGTGGTGGTGGTTGTGTGTTCTTCCGTCTCTGTGTATCCCCATCAACTTCGTGACGCCTGGACCAATATGAACCAAATCGGATACAGTTGGAGGGACACCTCAATGGCATAGTTTGTGATGATGTCATCTACCCTGATCCAAGATGGTGGATGTGTGAACATTTGAGGTGCAAGTAGGCTAATGTGAACTGCTTAACCAATTTGAACCAAATTAGGTATAGTTTCAGTGAGTGACCCATATGGACACCTTAACAGCGTAGTTTGTGATGTCATCCATCCTGATCGAAGATGGCAGTTGCGTAAACTTTTGAGGCACAAGTGGGCTAACTTGTGAACTGCCTAAGCAATTTGAACCAAATTTGCTACAGCTGTAGGGATACATAGGGATGCCCAAATGGTGTGTGATGATGTCATTCACTCCAATTCAAGATGGCGGCTGCATGAACTTCTGAGGCACACACGGACTAATTTTTGGACTGCCTAACCTATTTGAATGAAATTGGGTACAGCTGTACTGAGTGACATACATGGACACCTCAATGGCATAGCTTGTGATGATATACATGCCGATTCAAGATGGACACAAACATTTGAGGCGCAAATGGGCTAACTGGTGAACCGCTTAACCAGTTTGAACCAAATTTGCTGCAGCTGTAGGGACACATAGGGATGTCTCAATGATGTGGTTTGTGATGATGTTATCTACCCCATCCAAGATGATAGACGTGTGAATGTCTGAGGTGCAAGCCAGCTAATCTATGGACTGTCTAACCCATTTGCTCCAAATTGGGTACTGTTGCATTGAGTGACACACATGGGCACCTCAATGGCATAGCTTGTGATGATATACATGCCGATTCAAGATGGCAGATGCATAAATATTTGAGGTGCAAGTGGGCTAACTGGTGAACCGCTTAACCGGTTTGAATCAAATTTGCTACAGCTGTAAGGACACATAGGGATGCCCCAATGGTGTAGTTTGTCATCTACCCCGATCAAAGATGGTGGACAGGTGAACTTTTGAAGCGCAGACACACTAACTGATTTGAACCAAATTTGGTAAAGTTGTAGTGAGTGACACACAGGGACACCTCAGTGGTATTGTTTGTAATGATGTCATCCACCCCGATCCAAGATGGTGTATGCATAAACATTTGAGGTGCAGGAGATCTAACTTGTGATTTGAACCAAATTTAGTCCATTTGTAGGGACAGTGAAAGGAAAGTAGGCTGATCAGTTCTTACTAGAATAACTTGTTTTTCTGTAGAAATCACTTTGACATTTATTGAAAAGTGGTATGTAAATATTCATAAAAAGTTTTTTAAGAACTCATAAAAGCAAACTAAACTGTTTAAAATCATTTTCAGTTAAAAGTCTGAGAGAACAGGAGTGTCTTGAGGGTCTTCCTAAAAGCAGAGGAGATGGTCTTATTTCAACTGGGAGCATATTCCAAAGCCACAGGACAGCCACAGAGAAGACCTGGTCCCAAGTCGCCACCAAATGAGCCCATGGTAACCATAACCAGATCTGTCCAGATGATCTTAATAGGCAACAGAGTTCATGATAAAGAAGGCACTCTCTTAAATACACTGGACCTAAGCCGTTGAGAACTTTTTAACTAATAACCAGCACTTTGTATAACTTGTGGTAACAGATCGGCAGCCAGTGCAGTTCTTTTAAAATCAGTGTTATAGGTCCCTTGGGTTGTCCCAGAGACTAGTCTGGCTGCTGCATTCTGTACCAATTGTCATTTCTGGACTACTTACAAAGGCAGCCCACGTAGAGTGTATTACAGTAGTCAAGTCTGGAGGCTACCAGCATTTGATTGATTAAGTGCCATCAAGCCAGTGTCAACTCTTAGAGACCACATAGATAGATTCTCTCCAGTAGTGATGTGCGGTTCGGTCCGGATCCGGCGGTTCGATCCCGGACCGAATCGGGCCCTTCTGGGACCGATCCGGACCGAATCCGAACCGGTTCGGGAGTGAAATTGAGTCTCTGGAGTGTCTCTCTTAGTCTCTTTAAAGTTCCAAGTGTGTCCTCCATTTTGTGTCTCCTTCCCGAAACTTTTGCTCCTCCTTGCATCCATTTTGTGATGCTATTTCCAGGCATTGTATTGGCTGCGCTATTGATCCTTGATTGGCCAGAATGAGTCCTTTGGTCTGGTAGGCTGCTTGGCTGTTGCACTGTTGAGAGCTGGCACCCTGTTGGCCGTGGGGGGAGTGCAAAGGTGGGGGCTCCCAAAGGAGGGAATTTCAAACCTATATAAACCCAAGCCTCTTCTCTGGAAACTTCTCTTGGCTGCAGTTGTGGGATCATCTCTGAGACCTTGCTTGCTCTTTTGCTGCTGGTGTCTGCTGTGAGTCCCTGACTGTGTGTCACATTAGTGTGTGTCTGTCTCTCTGCTCTCTCTGTGTGTTGTTGTGTGCCACCTTGTCCATCTGGCCTCTGTCTGTCTCTGTCCAAACCTCTTTAATACTTTCCCCTCAACTTTTTCCAACTTTCCCTGTTGTGTTTTCTGTTCTCTTCACCCTTTCTCTCTCAACCCTCCTTCTCCCAAAGTTTTGGCTTGCCCTCCCCCCCCCCCCATCTTCTGCATTGCTTTCCTGTTTTTGTGCCTTGCCTGACTTTTGTTCCACTTTTTGAGTTTCATTCAATTATTGCTTCTGTGTAAATTTATATATTTGCTGATTTTGGTTTTTAATTAATAACTTCTGCTATTGTTATTGCTGGCTGCCTGTCTGAGTTGTGTTCCTGAGGATTTAGTTTATATTATTGCTGCAATTGGATTCCTTGTGTTCTGATTTTGATTGTTAATTTGTTCCCCTCTGGCCCTGCTCCTAGCTTCCCCCCTCCCTCCCTCCCTCCCTCCCACCCAGATAAGATTGTTTCCCTCCTGTGCTGCTGCCTGTTGAGTCTTGCATTCTTTGGATTTCTTTGTGGAATTAGGTTCTGGTTTTGGTTTTGCTCGCTGTGTGTGTCCCACCCACTCCCCCAGTCCCTCCCCCTGGTAGTAGTTACCCCCCCCCACCCTGAGACTTTCTGGCTGCCCTTTGGTTTCCTTTTTTTTAACTTTGTGTATAGATTGTTTTGATTCAAATTTGATTGTTCCCCTGTGTGGCCCTCTGCTCCCAGCTTCCCCCTCCCTCCCCTCCAGAAACCCACTCCCCCCACTGCCACCTCCTCCTCCTCCACTCCTGCCCTGCCTGCCCCCTCCCACCCAGACTGAGTGTTGTTCCCCATCCTCCCTGGTGCTGCTGCTGCCTGTTGAGTCCTGTCTTAGTTACTTTGGTTTTTTGTGTGAAATCAATTAGCTTCTTTTGGTTCTGGTTTTGCTCTGTGTGTGTGTGTGTGTGTGTCCCATTCCTCCCTGCTGGTTGTTGTTGGTTCCTCCCCCCCCCCCCCGACTTTCTGCCCATTGGTCCCAGGGTTTTTTTTTTGTTTTTTTTGGACTTTTTTTCATATTGTTTGGTTTGCTTTGATTGATTCATTGATTGTTCCCCTCTCTGTGTGGCCCTCTGCTCCCAGCTTCCCCCCTCCCTCCCCTCCAGAAACCCACTCCCCCCACTGCCACCTCCTCCTCCTCCACTCCTGCCCTGCCTGGCCCCTCCCACCCAGACTGAGTGTTGTTCCCCATCCTCCCTGGTGCTGCTGCTGCCTGTTGAGTCCTGTCTTAGTTACTTTGGTTTTTTGTGTGAAATCAATTAGCTTCTTTTGGTTCTGGTTTTGCTGTGTGTGTGTCCCATTCCTCCCTGCTGGTTGTTGTTGGTTCCTCCCCCCCGCCCCCAGACTTTCTGCCCATTGGTCCCAGGTTTTTTTTTTGGACTTTTTTTCATATTGTTTGGTTTGCTTTGATTGATTCATTGATTGTTCCCCTCTCTGTGTGGCCCTCTGCTCCCAGCTTCCCCCCTCCAGAAACCCACTCCCCCCACTGCCACCTCCTCCTCCTCCACTCCTGCCCTGCCTGCCCCCTCCCACCCAGATTCATCCCCCTTTACGCATACTAATCCCCCCAAAACACACCCTGCCCTCTAGTCTCTCCCCCTCTTGCCCCCCGACTCCCTGCTACATACCCCATACCCCCTGAAACACACTCCACCTCCCAAACACCCTCTGGTGTCTCCCCCTCTTGCCCCCTTGACTCCCCGCTACATACCCCAGACCCCCTGAAACACACTCCACCTCCCAAACACCCTCTGGTCTCTCCCCCTCTTGCCCCCCTGACTCCCCGCTACATACCCCAGACCCCCTGAAACACACTCCACCTCCCAAACACCCTCTGTTGGTCTCTCCCCCTCTTGCCCCCCTGACTCCCCGCTACATACCCCAGACCCCCTGAAACACACTCCACCTCCCAAACACCCTCTGTTGGTCTCTCCCCCTCTTGCCCCCCTGACTCCCCGCTACATACCCCAGACCCCCTGAAACACACTCCACCTCCCAAACACCCTCTGTTGGTCTCTCCCCCTCTTGCCCCCCGACTCCCTGCTACATACCCCAGACCCCCTGAAACACACTCCACCTCCCAAACACCCTCTGGTCTCTCCCCCTCTTGCCCCCCTGACTCCCCGCTACATACCCCAGACCCCCTGAAACACACTCCACCTCCCAAATACCCTCTGGTCTCTCCCCCTCTTGCCCCCCTGACTCCCTGCTACATACCCCAGACCCCCTGAAACACACTCCACCTCCCAAACTCCCTCTGTTGGTCTCTCCCCCTCTTGCCCCCCTGACTCCCTGCTACATACCCCAGACCCCCTGAAACACACTCCACCCCCCAAACACCCTCTGTTGGTCTCTCCCCCTCTTGGGACCGTCACTGCTGCTGCTGCTGTCCTCCTCCCACACCCGAATCCCCCTCCCTGCTGCTACATTACAGCTCCTCCTCTCTTCTTCCTCTCTCTCTCTCTTTCTCTCTTCTCATCCCTTCACTTCTTCTTCCTCCCACAGCTGCAGCCACACAGTATCCTACCTCTGACCTCACCTGGAGGTCCCCGCCATCGGGTTTTTTTCTTTTGAAAGTTGTTTTATTTCATTTGTCTCTGCTTGGGGGTGAGTTGAGCAACAACACATAAATAGTGTTGTCTCCTCACTTCTGCTCCTCCATCGTTGAACTACCCCGGTTGCCTGTGCCTCGTGCGGCCGCCCTGTTGTGTCCCAGCCCAGGGGGTTGGCTGGCGGCGGCACATCCGTGACCAGCAGTGAGCGGCAGGAGAAGGACTGGAAGAAGAGGGGTTAGTGCGTGTGCAATTGTGCACCTTTTGTTGCCCCCTTTCTCTCCCTAGCTGGTGGTTTTAAATAGGGACACCCCTATCTTGAAATGCATTTGGGTGTGGGGAGGAGGGAGAGGAGATGTACCGTTGCAACTTGTGTCTTCATGCCCAATAAAGAAATTGCTGCTGTGTGTTGCGTTGCATTGCATGCGTCTTGCAGGTGGTTTTTGAACAGGTGCCTTCTTCCAGAGTGTTTCCTTGCCTCTGGGGCAGTCTGAGTGGGGTCAGGGGATCGGATCCTGCCACTACATGCTGGGCCAATGCCACGCCAGAGTGTTTCCTTGCCTCTGGGGCAGTCTGAGTGGGGTCAGGGGATCGGATGCTGCCACTACATGCTGGGCCCATGCCATGCCAGAGTGCTTCCTTGCCTCTGGGGAAGTCTGGGCTCTGATGCTGCCACTACATGCTGGGCCCATGCCATGCCAGAGTGCTTCCTTGCCTCTGGGGAAGTCTGAGTGGGGTCCTGGGCTCTGATGCTGCCACTACATGCTGGGCCAATACACACATATGATGATGATCATGATGTTCAATCCATGAGGCTGCCATCAAGTGTTTGCTGCTGCTTGCTTGCCATGGCATTGGGCGGGCAGAGTCACAGAGTGGGTGGGTTCAACCTCTGTGTAGGTGTGACTGGGTTCTGGTTTTGGTTGTGTGCAATTTAGAGTCACTTGTCACTAAATAGGCTGCATTGAGTTTGATGCTCCCCCCACAGGAGCATTACTTGAGAACCACCCCCCAGAACCCACACTTTGTGTTCCAGTTCACTAAATAAGGGTTTCCTCCTTTGATCTGCAGGTTCCCAAGCGTTGACTGCGTCCCTCCCCCACCCCCGGTAGGTGCTGTGCCCTCCCCCCATCCACTCTCCCCCCCCAAAAAAGTTAAAAACTTGCCACCCACACCACAACTACTCCACCCAACTGCCCGTGCCACCCTCCCACACCAGGGGTCCACCCTTTAACCCCCTATTTTTTTAAAAAACCCTCCCAGACCCATCTCCCCAATTGGCTTGGTGGTTGACTCCCAAATTCTAAAAGGACACCCTCCCCCTCACTTCAATTGGCTTCCCCCCCCCCATATCAAAAAGTCTTCCTTTCCCCCCAATTGGCTTCCTTTTTTAAAAACAAACTTCCCCCCCGCCGTCTCCAAATCAGCTGCCTTTTTTTTGGCCCCTAAGCCCCTCCAAATTATTTTTTTGACCCTGTCTGGCCTTCCTCCTAAAGTCTCCCTCCTTCTGACCTAGCAGCATGTCTGAGCGCCGTGTGGCGGGCAGGGCTCGCTCAAGGCTGGCAGGCAGAGGTGGGAGAGGCCAGGTGCGGGGTGCGCCTGCGGCACGGGGAGGGAGAGGACGCTGGGAGCCTGAGGACACCCCAGTTCTCCCCATTGGAGAATTCTTCGCTCCGGCCCCATCTTTGGTGCGCAGGATTCAGTTCCCCACGCCTGCTGCCGCCAATCGCAGCAGAGGCAGAGGCACCGTTAGGGCTGTGGCGGGTCCCTCCTCGCCGGCGGCACCAGGTGCTGCTGAGGTACCGCCAGTTGTTGTGGTGGAGGAGACTGTGGAGTTGGAAGAGCAGGTAGAGGGCGGTGAGGACCGTGCGGCTGGCAGCGATGCAGCCAGGTTCTCCCTCCCTCTGGGGCCCCTTCCCCCTATCCTTTCGCCGCTCAGTGGGCCCCCCCCCTCGTGAAGCCCGACACTCTGGTGGGGAGCGGTCTGGCGAGGTGGTGGAGGAGAGGCCTGCCTCTCCGATGCCAGTTGAGCCGGGCCCTTCCTCCGCTGTGGAGGGCGGAAGGGGCGGGTTGGGTGGCAGCAGTGGGCAGGCAGCGGCGGCCGCCCCCCCCCCAGGACTGCAGCCACCCCGCGAGAAACGGCCTAGGACAGCGCCCAGGGCGCAGGAGGCCAAGGGCAGTGGTGTATGGGTGCATTTTGAGGTCGCTCAAGATGCCCCATTCCACGCCCGCTGTGTCCACTGCAGGATGCTTGTCAGCCGTGGAAGGGACCCTGCGCACCTGGGTACGACGCCTATGTGGAGACACATAGAGCGTCACCACCCAGGTCTCAGGGGACGGGCTGGCAGCGCTAGTGCGCCTTGTGCATCTGCCACTAGGGCGGGCAGCAGCAGTGTGCCAGCCAGCAGGCAGGCTACACTGCCCGTCCAGTGGTGGACGCAGTCCTCGGGCAGCCAGCGTATTGTTCACGTGGACCATCATCACCTCACCCGCCTCATAGGGGAGATGATTTCCACCGATGACCAGCCGTTTCAGGTGGTCGAGAACAACGGCTTCCGCCGGATTCTCCAATACCTGGCTCCCGAATACGTCATCCCCTCAAGGACCACGTTCAGCCGGAACGTGGTCCCCTCCGTGTACCGCCGGTGCAGGGAGCTCGTGTCGGCCGAGCTGCGTGCAGCTGCGGCTGGGACAAGCGTGCATTTCACGACTGACCTCTGGACCAGTGTCAGTGGGATGCATGCTTCTTTCCTGGGCCTCACTGCCCACTGGTGGGGACCGGAGAGTGAGGGGACCTCCGTGGGCGATGCTTCCGGGTCCGGCGCGGCTCCCGCTACACTACGGCACAGGTGGGCCATCCTGCACGTGGAGACGATGGACACGAGGCACACCGCGGAGGAGGTGGCGGCCGTACTCGACCGCCAGATAGAGGAGTGGCTTGGCGGGTGTCCACACCTCTCCAGCGGCTTAATTGTCACCGACAATGGAGCCAACGTTACTGCCGCTGTCGAGACAGTCATGGACTGTGTGAACATACGGTGTATGGCACACACGCTCCATCTGACCGTCAGGGACGCCCTTGGCCTTAAGGAGCTGAAGGCGTTCCAGGAGAAGGGGGCCCGCCCCATCCCAGGTGCTGTTGCTGCCACGGCCACGCTTGTGGATAAGTCTCGCAAGCTGGCCGCCCACTTCCACCGCAACAAGAAGTCCAGGAGACTGCTTCGCCAGAAGCAGGATGACCTTGGCCTTCCTCGCCATCTCATCCCTACGGATGTGGAGACGCGGTGGAACTCCACCTTCCTCCTGTTCCAGCGCCTGTTGGAGCAGGAGAGAGCCCTTGTCGCCCTGGCGAGGGACGAGTCCTTGGATGTCTGCGACTTCTCGAACGCAGAGTGGAAGCAGATGTCCGAGGCGGTGTCGGCACTCGAGCCCTTCCAGCTTGCCACGAAGGGCTTGTGTGGCGACACCACTCCCTTGAGCCAGGTGCTGCCCACAGCTGTTGGTCTCGAGAAGCTGATGGGTGGACTCCATATCTCTCTGACCACGCCAGAGGGTCGTGCTCTGGCTGGGAGGCTGAGGTCTGGGGTTGACAAGCGGCTCGTTGATGTGCTGGGAGACAGGGAGGAGTATGTCCTCGCTTGTCTCTGTCACCCAGCCCTCATGGGCAATGCCGTGAGTGCCGACGAATTGCCCAGGTGGAGGGGCATCCTGGTCGAGAAGGTTAGGGAGGAGGAGGCCGCTAGGGCCCGCAGAGACCAGGGTGTTGGTAGTGGTGCGGGGGCAGCCCTCGCGGCCCAACCCACACCCAGCAGCAGCATGGGCGGCCAGCCGGCGTCAGCTTCCCCTTCCCCTCCCTCTTCCCAGTCCAGCAGCGCGGCATCCCAGGCGGCGCCATCGCAGCAGCCACTTGCTACCGACTCGAGATCCGCCCAGTGGTTTCAGCGGTTCTGCTATGGCACCATGCCTGGTATGCGGGAGGCTCGACCTGCCAGGCCCCCCTCCAGTGCTGAGCAATGCGTTGCACAGTACTTGGAGGAGCCTGTGGAGGGAGACGGCGTGGACTGCGCACAGTTCTGGGCGAGCCGCCGCCGAGTCTGGCCGGACCTGGCGGTGGTGGCTGTGCGCCTCCTCTCCTGCCCCCCAACCAGTGTTCAGAGCGAGCGGGTGTTTTCACGTGCCGGGGACGTGGTGACACCCTCTCGCTCCCGCTTGGACCCTGGTCTGGTGGAGCAGCTGGTCTTCCTTAAGGTGAACCTCCCCCTGTTGGGCTACCCCAAGCTGGAGTTTGAGCCGGGCGAGTGATTACCGTGGGTTGCCCCATGGTTGGTCACCTGCCTGGCTCGACCTCTGTGCTTATCCCTCCCCTCCCCCCTCTAGCTGAGCTGACGTGACAGATGCTGAGCCGTGCCAGCCAGTCGCAGCGTGTAGTGTGCCCACACAGAGATGCAGTTGTAGTAGTTGTTGTAGTGCTGCGACTGGCCAGATGTTTACAATGCCCACGCCCACCTAAAAAGAAACCCAATGCTGACCAGCACAGGCCCTTTATCTATCCACCTGTCAGCATTTGGGGACCTGGCGTGGGCACGGCCCACCCCCCCAAAGTAGCACAGCCCACAGAGTACTAGACTTAGCGGCAGCGGCGGGTATACGTTCTAAAATGCAGTGTAGATATGTAAATACAGTATGTAAATAAACATGTAAATAAATTTTTCTTTAAAAACCCCATGTTAAAATCAAGCCTCAAAATTATGCAAAAGAAAGAAAAAAAGGTGACAAAGGGAGAACAAAATGATGAATGCCAAATGAATTGATTTTATTGAAAATGTTGCCAGAAATCATGTGTGGGGGGCTTGGTTTACATGGAGAAAATGATTGGATGATTTTTTCTAATGAAACGAATGAATTATTATCATCTTATGTTCATCTTGATTGTGGTCACTGTTGATGTTGGCTGATGGCAAAAAACCCAAAACCATCAGAATAGCAACGAACTGGCTGCCAACACAACATATTGATTGATAACTGTGCAGGGGGGGGGGGGAATTGGGTCTCTCTCTGTGTGTGTGGTGCAGGCTCAGTCTGTCTCTTCCTGTTGTCTGTCTGTCTGTGTGAATGGATGCCTAGCACTGTCTTTGTGTGTGGATGCTTTCTGTGTGTAGTGTGGTGTGTGTCTGTCTACATGTTTTTCCTCCCCCCTCCAACTCCCTCCCCCCCCATGCCTCCCTCCATCCCTTCCCCCTCATCCTCCCCCCTTCCTCTTCACCACCCTCCATCCTCCCTCCCTTCCAGCCCACCACCGCCTCACCTGCCCCCAACCCCGGTCTGGCAGATGATGAGAGTCTGGTCTCTCCCACCGAAGCACACACGTGAGCACGTGTGTGCACAAATATGTGGCTGAGCAACTCTGAGCCGGACCCTCCCCCCCTTCAATCCCCTCTACATCCCTCTCCCCCTCCCCTTTCCTCCCCCCTGCCTCCCTCCCCCCTCCTAGCTAGCAGCGCACACATACACAGTACACACACACAAAACACCTGTGGTGGCAAACACCACCAGCACACATGCACTCACACTGGTGCCACCACCTGCCTTGGGCCTCTCTGTGTCCTTGAGCAAATATGTGGTGGTGGACCAGAGAAGCATTTCTTTCCAGCAAGGCAAAAGGCATGCACTCACTGCACACACACACACGAAGAAGAGGTGAAAAGACGAGAAGAGGCAACTTCTAGAACCAGTAGCAGCAGGTGAGTGTCGTGTAATTGTGTTGCTTCCCAAGGCCACTGCCCATGCTCAATGCTCAGTCTGCTGAAACTAAAGAACTAGCCACAATCATCCTTCCTCACACGCAGCGCAGCGCAGCTCAACTGCACAGCACACTGACTAACTAGACACTTCAGCTGGTGGTAGAAAAAACAGAAGTCTAGATTCTAGAAGATGTCCTGGTGGATTTTAAACTTTCAAATCTGTGCTAGGATTGCCTCGCCTCCTCCTCCTCCTGCTGCCTGTAATTGTGCCCTCTCCCCTTGCAGTTGAGCCGTCGTGATGGGTTGGTGATGTGCGTGCGCCGTCTACTTAGCTCTCTCCTCCTCATGTTGGCTGGGCTTGCCAGGCACTGGCTGGCAGCAGCTGTTGGCTGTGTGCTAGGCTCAGGCTGTGGCGCGCGTGACTGGACTGGGAATGTTATTGTAGCGGCAACACTGGTTGTGGTGGTAGCTGTTGTTGTTGCTGGGCTGGTGGCTGCTGGCCTGTGCTGACTCTGCGCACTTGGTCTGGTCTGGTAATTTGGATGCAGATGTAGGGTGTGTGTGCATCATCCATGGGGAGCATCAGAGCAGAGCAGGTTGGCTGGCTTCTGTCTGTCGAGCCTAGTCAGTGGCAGGCACTGAGCGAGGCGGTGGTTTCTTTGGGCATCACATCACCCATCATGCAGAGCGGCAGGTCTGCTGCTCTGCTGCTCCGCCTCCTGCTTCTTCTCTGTGTGTGCTGCTCTTGTGCTTAGTGTGCTGCTCCGCTGCTGCTGCTGTGCTGGCAGGCAGCACAGCAGTGGCCTTTTTGTTAGATCAGAGAGTGGGTGTTGTCTCTCTGAGTGTCCTCCTCTTACTTGCTTGGATAGGAGTGGTGGTAGTAGGTAGGCATTAAGATGGACTGACTAGGTGTTACGTGTTAGGGCGCCCAGAGAGAGGCGCCAAAAAGATGGGGTGGCAATTGTTGGGTTGCTCCTAGTATTATTGGTGAATTTTTGAAGAAAATTTTTTTTCCATTGGCTAGAATGGGGGTTTGGGGCTGCCCCAGACCCACCTCTGTGGGGTGGCAGCACCGCCAAAGTGGGTCCAGGACCATGGCAAAAATGCCCTCAGTCCCTCCCAGCAATCCCCGTAGAGATAGGAGTGATGGTTCTGTTGTTTTTCTGAGGTGTTCTGAGTGAGTGTGGATTCTGTGATAGCAAATGAGAGTGGATTCATGGTGTCTCATTGGAAATCTCATTAGCTATCATAGAATCTACACTCAGAACACCTCAGAAAAACAACAGAACCATCACTCCTATCTCTACGGGGATTGCTGGGAGGGACTGAGGGCATTTTTGCCATGGCCCCGGACCCACTTTGGGGGTGCTGCCACCCCACAGAGGTGGGTCTGGGGCAGCCCCAAACCCCCATTCTAGCCAATGGAAAAAAAAAATTCTTCAAAAATTCACCAATAATACTAGGAGCCACCAATTGCCTTGGGATTTTTGGGGTGGAGGACACCCATGGGTGGCTACCACCCACCCCAGCTTTTTTGCCCCTAAGGGCTCCACATTGTGAGTTATGGGCAAAAATTAATTTTAAAAAAAAATTGTAAAAAATCAGAGGAAGGTCCAATCGACTTGAAATTTGGGTGGCAGGTAGAACACAATGTCCCCTTCAAAACCAGCCACTTTTTGTAATCCGAACCGGTTCGAAACCGAACCGGACCGGGGGGGTGGTCCGGCAAAACCAAAACCGAACCACCCCGGTCTGGTCCGGACCCGGTTCGGACCCGAACCGAACTGGGAGAACCGGTTTTATGCACATCCCTACTCTCCAGGATGATCAGTCTTCAACTTGGCATTTAAGGTCTCTCAGTGGTGCATTCATTGCTGTTGTAATCGAGTCCATCCACCTTGCTGCTGGATGTCGTCTTCTTCTCTTAAACTTTTCCCAGCATTATGGACTTCTCGAGGGAGCTGGGCTTTCTCATAATGTGTCCGAAGTATGATTGTTTGAGCCTGGTCATTTGTGCCTCGAATGAAAATTCTTGACTGATTTGTTCCATGATTCATTGGTTTGTTTTCCTGGCTGTCCATGGTATCCTCAAAATTCTTCTCCAGCACCAAAGTTCAAAAGCGTCAATGCTTTTTCTATCTTGCTTCTTCAAATTCCAGCTTTTGCATCCATAGTGTGTTAGCGGGGAAACCATTGTCTGAATGATTCTAATCTTTGTAGGTATAGACACGTCACGGCATCTAAATATCCTTTCCAAGGCCTTCATTGCAACCCTACCAAGTGCTAGTCTGTGGCATATTTCTTGACCAGCATATGCACCACTGTTTTAAGGTCTTACCTCCAGAAATGGATGCAGCTGGCATATCAGCCGAAGCTGATAAAAAATGCTGGCCACTGCCTCAACCTGAAAAACCAGAAAGAGTTTGGGATCCAGGAGCACTCCCAACCGACATACCTGGTCTTTCAGGTGGAGTGTAGCCCCATCCAGATGTAAACATGTTAGATATTTACAGAGCATAAGTTCAAAGGGAATAGATTCCAATTTGGTTTGTGTGAGGTTTTTTAAAAATTCAAGTAGTTCCTATTTTTTGTAATTAAACTTCTAGAAAAAATATTGGAAACCCATTCTCTCTTTCCTTTTCAATTACTCTTGCAAGTGCCTTACATTTTGTTGCTTCAATTCTGCGTGTATAGAATAAGTTGAACTCTGGTATAAAAAAGTGCAGAAGCTCAGAATTTCTGAGACAATTCAGAAAGTAATCCAAAAGTCTGTTGAAGCAGGCCTCAAGGTCTGTGTAAAGCCAGTTGTCATCAGAGGACCATTTGGAACATACATGGAAAAAGGCAGTTTTGACATGATAAGAACAGAATTTGTCAAATTGATTTCTGTTGTCATGTTTTGTTTTAAGCTGCTCCAGAAGATATTTCAGAAGCTTTAGGCATTCCTTCCTGTTAGGAAATAATGAAAATAATTGTGAGACAGATTTTCTAAATACAGAACTCCTACTATGCAGAGATCCTACAGCTGCAATTGGTTTAAGGGAGACATTTACTTTGCATATGCCTGTGCAGAATAGGCAGTGTTGTTGAGTCGATAGTGTTAGACTTTACTATTAAGAAAATGGGAATTGTGAAGCACCATGTAAATTCAGAAATGATAGTCACAAATGGTGGTTGCTTCAAACATAAACCACTGGGCTTTAAACAAAACAAAACAAAAAAATCAAATTTGTTACAATTGTGTCATACCCAGTGATGTAGCAAATTCAGAAGTGCAAGCGCTCTCCGTGACAGCCCCCATGGCCATACCCAACCCAACAGCCAGAGAAGCCAAAATGTACCAGAGCTCTATCTCTGCGTTTACCCACCCACCCACCCTCCACTGGACCCTGGTCATACCAATTGCTTGGAGCCTATTCAGATACTACTTTCAGGCAGATGTCTCAACCCAATAAGAAGCTCAGGGTTCCATACACCTTTATCATGTGTCCAGATACGGACCTTAATATAATCTTCAGAGGCCCTGCTCCGAGTGCCCCTGCCAAACAAGCCTTGTTGGTTATTGCACCCCATTTATGGAATAGTCTCCCCAGTGAGGTTCAGCTGGCTTCATCACTTTGTTCTTTTAGACCCCCGCTAAAGACCATTTTGTTCGCAGGCCTTTTTAAATTTTGATTTTTAAATTTGATTTTTTAAAACTGGTTTTTAAATAAGCTTTTGTATTGTATTGTTGTGTGTGTGTGTGTGTGTGTGTGTGTGTGTGTGTGTGTGTGTGTGTTGTGATTTCAGGTGTTATGTATTTTTACTTGATGTTTTAATACTGTGTTCTGAGCCACTCAGAAAACAATTTGTTATGGGGTGGCTAACAAATCAAGTTTATTATTACTATCTCACAGTGAAAAACATCTGATTTACGATGCATTTTATTTAAATTCCAGTACAGGAAAATCTCTATATTTGTGGGGGTTCCATTCCACTCTACAACCGCAGATACAGAATCCACAAGTATCAATGCATTGGGGCAATGGGGATTGGGGGGTTAGGTTCTGGTCAGCCAAAAAAATGCAGTGGGGATGGTAGTGGCGGCTCCATGTACCTTTAGGGGGATGGCAGCGAAGGTGTCCACAGTGGCGGGGACTCCTCCTTTTTAAAACCACCACTGTGCTGGCAGCAGCGGCAGTGGTAGGGACTACTTCTCCCTTCCCGCCTGCTGATTTGCAACCCATTTCAAGCCTCTCTGCGCACGTGTGTGTGTGCACAAAGAACCAAAATGGGCTGCAGACCAGCCCGTGTTGTCATTTGGGAGGCAGGCGCAGAGAGAGAAATCATTGCCACTGCCCTCCCTGCTGCACAGTGGCAGTTCTTAAAAGGTCGGAGCGCCTGACCCCACCTCCACCACTATCTATGCTGCTATGGCCTCCTCCTCCTCTCCCTTCGCCTCCCTCCAACCCAAGCCCTTTACTTGTAAAGGGGAACCCTTGCCAGATTCCCCTTTACAAGTATGGCTGTGGCCAATCAGACTGGGCCCCCAACCAGCATATACACGAATTCAAAAGGCTCCTGTCCCCCTGCTGTGTATGTAGAGGTCTGGTGCCTATTCCCCAACCACGGATACATGAAACCACAAGTGCTGAACCCTTGGATAATGAGGTTTGCCATGTCGGGGTGTGTGTGTCACTCTTTTAAAAACTGATAAGCCTCAGCTCATACCTGAAACAGCTTTTATATAGACCTTACCTGCCCTTCAACTAAAAACCCCAGGGCAGTTCATAACAATAAACATAGTAATAAAACTTCAACAAAAACAGACCTACATAAAAAAGAGAACCAGGGGCCACTCATCGGCCAAAAATCTGTGTAAAAATGGCAACCCATTTCCTCAGAATGGCTGGATGAGAGGGAGCCACAGAGATCTCAACCATGAGTGAATTCTGCAGGCTGGTGGTAATCCCTGAGAAGGCCCTGTCCCGCATGCTTGACAGATGGGCTCAGCAGGTGTCAGCATGTGAAGCAGAGCCCTCCTAGCTGACCTCATCAGTGAGGCAGATTCAACTAAAAACAGGCAGTCCCTAAGGTGGGGCCTAAGTCGTTTAGGGCTTTAAAGGTGATAACCAGCACCTTAAATTGTGCGTGGAAACAAATGGACAACCAATGCAGTGTCAGCGGACTGATGTGATACGTGCACCGCATGCAGTCCCAGAAATCAATCTGGAAGCCACCACCTGCAGTTTCTGAATACTTTAAAGGCAGCCCCTCATACAGTGTGTTGCAATAATCCAAAATATGACATGACTAAGGCATGGGTGACCACCTTAAGTGGCACAGTGGGGAAATGTGGTTGGCGGGGATTAGAGAAGGACCTTTTTGGTTGTGGTCCCTCAGCTTTGGAACACCCTCCTGAAGAGCTTTACCATGCACCCTCCATCATTTAAAAACAAGCAAACACCTGCAGATCAATGTTGCCTCTAAGACATGTGTGCATGCCCTCACATGTTTTTGTTGTCTGCTCAGTCAATTTTAGATCCTGCTCACATTGAATCAGGAAGGTCCCACTCTGAATGCAGGTGGGCACACACTGCCTTGATATTGCCGTCCAGAACATAACTCATTCTGCACACAGATGAAAAGAATTAGAGAGAACACTGCTGCAGATGCATCTTTTTAGAGGCTTTTAAATGTTTTATCCGCTGCTTAAATCTGCTAAGTCTTTAGCTTTATACTTATAACTTCTAATCTGAAATGTTTAGAATTCCTAAGTTTTAAATGTGGTTTTAACCTACTCTTAACTTTTATTTTATTTTTTTAAATGTTGTGAGCCATCCGAAGTAGATGGGGCAGGGTATAAATATTTTTAATTAATTAATTAATTAAGGGGTAGGGGGAAGCATGTGAAGCCACAGAAGTGTATCTTGTAGCACTAGACAATTCTCTAGCATTATATCTGACCAGGGTATAGTGAGGTATAAGTTTAAGATCTGAGATTAAGAGGTCAAAAGCCACACATTCAGCTATTATTGATAAGATGTTTAGGAGGGAACCATTCCAGGTGTATTTTATCAGCCATACGATTTTGTACCAGTCCAGATCAAACCACTGCTGGTTTGAACCTGTGGAAGTTAGGATTTTTTGGCACCCAGCTAATTTTACCTGCTTCAAACGCAGGAGAATAATTCAGGCAATAAAACTTCCCTGTTACTCACTAATTAATAAGAAATTGCTCCAGCAGTTTATATGCTTTAGCCATTATACCAATTTCTCTAGTATAATGGCTAAAGCAGATTACAAACAATGTCATTAAAGATACTAACCTACAGCATTTTCCCCCACCACTTTCACAGCATGTCTTTTTGTTGCCATGATGCTTTATTATAATCTTCTCAACAAGCGAGAAAGAGAGGCGCCAAGTGTCTTCTAGGTTTTAAGAAACAAAGAATGAACAAGTTACTGCAATATTGATTCTAGCAATGAAGGACATTTTTTCAAAGTAGTTCAGCATTATTTCCACTTGAAACAATGGAAGTAATGCTACGCAACTGCATGTGGGCTCTTTTTAAATATTTCTGCAGGAGTGCTGTTTGGCAACCCTGCCAAGACTGCCTTCCATGTGGGCAGTAGCCCTGGTGGGTCCCCAACACCAGTGTTAAATTACACTGAATGTCAGCTGCTGACAAAGGTGACTTGGGTTCGCTTAAGTGTTGATCTGCAATAGATGCTCTAAAATCTTTTTAAGACACTGGCCCACGCATACCACACAGCGTCTGCTGCTGGCATTTTTTGAAAATTGTCATGATTGCACAAGAGCACTCTTGCAAAAATCCCCAACAATTGCACAAAAACAGTTGTGCAACACTGAGGCCACTGGAAATAATGGTCAAATGTAGTAGCATAGGGAGGACACCAGTGGCCTGTTCAGCCAGCCGCCACTGGCCTCCTCCACCCCAGCCTCGCCCCCTGCCTCAGATATCAGATGCAGGGGGTATGGCCATGTTAGCAAACACGGCCATAAAATCAAGTAAAATTCGGCTAGCACTGTGTTTGCAGCCTGGCCAGGATGGCTTCTCCCGGCTTGCAAAGGTAGAGAAAGGCGTTCCTAGCCGGGCTGTGAGCCCAGCACTGGCTGAAACTTCTCAAAAGCGGAGCCGTGTGACACATGGCCCCGTTTGCTAACATGGCCATGCCACCTGCATCTTGATGACACATGCAGGTGTGTGGCTGGGGCGCGAGGTGTGGCCCCTGAGGCGCACCGGCCCTGGTTCTTTGAACCCCCATGTGGAATGGTGGCTCCACCCTGGTCAAAGGGTCACACAACTGCATTTGCTCAATTTTTCAGGATTTGCACAAGAGCACTCTTATGCAACTACAGCTATTTTGTTTTAAATGCCTGTAGCAGCATGAATGGTGGGGAAACTGCCCGCAGGACACTACATGGTATGTGGACCACCATAAGCACTGCAATTCATAAAAGCAGACAATACAGCAGATTTTCTGCAGTGAAAAGCCACAACTTGTGACCCAAGTACTTCAGATCTGTGTTGATAAGGACTGTCAGCCAGCATAAGTGCCATCGTAAAAGACAGTGACCCACATCTTCTACAGCACTATGAAGGTAGGAAAAAGCTCCACCCTCACAAAGTGGCTGGAATCCAGCTGAGATTTTAATTTCTTCCCCCCTCCTCTCCCTCCACCCATGCAGGGCTACAGAGCAAGGTATCAATCCCTACCACTGAAAGCACTGCAGATGATGTGGACGATTGTGTTTGCCTTGGAACAAGGAACATACTCCACTTCAACACCATTTCTCCCCCTTCAAGTGTACAACAAGTTAAAGGCTACTTTAGCCGCCATGATACAAACAGTTCACATCACAGCAACTCAATCTCACCATTAGCACTGAGTTATTAGACTAGTTCTCAGTCTTAAAGTTTTACACATTTGTCTTGATGCTTAAGGGATAGCAAAGGATGAAAAACTAATGGATCCGCTAATCATTTTTTGTTAGAACAAACATCTATGAGTTTTGTACAGGGGATAGCAACCTACAACAAGAGGACCCCGTTATCTGCAGGGGCGGATAGCAAAACTGCGGATAATGGGAAATTAAAGTCAATGGAAATTGAGAGGGCAGGTTCCCAAACTAAAACAGATCACCCCCAAATTGTCAAAAATTATCCCCAAAACTTGAAAACAGGTCAAATAAAGTGCCCTACCATGTTCCACAGGCCTTTAGGAGTCCAAGGATGGCCCCCACGAGTTGAAATGTTGCCAAAATTTGGCAGAAAATCACTTTTTTAAAAAAGAGCCAATGGCTCCTGCACTCAGAATGGCTGCCAGAAATGAACTCTTGAGGTCATTTATGGCCACCCCCAACCTGCAGATATGTGAGTTTAACCCCCTTTTTGCTGCCCGCCCACCCCACCCAGTATTCTGAGGTCGGATGTCCATTGCTCAACAGGGATATGCAAAACTGTGGATGATGAGTCCACGAATAGCTATGTTTCCCTGTACTGTAGGCGGTTGAGCTATCCAAGTTACATGGAACAGCTAGAACATCTGGCACAGTACTTGATTTTCTCTGCTCTTGCAGTACATGAGCACCCTCGTCCCATTGTGCAAACACATTTGTGATGTAGAGGAAAGGATTGGACTACTGACAGGCTTGCTGGGATAAAATTCAAAACCCTTTGACCTAAGGCCTTGTGCAAGACGAAGTGTGTGCGTGTGTGCACGCACACACACTGAGCCGGGCAATAAATACATGATTTTTATTTTCAATACCTATTAAGCACCTTCCATCTTTGACATTCTTAGGCACTAGGTAGAGTGGTTCACTGAGCAACTTTTTCCTTTCTTTAGCTCCTAGCCAGCTTTTAACATCCAGACCATCCTTTGTACTGTCACACAATTTTCTATCAGTTTCCAAAGCAAGGATGATATCTACTGATATATCTGAAGGAGCCTCTCCAATAAGAAGAGTTACTGCTGGACATCCAGCCTTCTTTTTCACCATCGACACTTTCTCTTCTGTTAATAGCAAAACATGAATTACATCGTATATTGGAGAGAGAAAATGTATTTGAGGATTTCAGGTGGCTTCTTCACAAAGAGATATGCACAAAGTAGTAAGCTAATGCAAAATATTACATAAACACAGTATAACTGAGTTACCACATAGATTTTTTTAACACAAGGAGTTCATTTGTGGAACATAATGCCACTGGCTTACATATCGTGCAAGAGCTTATTGCTCTGTCAGTGGGGTGCCTATGCTACCTTTGTCCATCAGAAACCTGCATGCCCATTGCTGAAGTGGCTCCATGGCTGCTAAAAGCAGCATCAGCATGGAAACAACTCTCAGAGCAAGTCACTGGTGCTCTTTTTAGCAGCTACCGGGCTGCTCCGGCAGCATGTATGTGGCTTTGAGATGGACAGAACCAGCGTGTGCACCCTGCTGTTACATCAACAGACCCCTGCATGTATGTAAGCCAATGGCATTACTTGCTGGGTGACTCTGGGCCAGTCACTTCTCTCTCAGCCCAACCTACTTCACAGGGTTGTTGTGAAAGAGAAACTCAAATATGTAGTACACCACTCTGGGCTCCTTGGAGGAAGAGCGGTATATAAATGTAAAATAATAATAATAATAAAAATAATTACTGAACTACTGCTGACATGCATCATGGAATGGGCAAGGTGGTAATTACCCTGGCTGACATACTGCTCTTGCCCAAGATGCAAGAATTGCACTAACGTAGTTGCACAATAGAGGGCCGTTGATAATAATAGCCCTGTATCATACAACTGCATTTGTGCAATTTTAGCATCTTGCACAACTGCTCTGTTGCTAGGCAGAAAGAGTGTTAGTATGTCAGCCACTCTCACGTTCTAGTACTCTTCCTCTACAGCAGAAAACTACTGCTTTGTGCTGGTCAACGACCGTAATAAAGATTATTATTATTATTATTATTATTAACTACTGCTTAAGCCCAGTTTCACCACGACAGTACAGGCCTGCATGTGGAATACACATTGTTTAAATTGGGTTCTCAGATACAGAATATGCACGGTCAGCATATTGGCACAGTGTCCGTCCAGGCTACAAACCCATGGCATGCTAGCAGCACACACACAAAGACAGAGAACCTAATTCAAACAACACTGTCCCAGTTGCATACAGAGCAAGCCGTTCTTATTTCCTTGCATCATGTCTAAATTGTTGAAGAGGCAACATGTAATCAGAGTTTCTTAGGTTGTCTGCAGAATAGTTTACAAGCTGCCTTAACAACCTTCACTTAAGAGTATCTGTAGAGCAGTTTACATATATATGCCAGATTTATTCCACTACATTATTCCTCCTGTATATAGGACCGTGAAGAGAAATTTCAGTGAAAGTTGGGCTGCACACAGAAACTCTGCAGCCATTTCCACAGCTGTGGCAACATCTCTTCCATAAGTTCTGTCCTGAACACTAGCTGACCCTAACAAAAGGTTTAATTTCACTTGCCTGTGGCTTTTGCTCTGCTCAGCTGCCAAGTCATGCTCAACAGTAAAATAGTGTTTTAATTTTGTGCTCAGGTTCTACTAATTTCAGGTGAACTAGATAGTGTTTGTGTATGCACAGTTACTCATCTCTAAAGAGGCAGAAGATAATATAAAGTAATAAATACTTGCCTTTTATTTTCTGTACTTCTTCTACAATAATGTTCCTTAGTGCTGAAAGCATTTGGGAAGCTGAAAGTTGTCCTTTATCATTTAAAAATTTGTCTAAGTTCCCTCTTCCGGGATTCCTTTTCAGTTTTGCAAAATAATAAGCACCAGCAGAAGCATCAGCATCACAGCGTTCCAGCTCAAGTCTTAGTTTTGGAAGTATAAGCATAATATCAAATTCATCTGGGTTAGATATCTGTGAGCCAGACAAACAAAAGCACATATTATTTCTCATCTTTCCAAGTTTCAAGGTGGATAGGAAAATTAAATGTAAAATGTATTACAAGAATAAAGCACAACTCTATTATCCAAGTAGAAAGCCCATGTTAGCCCCACAATCTCCCCTATAATGATAGGAAGAAAGGTAACGGCATGGCTTAATTGCCTAGCTGGGCTGCAAGGATTAGACACAGTGGCCGCCTTCAGACATAACACCAAATCAGAGGCAATCATACCAGAGGTTCCATGTTGTGGTTGTCCGAATGTGTGAAACCATGGTTTCATCACTCAACCAACCTGTGGTTTTCCACCCTAAACCGTAATCTGAATTTTTGGTTTGCAGTGAGTTTCACTGCTGGAACCTCAGTTTCAAAGGCAGCATTGTGTGATCCAAATTCTGCGACCTTAGTAACCTGGGTTTTGTGCTGTGGCTGCTCCCGAAACCATAGAGAGGGTGGCTCAGACCAGCCCAGAAATGCGTCAGCTCTATGCCTGCCCCACTTCTCACTGGCCACCTCTCGGATCAGTTGCCCTGCCCTCCACAATCTCCGCATTCCTGCAGTTGCCTGGCAACAGGGACACCACATTGCTGCATCCCAAGCTTCAATGCATTTAATTGCAGTTTCTATACAACACGTTTTAGCTTCCATCCGGGGAAGGGGAGGGGGCACTTGTGCAACGAACCCTTTTATTAATAACACACCTGATCAAGTGTGGCTGCCCAGCAAGGCATCCTTTCTAAAAGGTTGCATGTGAAGTGTAGTTGGTCAGCAGGGCATTGACTTCCTGGATGTCTGAACAGTACCTGTATTAAGATTCTCATGGATGGTGCTGCTTGCACCAACAATATACACTATGATCTACTCCTGGTGTTTTCCTACTCTGCTCACCTGAAACCGCCTGGACACATGGAGCAGCCCGGACTCCTTGAGAGTCTGGAAGGGTTTAGTGGGGATGAGAAGGTATGGAGTATGAACTCTATTATTAACCAGAGATACCAGAAGCCCCACATCAGCAAGGGGCCCTAGAGCTGGATGGCCTACCTCATGAGAGTGCAATCTAATGGAGTGCCGAAGCTCATGGAGCCTCTGGTCATCCCCAGTGGACTGGCCATCTCATGAGAGGGCTAATCCCCAGCAAGCAAGCTGACACAGGGGCAGGAGTATGTTGGGGCTTCCTGGACTGCTTGGCCTGGGTCTACCAGTCAAAGAGCACTTTTTGTCACAGTGGACCAAACCCCAGGATCCTTTGCTCACCCTCAAATACATGTTCCCTCCTAGGATGTCATCATGACTCCTTCCAGGAGTAACGGAAAACTGGTGCCCCTCTGCATCCCTCGATACTAGTAGTTGTACTTGTGCTGGGCAGGCTTAGTATGGCTGTGGGGCCCTAGCAAGGGCAGTGGTACAAGTGGTGAGAGGAATGGGTTTAAATGCCCTTTCCCTGCCGAGGGCAGCCGAACATAAGAACAGCCCTGCTAGATCAGGCTCAAGGCCCATCTAGTCCAGCATCCTTTTTCACAGAGTGGCCCACCAGATGCCACTGGAAGCCTACAGGCAGGAGTTGAGGGCATGTCCTCTCTCCCGCTGTTACTCCCCTGCAACTGGTACTCAGAGACATTCTGACTTTGAGGCTGGATGTGGCACACAGCCCTCCGACTAGTAGCCGTTGATAGACCTCTTCTCCATGAAGTTATCCAAACCCCTCTTAAAGCCATCCAGGTTGTTGGCTGTCACCACATCTCGTGGCAGAGAATGCCACAAGTTGATTATGCGTTGTATAAAAAAGTACTTTCGTTGATTGGTCCTAAATTTTCTGGCACTCAATTTCATGGGATGACCCCTGGTTCTAGTGTTAAGTAAGAGGAAGAAGAATTTCTCTCCATCCACTTTCTCCACACCACGCATGATTTTATAGACCTCTATCTTGTCTCCCCACAGTCATCTTTTTTCTAAACTAAACAGCCCCAGGTGTTGTAGCCTTGCCTCATAAGGAAGGTGCTCTAGGCCGCTGATCATCTTGGTTGCCCTCTTCTGCACCTTTTCCAGTTCAACAATGTCCTTTTTAAGATGTGGTAACCAGAAATGTACACAGTATTGCAGGTGTGGCCGCACCATCATTTTGTATAAGGGCATTATAATATTAGCCGTTTTATTTTCAATCCCCTTTCTAATGATCTCTAGCATGGAATTGGCCTTTTTCACAGCTGTCACACATTGAGTCAACACTTTCAATGAGCTGTCCACCACGACTCCAAGATCCCTCTCCTGGTCAGTCACTAACAGCTCAGATTCCACCAAGTTCTTGTAGTTGGGGTTTTTCATCCCAACGTGTACCCTTGCCAACACTGAACCATATTTGCCATTTTGTCTGCCACTCACCCAGTTTGAAGAGATCCTTTTGGAGTGCCTCACAATCCGTTTTGGATTTCACTACCTGAAAGCGTTTGGTATCATCTGCAAATCTGGCCACCTCACTGCTTACCTCTGCTTCTAGATCATTTATGAATAGATTAAAAAGGACCAATCCCAGTACAAATCCCTGGTGGACCCCATTTATTAATTCCCTCCATTGTGAGAACTCTCCATTTATACCTACCCTGTTTCCTGTCCTTCAACCTGTTAGCAATCCACACACGTACTTCTTCTCTTTTCCCATGACTGCTAAGTTTTCTCAGGAGTCTTTGATGAAGAACTTTGTGCTTTTTAGAAGTCCAGGTATACTATGTCAACTGGATCACCTCAATCCACACACTTGTTGACACTCTCAAACAACTCCAAAAGGTTTGTAAGGCAAGATTTACCTTCTGCAGAAGCCATGCTAGTTCTATCCCAGCAGGCCTGTTCTTCTATGTGCTGTACAATTTTATCCTTGAGGATGTTTTCCATCCATTTGCCTGGAACGGACGTTAAGCTAACTGGCCTGTAATTTCCCGGATCACCTCTGGATTGCTTTTTGAAAATCGGTGTTACATTTGCTACTTTCCAGTCCTCCAGTACAGAGCCTGATTGCAGGGATAAGTTCTATATTTTAGCAAGGAGGCACATTTTTGGTCCCAACATGCACCATGACAGCTGTCTAAGTGTCTATCTAGACACTGTGTGATGTCTGCAACCTTTGTACCAGGTAGACAGGTCACCGTGCGGTCAACACGCAGGTCAAACCCATCTCTCTATACCTCTAATGATTGGATCACCCACTACAAGGAGACCCCATTCCCCCAGAGGAGTATCCCCGGTGCGAGACAATAAGGGCTCATCTTCCATGGAAGGGGTCCTTTCTAAAGGAGCATTTCCCTCTTTCTCAGACCGATATCCTCCTTCCCTGAGATCTTCATTCTCCCTGACAGCAGAGGAGCTATCAGCCTTGGAGTGGGATGCCTCTACCATGTCCCTGAAGGTCTCATCACATGCCTCTGAGCTTCTCCAGATCTGCCACCTTGGTCTCAAGGGAACAAACTTGTTCCCTGAGAGCCAGGAGCTCCATGCACCGAGCACACACCCATGACTTGTGTCCATGGAGCATTTTTAACTGATATTGTTTTAATTTTGTTTTTAGAATATTGTTTTTAAAATTGTTTTTAAACTGCTGTGTTTTAAGTTTTGTTTTGTTTTTAACTAATGTTTTATCTTTGTTTTTATCTGGTTGTGAACCGCCCAGAGACGCAAGTTTTGGGCGATATAAAAATATGTTAAATAAATAATTAAATTAATTAAATAAATAAAAGAGTCATACATGTGACACTCTGCAATACACAGGGAAGTGCCCCCTCCCTTGCTGACCTTCTATCTTCATAACTGGTTTTGTTGGCAGTTTACAGTATTTACTTTATTAGAAGGTCAGGTCTCAGCTGTATTGGTCAGCTATTGAACTGTCCAAACTGCCTTTCTCAAAAACATGAAGGAGGGATTTGTACTTACGTTCTCTTCTCCACTAGGCTCCTTGTAATCACAGGGACTTGCTCCAGGCTCTCCCGCATACTTCCCACTAAACTCGAATGCCCTGTTTGCTATCCCTGTTGGCTAAGCTCTGTTCACTATGCTCTTAGGCCTTCACCTCTTATGTAGAGAGTAGGCTTCAAACTGAGACACAGGAATGTGGCTCAAAGGAATGTGGGGCCTCCCACAGCCCTAGCTGACTCCACCCCCTCCAGGCAGGGAGAAACAAAAACTGGATGCCACAGGAGTTTGCTAGCCTTGGCAAATAACAAACACACCAACTAGGACTTATGCCTTAAAGAGAAACCAACATCTCACAATCTCCCCTCCTCCTGTTAGTTAGTTTGAAGGGGGGAAAGGCTTGATGTTGTTTAGAAAAGCTTGCTCACCTCCTGAAGCTGCTTCTGCTCTTCCCAGAGTAGGCTTCAAACTGATCAATGCCAGAAAGGCATGATCGCACAATCTTGAAGATCGTGGCCAATGGTTGCCGCTCTACTGATGTCCTCACACCTTGCCACAGTCTGGTGATGCGAGCACTTAAAAGCTTGTTGGGATGTGGCCTCGGTGGACCAGGAAGAGGAAGGGGCCCGTCTGCCCACAAGCCAGAGGCTGCGAAACCATGGCTCAGCAATCATCTGTGGGATGACTCCCGGGTTCACAGATTAACCACTGGTTTGTCCACCGGAGGTTTCACACTACTTCTGAAGATGGCCAGTGGCTGTCATCCAGAACAGCCATCTAGCAGAGCTGCGTCCCTACACAGAGAGGCTGCTATGGACTTAGCCTGTGTCTTGCAGAGCAGCACCACGCTTGCATGGTAGGAGTTATTTTTGCTTCTCCCCTCTACCCCCATAAGAATGCTCTACCTTCCAAAGATATGTCCTTGAGGACTGTGGAGCTGCATCCCTAGATGGTCACTCTGACATTATGTCAGACATTGTACAAGCACAATTGAACTTCAGAACATGCCTGAGCAAAAGTAACTGGCAAGGACTGGAATCATTTGAACAAATTACATTATATTCGCACTTTTAAGAAGATCAAGTTATTCACACAAGCAGTCCATTGATTTAAGAGTTTGATGGTTTTTAATAGTTTTAACATTATTTTAAATTTTAAATTGTTGTAATGTTTTAACTTTTTTATTGTATTGTAAACTGCCCAGAGACTTGCATTTTGGGTGGTATATACATATTTTAAATAATAACAATGCCCGGGGTTGCACAGCCCTACTCAGGTAGGGGTGGTCTTATTGAGCGCCAAGATTGGTCCCAATCCTGATGCTCTTCACAAGGGTAGATCAGGTTTTTTACCTGGGCTTATACTGAGGTAGAAGGGCACAAGTGCCCAGTAATATGCCCCCAGTCAATGAGTGACCCCAGTCCCCAGTAATGCCAGATGTCTAGAATCCCCGGTAGTAGGTAAATCCCCCAATACATTGCACTCCTCGTGCAGTGCATTGGGGGATTTCTGAAGTCTGGGCTTTGTTTCCCCAGCCTCCAGATGGCCACATCGCCCGCTGCAACACAGTTTGTATGGGCACGTGACTGGCGTGCCCAAAGAGAAAGGATGGATCGTCGGGGAGGGGGGGACGTAGGTGCAATTCTGCCTTTGCCCCCGCCCTCTCCAGCCCTACACAGCAGTTGTTTGAACAATCTAAGGTGTATCCAAATCCTGTCTTCATTCACATTGTCTTGCAGTTGCAGAAGACAAAGGCCTACATTTTCTTTAATCATTTCTCACCTCCAGAAAATCTGTTCCTGAGAATTGGGGGACCCTCAGGAACAGGAACATAGGAAGCTGCCTTATACTGAGTCAGAACATTGGTCAATCTAGCTAAGTATTGTCTACACCAGGGATTCTCAGCGTTGGGTCCCCAGATGTTATTGGACTTCAACTCCCAAAATCCCCAAACAAAGGCCACTGGGGCTGGGGATTATGGGAGCTGAAGTCCAATAACATCTAGGGACCCAATGTTGAGAATCTCTGGTCTACACTGACTGGCAGTATTCCAAGATTCCAGGCAAGAGCCTTACACAGGCCTACCTAGAGATGCCAGGGATTGAACTTGGCACTTTCTGCATGCAAAGCAGATGCTCTGCCACTGAACTACAGCCCCAACCCCAATTGTAGATAGGGTAGTATGGGGATGCTGAAAGGAGAATCCATTAAAATCACACACCCCTCTTGCATCATTAAAAGCTCAAGGTGGAGGAAAGGTTTACTTCCCAAGAGAAATAAACAGTACAATAGCACTAGAGTTGGCAGAGTTGCAAGCTTTGATTTGGAGGGCTTGTTTTTAAGAACAGAGATTTTGCTTTTGCTTTAAAACTCAGCATATCAGTACATTATGTCCTACAAGCTCAGAAACCAAGGTAATTATAACAAAACAAAAAGTACTAATGATTTGTGCTTCCTTAACTCCAGCCTGACATCAATAGTTTCATCCCTTAGGTAGAGACCATGAAGAAGCATACCATGTAAAGCACCAGATCAAACTACCCCTCCCCCCAGCACTAGGGATGTGCACGAACCTGTTCGGAGGCCCTTTTACGGGCCTCCGAACAGGTTCAAACACCAGGGAGGTTCGAAGTTCAAGGCCAGGGGGGAGTGCTGCTTTAAGGGTGGGGGAGGGTGCACTTACTTCTCCCACCGCTTTCCCCCCACCGGTGCTCATTGCTGGTAAAAGCCTTTGGTGCGGCAGCGTACCTCCCTGCCGCCCCTTCCCCCTCCTCGGCCAGAAGTGCCGTAAGTACCGGGTGCGTATGCGCCATTACGACGTGCACGTGTGCTCACGCTACAGGTGCACGCACACCTGGTACTTCTGGCCACTTCTGCCCGAGGAGGGGAAAGGGGCGGCAGGGAGGTACGCTGCCGCCCCAAAGGCTTTTACCAACAACAAGCGCTAGCAAGGGGAAAGCGGCAGGAGGGGTAAGTGCACCCTCCCCCACCCTTAAAATGGCACCCCCACCACTTTCAAACCACCCTGCCGCGGTTCCATGCACATCCCTACCCAGCACCTGAAGTAACATGTTCGCCACTCCCGCCCCGGAATGGAGAGAATGTGCCCCACCCACTGCACTTCCCCCCTCCCACCGCATGTTCCCCCTTCCTTTCTCTTACCCAGCACCACACCCTCTGCTGCTGCTGCTCCTCCCCCTGCCCCCTCCTCTCTATCCTACATTCAACTGTCCTCTGTGCTTCTGCACCAGTTGTTCCTCAGTGTCTTGTAAAAAACCAGGCAGCTGGATGAAAAGCAGCGGCATTAGTTGGCATACTACCAGGTAAGGAGAGTGCTGGCATGGTGCCGCCACCACCACCCCCGCCAATAACCTGTGCCACCTGAAGTGACTGTCTCATCACACCTCATTAGCGGGCCAGCCCTAGCCATTTAATAGGTAGCCATAATGTTTGAAAGTCCCTTGCCAGATATGTAGATACAAATGTGTGTCACTGCAGCACCATCTTGTCAGTGTTGCCTGTGCTTGGTGATAACTATCATGGAGATGCCCCAAGCACTCATGATGAAATGCTGTAAATTATTTTCACTTATTACCCAGGGAGAGGCAATTACCCAGTGGCTACACCAGGAAAAAAATTGAGGGGGGGCACAGAAGAGGCAAAGTACATTTCTGAGCAGGCAAGCTGTGTTTTACATCATAAGAGATTTCTGAAACAGAAACGGGGCAGGGGCCAAACCCTGAGGAAGTCTGAGGGGGTGCTAACCTCCCCCCTCCCCAGAAGCCCTTGGCACTACCCCACAGAAACACTGTTCAGCAGTCTTAATCCAAGTTGTGGATTTTCCCATAAATTTTGAACTGGGATTTTTATTTTTTTGAAAATTTCCCATCTCCTTTGAAGACCTTTTTATTACATATAAAAGGAAATAAATCCAACAAAATTCTATGAAGAAAAGCAAACGTTTTGACATAAAAACGTCATTATCTATGCTTGGTGTTTAACCTGCATTCTTAGATAGCAAAATTTCCCCATGTAATTTCCCGCATTTGCATAAAATGCATTGATTCTTTTCTCAAAAAATATTACTATAGAAATTTTCGTGGTGCCTTAAATAGTTTGTGATCTGATTTGGCCTGTCATTTGAACTATCTATACAGTTTAACAAAAACCATCACTACCATTTTAATTTCCCCTCACCGTATCTCAACTTTTTTCAAGTAATCAGGTAGAAATTTTTGAAGTGGAAATTTTTCCACAGAAAAATTAAGTATGGAAATTTTTTCCACCCCACATCTCTGATTTCAATGTGTAAACTGGCAAGAGATGCAAGTTTTGGCCGTATATACACCTATTACATAAATAAGTTAAAATGAAACAACATCCGAATCAGCCCCATACATCAACATCTGCAATACACCAGACTACTGTTTCAGGTTTTGGAGCTGGCAGCCCTTTGGCTCTTGCTAGAAAAGCAGCCAGATCAAAAACGAGATGCCCTCAGAGATCAATGAAGCCTCCGGCCGCGTGTCTTCCCTTCCCGTTTACCTTTAGATGTTCATAGTAACTGCCGGATCCCAGTTTTTCAATAGAGCTGAAACACGGCTCCTTCTTGATGGCTTCGATCAGTTTCTCCCTGACCATGTTGACACGCCGCGAAGCCTCCGACACCGCCTTCTGACTCAAGGTGAGCGTCTCCAAGACCTTCTTCAGGCTCCGCTTCCCTTTCTGGTCAGGCTTCTCTTGGACGGTCTTCTTCAGAGAAGGGGCTTGCTTTCTGAAGGCGCCGTCTGCCATCTCCTGGGCAGATGCCCCTGCTCTCAGGACACACCCCTGTTGCTCCACCTGGGGCGCCCGGGTCTTCTCTGCCGCGGGTTGAGTTTTCTCCTCCACCCGGTCGGATTCCTCCCCTCTAGGGACGCCCTCCTTTTTCTTCTGGGAAACTTTTCTCTTCGTGCCGGCAATGACTTCTTTCCCCGCCTGGTAGGAGTCGTCTTCTGTGGGAATACGTTTCGGTTTCAGCGAAGCGGGGCTCTTCCTGCAGGCAGCTCCTGCCTTCCCCTGGTGGCCAGGCTCCTCTCCTCCTCCTTCCGAGGCGCACTCCTGCACTTTCTGGGGCGCTGTTTTCTTCTCTTTGCGGGCCATCCTTTGCCCTGGCTGCTCAGACTCCCCCGCTTGGGCGGCAACCTCCTTTCTGCTCTGGGAAGTTTTCTTCCTACCCGAGGCCACGTCTTCCCTCGCCTGGCCGGCTCCCTTTCCTTCATCCAAAGGCGATGCCTTGCTTTTGGTGGGATGTGTGCCAAGAGACGGCGGGGGGACGCTCGTTTGCGTTGCGCTCTGCCTGCGCCCTCGCCCCTTGGGGGCCGATGGGGACTTGGCTGCAGCTCCAGCATCCTGCACAGTGGAGTCCTTCTTCGCGCCTTTCCCTCTCCCTGTTGAGCTCCGCTCCATACCGTCGTCAGCCGGTTCCCGCCAAAGGAGTGGCGACTAAAGCTTGAACTGAAGATGCACCAACAGCGACGACAGAGCTCGCAGGTTTATTGGTTCAAATTGGTTCAGAGCCCGGCCCGCCCCGGTAAAACCCGCTTACCACGTGAGTGGGCCCATTCGCGTGGAGAAACGAAACTCAAGGCAAGACGGGAAGAAGAATTTTAGCTGGCAGCTGCATGTCCCACTCTCTCCTCCTTCCTCCAGGCTAGATTTGGCTGGGCTGCTCGCCAGCGAGTTTCCCGTAGAAACTTGCCCTCTGGTGACAGCAGGTGGGACCGTGGGGTGCCTCACCTGAAGAACGGTCAAATGTCTGCTGCTTCCTTTTCTGTGTCTCGCACACTGAGCGTCTGCAGGCAGCCCCGTTCAATGCTTCTCTCGTTTCCACCTCCTTCTTTATCGGACAGGGAGGGAGAGAGGGGAGGGAGAACAGGCAGCCTCGTGCCATGGTGCTGCGTTTTGCAGCACGCCGCCGCACTTCACAGTTATTGCAAGGGAGCCCGACTCTGAGGGACGGAAGGTAACAGGCACCCATGACATCATCTTCCATATCCCAGGATGCAGGCTTGCCAAGTCGCAATTGCTCTGCTAGCCGAGGAAAGAATTGCATTTTCCCCATTACGTTTCAGTAATTTTCAAATGTTGGGAAAATTATAATAAAATGCAAAAAAATCGGGGTGGGGGAGGACACCAACCAACTACCCAGGGCCCCCACACTTTAGGGTCCCCACCACCACCAAATCTTGTACATTTCTTAATGGATGAAGTGTTAATAACATGGGCTTTACTGAGAAAGGTGTTTATACTTAATTTCTTACCTTGGTTCTGTGTTCATAAAAGGTTGTTTTTTACAGTTCTGAAATAGAAGATAAAATATCTTACTGCAGCAGGGTAGGAGGGCTGCCGGGCTGCCCGGGATGTGAAGGTGGGTGTGGTGTGTGGTGCCAGGTGCTACCTCATGCAGATCATGCCGCTTCTGCTCATGTCAATATGACATTGCAAGGGATGTTGCCCACTGAGTGCTTCTTTCCTTTCCCTTGCAAATAAGGGAGAGGAAAGAAGCACCTAGCCAGACTGTCAAAGAAAGCACTTGCTGACTGGATGGGCCACACATCCGTGCCCGGCGCTGATAACAACTCCTTTGTAGGGATGTGCACAGACCAGTTCGGAGGCCATTCTAAAGGCCTCCGTACCGGTCCGGACACGGGGTGGTTCAGTTCGGGAAGATGGGGTGGGGGGTTCCAATAAGGACAGGGGGGCTTTACTTACCCCTCCCAACAACCGCGCTGTATTTCCTAGAGAATCGGGCGGCAGGATACCTCCATGCCGCCCGATTCTGAATACATCAGGAGGAGCCACAGCCAAGCGGGGATTGAAGCGGGCGGCAGGGAGGTATCCTGCCGCCCGATTCTCTAGGAAATACGGCGCGGTTGTTGGGAGGGGTAAGTAAAGCCCCCCTGTCCTTATTGGAATCCCCCACCCCAGTGCCGGACCGCAGCTCCGCGGTTCCGTGCACACCCCTCCCTACTCCTTTGGTGGAAAGGGACATGATCAACATGGGGTAGTACACCTGGTGACAGCACACACTCAAGAACAAAACAAGACAGACCCAGGCCCAGCACACAGTGAACACAGCGGGGGTGGGCATGGCAGCCAAGAGCAACAGTTGCACCCTGGCAGACCCACACCCTCCTCCGTGACTCGGATATTTGTCTCCCTTTACCCAATGTTGGCTATGCCAATGTCTTACTGTAAGTATACATAAAATACTGGTTCTTAATAGTGTTTTCTCTGATGGATGTCCAGAGAAAATGTATTCCCATGGCCACGTGTGTACCATGTAGTCATGGAAATTAACTATTTAATTTTTCTGCTGCTAGCTTTTAACTTTAACTGGGTTTTTTAAAAGGTTAATAAAGAATAGGTTGAAAGTTTTTAAAAATTGAAATCCAACTTTGCAAGAGTTTTTCATCTTGTAAGGAAAGGAGCTTGGGACTTCTTGTTTGAGAGAGAGAATGAGCATGAGCATGAGCATGAGCCTTCCTATGAGATGGATCTCTTAAGAACTACAAGTTCAAGAGTCCCTTAGTTCATGCTGGCATTTTTTCTGCTCTTGAAGACTAAACAGGCCTAATAAAAATTAACAACAATGAGTGCATTATGATACATTTATCCATACTTTCATTGCAGCTATATAGTTTCATTGCAGCTATAGAGTTAAGTGATTTAAACTGACTTCCTTCCATACCTTAAAGGGACCTCAAATGATTATTTTTCCCAAGGCCCCTGAAATCCTAGGGCCACTTCTGGAAGTGCTTTCTTGAGGGAAGCTCTCGTGGTCCTCCAGCAAATGAGCAACAAGGACACCCTGGCCTTACAGTCACAATGCATGTTCATATTTTGGTGACTAATCAAAACTAAGTTTCAAAAGGAAAGGGAAGATATTTCAGTTGCATTTCATCTGGATTTCAACACAGTTAAGGGAGTTAAAAGCCATTTATCTTCCAATGTGCAAGTCATTTTGTGCATACCTTTCCAGCCTATCCGGACAGGTAGTTTCTTTGTGCTTAAAAAACTGGGCTTGCCACACTTTTTTCCTATTATGGCCATGACATGCCAAGGCAGGTACATAGGAACATAGGAAGCTGCCATATACTGAGTCAGATCATCAGTCTATCTAGCTCAGTATTGTCTTCACAAACTGGCAGAGCCTTCTCCAAGGCTGCAGGCAGGAATCTCTCTCAGCCCAATCTTGGAGAAGCCAGGCAGGGAGCTAGAGTCATCAGCACTGCTGGCACAAGGGACAAGTGCCCCAAATGCTTGGCTGTGTGCCCCCAACCTCTTGTCTGCCTGTCCACCTACCCCCTACACCTATCCCACCCTCTTTTTTTGGACAGTGCGGGAGGTGGTGTCAAGGTGGTACCCTCTGGGTGGGAATTAAACATTCCAGCCCAGCAGTGCTGCCTATCACTACCTCCTCCACTCTTGAGCCTCCATCCTAGTCTTGTGGTAGCAAGCATGACTTGTCCCCTTTGCGAAGCAGGGTCTGCCCTGGTTGCATAAATGGGAGACTACATGTGTGAGCAATGTAAGATATTCCTCTTAAGGGATGGGGCCACAGTGGGAAGAGTATCTGCATATTTGCATGCAGAAGGTTCCAAGTTCCTTCCCTGGTATTTCCAAGATAGGGCTCAGAGAGACTGTTACTCTGGCCTATTTTTGCACTATGCTGGACTATGGAAGCTCATACTAAAAAAGGAACAATGGACCAAAAACTGAACAAAAGGAAAAATCTAACATTTTTTTGTATGCTATGAAATACTCTTAGCAGAGAGAGGCCATAAGAGCCTCCAGCGAGAGATAGCTACCATTTGGCACAATATAGTCAAAGAGTGTTTTGAAGATAAGGCAGCAGATAAATCACTGGGTATAGGTCTTGGACTGTATGTGAGGAGACTGGAAGACCCATTTCCATCAGCGCCTTGTCAAATTAGTATATGGTTTGTAGTACCTTATCGAGGAGGAATGAAGAATAAGAATTACCAGGCTTAATGGTAGTAGTTCATTGAGGGAAATAAACAAGCCCTGTCAAAAGTGGGGATTGGATTTTTGATGGAATCCAGGTTGCCATGATCTACACAGGATATGGGATTTCTAATAACTATGGAGTCCAAAGAGCCAAAGAAAATTAAGGGTGCAACAGATGCAAACCAATTAAGAGTCTGAAAAGACAGACAAAGAAGGGAAGTGTGATCTTTGGATATAAAAAGTCAAGTCAGTAAGAAAATAGCAGATTTTTCTCTCTTCCTACATATATATTTCACTTTCCTTTCTTACAATGTACAGCCTTTTCCAAATCTCAAAGGTTAGGCTAGGAAGGAAAGAGCAAGTATTTCCACCCTGCCACTTTCCAGCCTAACTTTATCCCTTCTTCCCAAATCCAAACTCCCCATCCTTATGGCCTGTGACCTGACTAGAGTTACCTGCCTACCCTTGCAGGATGAATCTTCCAAAATATGCTCATATTCCTTTAGCATTTCAGGGAGCCAAAAATAACCCCCAACTAATCCTTGGCAAAAGTAGTCTATTGTCAAAGCTGTTCATTTTAACATTTAAGCACATGGGGTGGGGGAAGCAAGCAAAACCGCCTTTCTTGGAGCTGTAAGATGGGATGTCTCTCTCCTAGCATACTAAAACTCAAGAATCACACTGCTGCATGCACTTGGCATAGTTACCGGATTAGCAGTCGGGTGCTTTTCAAAGAAATGGGCTCTCTGACATAAGTAACTTAATAGCTGCACTGGGGTGGGAAACTCGAGTGGGGAGGGGAAGCCTGTGCAGTGAAGGCTGAAACAAAAGACATATGAAGACATACTGAATACATATTTGTTCACCCAGGCTATTAGATTCAGGGGTTCTCAACCTTGGGTTGACTTCAACTCCCATAATCCCCAGCCATAATGGCCAAATGCCATTGTGGTTGGGGGTTATAGGAGTTGAATTCCACCAACATCTGGGGACCCAAGGTTGAGAACCCCTGTAGTCTTAACATTCCATGTTTGCTTTTAAATTATTCCAATTTTAATGATTTTAATGCTTATATTATTTTAATTGTAAACTGCCCAGAGATGCAAGTTTTGGGCGGTATAGAAGTCTGTTAAATAAATAAATAGATAAACTTAAACTTGAAACCCCTTTACTAACTGCTGGTCTGGGAAACTGCACATGAAGAATGTAGCGGTCCATGAAACTGCATGAAGAATTTAGTGGTCCTTGACCCCAAAAAGGTTGAGAAACACTGCTGTACACCAAGGCTGTATGGCTTCTGTCCTCCAGTTGTTCAAATATAGTTCCCATTATCCCTGATTATTGGCCACTGTGGCTGAGGATGATGAGAGTTGTAGTCCAATTGCAGCTGTAGGGCCAAAGTTGTGGAGCCCTGGTTTACACTGACTGGCCATGGTTCTCCAAGGTTTCAGACAGGAGTCTTCCCCAGCCCTACCTGGAGATGCCAGGGATTGAACATGGGACCTTCTACACTGCATGCAAAGCAAAATGTTCTGCCACTGAGCTATGACTCCATCCTAACAGAAGACTATTGCCTCAAGCCCTGCTTGTGAGCTTCCCAGAAGCATCCAGCTGGCCATATGGGGCACAGGATGGTGGACTCAGGAGTGCAGATCTCCCCCATAAGCATGTAAGGAATTCCTCATTTTACTGACCTTCCCCTCCCTAATAATCCATCTCTCCCCCTCAAAAGTGTCTTTGCTCGTCCTCACCCCCCAAATGTAAGGAGTTGTCCCTCAAGCTTTCCCTCTGTTTGTACCCCTGACTGGACTAGTTGGGCCATGGTCTAATCCAGCATAGCCTGTGTTTAGTTGTCTGTACATATATCTTTGGTTGCTTACCTGTAACTGGGGTCCTTCTGGTGCTCATGTGTCCATTCACACAGATGGGCTTCAGCTGGAGAGCGAAGGCCTAATTGGGAGTATGCAAGCTTCCTCTTTCTCTCTCCTGATTGATAGTACCTCCCTTGCAATACCCATAAGGTCACATGACAATCCCTTTCCTCCTTAGTTAAGGAGTCCGCTGCCTATGAGACATGCTCTGTGGCAGGGAGGTTGGGTAGGTGTGTGAATGGACAGATGACCACCAGAAGAACCCCAGTTACAGGTAAGCAACTGAAGTTCTTCTGGGTGGTCTCTCTCCATCACACAGATGGGCACATTGCAAACTTTCATCATTGGAGGCTGGACAGCAGGGACACTCAAAGGTAAAGTCAGGTGTTAGAAATCAGGAGTTAGGAGTAGATGGATTGAAAAACTGTAAGCAGGATCTCTTTTAGCTTGAATATCCAGGGTGTAATGCTTGATGGAGGAAGGAGTAACCCATGTAGCGGCTTGGCATATGGAGTCCAAGGACAGTCTGGTGTTGAAGGCGATAGAAGTAACTAGAGCATGGGTAGAATGTGCTTTGACGGATGAGGGAGGTTTAACTCCCACTAGCTGGTATGCCTGCTTAATGGTGTGGATGATCCAGTTGGAAATTGATTTGAGAGGAGGCTTGGTGCCCCTTGATAACAAGAGAAGGTGAGGTTCTGAATGATTAAGTTAAAAAGGCTAGGGCCCTGCAGACATTGAGGGTATGCCAGCATCTCATCATTGGTAAAAAGATTGGGAAAGAAGACTGGCAAGGTTATCAGTTGAGATTTATGATCTACAATCTTGGGAGGGAGGAAATATCTGTACAAAATGTAACCTTGTCCGCATGAAAATTCAGGTAAGGGGCATCACATCGAAGGACTTGAAGCTCATCCACCCTCTGGGCAGAAGTGATCGCCACAAGGAAAACAGTCTTGAAGGTGAACAAGCAGATATCACAAGCAGTCATAGATTCAAAAGCCTTCTTCATCAAGTTGATAAGGACCAGCAGGAGGTCCCATGTAGGGGAGAACACAGGGGGGTCTGGGTAAAGGCGGACTAGGCCCTTCAGGAAACGTTTCACTTCTGGGTTTAGAACAGTGTGATTAGACCAGTGTACCGTGATGGTTGCCAAAAGGTCACACAAAGACCCAACTTCTTGATTTCTAACAAGTAGGAAAGGATAAGAGGTAAAGGTGCCAAAGTTGGATCCTGTAAGCGGAGCAGGTGTTGTGCCTTAAAGGGTCTATTATAGGTGGAGGGCACAAAAGAAGAAGACCAGCTAATAGATCATGGGGTTGTACAAAGTTCCTGGACCCTTTCTAATGTATCATCCATTCTGGGTCCGAAGAGAGCCTGGCCATTGAAGAGCAGATCCTCACTCCTCATCTTGGCCTCTGGTGCAAGGCGATATAAAAAATGTTATTAATTATAATTATAATTATAATAACATGGGGGCGGGGCTTCAGGACATGTTGTACTGTACACATCTTTTTATAAGGTTAGAGGTCTGTCTGTGCACAGATTATACGTGCATTGAACATATCTTGTGAACAGGGTTTATGAGTACCATGCATTTGAGAGAGTCTACCCAGCTTCACTTTTAAAACAAATGCATGTATAATAATTAATACAAATATGTGTACACCTGCATGTACATAAGACCTAATTATTATTATTATTACATTTATATCCTGCTCTTCCTCCAAGGAGCCCAGGTGTCCTAGTCCAGCACTCTAACCACTACACCACGCTGGCTCTCTAATGTCTGAATAGGACTTGAGTTGCTACGATCTCTTGTTTCTTGAGAACTTATTTCTTTTTTGGAAGGACCCCCTTCGCCTCCACCTCAGTTCCACAAGCTCTGTGAGGCATGCACAGGTTGGGGGTGGGGAGGAGAGACCGACAGATTACTGAGGTGGCGGCTGCTGCTTGGGCGCACCAATGAGAGTCCAAAGCCGGCATACACACAGACAGCTGTTGACACAGCTACATGCATGCCAGAGAAGAATCGCGGAGGTTGATCAGGTTTCGCAGGGGCAGCTTTCTCAGCGCCGCCCCTGCTCGGTGGGAATAATCCCAGGAGGAGACCGTCAAAGCTGCGCCCCTGCCGCCCCAACCCTGTTGCTCACAGCCAACTCTGCAGCTCCATTCAATCCTCCAGCGCAGACTTAGACACACGCCCAGTAACACGTCTACCATGCCCGCGATTGCGCATGCGGAGAAACGTTCTGGGGCTGGGTGGGCGTGGCCTGTCAATCATCGTGTCACCTTCGGCCGGTACGTCATGGGCAAGATGGCGGCGACCATGGGTTGCGCTGGGTGAGCAGGGTGTGGGAGGTCCGCCTGCTGAATTTCGCCCTCAGGCTTCTTCTGTGGCGCTTTCCTGCGGCTTCACGGCAACCGTTCTGCTCGATTCCTCAGATGTTGCCGCTCGGCCGGAGCTGGCACCGCATTGCGGTGACCCCGATCCCCACAACCTGGGCCCGCTGTGCGGGAAATGGCGCCTCCTCGCCGCCTCATGATCTCAGTGCTTCGAAGTATGACGTCATTGTCATCGGTGGTGGTCATGCTGGCACAGAGGCGGCATCGGCGGCTGCGAGGGTGGGAGCCCAGACACTGCTCATCACGCACAAGATAGACACCATAGGTAAATCAGTGTGAGAAACAGGCCTTTGTTATTGCCAAGTTAAATTCAGTAGCTCTGGTTGACAATGAACATGAGAGATGCATGTTGCTAAAATTTCTGCTGGGGAACGAGGGTGAGTTTCCTCAGATAACAGAGGGATTTGAAAAATCCTAATAGGTGATGTCTTAAGTTTCAGGGGAGTGGCCAAATTAACTGGTCACAAAAGAGCCTTTTGACATTTAAAGGCTAACAGATTTACTGTGGCATCATAGACTGCATCTGATGGTTAAACAATCTGAAAAAGATGGAAATACAGAATCTGCATGGACCTCTTAAATTTACATACACAAACACAATGATTAGCATTCATGAAATATTGTTTGTTTGTTTGTTTGTTTGATTTCTATTCCACCCTTCCAAAAATGGCTCAGGGCAGTTTATACAGAGAAATAAGTAAGTAAGATGGATCCCTGTCCCCAAAGGGGTCACAAACTAAAAAAAACCCCATAAGATAGACACCAGCAACAATTACTGGAGGTACTGTGCTGGGGATGGATAGGGCCAGTTACTCTCCCCCTGTTAAATAAAAGAGAGTAGTAAGTAGTTACTACATCCACTAGGTACATAATCTAATGAAACAATCTCAGTTGTTCACCAGGGAATTGTGGGAAGGGCATGAACCTATGCTGAGGTTCTGGATAAAACTGCATCTTTCCCCAACAGGATTAATCCCCAAATTACTGGCAGCCGAGCCACAAGCATCCTGGTGTAAGGAAATAACGCATAAGCTTTCCTGCTGCAGATTATCTCCCGCCTTTTTGCTGGAGGCTGGTGCGACTATTGCTCGCAAATTGGTGCAGCAAAGACTGGTCGATATAGAAATACAAAATGAGAAGGCTATTTTACCACAATTTTACAAATCTGTACATCTTAAGACAGACTTAAGCCCAGCTACTTATTTGTTTATGATTAACCAATGTAATCATAGATGGGCTTTCTCTAGGGCGAGGTTTAATGCCTTCCAGTCAGCGCTTTTATACAGGAAGTATAACAAACTGCCCTATGGAAAGTGCATATGTCCTTGTGGCCAAGAGATTGAGTCAATGGCCCATATTCTATTAAAGTGCCCATTTTACCAGGATGTAAGACAGCACTTAACTAATCCCCTGCTTAATAATTTGAAGGGAAAAACCGGGGATTTCCTTGAAAAAATATTTATTAGCCGATGAAGATGCAGTAATTTCCAGAATAGTTGCTAAGTACTGTTATGTGGTTTTTAAAATAAGAGTCTCAGACTTATGAGTGTATTTTAAATTGCCATTTTTAGGTATATGTATATGTTTATTTTAAGGATTTTATGCTATTTTATGTCATTTACTACTGTATATCTCTCTTTTGGTCATTGACCGTAAATAAAGTAATCAATCAATCAAACCTATGCTGAGTGAAGAAGTACCAGTGACAAAAGCTGCCTCCCCACGCATCTATTTTCAGACAAATAGCACATACTAAAAATGTGCTATTTTCAAAAGAACATATTGAGATTCAAAGGATTCCACATGGCTGTGGAATTCTGTGGGAAAACATGCTTTCAAATTTCCTCAATATGTTTACAGATATGTGGAACCCTGGATCTCTTTGCCATATTTATATTTTAGACCTACTATGTTAACTGGGGAGGGTGGGGATTAGTAAAAGCTGTTTTTTCCACTACATTTCTAGCACACTTCCATTTCCAGCTAGTGTGGTGAGGAAGCTTATATCTCTCTTTGAGTGCATGGGGAGGCTTATACACACACCATTAGAAAATCCCATTTATTTATACCGGTTTTTTTTAGTAAACAGATATTTTTATTTTTATTTTATTTTTTTCATTTATATTCCGCTCTTCCTCCAAGATGCCCAGAGCAGTATACTACATACTTGAGTATGTAGTACATACAGTATGTATGTAGTACATACAGTGTACTACATACACAACAACCCTGTGAAGTAGATTAGGCTGAGAGATACATGACTGCCCCAGAGTCACCCAGCAAGTTTCATGGCTGAATGGGGATTTGAACTCGGGTCTCCCCGGTCCTAGTTCAGCACTCTAACCAGATATACCTAAGACATGATAACTACACAACTAACTAAAGGCAAAATGCTATCAAGCTTCTTGCAAAGAAAGTTTGAAAAAATCATTCCATATGATCATGTTTCTGGGACAGCCTGATGTTATCAGATCTCCAGATTGCAAGCATTGGCAGCATAATGTTAACTGACATTCATAGCAGATGTGTTTCCCAGATAGGTGTGCTAGATCCAGGTATTTAGAAATAAGCAGAATCATTGATAGTCTCAAATAGCATCTTTTAAAATGTTGGGTCTAGAGAGCTGCAGTGGATAGAATATTGGGCATTGGGAAGCCAGTTCCAACCCTTGCTGGGTGGCTTAGGTCTAATAGACCTAATCTTACAGATTACCTCACCTAACAGATTACACATCTCTCTGTCTTCAGGAATAACAACTGTGTTCCTGGAAATGTTTCTCCTGTCTTCTTGACCCAACTTGCTTTTCTTTCCTTTCATAAGGATTAAGCTCAAAAATCCTGCTTGTCATAGCAAGCGTGATTTGGACAACTACCAGTGTTGACTGGTTTACCTGTATTTTTTAAGACATTGATAGGAAAGAGGGAGGAAGAGTACTTCTACTTTCTTTTCTACTAAGCTGTATTATTGGTTCTTTTGTGGTAGTTGGTGTCATCTTGACCCTGAATCACTAACTTGGGGCAGAGGAGCGGAGTGTTTCCAAAATATAAATATATGATTTGCTGATAGTTACAAGAACTTTTCCTGTTATCCTGTCTAGGGCAAATGTCATGCAACCCTTCCTTTGGTGGTATTGGGAAAGGACACCTGGTGAGGGAAGTGGATGCACTGGATGGGCTCTGTGGTCGAATCTGCGATCAGTCTGGGGTGCATTATAAAGTGCTAAACAAGCGCAAAGGACCAGCTGTCTGGGGTCTCCGAGCTCAGATCGACAGAAAGCTCTACAAAGAGAAGATGCAGGTGAGAATGTGGGAAGGAATGAGGAAAACAAGGATCGGTTATTGAGTTGAAAAGAACAATGAGGTAAATGTGTGAACCACGGTAGGGACATAGCATGGAGGTAATCGATGTGGATTCCACATACAATAAAGCTGTATGTTTACTATTCCTTAGAGAAATTTTAAAGTGTCTTCTACAGCAGTGTTTCTCAAACTTTTTGGAGTCAAGGACCGCTAAATTCTTCGTGCAGAGTTTCAAGGACCGCTACATTCTTCATGCGCAGTTTCCCGGACCAGCAGTTAGTAAAGGGGTTTCAAGTCTGTCTATCTGTCTGTCTGTCTGTCTATCTATCAGACTTCTATACTGCCCAAAACTTGCATCTCTGGGCAGTTTAGAATGAAAATAATATAAGCATTAAAATAATTAAATTTGGAATCTTTTGCAAACATTGAATATTAGGGGTTCTTAACCTTGGGTCCCTCAGTTAAACTCCCATAACCCCCAACAACAATGGCATTTGGCCATTATGGCTCGGGATTATGGGAGTAGAAGTCCACCAACGTCTGGGTACCCAAGGTTGAGAACCCCTTAATCTAAAAGCCTGGGTGAACAAATTTGTCTCCAGTATGTCTGGAGTGGAGGTGCTTGTGATTACTCAATGGAGAGGGGATGCTGGGCCATTGGAAAAATTCAAAAGCTACATGGGGCCAATGAAAACAACATACAAGCAAGCCCCACTGATGCAAGAGGGAAACAGTGTTCCCTCTCAAGGCGCCTCGACCACAACAGGCAGCTGGGTTTCAATCAACCAACCTTTGGCTGCAAACAATGAGCATGCAAGAACCAGCAGCCCTTCAAGTGGCGCCCACTGCCATACTTTTTCCTCCATGCCCCCGCATCGCATACAGTTTGAAGCTGTAAAGATAGGGAATAAGATAGCTATAGGAAGATCTCAGCAGCACGTGGAGGCAAGGCACAAGAAGGGTCCCATGCCTCCGTGATACTCTTCCTCTTCCGTGCCATGTGCAAAATTGAGGAAGTGAGTGCCTTGATTTCAGTGGGGGGGGGGGTTGACTCCCAGTCAGGGACCGGCACTCAACCCTTCGGGGACCGGCAGCGGTCCAGGGACCGGTGGTTGAGAAACACTGTTCTACAGAGTGTCTTCTCCATCTCTCTACAGAGATAGAGAGATGGAGAGAGAGATATAGCAAAACATTCTTCAATATGAGAGACCTCTGCACAGTGCTATTCTCAGCACTGGGAGATAGGGGCTGGCTTTGAGAGAGCCCTACTGAGTTCCAGGAGGAGAGCTAGTCTTGTGGTAAAGTTAAAGTTGTGCTGTCGAGTTGGTGTCGCCTCCTGGCGACCACAGAGCCATGTGGTTGTCTTTGGTAGAATACAGGAGGGGTTTACCATTGCCTCCTCTTGCGCAGTATGAGATGATGCCTTTCAGCATCTTCCTGTCTCGCTGCTGCCCAATATAGGTGTTTCCCATAGGCTGGGAAACATACCAGCGGGGATTCGAACCGGCAACCTCTTGCTCCCTAGGCAAGTTACTTCCCCACTGTGCCATTAAGTGGCTCCTAGTGGTAGCAAGCATGAATTGTCCCCTTTGCTAAGCAGGGTCCACCTGTTTTGCATTTGAATGGGAGACTACATGTTCAAGCACTGTAAGATATACCCCTTAGGGGATGGGGCCACTCTGGGAAGAGCACCTGCCTGCTTGCATGCAGAAGGTTCCAAGGTAGGGCTGAGAGAGATTCCTGCCTGCAACCTTGGAGAAGCCACTGCCAGTCTGTGTAGACACTACTAAGCGAGATGGACCTATGGTCTGACTCAGTATATGGCAGATTTCGATGTTCCCAGGGCCATCTTGGTAGGTGCACATAGAGGACTGGGAAGTATAGTCCTTCCCAGCACTTTCCCCACAGAGTGCTATGGAGGAAACGCAGAGAAGGACTACACTTCACAGCATTCTGTGCTCACCTTCCAAGATGTGTCTGGGCCCTGGGGCTCTGCTTCTCATTGAAGCCCCACCAGCACTGGGCAAAGTACAACACTGTGTAGTGGAAACCTAAGCGATTCCTTTCGCAGATGCTTTAAATTGGAGCTGTTCAAACTCCATCCATCCATGAATGGAAGGAGCTTATGCTGACAGACCATTTAGTCTGGATGCCACCCATTCTATTAGTATTGAAATACAGCGGAGGGCTCCTTATTTATGTTCTTATTTGTTGTTCTTATTTATGGCACCTACCAAAGCCTAGTAGTGAATGGAAAGAGTTTACTTATGCTAATAGAGAGCTAGTTTGGATACTGCCCCAGGACATGCAGAAATAGAAATTTCTGGATATGGGGAGAGGGAGCTTATTATTGTTAGTATAAGTGAAGGAATGTGCTCTGAATTTCACATGACGTTTTCACAAAGTGAGATGTTCCTGAGAAGGAGGAGGCATCCTTTCCATGGGTTCATTTTATTCTCCAAAAGGTCCTGTCCAAGTTAGCATTTGTGCAGCCCTTTAACAACTCTTTTTTCTTATTAGAAAGAAATTCTACAAACACCACTTCTGACAGTTTGTGAGGCATCTGTGGAAGATCTTCTGCTGACAATACCAGAGTCGGATCATCCTGGGAAATGTTGTGTCAATGGAGTCATTCTGGGTCAGTACTAGAGGAAAACCACTTCCTGGACCATTCCAGTCATCTTAGAGCCCTTGAACCATGAGAGTAATAATATCCAGCAACCTACTTGATTTTATAGTGTAATAAATGTGGCACTCCTTAAATTCCTGTTTCCAGTATGTTTGAGGTCACTCCAGCTAGTCAAAGACTGTAATAAAGTTATTCTGTTCTGAGGTCACTCCACTCTAACCAGACAGCTTAAGCCCTATTCAGATCTTATGGTCAACACACATACATTCTGCGTAATGTGTGTATGTGCATAAAGATCTGAACCTGCATGCAGTTGTTCACACGTTATGTTTGATGCACTTCCTATCTGTAGCATGCATTTGAGGAACCTGTATTCAGGTTCCTGTACAGTCATTCAAACAAAAACACAAATTTGTGTACAGGTACCTGGACACACATACAGCATCTCTCAATAGGGTTTTAATGAAACATAGATGTCTTGGGTTCCTTCTAAAGACAGCTATTGTAGACATGACTTAAAAAAAAAGGTTGTATCAACAGTTTAAAAGTGGCAGTTTTAGCACTGGTGGAATGTGCTGACTTAACTGATTGACATTCTTCTGTTTCCTTTTTCAGGAAGTAGGTTATCAGCTTTCTTGGGCTGTTAGACTTCTTTGTGGAGATGTTCAATAATAAAGAGGAACTAGAAAGCAGGAACATATGGCCTCCCATAATTAAGTCAAAGCATGACTGAGTGGTTATTGTATGTGATTTTATCATGGATATAAATGTTTACTCCTGTGAAGTTGACTCAGAAATAGCCTGTGTTGGCAGACAAACACATTCAAATATAATTAGCTGTTTGAATGAGTTAGACCTTTTACACTCTAATCCTAAAGAAACTTATTTAAAAGTGAACTTTTAAAAAGTGCTTTTAGTGAAATTTTCTTCCAAGTAATAAGTTTATGATTGGGATCTTCTAGATCTTAATGAACAAATGCCTGCATTTGCAGCCATCACTTTCAATGAATATGCAGCCATGTCAGCAGTGTGATCATCTGAGGAGAGCCACATGGTCCTTTTTGAGGTTGTAAAACCACCAAGAGGTGGCTTTATGTGTGTATGTGTAGGGTAGCCAGTTCCTCAACTGATCACAACATCTAAAAGCCCTAAGGCTCCAGGAAAGGAAGCAGCCACTGCCACTCTCTTGCTGATCCTCCATTGGTCTCTTCACCCTCCCTGCTCCTTCTGTAGGAAGCAAGATTTTGCCCCACAGTAGACAGGAGAAGCTGCAGCATCTGCATTCTTTTCTGCTGGAGCATTTATAGATATAAGCTTACTCTCCAGATTCAAACCTGGCAGCCCTGTGTGTTTGTATGTGTGTGGTGGTCAACAGTCTCTGTGTTCTGATGTGCCTCAGAAATTAATCACAATTGCATGTTGCAACTTCCAGGGAAATATTCAAAATGTAAATTGAGTCAGAGAGGAGTCAGAGACATGTTGTTAGGGCAGGTGTGTCAAACTGTGGCCTTTCAGCCACAGAGTTGGTCTACAACACCCACTATCCCCAGTCACAGTGGCAAGTAGTCAGGGATGATGGGAGCTGTAGGCCAATATCTGCAGGAAGGCCACAATTTGACACCCCTCTGTTAAGGCATCAGGAGACTGAGCACCCTCTTGAGAAGATTATTTGGTTTTTGGTGGCTTCAGCACGTAAAGGTGGCCTCATAAATCCACCCTGACCCGAAGATGGAATTTCCTTGGTTAGAGATGGAGCCACATTGGACCACTGGGAATTCTATAACCAAAGCCAATTACTCAACGTGTTGCCCAGGTTTTTCTGGGTCAGTGTTAAAAAATACAGCTCAGTTCAATAGTTTTGTTGTTCTGCCCTGTGTTGTTGAATTCAAGTGTGTAGCCCTTTGATGTTCACAGTTCAGAAAATGACAGACCAGAATAAGTTTGAAAACAGTAATAAGAGGCTGTTTTTCCTCTCTCTAGTAAGATGGATGCAAATGAAGGTCAGGATGCTGATTTTACATGGCACAGGGATTTCTGTGACATTAAATGGAAAAATTCCTCCCCCCCCTTTTTTTGTTTTATTAAAGATATTTCTGCATTATGTTAAACTACAGTTTTTCTCCTGTCCAGATGATCTCAGGCACTTAGTGGAAAGAGCAGAAAGAGCAATCTGGTTGACTTCATTAAAGTTTATTATTCTGCATATTAGAAATAATATTACTTCCTCTGCAATTAGGGTAGCAGCTGGTGCACTAAACTTGCTTTGTTTCATTTCATGTTCCGTTCCTGCGCTCCACTCAGACAATGGAAGGAGAGTGCATGCTGGAAGTGTCATTTTGACCACAGGAACATTTCTGAGGGGGACAGTCCTAATTGGATTGGAAATGCATCCAGCTGGGCGGATGGGAGATCAGCCCTCCATAGGCCTTGCTCGAACTCTGGAGAAACTTGGATTTAGCATAGGAAGGCTCAAGACTGGGACTCCACCCCGACTGCTGAAAGACTCCATTGACTTCAGCAACCTAGAGATACAATTAGCTGACAACCCTCCTGTGCCATTCAGCTTCCTGAGTGAAAATGTGTGGATCAAGGTGAGATGGAATCCTAAGCATGTAGCAGTTTGAGATGTGCCAGTTCCTAAAGTGACCTACAGAATCCTAGCAACGCTGTGTATTTCACCTCACAAGGACAATATTTTGAAACATTTGCTTCAATGTGGCAGTGATCTGGGTAGTGCTGTGTCTCTGTGTGGAGGTACCTGAATGACCATTACATTTGTCTATGCCTGTTAAAAATTGCTGAACATAGTATAAGTCGTCCCAGGAAAACTTACCCTAGAGAATAAGACCTTCTAATTACTGTATCATGGTTGAGCCTTCTTATTTCTAAGATATCAGCCTTCATACTTATGTAAAAGGACTTAGGGTAATTGAAATGCCATTTTCCACCCCGTTCCCCAGTAGCCTCTTGTTCCTGAACTATTTGCCCTATGATTTGTAATGATGGATAAAACTTCTTTGAGTCTTGCATTTCACTGACTTGGTTATTCTCCCAGCAATGCCATTGAATTGTCTTAAGTCCAAGTGGACTTTATGTGTTAGTCCCAAGAAAGACTACTTGCTCCCAAAATGGTTCAGAGTATGCATTTTTTTCAGAAATGCTATCTGAACTGTGTTGGAACCCTCTCTGCCCTTTTGAAGTTTCACAGTAACAATGCTTACCAAAGGAATAAAAGATGGTATATGAAGTAACAGGGCTGTAGATTGGGATGCAGATCAGAGTCCCTTGACTTTGCTGTATGGCTTTTGGTACCTTACTAGATATATTCAAGATTGGGGCCTAATTTAGAGTTTCCATTTCTTTGTGTGTGCAAATTGTATTTTTTATAACATGCATACACTCCTCCCCCTGCCCACCCCGTAGGAGTGGCATTGTAACTGCTGGGGGTCATAACAAATAAAACACCAGAGATGGAATAAAACACAGTGGCGGACATCTAGAAGAGCCTAATGCAGGTGGTGCTAATCCTCTCATGTTGCCGTGGGCTTGCAACACAGTGCTGGAGCTGACACAAATACTTTGGGGCGCTTACCCCACGGTGGAAGTGCTCCGTAGACCAAAAGACATCAGTGACCTGTTTCCAGTCTAAGGCGCACTTCTGGAGTATGGGTGGGTGAGCTCCTTCAAGTATTTGCCCTTTTGCACAAAAGCACAAGATTGCTTACACTGTGCTGTGAGCCCATAGTAGCACAGGGGGATCAGCACCGCCCACGGAAGGCTGCTCTGGATGTCAGCCAGTGGCATCCACAGAGGTGTGTTACAAATAATTCGGCTTGTGTTTTAAAAGGCCTGGTAAAATAAGAAGGTCTTCACTTGGTATGGAGAGACATACGGGTAGGTCTCAGGCAACCCTCCCTGGGCACAGCATGACATAAACATTGTTCCATATTACGGTTAGAAATAATGACATAATACTTTGTTGGGGTGTCACAATGATCTCAGCATTGGATTCAAGCACTTTTAATAAGCTCAGGTGGTTTGGCAAACAGCTGCTGACATTACTGTCTAAACCATTCAGCAGGTATAAAAACTATCATAATTATTTCACTGGCTGACATCTGACCAAATTTATTTGAAGAAGTCCCCCTGAGATTTCCTTTTAACTTCAATGGGACTTCCTTGACTAAATTTAGTCAGGGTGTCAGCCAATGAATCTTCGGGGTTCTTTTTTTTTTCCCCCAGCCTGAAGATCAGTTGTTATGTTACAAGACTTACACCAACCCCAAAGTGGATCAGATCATCCATGAGAATCTTCACCTGAACAACCACGTCCAAGAGACAACAAGAGGACCTCGGTGACTCCCCATTTATATTATTTACATAATTATTTCCATCAACATTATGGCACGTTACAGAGTAACATAAGCAAAAAAGACACGTCCAAGCTGCTTTCACACTAAATTCTGCTTATGTTACTCTGTAAAAAGAAAGAAATGAGAGGAGAGAGGTAAGGGTAACATGGAAGAATATGTTTACATGCAGGCACACATCCTCCTTTAATTTCTGTAGGTAGTGAGGAGTACAGCCATAAGAAAGCATGTCCAGCCTCTTGCACTGCTTTGGGGGATCCTGGGATGCAGTTAGCCTCCTCACCATGTTGGCATCCTGACTTAGTTTGTTATTCCTGTGTCTAGGTACTGCCCCTCCCTTGAGTCTAAAGTTCTGCGTTTTCCAAATCGCATGCATCAAATCTGGCTTGAGCCTGAGGGCCTGGATTCCAATGTCATCTACCCTCAGGGAATGTCACTGACGTTGCCAACTGAGATCCAGGAGAAGCTCATCACCCACATTCAGGGCCTGGAAAAAGCTAAAATGGTACAGCCAGGTGAGAAATGGGGGAAAGGACAAATTTCTCGTCAGATGAGACTGTATATGCGGTTTATCATATGGGAGCATATGCCACAACCTACTTAGAGGGGTGTGCCCCCCCCCGACTGTTAACCAAGTAGTATACCACACATTGTGATGCATGTTTTAATTATCCACAAGTGTGTGATTTTATACATTCCACATCTGGGAATGTTTGAATCCATTCATAAGGCATTTCCCCTCAATCATACTTGCATCCATTTTACCTGTCCTAGGCTATGGAGTTCAGTACGACTTCCTGGACCCACGTCAGCTGACTGCCTCCCTGGAGTCTTGTCTTGTTCAGCGGCTGTTTTTTGCAGGGCAGATAAATGGCACAACAGGCTATGAGGAAGCTGCAGCACAGGTGAGAGAGTTGAGGAAAGTATGCAGAAAATGGAGGAAGATCTGAAAAATCTTCTGTTGTACCAAATTACAGAGGCTTGCAGTTAGAGATGATTTGGTTGGTTATTTCAAATGTATGTGTGATTCCTCATCTCTACAGCTCTTGACCAGCTGCACTTTTCTCTCCGTCCTCCAGTTGTCTCCTTTCTCCATCATTCTGCTAGACCACTCCATCTTTTGACCATCCTTTCCTAAGCCTTCCAGGTTCCCTTAGGCTGCTGCCTTCTCAGACCTCTGCTTCCTTGTTTCCTAGGCCTCTAGTGCTTCCATCCCTACTTCCTTAGACCTTTCTGCCCACCTTAGAACCGGAGTAGCTCAGCCAGTGACCATTCTGCATGATGTAATCAGGGCAGGCAGCTCAATCAATCACCATCACTTTAGCGACATGCCTATAGAAGTCCAGTAAATTAAGGAGGCAAGTTGGGGCCTCATGTTTGCCATCACTGTGCCTGCCTTAGAGTGTCAGTTGACAGCAACACAGTGAAGGATGAAAATCAGTTGTCAGCCATTCCACCCAGTTATCATGACTTACGATATCTTTTTGTACTGATTTGCAGTAATTGCTATATGCCATATTTATTTTGTTAGACCATCCATAAAAGGTGGAATATCCATTATATATGTCATTATTTTAACCCTTGATAGACATCAGGGTGGACCCTATCCCATCTGAGAAGGGGGAAAAATAATAAAACATTTTGTTCGGTGTTCTGGATCTCCATCTTCTAGGTGAGGATGAACCTTAATGAGGTTAAGTGCCTGCTGTGTTTCATCCAATGCCCCCTCATAATATTGTCTAAAAGTGCCCTTTTTATTAATATGGATATTGGGGAATCAACAATCCCTGTTGTATTGCATGGGAAAACAGAATACTGTACATTCATGGTGCTTGGGGTTCAAAGAGACCCCACAAAAGGCTGCCGTTTTAATACTGTAGGCATTAACCCCGTTTTCCATCAAGGGTATGGATATTACAGGATGGATAATGTCTATCTTGGGATTAGCAATAAAAATCATAGTGCTGTAGTTGCAAGCATACTGTAACTACATTACTATTATGCTGTCTACTCCTACTCAGAAATGCTCACCTACTGGTAACATTTACTATCTGACATCCTGACTACCAAAGCATGTGGGTCAATAGCACCTCTGAGCATGCAGTGGGACTGCCCCACCGCACCATAAGTTCCCTTACACGCTGTTTTGTCACTTCTTTCAGAGAGCTCTCCTCTGTCAGATTGTAAAGACATTGCTGCCCTCAGTGACACGTTTCCCAGAGGGCTTTGGAAGAGCAAGAAAGTGCTTCAGGAGAAGGACCAGTTAGCTCCATTGCCCAGAACTGTGTGTAAGGGAAATGACAGTGCTGTGGAGGCGGCCCCGCTGTGTCTCAGAGGTGCTATTTACAAGCACGTTTTAGTAATCAGAGTGTCAGCCAGTGTTTGTGATCACCAGAGAGCCAGTCTGAACCCATCTAGTAAAGTATTGTAAATGCAATCTCAGTGGACAGTAGTGTTTTCTGTTGGTGAACCATAGTTCTTACCTGCAGTTGCATGTACAGTGCTATTGACACTGGCTGTGGCTGCTCTTGGGCCACTAACACATTTATCATCTGTGGTTTCAGCACTGCCATCTTGAAGAGAAGTGCCACAAAGTAGACCAAGATTGTATAGTCCAGGGGCTTCCCTGCATCTTACATAACAACATTGCTCTCTGACAGGGTGTAGTTGCTGGCATCAATGCTGCCCTACGGGTCAAAGATAACCCCCCATTTGTCATCAGTCGCACTGAGGGTTACGTTGGTGTTTTGATTGATGACCTCACCACTCTGGGCACCAGCGAGCCATATCGGATGTTCACCAGCCGAGTGGAGTTTCGGATGTCCTTGCGTCCAGATAACGCTGACAACAGGCTCACTTTTCGAGGTAGTCAACTCCTCTGGCAGCATGTTGCATTCTGGGCTTTCTCTTCCCCGCCTTAACGTTTCATCCTTTCTCTAAAGGCTATAATGAAGCTGGTTGTGTGTCACAAAAGCGATACAAACAAGCATCTCACATGAAAGCAAAGTTGGAAGAAGGAATTGAAGCACTGAAGTCTGTTCAGTTCAGCTGCACAAAATGGGCCCAGCTCATTCCAGAGGCAAGAATAAGTGTTCAGCGTAGCTCACTTTGCAGGTAGAAGCTGCTCCTTGACTCTTTCTTGTCTTTCCCAAACTGTATGTTTAATGAGGTATAAGAGGGAGGCAGTATACAGACATTGCACCTTGTATTCTCTCTTTCATAATTTTTAAAAAAATCGATCTTGACTAGGAAACACGATATCTGAAGGTTTTAGGCTGCAACCTACAAAACTTTGTTTCTATGGAAAAGAAGAAGCAATCTCCTTAATTCCTTTGTTGTTTTAACGGAGTCTTGGGGTTCTTACAAGTCTCAGCCCAGACTTGTAAGAACCCCAAGACTGGGAGTAACAGTGAACCATAGATTCTGATCTCCAGTGCTGAGTGCAGAGTGCCCTGTGTGTCTGTGAAATTAGCAGTGTTTTGTAACTAAAATACTTGTCCTTTAGAAATAAGACCTTAAAACTAGGGCTTATTTGCACAGTTGCTTATTGCAATGTAAATCAACTCTTCACCTCGTCTGTTCTCTCCCTTTCAAAAGGGAGACATTCAAAACCGAAACTGTTGAATGTGAGGGAAATAGGCTCTGGATAGTCTTGGACTCTTTCTCTTTTTCTCTTAACCTTAAAATAAATGATCCTAAACTAGTACCTCACAGAGGCAGGGTGTGAAATTCACTCGGTGGTGAGATAGTAAGCAAGGCTATGCAACTAAAACTACCTGAACTTCTTGTCTGAATAATAATTGTCTGAATAATACAATAGAGGCAAGCGGAAATCAGGATTTCAATTTAACTTTGATACAAAACAGTCTTGCACTAAGAACAACGTAAGCACAAGTGAATGGGTTTAGGGTTGCCATCTTAATGTAAAGATTGTGTGTGGGGGACTTTTTGGGAAGGTCATCTGTGGTGTTCTTTCCATTTTTTAAAAAAACTTCACTATTCCCCTTGAGCTAAAATCCTGTTTCTTCCATCATATATTAACCTAGTTTCTTTTAACATATCACAGTATACTAATTTCAGACAGAAAAGCTGGGCTACCATGTAATGTTTCTTTGTAACTTCCTATCTGTGGATTCTCTTTTTAACTTGTAAGCTTCCCAAAGATGATGATGTTGTTTTGTACATGAAGCATGTCTAATGTAGTGTGATTAGGATTCATAGATGGTGGGCCACAGTATGAGCAGCTGTGAGAAAGGACTTAGATCTATAAATATCCTGAAGTGTCAGGGAAATTGATGTTGTTCACTGGCCTAATAAACAAGGATGATTTGTTCTTGTTTGCTCAGTGCTCTGGACATCCTTCAGTACCAAGAAGTCAATATGAATATTTTGGCAAGAGCTGTCCCAGAGTCCCTGAAAATGTTTTCTGAATGGAGACAACTGGCAGAGAGGCTGAAAATAGAAGGTAGGGAAGACCAACAAACAGAACACAGTAATTCCCAAATGACCAAGATCTATTGGATTAGCTCAGACCAGAAATGATGTCCAGTCTCAGGTTACACTGCATTTCTGTGAAAATTAGCAGTTACTACCCCAGACAGCTCACAACCCTGTAACAGTACTTAACTTACAGGGTTGTTGGAAGTGTTACATCAGATATACATATGAAGCACTTTGCACTTTCAAAAAGTGCTTAACAAATTCTAAGTATTATAAAGAATTGTGTTCAAGATCATATGAATAACCACTTACCCATGTGCTGGAAAGAAGCATCACCACTGTGGAGAGCTTTCTGAACTCCACAGTGCTTATTGCACAAGCGGGAGGTATTTTTGCCAGTCTCTCCTTCCCCAAGAGGTGCCCTTCACCACCCAAAAATGTCCCGAGGGCTGCGTGACCATCAGGGACATATTTTTAGGTGGTGCAAGGCACTTCTGGGGGAAGGAGAGTGGTAAAAATGCCCCCTTGTGCAATGCTCAGCAAAGCTTAGGAAGCCTCTTTAGCGGGGATGCTTCTTCCCAGTGCACAGCTGCACAGTTAGGGTGGTGGCAAGTGTTGTTCTCAGTTTCCTTCGCTGGGTCTTCTGATGGGGTTAATTTATCAAAAGCTCCCATGCTGTATGAAGTTCCCACCCCTATTATTTGTTGTTGTCGCTTTTGTTCTCCTATTCATTCTCTTTGCAAGCTGTTTATGGGTGGTATGTATCCAGCCAGAAGTTGGAAATAGAGGAAGTGCGTCGAAATGAGGCTCTCCAGCTGCCAAAGAATCTGGATTATTTTGCCATCAGTGTATCACTATCACAGGAAGTACGAGAGAAACTGGATTCACACCGTCCCCAGACAGTAAGGCACTTGCACTGAATGGGACAGAATGTTTTGTTTTTGTTTTTACATTTTATATCCCGCTCTTCCTCCAAGGAGCCCAGAGCGGTGTACTACATACTTGGGTTTCTCCTCACAACAACCCTGTGAAGTAGGTTAGGCTGAGAGAGAAGTGACTGGCCCATAGTCACCCAGCAAGTATCATGGCTGAATGAGGATTTGAACTCGGGTCTCCCTGGTCCTAGTCCAGCATTCTAACCTAATAATAATAAAAATCTAAAAATGTTAGATACTACACAAGCACTAGATATGATGGGTGGCATTTGGACCTTTGGCACAGATCAGTGTATGACGAAGGAGCTTTCACCAACTTTGACCATTGTACTGAACATCTGAATGCTAATCAATGTCTGTCTCTAAAGTTAATGGCCGACATGTGCAATGAAACAGTTGCCAGAAGGGCAATTAGAATTGTAATGAGTTAGCAATGGGGAGAGCAGCTTTCCCCTTCATTCAGTATAAAATCTGCACTTCAGCATCAGATGTTCCGTAGTCTCCACTTCACTGTTCTGGCAGGGGCATAATCTTTGATCATAGGGCACCTTCCCAAAACATCCTTCCAATACTGCCATATGAAGGGCGTTAAGTCTAGCCGCTGAAAGAGCCCTACGATGATCCCCGTTAGAGATCCGAAGTAAATATTCAGCGGGGAAATGGCTACTGATTTGGTCTCCTAGGAATAGGCCAGGACCTATTTGGGCAACATCCCCCTGCTTTGTCATGTCCCAGATACGTTGCGTTATGGCAATTTTGGCCTTGCTGTGGCCCGAAGTTCTAATCAGGGGCAGGGGTCAACCAATATGTACAGCGGTATATAGGAGCTGATATGGTGTAATGGCTAAGAGACAGCCATGAATCGGGGTGTGCGCAGTTCACATCTTGCTTCTGCCATGAACTATGTGTCAAGCCATTCTCTCTGTCTCCGCCCCCGTTTGCAAATGGAAGATAATAGCACTGACCTTCCATACACTCAGAAGTGCTATACAAATGCAAAGTAGTGTGCTATTATGTGATAATTAATGAAATGTTAGGCATGAGTTCACACATGCTCAAAATGTTAGACCTATCCAGACGATATAGAGAGAGGGACATGTGGCAACAAAAACAAGAGAAACAACTTTTAGCCTTGATTTTTAAATTATAACTTATACCTCACCCTTCTGTAAACCATACACCAAAAGCGGCTTACATTAAGACGATATAAGACGACAGCATTGTGAGAAGTGGCAATGCTGACAGCATACAACCTGTCAGGAGCCGCTACTTCATTGGCCCATCAGATTGCGTTTTCTGAAGTGGCTTTCATTTTGGGGGGCGTTATGGAGCCAAAGGCATTATACCCACATCCGTTCATGGAGTCACGACAAACATTAATGCAGTTTGTTTCTTGTTACACTTTTATACTGCCTCAAACAATTGTCTCTAGTGGGTATACAAAATAGTTTAGAAGTGTGTGCTTTCTGAATGGTGATTACAGTGACTTTGTTCATAAAATCTTGATACTCTGTTTTCACTGACCCCCCCTTAGGAGGATTAATATGGTATACAGTGAAGACATACTTCGACTGTGTTTTCTTTCTGTTTCATTTAAGTAATAACCACAGAAAAAGAGAGGAGAGGGAAGAGAGCACACAACAGGATATGTGCCCAGTATATTGGAGGACTAACTTTTGAAGTTATTTTGAATCTTTGTTGCTTTGTTTCTTAAAGTAGGCATTCTCACCTTGATATTTACTGTTTCTAGATTGGTGCTGTCAGCCGCATCCCTGGAATTACACCAGCTGCTGTTGTTAACCTGCTGAGATTTGTAAAAAACAGTCACCAGAGAGTAGAGAAAATAAAAGGTTCATCTAGGCATGCTGGCCCCTTACCAGATGGAGATCTGCTGGAGCAGAAGACGTTCCAAGCTGCTGATATGAACAATGCTTTCTGAGCAAAAGCCAGAGAACTAATTTATTGGTAATAATGACACTGAATGTTATATATATGCATGCCTGAAGCCTGTGGTTTTAAGGTCATACACATACTGTGTATGTATATCACTGTCTAATAAATCTATAAACAGAGCACATTGGTGATACACAATGTAGCCACTGTCTCAAGCTATCTTACAGATCCATAAATCTATGCAATCTAATGAACAGTGATGGTGGCTGACAAACTGAGCAACATTATGAGGCTGTTTTCATGTGCAGGCAAACCTGGGCTAGGAAAGCATAGCCCAGTTGTTTTTGGAGTAGGCCATACTTGGGGTAGATGGACTAATAGGCTGACTTGGTATAAGACAGCTTTGTATGTTCAAAAGGATACAGGTATTCACAGGTTGGCTCTAAAATCATATTGAAATACAATTGTTTTCCCCTTGTGGGAAACACCCCCCCCCCCAAAAAAAAACAACTTTGAGTCAAGGTGGGTCTCCATAGGTAATAGTTACCCAGATAGCACTGCTATACCTGATTTGGAGCTACAGGCTTGTAGTTTCCATTTTGCCTTTCTGAACCCACAGGATAGTGAGATCATCATTTAGTTCACATGAGCTAACTTACGGAGTATGTCACTTGGCACGGAGCATGGGAAAGGTGGCTCTAGGTACAGTGTGACTTGCGACTGCAGGAGGACCATCCCTCTGCTCACCTCCTGGATTGCAACTCAGGTTAAGAAGCTGAAGTAGTCACAAGTTAATTAAGTGCTATTCTTCTGACTTGCTGGCCAAACGCTCTCCCCCTATATTGGCACATCAGACCAGCACAAGCTTATCACCCTCACAGGAAGGACTAGATAAGAGGTAACAGGCTCATCACAAGTTATGTGTTTGGGCATTAGCCACACCATCTTGCTGTGTCTGGGCTCTTGTTGCCTCCAGATCAGCCCTGCTTCCAAGCCCATTTCCTTCCCTAACAAAAGTGTTAATGGCTGGCTCAAGGTGCAGGAAGCAACCTTGTGAAAACATTCCTAGCCATTCCCAAGGTCCTTCCCAACCATGAGATAAGCTCTGATGCACCCATTTCATTCCACCCTACAAAGTTTCTTAACCTATTCACCTCATTGTGCGAGTAGCAATGTTTGAACTGAACACAATGCATTCCTTTTCTCATCACCATTGTCTAGGGATGTGCACGGAACCGGATGTGCACGGAACCGGTTAGAGGCCCCTTTATGGGCCTCCGAACCGGTTCGACGGCGGGGGGTGTCTAGTTTTAAGAGCCGGGAGAGGGTGCATGCACCCCTCCTGCCACCCCGTTGCCCAGATATGACGAAGTCTCTGGTGCATGTGCACATGCCCATGCTGGCACGTGCAGGTGTGTCAGAGACTTCCGGTCATATCCAAGCAACGGGATGGCAGGGAGGTATGCCGCTGTCCCAAGGGCTTTTTAAAAAATGGATGCCAGCACGGGGGAAAGCAGCGGGAGGTGTAAGTGCACCCTCCCCAGCTCTTAAAGCAGCACCCCTGCCACGCTTCTGTGCATATCCCTACCATTGTCACCCTTTCCAACAGAAAGGTGTGGTCAGCATTCTGCCTCAGGGCAAGATGCTGCCTATTTCAGCCCTTGAGACCACCAAACTGTGTGTCTTTTCCTTGTATTCACCCACTGAGTGTCCGTGCATTTGGGCATTAGCCACATCATCTTGCTGTGCCTGGACTCTCGTTCCCATCCTGCTTGTTGCCTCCAAATCAGCCCTGCTTTGAAGCCCAATCTGTGCAGCGTGCTTGGCTGCATCCAGATACTGGCTTTCCTAAGATCAGACCCTCTGGATTTTTCCTGGTTCTTTGATCCTCATGTGACACTTGAGTCCCCACTTCTACCTTCCCACCTGTCCCAGAGGAAAGAGGTCCTTCAACACTGGTAGAGCTACAAGGGTCCATACACCCCACCTGCCAGACTTGGGTATTACTAATCTCTGTTCTAAAGCCTCTGGCTCCCCTCCAGCTCTCTTTAAATCCAAAGCTGTTCCCTTATACACTTTCTCTGATCAGCCCTGAGTGGATTTAATTCAGGTCTAAAGCCAAAACATCTCTCCGTGAGCTTCAATTTAGTACTATTAATATCAGTCTGGTTAGCTCTAAGTTAATATTGTGTTGCTTGCTAATCAAGATTTCTTCCCTGTACCCTGAAACCCTAAAATGAACTTGATTCCCTATTGTACCTCAACTCTCTGGCAGTTCTTCCCAAGACTGAAGCTTTCTATAAACTTATTCTGATAATAAGCTGTTCCACCTAGTTCCCCTCACAAACACAAAAGTAGTCAGGGGGTGTTTGCCAATTCCCCAGGAGCAGTTCCATTAACAGTAAAAAAAACAACACCCCAATGAACTGGGGCCCACATAGATAAGACACCCCCCCCCCAATGCTTCCCACAGTTTTCCTCTTGGGCAGGAAACAAAAAATACCTCTGTGCTAGGATATAACTGGGCTTCTATGAAGAGAGGCGAGCTGAATTCACACTCTGAAATCTGTAAGTAACGTCTTGAGTGTGGCCTAAAAGGAAAGAGGTAGCCAGTAGAGCTGCAACAGAAGCACAGACTGAAAACTTAGAAATGGGTATAGTGCTGCTCCTTTCACTATAACATGCTAGCCAAATATAACAAGTCAGCAGCTGTTTTTCACAACAACTCTTTGTTTCATTTCCTTTGCTTGTGGGGACAGTAAAAGACAATTGTCTGTATGCCTATGTACATACCTTGTAGGTTTGGTTATTTGCAACCCTTGGGTTACATCCAGCATTTGAGAGATGCTGAATGACTCCCAAGAGGCCAACCAGAGGTGTAAGCAGGATCTGATGCCTGTAGTGCATCTAAGGGCAAATAAAACTTTGATCTTAAGTCCTCTCATCTGGGCTGATTATTGGACTCCATTCCGCCCAGGAATGAACCTCCCCTATTGGGGACAGGGGTACCCCGATACTTCAGTAGCACTGGGAATTGGGCTGCAGGCCTCTTTGAATGGAGGCACATTTGCTCATCATGTATACTTCCTTCTCAGTGACTCTCCAGAACAATAGGAGAATCGGCAGCAGAATAAATTACCTCAAGACTAGCTTAAACATTTTTTGCAATCAAAAGCCACCAAAACAAATGAGGCTTCAGGGTCTGTTCAAAACACATAAGCATGGAGGCCTGACACATTGAGTAGGGACTTCCATAAGTGTGGTACCACCACTGAAAAAGCACTGTCTCTGAGCCCTACAAGTCAAATCTATGACAGTGATGGCCCAGGAAACAGAGCCTGAGATGAGGTCCTTAAGGCCTTGGCAGGCACATGTGTGCAAAGACAGGCCTTCTAGCTGTGAATATCCATGAAATAAAGGAATATAAACACTATGACCTCAATGGGGTAGTAAGCCTGTGTCTAGGATGTACAGATTGTGGCAGGTGGGATGTCACATGATTGTGTTATCCTCCACATAACCTGCCTACCCTGCCCCCAACTCCCTTCTATTTAGGAAACAAACATGTCAAGGAAAAGGCAGGCCCCTTCTCCCTGACAAGTAGGGAGTGGGTAGGATTTCTTCTTTAATTTGGAGGAAGTATTTAGTCACGGCCCCGCCTGTAGTAAGAAGTGGGATAGCCCAGACATAGGTTTACCACTAGGCCCAGCTGAAGGCCTCCCTGGTGCCAGAAGCACAGTGGTGAGCCCCACAGAGTGTGCCAAGCACCAGTCTCACATCTATCCCTGCAGTATGTCGTGCACCAATTCCCTCGCTTGCTCCATTCTCCCTGTGGGTTAGGAACATAGGAAGCTGCCATATACTGAGTCAGACCATTGGTCCATCTAGCTCAGTATTGTCTTCACAAACTGGTTGCAGGCAGGAATCTCTCTCAGCCCTATCTTGGAGATGCCAGGGAGGGAACTTGAGACCTTTTGCTCTTCCCAGAGCGGCTCCATCCCCTGAGGGGAATATCTTCCAGTGCTCACACTTCTAGTCTCCCATTCATATTCAACCAGGGTGAACCCTGCTTAGCTAAGGGGACAAGTCATGCTTGCTACCACAAGACCAGCTCTCCTCTCCTTGTGTCCTGAAGTTCCCTCCGCACAGTCCCTCCCATTTCATCCACCCCTGCTCATCTTGCCTTGCCATTTTGAAAGATTTGGAGCAGTGAACAAAAGGGCAGGAAGCGGCAGGAACTACTTGTTGCTCTGTTCACCACTCTCTGCCTTTGAAAAAGGCAGGGCAGAACAAGCAAGTGGGGGAGGAGAAGAGATGGCGGCCTGCTATTACTACCATGAGGTAAGGGCAGGACACATGTTTAGGGGGCTAGTGGGCATAGGGTGCCCATTGCTACATCTTATTAGTGAGCTGACCCTGTTTAACAGCTCAATGAAAACTCGGCTTCTGTATGCATAAGGTCAGCAACTAGTAGGTTTTTTTTGGTGGGGGGGACAGAATGTCTTAGGACAGGATTTATTGTATTTTTATGAACTGCTCTATACAAATAACCATTTGTTTTAGAAAACTAGGATAACGATGGTTTAGTTAAATAATAGCCCCTACTTTAAATATCATTAGGCATAATATTATCAGTTTCTGGACTGCAGGTTTTTGTTTAGCACAGTAGCGTCTCATGTTCTATACTCTAGTGCCAGCCAGCCAGCGTGGTGTAGCGGTCAGAGTGCTGGACTAGGACTGGGGAGACCTGAGTTCGAATCCCCATTCAGCCATGATACTAGCTGGGTGACTGGGCCAGTCTCTTCTCTCTCAGCCAAACCTACTTCACAGGGTTGTTGTGAGGAGAAACCTAAGTATGTAGTACATTGCTCTGGGCTCCTTGGAGGAAGAGCGGGATATAAATGCTGTTTAAAAAATAAAATAAAGAAATTAATAATAATAATAATAATAATAATAATAATAATAATAATAATAATAATAATAATAGTGGTGCACTTACTGGCTTATATGATGCGCAGCATTATGGCTCTGTGATGCAGCACCCTGGGGCTGCTATGGATGTCAGAGCAAACCTGGCATTGTTCTGAGGCAGCAGATGCAGAAGCCGCATTTCCACAGGTCTCCCCATTTGTGACAATGGGGAAATGCTGCTTCAGGACAGAGTTGAGGCTGCCTTTGAGGTCTGCAGCAGCTGGGCCAGGGCACAATGTTACAGAGCCGTAATGGTGTGCATCATGTAAGCCACTATGTTTTCTCTGAATTTGCTTAGTACTTAAGCAATCCTATTGCCATGTAAGCAAAGGGAAGGTGTTGGCAAGCTTCCTGTGGTAAGGAGCACTTACTTTTCTTAGTTAAAAGCAGCTAAAAGACTGGTTTGACTTGAGGCATGGCTCAGACACAGAACATGTCAAGTGAGATATTAACATACTGGTAAAGGAGAACCTCTGTTAATTGTTCTTTCTCAATAATGGAAAACATGTAGTGTAAAAATATGACTGACAGACAGACAGACATAGAGGGGCATAGAAAGCTGCCATATACCAAGTCAGACTAGGGGTCCATCTAGCTCACTATTGTCTACACAGACTGACAGCAGCTCCTCCAAGGTTGCAGGCAGGAGTCTCTCCCAGTCCTATCTTGGAGATGCCAGGGAGGGAACTTGGACCCTTCTGCATGCAAGCAAGCAGGTGCTCTTCCCAGAGCAGCGCCATCCCTTAAGGAGAATATTCCACAGTGCTCAGACATGTAGTCTCCCATTCAAATGCAAACCAGGGTGGAACCTACTTAAGCAATGGAGACAATTAACACTTGCTACCACAAGACCAGGTCTCCTCCCTGATTTTTGTGTAGTGGAAACAAATCACCATACGAGCTGGAATAGATGAATCAGCTTAATTGCTTATTATTTTAATCTCTAGTCCCACAATGTATTTCAAAGTCAAGGCATTCCAAAATTAGACCGTCATACATCACCAAGGACTGAATTCTGGAGCAAACTGACTAGAGAGAACTAGGGATGTGCACGGAACCACACGGGGGAGGCGTGAAGGCGGCAGAGGTGCTGCTCTAAGAGTGGGGGAGGGTACACTTACCCCTCCCGCTGTTTCCCCCCCACTAGCGTCCTTTTAAAAAAAAGCTCATTGGGGCAGCAGTAGCATACCACCCTGCTGCCCCGTTGCCCCGATATTACTGGAAGTCTCCGGCGCATGCAGGAGCATCAGAGGGCACTCCCCATTGGTTGAACTGGTTTAGAGGCTCATAAAGGGCCTCCGAACCAGTTCCATTCACATCCCTAGAGAGGACTTCTCCATTTAATACAATACAGAGTATGCTCACCACTAAGTTAACACAGCTTGCCTGCATTCTCTGGACACAGATGACAAGGCTGTTGGGGCAGACTGTGCCCTTTCTTATTTTTCAAAATTAAGTACTATTTACTAGCGTTGATTCTCAAACACACTGCATATTGTGCCCCCCGCCCGAGAAAGGCCTTAAAGGCAATTAGTTTAGCGCAACCGCCAGGGTTATCTGGGTGATCACAACTACTACAAATAATGGGTTTTTTAAATAAATAAAAAATCTAGTATGCATTTGTAGAGAAAACTATTAATACTGGCCTGAATCCAGCTGTAGTTGTGAATAAAGAGCTGGTTGGAGATCCACATCTGCATTGTAATTCCAACCAGTCTTGGCTGAGCATGAAGCTGTCGAGATGGATGCATATCAGCATCTGCATTGGCTGTGTGTGTAGCAGCTTGCTTCTACATGGGAATCTCACTCAGTGGAATCTCAAAGCAGTGCAAGTGAGATAGCAGTTGGGCTTTTGAACAAAATAGAGGAGTTGTACAATTTAGTTGAAGTTCTAACCACCAGGCCTAGATCTTCCTTGCTTTATTTAATAGGCCAGGCACGTAATTGCTTAGTATTGTGTCCCCAGACAAACCAGAGAGCCACGGTGATGTAGTGGTAAGAATGTCACACTAGCATTTGGGAAATGTTCAGTTCTTCAGCATAATGCTCACCGGATGAGTGGCTTTGGGCCAGTTACTACCTTTTGGTGTAACTTGTGAGGATAACATGGTGGGCAGGGAGCTATGCACATTATTCTCAATTCCTTGGGGAAGGGGCAGGATAAAAATGCAATTAAAAAAAAAAAAAGCCCAGTTGCCAGCCTTGTTATCCCTACTGAACTCTGCCTATGTTTTACAAAGCTCTACAGCAGCCACAAGATGGCACTGAACAGGCATTCTGCAAGGAGGGGACCAGGGTTGTATTGGTCTCTCAAATCACAGGTAAAATCATCCAGTGTATTGGACCCAGTATTAAAATACTAGCAGCATATCAAAACATGCTACAAAGTTGTGCAGGGCAATTAGAAATGGAACTGCACCTTATTATATTAAAAGATATGGGCACAAGACTTGGATCAAGAAATCACTGACAATCAATGGAAAAATATCTGAATGTCCTACTCAATGCTTTCTTCTTCTTTAAACATCAAAGAGGAAAATTATAAAATACTAGCTGATCTGATGCAGAGCATCTGTGCCCCTAATTTGCCACCTCCTTCTCCCCCCACTCCCGCTGCCACTTTTCTGCCTGCCCACCCCACCTGTCTTCTCCTTCTGCCCGCAGCTGCTGCCACCTTCTTGTTCCCTGCCCGCCCCCATCTCCTCCTTTTGCACCAGCTGTCAGTCACAGCTGCTTGCCCGCCCACCACCGCCGTTTTCTTCAGCCGGCCGGCCCTCACCACCGCCACCATATTCTTTCTCTGGCCCGTCCCGTAGCTATCCAGCAGCTCTCCAAACTCTTGTGAGAGCTGCCACACATGGGATTAGCCACGGGTACACCTTAGAAAATTATATACAAAGCTTAGCCAGATCGCACCTTTCCCCCTCAAACTTAGCTGTGACAAATCCGGACATGTCCCACTTGGCTGCAGGAAAAGGGGTTCTTTCTATCACCAATGGTGGGCTTGCTCATTTATATACAAATTTTGGCTACAAGTACACAAACATATTAAAGCAATATTAAACATAGACAGAGTTAAACCCAATGAATTATTTACTGGACTTACCGCTACAGTCTCAACTTACCACTCCAAGCAAAGAACTCTTTAGCCTCCTAACTATATCGGCAAAATTTGTCATCGCCTCACAATGGAAGAAAAAAAGGACACATTTCTCTTAAAGCATGGTTCAATAGAATATGGTCTACAGTGGTCATGGATAAAATTTCTTTACTGCTGAAAAATGATACTGATCAGAACTTAAGTGCACTTTACTATGCCAGGTGGGAGCCCTTCTGAAATATATAGAAGAGGGGTATGATATAGAAGAGGGGAAAGACCCAATGCATGACCCTAATGCTCTGAACTACATTTACACTTGGTGAAAGTGAATGTTCATTTGCAGAAACCAGCCGATTCTAATCTTAAATTTCGAAACTGGTTCATTGAACGATGCAGGGGGAATTGATCTTATAGATGTGTCATTGTTATTCCATAATGTGATACCTACCTGTTATTGTATTTTGAAGGAAAACATTCTAATAAAATTTTATTTTTTTAAAAAAAGTTGTGCAGGTCCTCAACAACATACCTGATCTTCTTCACATGTAGAATTTTTGTTTATAAATCGTTTTACAGGACATGATCAGCTCTACTACATGACTTTTGTTTTCACTAATTTCTAAAATAAGCAGGGTACAAAACAATAGATGCTTAAATTGAATGAAAGAGGGACTGGGCTTTGTTTTGAAGTGGAACACACTGATCTGCTGCTAAAATACAAAAACTGCATCCAATAAAATGGAATCACTGAACCTGTCTGATCCTTAAGCAGCGAGATGCACACAGCCCAACCTTCTGCTTCAACAGTGAGAACCCTCTTTCCTGTGATCAGAACATTTTCACATACCATCACAAAAACACATTACTTCTAGATGGTTTTAGTGTGATCTCCATGTGTGTTTTTTAAATAGATGCAACAACTAAAAACTGCACTCTGCAACAGGAGTAGTAGCTTTACTTGGACTTTGCTAAATAATCACAACACCCAACGTTTAGTGCAGCACAGAAAACAGGAAAAAATCTGTAGAAAAATGTACACTTTAGGTAGTGCAGCTGTTTCATTTGGTTTAGGGACACTGAGACATCCATAAACCAAATGTAACTGCTGTACTCCTGATATAATAAGAACATAAGAAGAGCCCTACTGGATTAGGCCCAAAGCCTATCTAGTCCAGCATCCTGTATCACACAGTGGTGCACCAGATGCGACTGGAAGCCTACAGGCAGGAGTTGAGGGCATGCCCTCTCTCCTGCTGTTACTTCCCTGCAACTGGTACTCAGAGGCATCCTGCCTTGGAGGCTGGAGGTGCTTACCCCTACTTCTAGATCATTTATGAACAAATTTAAGAAGTACTGGTCCCAGTACAGAGCCCTGGGGGACCCCACTTCTTACTTCCCTCCACATTGTGAAACCTCTCCATGTATATCTACCCTCTGTTTCCTGTCCTTCAACCAGTTAACAAACCACATATGTACTTGTCCCCTTATCCCATGACTGCTGTTTTCTCAGGTGTCTTTGATGAGGAACTTTGTCGAAAGGTTTTTGAAGTCCAGGTATACTATGGTATAATACTGGGCTTGGACACTGTACATTTGTTTTAGCTTAATTGTAATCTAGATTATTTAAATAAAGCAAACTTGTGTGTGCGTGGACACGTGTGCATACATGTGCCTCCTGAGATTTCTGCAGACTCTGAAAGCTCTTGTTCCAGGCTCAATGTCTAGAAACAAACAAAAGCTGAGATTCTTCAGATGATCAGTATCCACTACTATGCTTGCATGTACAAAGTCAAACCACTTTTCAAATTAGCCAAGGTCCTCTGCTTCTTCTGTTTGGCAGCATACTAGAAAGTGTTACAAGTAGCACAGAGATATTCAAGTATCTCATACACAAACAGAAAGTACCACAGTGAAAATATAGCTTTTAAAAAATCCCCAGAAATGTTTTAAATTTTGTGCTAACCACAGCAACAGGGTTGCTGTTAATTTCATATCCAATAGGTATCATTGAGAAAAGGTGGGGTATCCAGCTGTAATTCAGCGTTTCTGCTAATTAGCCCTTTTTTACAAGCAACACTCTGGCAGCTATTGAAGCAACAGCCGCTTGCCCCACTCCTGTGCCTCCTTACCTCCTGGACATTCTCTTAACCCCCTACCTATTCTCCATGCATCCAGTGCTTGCCTGCAAAGACAAATGCTTTAAGCAAACACAAACACACACAAAATTTATTTACTACTCCGTGCACACAGAGGCACAAACAAACAAAAACAAAACACACACACAAATTTATTTACTAGCTTAACTCGTGCACACAGAGGCACTCTAACCCCCGGACCTTGGGGACCCAGTCCGGTCCTCCAAGGTCTGGGGGCCTCCGCACCCTGCATCCCACCAAATCTCCTGTTTTTTTGTTTCCCCCCCACTGTGGTCAAGGGGTGGCTGCAGGGGGGAGCGGGTCAGTCCTTCTCCCCTCTCCCTCCCTCCCCCAGTGGCAGCAAGGACCACAGCGATGCTGGGCTCGTCCATTCAGGCCAGCATCTTTTACCAACTGCGAGGTGCACCTGCACAGCTGAAATCTTTGCAAGCCTAGTTAGATAGATAGCAAGTACATATAGTTGTATACTGCCCCAAACTCACATCTCTGGGTGGTTTACAATAAAGCAGTTTAAAAACAAAGTTAAAACATTAACACAATGATAAATTCTATACATCTAATTAACAGCCTGGATGAATAAATGTGTCTTGACCGCCCTTTTAAAAGCTGTCAGAGATGGGGAGGCTCTTATTTTGGCAGGGAGCACATTCCAAAGCCTCGGGACAGCAATTGAGAGTGCCCGGTCCTGAGTAGCCAGTAGACAAGCTGGTGGCATCTGCAGACAGAGCTCCCCAGATGATTCCCCCCCCCCTCAGGTGTAAAATAAAGTGTGCCATAGAGTCAGTGTTGACTCCTGGCGCCCACAGAGCCCTGCGGCTGTCTTTGGTAGCATATAGGAGAGGTTTACCATTGCCATCTACCGCACAGTATGAGATGATGCCTTTCAGTATCTTTCTATATCGCTGCTGCCTGATATACGTACCAGCGGGGATTTGAACCGGCAACCTCTAGCTTGCTAATCCAGTCTAAGGTGTACCCTGTGGCTAATCCTGAGAGTGGCAGCTCTCTCAAGAGTTCCAGAGCAGAAGCACTGTGGTGATTGGGCAATGGAGATTCCATATGCAGATAGGGAGGAGGAGCCTGTGAGAGCAGAAGCACCATGGTGATTGGGCAGTCGAGATTCCATATGCAGATAAGGAGGAGGAGCCTGTGATGGTTAAGGTCAGTTGGGATGCAACTGTTACTGGTCAGATGTTCTTGATTGTAGAGGAGACGAATCCTCTATAATAAAGAGGTTGAGTGTGCGCCCGTGTCTTTCTCAGCCGTTCTGGGCATGCGCTCCGAGAAAGATACGGCCGCAGGCACCAGGCGGCCATGTTGGAGGAGGAGAAGCGGCGGGCTGAAAACAGCCTACGGGGAGGGCAGAGGCGGGACCGGCCCTGCCGCCGAAAGGGACAGAGGCGGCGGCGGGTCCGACCTGACCGTGGGGGAGGAGAGACAGAGGCGGCACCAACGCCGCCGAACAGGGTGAGGAGGCAGCGGGAAAAGGGGCCAGGGCCACCACCGCCAACAGACAGAGGAAGGAGCCGGTAGGGGAAGCCGGCCAAGGCGCCACCGTGCAGAGGAAGGAAGCAACCGAAGAAGCCGGGCAAGGCGGCGGCAGAGCCGCCGCCAACAAATGGGGGAAGGAGGGAAATACTAACTGCCTCCAAGCCCAGAACAGCTGGCAGCCCACATTCATCCACGCAAGCCGCCATCTCCAAACCTGCCTGCTGCCACCTCAGACCTATATTGTGCGGCCAGCTGCTCAAGCACCTCCTGCTCCTCCTCTACCTTCTCCTCAGCTTCTGAGGAGCCCGGATACTGGGCGGAAGGAGCGCGGAGAAGGCTACTAGCACCCATTATTTCAACGGGCTGAAAGATACTAGTCTTTATGAATAAAAGGATAGTGGGCAGGAGTCTGCAATGAGAGGGGTAGTGAGGGAGGAAAGAGCCCCTTCAGGAGAAGGAGACTGCCATTGTGTGAATTAGATGAGGAAACAATAAGAACAAGGTCTGTTAACTCAGGAAGAGGGGGAGAGAAGGGAGGGGAAGAAAGAGAAGGGAAGAGAGAGAAAAAGAAGGGAGGGGAAGTGAAAAAGGAGGAAGGGCGTGTGATGGGCCCAAGCCTGTCAGCAGCCTGAGGGAATGAGCAGCCATGGCGGTGGTGGCAGCGAGGAAAGGCCTGGGCAACCGCTGCTGCTGCTCCTGTGGGAAGCAAGAGTGGGGCTCGGGTGGAGAGATCTCTGAGGTGAGGGGGGCAATCAAGTACTAGCATGCCAATGCTCTGCATGGGTTAAGCTAGTATTTATTACTTATTTGCACTTCTAGCCTATGCTATACTCAAATGTCTCAGAGTGGGTTACAATAAAACCAATATAAAACATAATTAAAATTCAACTTCATAAAATTAAAAAAAATACAGTAAAAAGTACAGTGCTTGAGAGGGGAAGAACCATTACATCTCTAGTAAAAATCCAGGGTAAAGAGGTGCATCTTCACCATTCTCCTGAATGTGCACAATGTCAGAGCTTGGTGCACCTCAGAGGAGAGGGCATTCCGCAACCTAGGGGCCACCACGGAGTAAGCCCTCTCATGTGCCCCTACCCCTTTAACTGCTGGCTATGGTGGCACTACCAAGAGGGCCTCTCCTACAGATCTTAACAGACAGGCAGGTCTATATGGGAGAAGGCGTTCCCCTTCAGGTATTTGGGGCCCAGGTTATTCAGGGCTTTGTAAGTCAGCATTAAAACCTTGAATGGGGCTCGGTGGCAAATTGGCAGCCAGTGCAGTCCCCCTAAGACCGTGTGATGTGCATTCGGCCAGAAGTACCCATCAGGAGTCTTGCTGCAGCAGGGTTCATAACAGAGGTGGTATTCTCTTGAATACATATGCTAATAAATTAAAAATGCTGCTGCTGTTGTGCCATCAAGTTGGTGTTGACTTCTGGCGACCACAGAGCCATGTGGTTTGCTGTACTTGGGCAGAAATTCTCACAAATAGTTAAGAATACTGGGCATGGTCCAACAGGTACAGCTCCCACGATTAATAAATAGGTCTGGGGTTCACACTTATGCTCAGGGTGGTCCTTTTCAGACCAGCACTAAATGCAAGGATGTCAGTAGAGGAGGGTATGGGCATGGTTGGCCATTCCCACTTCAATGAACACAGGAGGGTAACTTGTGAAAAGTAGTGTTCTCTCAAATTTACTATATACTCCTAGATGGCAATAAATTTTCACAAAGCCAAAAATTGCAACCTTGATTTTTAAGATATTCTAACTGAATGTAGTAGGCATCCTAGATCTTTTAAGTACAGCTAGTTACCCATTTTTGTCCAAAACAATTTTTAAAAAAATACAGGGATCTCCCCACTCCTTCAGGCCCTATATATACACAAGACCTAACATCTAACCTACAAGGCACATACTCGTCTTTCATACACAAAGACCATGTTCATATTATGGCAAGACCACTCCAGAGATCTAGCAAAAGACATAAGCATGCTTTCCCAAGGGTGTAAGAAATGTGACCAGTCTCGCCTCACACACATTTAGTACTATTAAATTTAAGAGAAAAAGCTAAGCCATTGGTGAACAGACAAGCAACTTGCTTTCTCCCCACACGAACATGGGGGTTTAGAGGAATTGTAAAGAGAATTGCACAGGCGAGGTGGGCTGAGAACATTAAAAAGTTACGTTTAGTTTCCACTGTCAGTGCCCACATAGTAGTAGTTGCTAGAGCTCCACCCCAGCTATGAATACCTGTTCCTATACATATACACTTGTGCTGAAATCCTCAGGAGTCCCGGTTCATGTGCCCCTAGCACCTGAAAAACAGCAGGTGCAAAGTAAGAGGGGGTGCTCTTTGCAATGGCATCAAAGCAGTGCAACTCTACCCTTACCACTTTTCTATATAGGCTTTTAGACACCAGAGCAAGGCATCCAATTTTAGTGTTTTTGGGTTGTACCAACTCCTTGTCTCTGCTGCTAATATAAATGTGTTGTTTTTAGTGTGTTCTAAAGTTGTTTAGGGCCAGCTTAAGGCCTGTGTATTCTGGAGGGGTCTTGTTATATGTATACAATCTACTGTTTACAAGGAAGCATCTGCAGATTGTTGTACGAATAAAACCAGGCACTAGAGTGGGGGGAAATATGTGAATGTGCAACATCTCCCACCCAAATCCAAACTGGATCTTTTAAAGAGGATATTTACTAGAATAGCAGGGGGAGAACAACTGGCCCTACCCAAACCCAGCTCAGCATCCCTGCAGTGGCTGTTACTGGTGTCTACATTTGTTTCTTTTTAGATTGTGAGCCATTTAGGGACAGGGTGCCATCTTATTTAAGTAAGTTTATCTATGTAAACCACTTTGAGGACTTTGGTTGAAGGATATATAAATATTCATAGTAATAGTAGGATGATTCAGTTCATAGTTCAGAGAAGAGATTCTTTTATCCTCTAAACTGCTTGGGTTGCCTCTAGGTGGCAGAAGTAGCCAAGTTCCTAATCTTAAGTCCACATGCCGAGTCTGTTTAAGCAGCACAAAGCGCATTACTATTGTTGTAGGACCTTCCCCCACTAAAAAATAGCCATCTCTAGTACTTCTTACAGCCATCCATCTCTATTCAGTCTCTTACTTTGTGTCTCCCAGATTTATCATTTATCTGTATATCCAAGACAACTTATGTGGCCCTTTAACAGGAAAACTTTTAAATTGATCTCAAATGACTTCCATTTCCTGAATCCATGAAATCAGCCTTCAATTTTAAAGTAAAAATAGCATTTTTTTTGCCATTTCATCTACTTGTGAACTATTCAGAAGAGCACCAAGTAGGTCAGAGTTAATGGTGCTCTGTTTTTCAAAACAGATTTAATGCTGCTACTCTAGACAGAAAACATTATCCTACCTGGAAAATAAACAGCCATTGAGATCAAGTAGTTCTAGACTCAAAATTTATTGAAGATAAACTAAAGTCCAAATGTTTGCTTACAAAATTTAGTATTTTCCATTAATCAAACAGAATTATACTATCACATATGCATTAGAAACCAAAACTAGTCTATGGAAGTGAATTGCCAGACAAGTATCAAAATGTTGATGTAATTTGGGCTTAACTAACCAAAAATTCAGCACAGGTGAAGTCAAACCACCATCAGCTCTAAGACACAGTATACAGAAAATCCAGTTACCAAGGTAATTTTGAATGACATCCCTCCATCAAAAAGTGTTTTAGCAGACCCCTTCAGATCAAGTTTACTTTGAACTTCCTACAGCACAGGCACCCTTCTGCCCCAAGTACTTTTTTAAACACAGGAACTGCCCTGTACAGCTTAAACATGCAGTTCAACCTATCCCTGGAAGATTTTGCCATTTGGTTTTAATTTCCTTATATCTCTATTGTTTCGGCACAGATAACAAAAGTTCCGTTTAGGAAAAGGTTTTGCAGAACAAGGCAACTAGACAAATGTATGACACCTGCACTGGTATCTCCTCAGCCAAATGCATAAGATTTAAGTCCCAGAAATGTCAATTGCAGTACCTTTTCATGTTACCATCCTTTTCATTCACCTTTAACACAACCTTTCAGTTGCTAGTTTTTGGTTTGAAAGTTCTGATCAGATCATTTCAGGGTATGATGGTTTTGCGACTTAGCACCTGTTATGCCATCCAACAGATTTTCCTGTAATCCAATAGCGTTTTGCACCTTCAAGATCCAAAAGCCATACCAAACTGCCATTAATTATTTAATGATCAAGTTCATGAAGATCCACGGGTTGTTAAATTTACACAGCCCCGCATCATCTGCACCAAAAGATGTACTCACAAAGGGCACAATCCAATCTAAGCACTCATGGGTCCCATTGTAAAGCATATACTTAAAGTTCCCACTTTAAGCACTTTTAAGAAGTGCACAAGTTTGGCTGAAACATGCTTTAAAGTCACTAGCATAAGTTTGAAAGAAAGGTGGTCAGAATAACCAAAAGCAGGACCCTGTAATCTAGAACACAAGAACAAAGCAGAAGTTCAAGGGACAATTAAAACAGCCTTCAACTACTGGAAAGGTCATAAATTTGTGTCATTGTTTTTTAAAAAAGGCTTAAGGGTACAGAATTACAGAAAGGCAATGTATTCTTAAGAGTAATATGCTTAGAACATTAAAATTCTGCCACCTTTAATGTTGTATGGTCAGCTCATAGAAGCTACAATATAAATTATCTCTACAAGTGTTCAAATACTCTTCAAAAGACATGGTCAATGCAAACTACTTAGAATTATGTATAGATTAAATGGTACATATACCAATGCCTTCTTGCTTGTGGTACAAGTGTTAGACCTGCTCCAAGGCCTGTAATTTGATCAAGTTTCTTAGTAACTATAAAGAACCCCCCTTTGGCACAGCACCTAGAACCTGAATCTTGTTGGTGTTGATTTGATACACAATTCCAATACATTGTTCTATACAAGGAATTAAAAAAACAAGATAGGGATACATCATGCTCTTCTTACACAAATACACTTAACTCATGATCAAATTGGAAAGGTTATATAATTTCATGATTCTAATGGACTATCCAAAGGACCAAGTAAAATCAACCTTCTTATGTCAAAGTATAGCCTGACTCTTCAGAACGTTTTTAAGTTCACAGCAGAATGCTGTTCAGAATACCTTAATGATTTCTCAGCCATGTTAATCCATAGGATACCATATCAATTTGTATTACTAGCTTGAAAAATATTTTGAGATAGTCTTCTAATCTTAATGTGGTAAACTGCATAGTAATAATTTTTAAAATTAAACCAGCAACACCAAAGTTAAGAATTTCAAGTCCCAAGTACACAGTTTAGATCAAAGAGAACAAGCCATTAACTACATGTGCTTTGCTTCCTTAAATATGAAAAATTGAGAAATTAAGGCTGCAGTCCTATGATCACACTAGGCTTAGAAATACCTGTTTTACAATTGGGTTACTCAACCACAACTCAGTTCTGACTACATGTTGGCACAAGTTTAAAAAGTTGCTACCTAAGCACTTTGTGTTGCAATTCCTTTAGAAATTTTAAATACCACTATCAAGGGTAAAATGTGATTTTAATCTTCCATCTTAGTTTTGCAAGTAAAGGTCCAAGTCAACTATCCAAAATGTAACTATTAACCCCAAAGAACACACAGACTTTGCATTAAACTTTGTTTTAATGGTCTCAAAATTTGTGACAGATTTTGGTCAAGTTGTTTCCATTTAAAAAAAGGTTACCGATTTTAGAAACTAATAACTTAAACTGCCACGAAACAAATGGTCCACAAACATTCCTTTCCTTCTGAAGCTTTTACGATGCATTGTAATCATTAACCAGTCTTTTACTATTAAACTTAAATGGCCAATTGAGACAAACAGTTCTGAGACCATGCTTCCACCATTGATTAAGACTGAGGTGGCAGATGTACAGAATTTTCATTTAGCCTTCTGAGCCTTCTGGGCAGACTTTGTGACCTTGCCAGCACCAGCTGCTTTCTTGTCAACCGCCTTGATGACACCGACAGCAACAGTTTGTCTCATGTCACGCACAGCAAAACGACCTAGGTATAAAGAACATTGTTACAGCATTTCCTAAATGAAGATACAAGTATGTAACAGTACTACCCACTCTATGCAGCTGTTACTTAACTTAATAAAAGCCTTTTTAAAACAACTAACAGAACTTCAAAGCACTTTTTCATAAGGTCTCCCCCCCCTTCATTATTACAAAACTAAGTTGACTTCAGCTAGCACATTCAAGGATAGGAAGAGTACCTCATGTGAAGGTTAGTGCAGGCATATAAAGTCACAAGACTCTCTCTCTCTCGCTCTCAAAAAAAAAAAGGCAATCTGGTACAATGAGAAATAGCTGGCTAGTAAAGAGAAACAATTAAATCACAGCTACCCCATGCAAAGCATGTTCAGATGCTCAGGCTAATACATGATAAACAAACACACACTAAAACAAGTCTCTGGCCACTTACCCAGAGGAGGATAGTCAGAGAAGCTCTCGACACACATGGGCTTGCCAGGGATCATGTCAACGATGGCAGCATCTCCAGACTTGAGGAATTTTGGACCATCTTCCAGCTTCTTACCAGAACGACGATCAATCTTCTCCTTCAGCTCAGCAAACTTACAGGCAATGTGAGCAGTGTGGCAATCCAGCACAGGGGCATAGCCAGCACTAATTTGGCCAGGGTGGTTCAGAATGATAACCTATGAAATGATTGAAAATACAAGATTAATCCACATTTACACCATTCTAGCTCACGTAAGTTTACTGAAATCAATAATACTAATCACTTCTGCCAATACCTGTGCTGTGAAACCAGCAGCTTCCATTGGTGGGTCATTTTTGCTGTCACCAGCAACATTACCACGGCGGACATCTTTAACAGACACGTTCTTTACATTGAAGCCAACATTGTCACCAGGCAGCGCTTCACTTAGAGCCTCATGGTGCATCTCAACAGATTTTACTTCAGTTGTAACGTTGACAGGGGCAAATGTTACTACCATGCCTGGTTTCAGAATGCCAGTTTCCACACGACCAACTGGTACAGTACCAATCCCTGAAAGATAGATTCAAATATACCTATTAGGCAATTACTAAGAGCATCAGCTGTGAGAAAGGAAGACAAAAGTTTGAGTGAGCAAGTTAGCACAGAGCCTTGCCTAGAAAGAACACAAGTGCCCTGATCATAAGGTGAATGTTATTTCCTAGTGTCTTCTGCATTCTGCAGGCACAAAACTACACAGTTGATGTTACACAACTTTTATTTGTAAGTTCATCTTTACTGATACTTTTCAGCAACCTCAATTTGAACTTCTCACTATACATACCACCAATTTTGTAAACGTCCTGAAGTGGCAGACGCAGAGGTTTGTCAGTTGGACGAGTTGGTGGCAAGATGGAATCCAAAGCTTCCAGCAGAGTAGTTCCACTAGCATTACCATCCTTACGGGTAACTTTCCACCCCTTAAACCAGGGCATCTGCAAATATACATGTAAATTAAGTATTATAAAGGCTTTAGAATTTTATCGTGAGGTTCAAGGGGTGAGGGGAGCAAGAGATGCTGAATAAGAGAATTCAAGTAACTCATGTCTTGACAGCTGAGGGAACATCTGAATCACTCACACCCAGATCTTCCAGAGTTTTACATATTTCAATCCCATCAAAGCTGAATTTGCTCACCAATCTTTTGAGCATTATTACTTACATTAGAACTGGGCTCCAACATGTTGTCCCCATTCCAACCAGAAATTGGCACGAACGCCACTGTATCTGGGTTGTACCCAATTTTCTTTATGTATGTGCTGACTTCTTTGACAATTTCTTCATATCTCTTCTGGCTGTAAGGTGGTTCGGTGGAATCCATTTTGTTAACGCCAACAATGAGCTGTTTTACACCCAGGGTGTAGGCCAGAAGGGCGTGCTCACGGGTCTGCCCGTTCTTGGAAATACCGGCTTCAAATTCACCAACACCAGCAGCGACAATCAAGACAGCACAGTCGGCCTTTAGAAAAAATTATGAGAAGTGGTAATGTTTACCATTTATTCATTATACAGTAACGACTTATATTCCTAATAAGTGTCATCCAAATCTCTGACAGGGCAGTGTTTTACTACCACCAGAAACATCTTTGGCTTGTAAAAGAGGCTCCCAATTATGCAGTACCTTTCTGCAAAAGGCTTGGATGTTGTCAGTTATACTTCAATAAAGATGTATTTGCTCACCTGAGAGGTACCAGTAATCATATTTTTGATGAAGTCTCTGTGACCAGGAGCATCAATGATGGTGACATAGTATTTGCTTGTTTCAAACTTCCAAAGTGAGATATCAATAGTGATACCACGCTCACGTTCTGCCTTCAGTTTGTCCAAAACCCAGGCATATTTGAAGGAGCCTTTACCCATCTGTTTTTGAAAAAGAAAATAGTAGCATCAATTTAGTATAGGATAATATCAATAGCCATACGAGTTAGCAAAAGGAAGCTGTCTCTAAAAATAGCATACATCAGCGTTCTGAAATATTATACAAGTTATGTTTAGCCAAATATACTTGGCACAGGAGGTGAGAGATTCCGCATCTGTTTCACTTTCTTAACCCTGTGACACTTCAAACCATTAATGCCTAATGTAACACTAGAAGTGTTAAACCTAGTCACTCCTTCCAAGTCTCTTCTGCAAATTTTTATAAGAAATGTCTGCCCAAGTAGAACTTCTACTATTACTGAGCACATCAGTTTTCTTATGGCAATACAGTTAGCAGGCAGCCTATGGTTGGAACAACGAATTGCTGTTTTGTAACTCTACACACACACACACACACACACACACACACACACACCTCAAGCTAAATAATTCAGAACAGAACCGAACAGCTCATGTAGCAAAGAACACATAAGCTCAGAGTTAAAAAGTTTTAGTCACAGCTGTAAAGCTTTGCAGTACTTTATAAGCTTGTCTACAAAGGGCACAAAACCCCTTTGCCATCTCAAATACAAACACCACCCTTGCAGCAGAAATAAATTGTTCCAAAGCAATTTTAAGCAGCCCACTATAGGTGGAGTAACCAGCTTTCTAATCTTATTACAGGCAATTGGAAGACAAACTAACCTCAGCTGCTTCCTTTTCAAACTTCTCAATGGTCCTCTTGTCAATGCCACCACATTTGTAAATCAGATGACCGGTGGTGGTGGACTTGCCAGAGTCGACATGTCCGATGACAACAATGTTGATGTGGGTCTTTTCCTTTCCCATTTTGGATGGTTAGTGGATGGCTCTCTTGCACTTCAGATAAAGCACCTTGAGAAGGGAGCGAAAACACATAAACAGGTTAAACTCACTGGAAAAAGTCTGTTAAAAAACCCCAAGAGCCCCCTGGTGGACAATAGTGGAAGTAACTAAGCGGCGAGAAAAAATGTTAATGGCAGAGACCGAGAAGCCACACGGATTGGCCATCCAAGGCCGGTTATCGGTTGCTTTGCTTTCAGGCCCCACTAGCGATCCGGGTCGGAGCTAGGCCAAGGCCTACCTCGAGTGCCTCCTCACTCCACCCATCCTACGGCGCGGAAGGGAAGAAAACGGCAGGGCAATGGAGAACGGGCGTGTGGGAGCCTTTCCCCTCGCAAGCCATCGCCAGCCCCCTCACTGCCGTCCGTGGCGATCAGAGGGTATTGGGGGGCGGGGGAGAAGGGGGACGCCAGAGCGCGAGAAGGGGCGGCTCCGGCTCCTTTGTGTCGAAAGACCGCGAGGAAGCGAGCACGCGCCGGGATGGGATGGGGGGGGGGGGAGTGAGGGCGCGAAGGGCGACCGAGCCACCCTCGTCCGCCGCGTCCTCCATTTTGTGACGGCAGCAACGGCGGCGGACGCCGGCCATTTTTTTTTTTAACAGCGCGAAGCGAGTTCAGAGGCACAAGGGGGGACGATTCCGGAGACACCCCCCCCCGGGAAGGGGGAGAACAAGCCGTCGAGCGACAAGCCCCGGCCCAGGCCGGGAGAAGCTGAAGCCGAGGAAAAGGGGGCTCGGGCGGAGAATAGGAAACGGGACGAGCACACCTGCCACGACCGCAGTCCCCCCTCCCCCCCCGTGTGCCTGCCCCCCGCCTCCCCCTTCACTCCCCCTGTGGCGCTGCCGAGCTAGGAGGGGATGGTGGAAGGAGACGCCCCCTCCCCTCGAGACGGGTCTCTCCCCCAAACCCCCTTCCTCGCACGAGGATTGGGGCGGCGGAAAAACGAACCAGGGCGCGCGTACGCACGCGCAACACGCTTTCGCGGCCGAGTGAAAGCGTAGCAGTTCCCCCCCCCAACTCGGCCGCCCCTCGTGCGCCCCCCCCCCCGCCGCCGCCTCTGGAGCGGCCGCCCCTCCCGTCCTCGGGCCTCTTCGCCAGCGTCGATCGCTGCCCGGGCTAGGAGCACGTGGGTCTCCGCCCTTCCGCCTAGGCCCAAACCTTGGCCTGGTCTCGCGCGCGAGAGAGAAACAACGTGCGCCTACCTCTGAAGCGGCGGCAAACCCGTAGCAAAAAAGACCGAAGCTGTGAGCGGCGCCCTTTATATAGCTTGAGCCGAGAGGGCGGTGGCCTCGGGACACGTCACTGCTCCCAGCATTCCATTCGTTGCTCCCTCCCTCCTTTTTTCACCCCCTTCCCCAGAGAACTCCCCCCTTCACGAGCATCGCCCAGGGAGCGAGGGAAAATAGCTTTTCCTTCGCAGAAGCGTAATTTCCCCGGCTTCCTTCCGGTACTATCTTAATCTGCTGCCATCCTCCTTCCCAAAGCCAACGCCTCTCATGGCGGACTTGGAGAATTGGGAGATGCTCCCTGCCGCCTGCCATGCATTGTGTGGGCTGAGCTGGACAGTCCAGGCTTCAAGCAGCTCCTCCTGCCCCTCCCCCACCCCCACCCTAGAACTGCCTGGCTCGAATGGCTTTCACAGTCCCCACCTATCCCTGGGCCTGATCCTCTTTTTACTTCTATCCCTTCCGAGCTGCTCCTCCAGTTTTTCCTTCCTCTTCCAGCCACATAACATTCAGCCTGGGAAGACGGACGGCTCTTACTCCCAAAGAGACGGGCGTTGCTAGAAACTGCTCTGTGTTCCACAGCTGGCGCCTTTCGATAAAAAGCACTTGTAGTCCCTTCCCCCACTTCATACACTAATGAACTAACCGTGTCTTTACTCTATACTCACCACTCGCCCTCTCTTAAAAGCACCCTTCTCCCCATGGTCACCCTGGGGGATACTGAAAGGTGAAATGTGTGAACGCATAGAAAACTCAGGCCCTTGATCCTTCAATATCATTCTACGCCCCCCCCCCCAAAACCCCACCAAACAAAAAACAAAAATCCTTTTCTCTTAGTCCAGGCCTAATGGATTAGAAAGATAGTTTCCCTTACCATACTTCAATTTCCCTCAAGTTTCGGAAGCTGCATATTACCAAAACTGCAATCAATCACCTTCCCCAAACAGATTTTTTTTTTTACAAGTTTCATGTGCCTTTAAAAGGTACACATTGTAGTTCTGTCAATGTAACTTATGATAGTGATAAACATTCATTCAAGAGTTCGGAAAGATTTTAATTTACTTAAAAAAAAAACATTTTATATCCTGCTCTTCCTTCAAGGAGCCCAGAGCAGTGTGCTACATACTTAGGTTTCTCCTCACAACAACCCTGTGAAGTAGGTTAGGCTGAGAGAGAAGTGACTGGCCAAGAGTCACCCAGCAAGTATCATGGCTGAATGGGGATTTGAACTTAGGTCTCCCCGGTCCTAGCCCAGCACTCTAGCCACTACACCATGCTGGCTTTAAAATGCAATACATGCATTTTATGGATTGAGACCATAAGCTGTACAAAATTACACTTTTGCCCTCACCCACCCTAGACTGCAGTCCTATATGCACTTACTCTAGAAAGCCCTGTTGAACTGAGTGAGACTTAACTTTCCAGTAAACATGCTTAAAGGTAAAGTGTGCCGTCAAGTCAGTGTCAACTCCTGGCGCCCACAGAGCCCTGTGGCTGTCTTTGGTAGCATATAGGAGGGGTTTACCACTGCCATCGATACCGCACAGTATGAGATGATACCTTTCAGCATCTTCCTATTTCACTGCTGCCCAATATAGGTGTTTCCCATAGTCTGGGACACATACCAGTGGGGATTCAAACCATCAATCTCTTGTTCCCTAGGCAAGTTACTTCCCCGCTGCAACATTAGGTGGCTGCATAGGACTCAGTAGAACAAATTAACTTTGAATTCAAATGGCATAGTAGAGATGTTTCTCAGAGCTTCTCATATGACAACAAACTGAAATTTAAGCACTTCAGACCTGTGACCTGCCACTGTTCTGGACTGTTACTGTTAAATTTAACAGTAGCAATTAAATTTTTACATCCCAGACACATTATTTTTCAGATAGTGGTGTAAAATGGCTCTAGAAACTCTGCATTGTTGTGGGTGGGGAAGGGAAGTCACACAAGATCATATAAGATCATATGAACTCTTTATTGACCTTCAGGAGAGCCCTTAAGACTTATCTGTTTGGCCTGGCCTTCCAGGGTTTTAAAATTGTTGTAAGGGGTTTTTAATGTACTGAGTTTTTTTTAGGGTTTTTAAATTGGTTTTTAACTTATTGTTTTATGGTATTTTAATTTTTTTGTTTTTATTGTTGATGGATTTTAACTGTTTTTGTTTTGCTTGTAAACTGCCCAGAGCCAAATTAGGAAGGGCGGTATAAAAATTCAATTAATAACAACAACTACTACTACTACTACTACTACTACTACTACTACTTTGGCGTGGTTGTGGGGCTTGTGTGCTCTGAAGAAGGTGAGAGCTATGCCAGAGGTCCAACCATACTGGACAGGTCTCACCAGAGGAGCCAGACGAAGAGTGCCTCTCCCATTAACAATATGGTGAGATGTAACTTTAATAAATCTATACCGGATCGGTCATCGCCCGGGTCAACAAGGACCGCGCCAGGTGCTGGAGTCCCTGGACATCTGGTGGCAAGTGGGCAACAGGACTCAGGATCTTCAGTTGAGCAACCAGGGCTGGAGACTGCAAGGTTACTGGAAGAAACGTCTGGAAAATCAGACATCACCAAGACCTGGCAATGGCTTAAGAATGGCAACTTGAAGAAAGAAACAGAGGGTTTAATACTGGCTGCACAAGAACAGGCACTAAGAACAAATGCAATAAGAGCAAAAGTAGAAAAGTCAACAACAAACAGCAAGTGCCACCTTTGTAAAGAAGCAGATGAAACAGTGGACCACCTAATCAGTTGTAGTAAAAAGATCGCACAGACTGACTACAAACAAAGGCATGACAAGGTAGCAGGAATGATACACTGGAACATCTGCAAAAAAATACGAGCTACCTGTAGCCAAAAATTGGTGGGACCATAAAATTTAAAAAGTGGTAGAAAATGAAGATGTAAAAATATTATGGGACTTCCGACTACAAACAGACAAACTTCTGCCACACAATACACCAGATATAACTGTAGTCGAGAAGAAAGAGAAACAAGTTAAAATAATCGACATAGCAATACCAGGGGACAGCAGAATAGAAGAAAAAGAAATAGAAAAAAAAATCACAAAATACAAAGATCTATAAATTGAAATGGAAAGGCTGTGGCAGAAAAAGACCAAAATAATCCCAGTGGTCATTGGCGCCCTGGGTGCAGTTCCAAAAGACCTTGAAGAGCACCTCAACACCATAGGGGCCACAGAAATCACCATCAGCCAATTACAAAAAGCAACTTTACTGGGAACAGCCTATATTCTGAGACGATATCTATAATAACAGCAACAACATCTATCTATATATTTAATTCTCCTGGGTGTGCCTTAGAATGTACGTCCCGGCTGGGTGGCGGACGCGCCTGATTGGCTGAGGTGCACCCAGGAGGATTGGTTGCCATAGCAGTGGCGGGCCCGGCCACGGAGGCCAGAGCAGTGGCAGGCACAGCCCAGCCACGGAGGCACGGCCCAGGAGGGGGGAAAGAAAGGGGGGGCAGAAGTGGGGGTGGAGAGGAGAGGCGGCTGGGTCCGGAAGTGGAGACTAGGGCAGAAGGTGTGGGGTGGAAGAGGCCCAAAAGAGCACACAGATGCTCTGTGCGGGGTCAGCTAGTTGATAATAAAATCCAGCCATCCCAGGTCCTTAGGAAGGACTCGATGTCTGGATAAAACAAACCAGTCAATAACACCTGTCTGACTGTGTAAACAAGAAATATAAGGGGGATAATTCATTGACTTGCTTCACTGATCTGATGTAAGTTACTTTAGCAGGGAAATATATAAACTAAGACAGCAAATAATCACTTAAGGAAACCATAATTCAAACATTTATGGAAATTTTTACAAGGCAAAGGCTACAATGTTAAGTATACTTACCTTACCTCCCTCCAAGCTCAAGTGAAATTTATTTCCCAATGGACATATTTAGAATCATGCTGCAAATCACATTAGACTCAACTACTCAAATTCAGACTTGACTATTTTGTTTACTTTAAAGGTGACCTTCTTTATGCTTCTCAGAGGAAAGCTAATCATTATAGATATTGAGTAAAAGACACACAACTTGCAGGCCCACAGTGGATAGATTCACAATTTCCTTCTGATACAAAACCAGCCCCACTCTGCATATCTGGAATTGTACTGCTAAAGATTCCTTTCAGAGTTGCAGATCTTTCTTATTATGGCAGTGGAAAAGTTAACACAGCCAGAGGGGATTCACAATAGCATGGAATAAAGGAACTATTTGAATAAACATGCCCAACTTGTTCACAAGGATTTTTCCATTTAACAAGAACAGTTTGTTGTTTCCTAATCTTCCTGACAAGTTAAAATCTTTGTTAATGATCTCATTAACACAATCAAAAACTGTTCTACCCATATTTGGGAGCTGTGTGTGCTGGTTGTGTGGAAGCAAGGTAGGAGGAGAACCTGGGTAGTTTTTCCTCCTACCTTGCTTCCACACATCCAAAAATTGGCAGCACATACAGCTCTCAAACTGGAGTAGAACACAGTTTTGGATTGTGTTAATGACCTCACTATGTTGAATTAGGTTGTGGGAGGGGCAAAGCATGGGGGAGATACCTTCTGAGTATCCCCTCTCTGCTGCTTTGCCTGGGTTAATATCAGTGCTGTGAGAAATTTCACACAAAAGACTTTCTCAGAGGTTACCTATCACTGAGCATACCAGAGCTGCATACATTCATCCCACCCATTCCTCCACCCACAATTCTATCAGGTAGACAGAACCCTTGCTGGATAGGTGATCCCTTTTGAAATCACCTTGTAAACATCTGGCAAACCCGATTCACAACTGAAAACCTGTTTCTACCAGGGCTTTAGCTTCCAAGTGGTTCCTATGGGAACCTCATCACCTTGGGAATATTCCAGGCCCCACCCCCTCCTGAATTTTCAGCTTTCATTAAACAACACCTATATCCTTTTTATTTATATTTAATATAATATATTATATAGGACTATAAGAAAAATATGCAGGCAGTATTCTAGTCCTGGTTTCTATGTCACAGACTGAATGCAAAGGCACTCTTGATGATAGACAAGTCCTTGGGCACTTCACAGGTTTTAAAGTTTTGTTAAAATTATCTAATAAATTGCATCATTTTAGTTTAAACATATGCCAGTACTTATATTTTGGATCTTTTTTAGCCTACTTTCCAGTAGGCTTATGAGATCACCCAGCATTCTATGTGTCTGACTGTGTGTCCGTCCGTGTGTCCCACCCACTCCGCATCAATTTTGCAACACCTGGACCAATATGAACCAAATCGGGTACAGTTGTAGGGACACATAAGGACACCTCAACAGTATAGTTTGTGAAGATGTCATCCACCCCGATCCAAGATGGCGGCCGTGTAAACTTTTGAGGTGCACATGGGCTAACTTGTGAACCGCCTAGCCGATTTGAACCAAATTTGCTACAGTTGTAGGGACACATAGGGATGCCCTAATGGCATGGTGTGTGATGTTGTCATCCACTCCAATTCAAGATGGTGGCCGTGTGAACATCTGAGGTGCAAGCGGGCTAATTTGTGGACTGCCTACCCCATTTGAACCAAATTGCAGTGAGTGACACACAGGACACCTCAATGGCATAGTTTGTGATGATGTCATCCACACCTATTCAAGATGGCGGATACGTAACCTTTTGAGGCACAAGTGGGCTAACTTGTGGACTGTCTAACTGATCTGAAACAAATTAGGTACAGTTGTAGTGAATGACACACAGGGACCTCAGTGGTGTAGTTTGTGATGATGTCATCCATCCTGATTCAAGATGGCAGAACCAGAAACCTTTGAGGCACAAGTGAACTAACGTGTGAACTGCTTAACCGAATTGAACCAAATTTGCTACAGCTGTACGACACATAGCGGCACCTCAACGGTGAAGATTGTGATGATGTCATCCACCCCAGTTCAAGATGGCAGACAATAAAACTGTTGAGGTGCAAGTGCACTAACTTGTGGACAGTCTAACCAATTTGAAACAAATTTGCTACAGCTGAATGGACACATAGGGATGCCCCAATGGTGTAGTTGGTGATGATGTCACCCACTCTGATCCAAGATGGTGGATGCATAAACCTTTGAGGTGCGAGTGCACTAGCTTGAGGACTGTCTAACCGATTTGAACCAAATTTGGAACAGCTGTAGTGAGTGACACACAGGGACACCTCACTGGTGCAGTTTGTATTGATGACATCCACCCCAATCCAAGATGGTGGACACATGAACATTTGAGGCACAAGGGATCTAACTTGTGGACCTTGATTTGTACCCAATTTTGTCCAGATGTAGAGACAGTGAGAGGAAAGTAGGCTGATTAGTTCTTACTAGAACAACTTGTTTAGTTACTGATTTTCATTTACTTAACGATTTATCTCCCAGTGTAGCCTTAGGCCATCCCACTACAATCCATCTCCCTGAGGGCCTGATTACTACAATGCAGATAGCAGTCTCTCCATTAGGGAGATGGTAAAGGTAAAGGGAGACTATACAGAAGTAAATTCGTTTAAATATGTGGATTTAACTGGGCAAAGAGGCAACTTTTACCATGGTGATTCTCTTTATTTATCAGGGGGAGAGTAACTGGCCCTATACACCCCCAGCACAGTACTTCCAGTGATTGTTGCTGGTGTGTGTCCTGTGTTTCTTTTTAGAATGTGAGCCCTTTGGGGACAGGGAGCCATCTTATTTGTTTTATTTCTCTTTGTAAACCGCCCTGAGCCATTTTTGGAAGAGCAGTATAGAAATTGAATAATAATAAATAATAAATAATAATAATAATTTTAACCTCCATGTAATGGATTTAGCTGATGTTATATCATCAGTTTAGGATTTTAGAATTGTGCTTGTATAACTGATGTGTGTTAATTTCATTGGTCAGCAACTAGTTCTCATATTATGTGAATGTGTAAATAACTCTTTCCCCCCCACCCCCAATGTTCACATACTTCAGTCACAGTCTTTATTTTTAAGTGGAAAAATGTAACCCTAGACGTTTTTCATTACCGAAGGCATTATATACCTCAACAATACTCCACTTGATAGATCCTTGTCAAAATCACTATAGAGAATGCTCTTATTAGAGCTTCTGATAGCATACCGTTATGTGCTTTCCCCCCACTCCCTTGAGCAATGGGAAAGTTATTCTGGCTGCTTTTGGAGAAGAAATCACTGGAAGATTATAGTGTCTTTGTAATATTCAATTTATCTTCAAATTCAGCATTAGATGGATCTGAAATAGCAGAGCACTCCTACAAGTCAGCAACAGCTTACATCAGTTCCCAAAAAGCAAACTCTGTTTCCTAGGTGCTGCAGCTCCCTGCCCAGCTTCTCCATTCCAGCCTCTCCCAAACTCAGTCTGTGTCTGTCTTACACACTTAGCCTGATACTGCAGTGATCAAAATGCACACCTGGAGGTGGGGAAGGAAAGATGAATTACCTGACATTCTTACATCAGCCCCTCCCTTCAGCTGAAGGATAGCTGTATCTTACAAAGGTTTTGTTGGCTTCCTCTCAGGGTACTGTGGTAGTTCTTTTATTGCAGCCATAGGCCAGACAAAAACAAAGGTGACAATAACACAGCAGTTCAGAATTACAATATGGAATAAATAAAACAATACATACAGATAAGACTAAAACTACCACAAGATCAAATGTATAAAAGACCGTGGCAGGATGTCTGTCTCATCGCCCCATAAATAAATTTGGCTACCACTTTGGTGACTTCATCATTGGTATCAGCCAAACAACAATTAAGATAAGAAGGATTAGACCTTCCAGGGAATTGCTCTAGTAATGGAGGGTACTGCAGAACCCTTAATGTCACATGCAGAGACATCTACTGGCCTCCTGGACTATTCACGACATATATCCAAGAACAAAGTTGATCCGCTGGCAATAATCATAACCTTGAATTCACTACAGTGGCCAACACATTATACACAATGCAACACTGGCATTAGTGATCGGCTGGCACTGCTGCACACATAGCCTTGGTGGTGTTGTGCATGAGCACAATTGTGCAACTACTTAAGACAGCATATGCACTTGCGCAACACAGAACTACCATTGATTCCATGCCAGAGCTGATCCATCTGTGCACACAGCAGCACCAGCCAATCAGTAATGCCAGCATTATGTATCATGTTGGCCCATATCTTTATACAGGAGTGATTCTGGATTACAGATAACAATAGAGAATGCAGCAGACAAACTTGGGATGTTGAAAATTTGTTTGGGGTGCTCCATCCATTGACAGCAGAGTGACTACATCAGTCAAGTACAAGCACAAAGTGGGGTTTGTGCTTGTGCTTTTCATCTTTGTCTGACCTGACAGATGTGTAGCAAAGCAAAAGTTCTCCAGCATCACATTATAGAATCTGCCTGTCAGGATGGATTGGACTCACTAGAGCACAGTACTCCCAGTTCCTATTCTAGGTAGTGTCCCAGAAGCATATAATGATCGATGGTATTAAAAGCTACCAAGAAATCCAGAAGAGTCAACAGGATCTCACTAACCTGTCTTTCTCTCAGCATAGGTCATCCACCAGTGCAGCCAAAGCAGTTTCAATTACAAAACCAGGCCAGAAGCCAGATGATTTTATAGGTGATAATCATGAGATCTATTCATTTGTGACATTAGTGCTGGATGTTTTTAAGCTCAGTTACTGAGTAATTAAAAATGAATGAATGAATGAATGAATGTTGACATCAACAAGCAAATTCCTTTTGGTTTTGGGAAAGGAATCAATGACTAACATACATTCAGTGCACTCATTAAAATAATTTCCAGAGTGACAGTTGTGTTACTTTTTTGTAGCAAAAGTAACAAAAATGTGTGGCATACTAAAGGCTAATAAATTTACTGTAGCCTAAGCTTAAATGGAAGTCACCTTAAGTGGCTCAGCGGGGAAACGCTTGACTAACAAGCAGAAGATTGCCAGTTTGAATCCCCACTGGTATATATCCCAGACACCTATATCGGGCAACAACGATATAGGAAGATGCTGAAAGACATAATCTCATACTGCGAGGGAGGAGGCAATGGTAAACCCTTCCTATACTCTACCAAAAGAAAACCACAGGACTCTGTGGGTGCCAGGAGTTGAAATTGACTTCACGGCACACTTTACTTTAAGCTTAATTGGACCATAGTCCACTACATCAGATGTATGATGTTTTACTCTCAGTTGGGAAGGTATTCAGCGCTTGAATCAAAGGCTTCATTCAAGCCTGAATCAAAGCAAGAGGTTTCGATTCAATTTGCTCAGACTTGAATCAGAACAATGGATTTTTCTCCCATTACACAGAGCCATTGGCCCAGTGCCTTGATAAGTTCCACAAGCCTTAGTGGGGGCTTAGCAGGTGGGCAGTGACCTGGAGTGCTTTCTGGGAGCCATGTGGGTGTCTGCCGTTTTTTTTTTAAATGATGTAATACGTCTGCCACATTGCAGCAAGACTGTGATGCAGAACACACTGCATTGTAAAAAGATGGTGGATGTTTGCTCTGCTGCCACAAATTGCTCTGGGTTGCTGCCATCCTACTGCCTAGGCCCTAGATAAACTTCTCCCAACTCCTAGTAGGGGCTTACCTAGGTGGTGGGTGTTGCTAGAACAGCCTGTTTGGGGGCTACAAACAGCACCCTACTATGTAATTTGGAACTGCAGGCTTGCAATCTCCATCTTGACTAAGACCTCATGGGATCATGACCTCTACTCATGCCCATATTTGGCAAAGCTCTCAAGTCAGTCGCTTAGCACAAGCAGCATGTGGCAACTTTACCCAGGTCAAGTATGACATGCGACTGTAAGGTATTCCCCATAGCGCCTCTTTGTTTACAATACAGAGAAGGAGGAGGGCTGAGCAGACACAACTTAAGGAGAAGGACTATTTCTCAAGAGAATAGTAGAACTCCAACTTTTGGTATGAAGGATTAGTTTCACTAATCATCTCCACAGGAATTCAGATAAGGCTGAGCACTCCCACCCCACTATCACTGCATTAATGGTCTGGGGCAGACCAGCAGGAACAGTCACTTTCAAATAATTTTTCTCTCCCCTGGAAGGTCTTCCTGATGTGCCAGATAAGCCTTGAGACTGACCATTCACTCCCGCCCATACAAGTTATCCAAACCATTTCACTTTATTGTTCATTGAGATCACACCTACCAGTGACAAATCAAGCAATATGAATTCTTTTGTTAACCATGGATGACAGCCCCAAGAGCAAGGAAATGTGACCTGTGGATGCTCCAAAGGCAAGAATTTGCCCATTTCTAGCCCCAGCACCAACAACTGTTGTGCGAGTGCATGTGTGTATGCTATAGCCATACTATCAGCTACGGTTTTTGCTCCAGCCTTGATTCTAGCTCAAATCCCAGCCTTCAGGTTGGATCAATCTCCAGACCCAAACCTTGCACCATGCTTGGCTACCCTAGAGAACTGGACCTTAGAGACCTGACCACCTCTGGATTTTTCTTGCAATCAGACCCTATCCTGGTTCTGTGGCTTGCAAGTGGCACACTTGCCTCTCCTTTTTCCTGCCTTCTTGCCTTGTCCCTGTGAGGAAACCTACCAATGCATGCTACTCTACAAGTATGACTGACAAACCATTGGATATTGGGTTAGGTATTTACTAGCTGCCTATCAGTCATCTAATGGCACAGCAGGGAAATGACACGCCTAGCGAGCAAGAGGTTGCCGGTTTGGATCCCTGCTGGTATGTTTCCCAGACTATGGGAACTATGGTATGTTTCCCAGACTATATCGGGCAGCAGCAATATAGGAAGGTGCTGAAAGGCATCATCTCACACTGTGCAGGAGGAGGCAATGGTAAACCTTTCCTGTATTTTACCAAAGAAAACCACATGGCTCTGTGGTCATCAGGAGTCGACACTAACTCGAGGGCACAACTTTACCTTTAACTGCCTATCTCCCTAAGTGTCCTCTCTCACTTCTTTTCTCTGTTTAAGGCCAATGCTGCTCTTCAGACCCTTTCTCTAGCCTGCTCTCTGCTGATTTTGTAATAATTCGAACCTTAAGCTAAAACGCCTCTTCGTGATATTCCAAATCAGCATTATCCTCTATAATAAAAGCCTTGCCTGTCCGTCCGTGTCGCCCAGGCGTGTGTCTGTGTCTCCCTCGGTTGTTCTGGGCATGCGCGCAGCGCATGCCCAGAACACGCCGAGGGAGACACGACCGCCGGCACCAGCCGCCATATTGGGTGTCTTGCAGGCGGCGGTGGGCGGCGAGCGGAGGAGGAAAAGGCCAGGCGAGCGGAGGAGGCGGCGGGGGAAGCTGGGCAAGGCGGCGGCGGGCCCGGCCGGAGCCGCAGACTCGCCCGGAGGAGGCGGTGGGCCCGGCGGGGGGAGGCCAGGGAAGACGGTGGCGGGGCCGGCCGCAAGGGCGGGGGAGAGGGCGGGGCGGGGGCTACGGGGAAGGCAGAGACGGCAGCGGGGGGACCAGGATGGCAAAGGCGGCAGCGGGAGGAAAAGGAAAAAAGAGAGGGGAGACAGAGAAAAGAAAGGAAAGGGGAGGCCGGCAGTGGGGCCCCCGCAAAGCGAGGAGGCGGGGGGAAGCCGACCGAAGATGGCGGGGGCGGGCGACACTCTTGGCGGTGGCGGCGGAACTCTCCCGTCCTAGCACCTGTTATTTCAACGGGCTTGAAAACACTAGTTAGTTAATATTTTATCACCACCTTGCCTGCTTAATCAATTTTTCTCTTCCTGTGCCTCTAAATCCGTACATAAATCTGATTGTACCATCTCTCTCTCTCTCTCTCTCTCTCTCTCTTTCATATTATTTCCAGACCAAAACTTTTTACAAATTGATTTTGTAACAGGCTGTTCACTATAACCTTGCTAATTCCCCACAGAAACCCAGAAGCAGTCTTGGGATCAGACGCGTAACTATAGGAGGGGCAGGCAGGGCACGTGCCCTGGGCGCCACTTTGGTGGGTCATGTGGGGGGTGCCAAAAAGTGCCATGGACCCCCCCCCCCGATCACTGGGAAAAAATTTTTTTTTACAGCCGCACGCCCACCAGCTTGCGGCGCTGCCGCTACCTGCGCCCTGGCCGGCGGGCAGCCTGAAGGAGTCGTTGTGTGCCCCCTAGGATGGCTTGTGGGGAGTGAGCGCGCAGCACGGCGGTGGATCGCCGAGTACAGAGTGACGCCGAGGCCTGCCGTCTGGCCTGGCATCGCTTCCCAACTGCAAGGCGGTGGTGGGCTGGGGCGGATCGCCGAGTACAGAGCAACGCCGAGTCCTGCCGTCTGGCCCAGTGTTGCTTCCCAACTGCACAGGTGGCGGGGGGGGGGGGGGTTTGCGCAATTTCAGAGGCAGAGCTTGCCCTGGGTACCGTTTTCCCCAGTTACGCCTCTGCTTGGGATGTTCCACCACCGCTTCAGAACAGTTCTGTTAGCATGGTCCAGTGATCCAAAGCGTTAGTGGCTGCACAAATGGCTACTAACTTTCCCAAAACAAGAGTGCAATCCACCCTGCATGAAACAATGCAAACTGCATTGTTTAAAAAGATGGTGGCCTTCAGTGTGACTTCTGTGAAGAACTCTGGGCTACCACCACCACCCTTGCAACCCAAGTAAGCCCCAACTACAGAGCTTTTCCAGGCACTCTACCTATTTGTGAATGGGTTTTTTTTCCAGAGGCCCCTGCACAAAACCCATTCTCAGATGTGATAGTGCCCGGGGAATGGGGGGGAATTGCAGAGCAACTTACTCTATGGTCATCATCTGCACGTGGGCTTCACCCGGAATCCCCTGCAATGACCATTCATGGATTGGGAGGGAGGAGAAGGCAGTGATAGTGTAACTACTACTACCACCACTACTACTACTTATATACTGCTCTTCAACCAAAGTTCTCAAAGCAGTTTACACAGAACAATAAACACATAAGATGATCCCCTTACCCCAAAGAGCTCACAGTCTGAAAAGAAACATAAGGCAGATACCAGCAACAACCACTGGAGGGATGCAGTACTGGGGCTGGAAAGGGCTAGTTGCTTTCCAGATAAATAGAATAATAGAAATATAAGAGCATCACCACTTTAAATGGTAGCTAAGAGAGCTCCTCCTGCTAACTTAGTAGAGAAGGTGTTGCTGCTGCTCCTCCTCACAGGTAGGCACCTTTCGATGGCCCCAGGCCTCCAGCCAGTGTTGCTAGTACTGCTCTTTGGGCTCCCAGATGCCTCTCTGCTTATGTCTGAGACCACAGGAGTGTGGTTCTCATTTTTAACATGCTCAGGAGTCTCACGGGATCATGGGCTCTCTGTTTGTTGGCATATTGGGGATCAGTTTACTTAGCAGGCAGTGGGACAGTCACCCCCAGGTTCAACAGCTGCCAAGTAAATTGCAAGGGGATCAGCCTCGCACCTTTTCCTATAGTTTGGGAATGTCTGAGTAGACTCCGGAGTTAACTTTTGGGTTAGTCTCAAGGTCTGTTTGTCTGTAGATTGACCCCCTTACTTCCCCTCTTCTGCAGTTGCCTCAAACAAGCTAAATCACCTCAACAGGAAAGTCAGATAAGGCTCTGTGATTTTATTTTATGTATGTACCGTATGTATGTATGTATGTATGTATGTTTACATTTCTATCCCGGTCTTCCTCCAAGAAGCCCAGAACAGTGTACTACATATTTAAGTTTATCCTCACAACAGCCCTGTGAAGTAGGTTAGGCTGAGAGAGAAGTGATGGCCCAGAGTCACCCAGCGAGGATCATGGCTGAATGGGGATTTGAACTCGGGTCTCCCCAGTCTTAGTTCAGCACTCTAACCACTACACCACGCTGGCAACGCCCTTCCCATCAAAGAAAGCTAAGTGGGCAACAAAAACTCAGAGGTGTACTCATTAAAAAACTGATTGGTTTCCAAGGTTCTTCCAACCTAAGGAACATGTTTGCATGTTCATTCACTCTGTTTACATACAGGTTAGTCTCAACCATTCAGATCATTGTGTCGTAACTCCACCACAGCAAACAAGACAATGGGACCTTTTGAGATTCCCTGGAATTGCCCTATTCAGGAAAGAAGGGCAGCTGGAATGTTGCCTCAGGACACATTTTGGGCTATTATTGCTCCTGGTTTCATGAACCAGTGTGCTTCATTTGGTTTCTACACCTTGGAGTCACCCACATTTTGGACACTAGACCTGGCACCTACTATAACATCTAGCCATGCCTTGCTCTGCACGCAAATCATGCTTCCAGCCTCCAGATCAGCCTTCATGCCTGGCCCGATCCATCCAGCTCGCCTTGCTGCTAGAAGCTGGCTACACGAAACGAGGCACCTTTGGGATTTACCCCTGCTACCTAACTAAGCTGTCTTCAGTTCTTCATCGCCTGGTTCCATCCCTGAGGAAAGAGGTCCTTCGGTTGCGCCAGAGCCATGATGGTCTAATCGTCACTAAAGGAAGGACAAGATTGAATGATAATCGCTGTGCCCCTCTGAGTTCCCTGCCCCTGCCTCTTTAAAATGAAGAAGAGCAGGTGCATACCTACTCCTCTGCCACTAGTCACTGTTTTCTGAATTGGCAGCGCTCCTCACAACTATTTTCACATGCTGGCAGCGCTCTTCCCCAGCTGCCCTTGAGTGACACTGGCACGCACATGGCCTCCGCAGGGGCAGGGGATGTATTCTGAATCGTGTTTCAAAATGCAGTTTGTGCCATCTCTATTGTGAATCGTCACTGTGCTTTTAAAAATAGAGCTTTACCAACTATACCTCTTATATTCATGGCCATTTGACTCCACCGTTTACCATTTTCTTTTGTTCTCTATTCCTATTGTAGTGATGGGAAGGCTTTGAGGGAGGCCTCACTTGGAGCAACTGCTGGGAGGGTAAAGATAAAGGTAAAGGTAAAGTGTGCTATCAAGTCAATTTCAACTCCTGGTGCCCTCAGAGCCCTGTGGTTTTATATTATAACATTGTTTTAATCATTTCATTCTTTTTATATTTGTTGTATTTTAACTTATGTACATCTACAACTTAAGTGGCGCAGCAGGGAAATAACAAGCAGAAGCTTGCTGGTTCGAATCCCCACTGGTACTATATCAGGCAGCGATACAGGAAGATGCTGAAAGGCATCATCTCAAACTGCACGGGTGAAGGCAATGGTAACCCCCTCCTGTATTCTACCAAAGAAAATCACAGGGCTCTGTGGGTGCCAGGAGTCAAAATCAACTCGACAGCACCCTTTACCTTACACTGCTAAAGGATGTACATGACAGGCGGTATATAAATGTGATTTAAAAAAAACCCCATGCTTTTTCTGTGTGAAGGGAATGGTTTTGTATTGTAGAACATGCAATTGTGTGACACCCCCTCCCCCACAACTGAAGTTTGAAGTGGTACAGTCCAGATGACTGTTTATTGTCTCATCCATTGCTTATAGGTGCTAGGCCTCAGAAAGCATGCTAGTGAGCCTATATAATCCACTCTGTTTTATCAGTCCTAGTGGAGAGCAGTGATGTTGTTAATGACTTGAAAGATTAAAAGCTTTCTCTCAGAGACTGCTACAGTAGACTTTGGCCCTTTGGACTTGTGCTCTCTTGTGAGTCACCTTTTAGAGCATGTATGCCTGCAGGACTGTCATACTCGGTCAAATGATCACATCAGCTGTGAAAATTCCAGAACATCATAATGCCACATTTTCCTCCTTCCTGGTATTCAGAAAAGTGGTACTGCTGAATTTCAGTTTGTTGTGCAGCTGTTAGAGGAACAGAACCTTGGTCAGGAAAGCAAAAGTGTAAATCCTAGATGAGGGTGGTAGGGCAGAAAGAAGCACAAATGACCTATAATATGAGAATTTAGATATTCAGATAATGCTCTTATATTCAGATAAGGCTGAGTAATAATTATTTTATCAGTTCATAACATTGTATTCTACTTCTTCAAAGTACTTAAGGCGATATTAAAGCTAAAACCTCATATATCAGAAGTATTTATTTAAAATATTTCTATACTGCCCAAAACTTGTGTCTCTGGGTGGTTCTCAGTTGCCATCAATCATAACTGCCATCAAAACTGGCATCAATTCTCCATGCCCCCAAACTTCCTGGAACTTGTACACAGCTGCCTAAAGATCAGAAAGAACAGGGCCAATACAAAAACAAACAAACAAAAACAAACAAAACCAAAACCCTGCCCTGTTACAAATGTCTTTACTAACTTGCAAAATTATCAGAGTGAATTGTCACAGTTCCTAACTCCTGTGGCACCTCTTTTGGATGCAACAGTCCAGTAGCCGCTTGCAAAAGCTTTGCTGGATGTTGTTTTGCTGAGATGATGGTAGTGAGAAAGAAAGATTTACTTACCATCTCACCACATCTTAGGCCTGCAAATTGATTCTATAAAGTGTTCAATTAGACTGGGCCTGTATTTTTCACCATAGTATGCAAAGCCACCTAATAGTGCAGTGGGAAAATGACTTGATTAGCAAGCCAGAGGTTGCTGGTTTGAATCCCTGCTGGTATGTTTCCCAGACTAAGGGAAACACCGATATAGGGCAGAAGCAATATAGGAAGATGCTGAAAGGCAACCTCTCATACTGCATGGGAGATGGCAATGGTAAACCCCTACTGTATTCTACCAAATACAACCACAGGGCTCTGTGGTCGCCAGGAGTCGACACTGACTCGACGGCACACTTTATGCCTTATGCAATAATAAGTAAAATAAGTAAAACGTGTCCAAAGGACCGGGGTGGGGGTGGGTGGGTGGCAGTGGTGGTTGCATCCTAAATGGCCTGCTAAATTATTGTATAGATACCACCTAGTGGATGGAATCAGAACTCTCATTTTATTGGATAACATCATTAAAATAGCTCAGAGCTGTATGTGGTAGCATTCTTACACTGGAAGCCTGAGAATCACTTAGTTCAGCCTTTTGTGCAACACAGTGGAAAATATCTGAATTCACTATGGTTTCATGGCTGACATCCTGACTAAATTATTCAATAGAAGTCCCATTGAAATCAATGGGACAAGTAAGTCATGACACACTTGTCCTGTTAATTTCAATGGGACTTCCATTTAGAAATTTAGTTAAGACAGCTGATCTAGGTTTCTTTCTTTTTTTAAACTGGCTGCTAAAAAATACAGACTGAGCTATTGCTAATAGTCCATTACCTTCTGTTAATCATGTGGCTTGTCTGTACTGCTTTGTTTTTGCATTTTATAAATGTTATCCATTGTATGCTTATCAGTAAAATACTGTAATTTCTTCAAATCAGACCAATGAATATCCACACACATTGTGACAGGTGAGAAGGAAGAAAATGGTGGTGGTGGTGGCAGCCAGCTGGCAAGCGGGAAAACAAAACGGTAGTGGACAGTGATGGCGGCGGACTGCCCAGCTGGCGGGGAGAAGAGGGAGGGTGGGCAGAAAATGGTGAAGGCAGCAGTGAGTGAGTGGGCGGGCGGGGAGTAGAGGCCAGCAGGGGAAGTAGCGGCAGAGGCTGGCTGGCGGGCGAATGGCAGTGGAGACAGGCAGGCGGGAAAGAAGACAGTGATGATGATGGCAGGGGTGTGTGCAGTGGTAGTGAACTAGAGGCTCAGATGTTCTGCACCTGGCCCAGATTGTAATTATTTTATTTTCTTAGAACACAAAAACAGCCCTGCTGGATCAGGCCCAAGGCCCATCTAGACTGGTTCAGCATCCTGTTTCACTCAGAGGTCCACTAGATGCCTCTGTGAAGCCCACAGACAAGAGCTGGGGGGCGGGCATGCCCTCTCTCCTGCTCTTGCTCCCCTGCAACTGGTATTTAGAAGTATCTTGCCTCTAAGGCTGGAGGTGGCCTATAGCCCTCAGACTAGTAGCCATTGATAGACCTGTCCTCCATGAATTTATCTAAACCCCTCTTAAAGCTATCCATGTTGTTGGCTGTGTCACCATATCTTGTGGCAGAGAATTCCACAAGTTGATTATGTGTTGTGTGAAAAAGTACTTCCGTTTGTTGGTCCTAGATTTCCTGGCAATCAATTTAACGGGATGACCCCTGGTTCTAGTGTTATGTGAGAGGGGAAAAAATTTCTCTCCAACTTTCTCCATACCATACATGATTTTATAGACCTCTATCATGTCTCCTCTCAGTCATCTTTTTTTCTAAACGAAAAAGCCCCCGGTGTTGTAGCCTTGCTTCACAAAGAAGGTGCTCTAGGCCTCTGATAATCTTGGTTGCCCTATTCTGTTCCTTTTCCAGTTCTACAATGTCCTTCTTAAGATATGATGATTAGAACTATAGGCAGCATAGATTTGTATAAAGGCATTATTGTATTAGCAGTTTTATTTTCAATCCCCTTCATAATTGCAGTCTGGGAGTACTTCTAGATTCACACCTCTCCCTGGTTTCTCAGGTTGAGGCGGTGGCCAGGGGTGCTTTTTATCAGCTTCGGCTGATATGTCAGCTGTGTCCATTTCTTGAGATGAACGACCTCAAAACAGTGGTACATATGTTGGTAACCTCCAGACTTGACTCCTGCAATGCGCTCTATGTGGGGCTGCCTTTGTACGTAGTCCGGAAGCTTCAGTTGGTACAGAACGCAGCGGCCAGGTTGGTCTCTGGGTCATCTCAGAGAGACGACATCACTCCTTTGTTGATAGAGTTACACTGGCTGCCAACAGGTTTCCGGGCAAAATACAAAGTGCTTGTCATAACCTATAAAGCCCTAAATGGCTTAGGCCCTGGGTATCTAAGAGAACGTCTTCTGCATTATGATCCCCACCGCCTGTTGAGGTCGTCTGGAGAGGTCTGTCTCCAGTTGCTGCCGGCTCGGCTGGTGGCCACACGGGGATGGGATTTCTCGGTTGCTGCCCCAAGACTGTGGAATGTGCTCCCTACTGAGATATGATCCTCCCCATCTCTGACAATTTTTAGAAAGCATTTGAAAACCCACCTCTTCGCCCAAGCCTTTTCTGTTCTTTAAATTTTTAAGGTTTTAATTCGTGGTTGATTTTAAATTGTTAAATTGTTTTAAGTTTTGTTTATATTTTAACTTGTTTTATACTATTGTAACCACCCAGAGACGAAAGTTTGGGGCAGTGTAGAAATGTAATAAATAATAGAATAAATAAATAAATGATTCTAAGCATGGAATTGGTCTTTTCCACAACTGCTACACATTAAGTCGACACTTTCAACAAGCTGTCCACCACGACCCCAAAATCTCTCCTGTTCAGTCACTGACAGCTCAGATCGCATCAGTGTATATGTGAAGTTGGGTTTGTTTGTTTTTTGTCTCAGTATGCATCACTGTACCCCTGCTAACATTGAACTGCACTTCAAACCCCTTGAAGTTGGGTTTTTTTGTCCCAATAAGCATCACTTTACACCTGCCAACACTGAACCACATTTGCTATTTTGTCACCCACTCCTCCAGTTTGAAGAGATCCTTTTGGAGCTCCTCACAATCTTGGATTTCACTACCCTAAATAGTGTGGTGTCATTTGTAAATTTGGCCACTTCGCTGCTTACCCCAACTTCTAGATCATTTATGAATAAATTAAAAAGTCCCAGTACAGATAGATCCCTGGGGGGACCCCCTTTCTTACTTCCCTCCATTTAGATAACTGTCCATATACCTTCCCTCTGTTTCCTGTTCTTCAACCAGTTACTGATCCACACATGAACCTGTCCCCTTATTCCATGACTGCTAAGTTTTCTCAAGTTTTTGATGAGGAACTTTGTCAAAAGCTTTTTGAAAGTCCAGGTATACTATGTCAACTGGATTACCTTTATCCACACACCTGTTGACACTCTCAAAGAACTCCAAAAGGTCGGTGAGGCAAGATTTACCTTTTCAGAAGCCATGCTAGTTCTCCCTCAATAGGGCCTGTTCTTCTATACGCTTAACATTTTTATCCTTGAGAATGCTTTACATCAGTTTGTCTGGAACAGACATAAAGCTAACTGGCCTATAATTTCCTGGATCCCTTTCTGAAAATCGGTGTTACATTGGCTACTTTCCAGTCCTCCTATGGTACAGAGCCTGATTGCAGTGATAAATTATATATTTTTGCTAGGAGGTTGGCAATTTCACATTTGAGTTCTTTAACGATTCTCGGGTGGATGCCATCTGGCCCTGGAAATTTGTTAATTTTTAATTTTTCCAAACAGTTTAGAATGTCATCTCTATCTGACTCAGTTCTTTAGCCTCTGTCTCTGAGAAGCCCGGTTCAGGTACAGCTATACGCTCAGTATCATCTGGCATGAAGACAGATGCAAAGGACTCATTTAGCTTCTCTGCAATCTCCATATCCTCCTTAATAATCCCTTTCACTCCCTCATCATCTAGTGGACCAACTTCCTCCCTGGCAGGTTTCCTGCTTCTGATGTATTTAAAGAAGATTTTGTTATTCCCTGTGATGCTTTTAGATAAATGCTCCTCAAACTCTCTTTTTGCCTCCCTTATTGTCACCTTGTTTTTTGTTTTTTTTTTGCCAGCGTTTGTGTTCCTTTCTGTACTTGTCATTTGGGCAGTCCTTCCAATTTCTGAAGGGGAAGAAGAATTCCTTCAGAATTAGAAACATCTCTCTATACCCCAATGATCAAATTGCCACCTACTAGGAGGCTCCCACCCACTTGAGTATATCCTGTGTGAGGGTTTAATACAGGTCATTTATTACCAGTCCAGCTACCTCTCAAAACTGTGCATAAATGTCTGGAGTATTTATATTCTTCCATGCAATGACAGCACTTGGGTGCAATGCGGTCAGTGACCAACTAATATCAATTAGATTTCATGGGCAACCCTTTAACATGATAGTTTCTCAATTCTATGCCTGAACGACTGATGCAGAAGAAGAGGAAGTTGATGAGTTTTATGCTCAGGTTCAATCTGAAATTGACAGAACACGCAAGCAAGATGTGCTGCTGGTGGTTGAAGACTGGAATGCCAAAACTGGAAATGGTAAGGAGGAAAACACAGTTGGAGTATATGGCCTAGGAAACAGAAATGAAACAGGAGGATGACTTATTAGTTTCTGCCAATTCAATGATCTAATCGCTAACACATTCTTCAAACAACCAAAGCGGTGCCTATACAGGAATTGATGGAATAGCTACAGAAATATGGCAAGCAACAGAAGAAGAATCAATCAAGGCTCTAACCAAACTATGCCAGCAAATTTGGAGAGTGAAATAGTGGCCAACAGATTGGAAGAGGTCAGTCTACATACCCATAACAAAGAAAGAAGATGTGCAGATTGCACAAACCATCACACAATATCTTTAATTTCACATGCTAGCAAAATAATGCTCAGGATCATCCAACGCAGATTAGAACCCTGTGTGGAAAGGGAAATGCCAGATGTTCAAGCTGGTTTCAGAAAAGGCCAAGGAACGAGAGCCATCATTGCTGATGCATGCTGGATAATTGAGAAAACCAGAAAGAAGTCAATATGTGCTTTATTGACTACAGAAAAGCCATTGATTGCGTTGACCATGTCAAGTTGTGGAATATCCTTAGGAAAATGGCGTCCCAGAACATCTCATTGTTCTCATGAGAAACCCATACACAGGACAGGAAGCCACAGTCCAGTTGGAATATGGTGAAACAGACTGGTTCCAGATCGGCAAAGGAGTAAGACAAGGCTGTCTACATTCTCCTTCTTTATCCAACTTATATGCTCAAAAAGCAGCAGCAGCAGCAGGGTGTCGGGCTGGCTCGCCTTGCCTCTCCTCCCTCGCTCCTGGGGTTCCTCCCTCACTCAGGGCCCAGCATAGTTCAGGCCGCGCAGAAACTGGTCAAGGCTGTCACCACCAACAGGCCGCAGCTTGTTTCTGCTGCTGTCACTTACTTAAGACCTCGTCTGGCCACATTCTGGCACTACGCCAGGGTTGAGCTGGTTCCACCCACCCCTGCTGAAATTCCTAAGGCTATTGACAGTATGAAAGCAATGGTGAAGAGCTTCAAGTCTGTATGCCTCACACAACTCACTGTCAAGGAAGCTCTGAGGAATGGTTTGGTGGCTACCGAGGTGCTGATGTGGTTTTACATTGGCGAGATCATAGGCAAGCATGGTCTGACTAGATACAATGTTTGAAAATATCTTGCTTTTGAGTCTTATATGCTCAACATATATTGAGAAAAGCTGGGTTAGAAGAAGATGAGCATAGTTTTAAAGTTGGAGGAAGAAACATCAATAACCTGCACTACACTGATGACACCACTCTGATAGTTGAGAATGTGGATGATCTGCAAGCTCTAGAAATGAAAGTCAAGGAGCACAGTGATAAAATGGGACTACAACTACATGTAAAGAAGACTCAACTAATGACAATAGGTACAGCAACCAGCCTCAGAATTGATAATGAAGACGCTGAAGTGGTGGATAGCTTCTGTCTTTTAGGAACAACCAGCAACAGTAAAGGATCCAGCAGTCAAGAAATATGCCACAGACCAGTACTTGGTAGGGTTGCAATGAAGTCTTTGGAAAGGATATTTAGATGCCGTGACATGTCTATACCTACAAACATTAGAATTGTTCGGACAATGTTTTCCCCTCTGACACTCTATGGATGCGAAAGCTGGACTTTGAAGAAGCAAGATAGAAAAACTATTGACACACACTTTTGAACTTTGGTGCTGGAGAAGACTTTTGAGGATAACATGAACAGCCAGGAAAGTAAACCAATGGATCATAGAACAAATCAATCCAGAATTTTCACTCAAGGCACAAATGACTAGGCTCAAACTATCATACTTTAGACACATTATGTGAAAACCAGCTCCCTTGAGAAGTCCATAATGCTGGGAAAAGTTGAAGGAAAGAGAAGAAGAGGACGACCAGCAGCAAGGTGGATGCACTCAATTATGACAGCAATGAATGCACCACTGAGAGACCTTAAAGGTCAAGTTGAAGACAGATCATCCTGGAGAGAATCTATCTATGTGGTTGCTAAGAATCAACACAGACTCGGCAACACTTAATCAATCAATCAATGCCTACAAAACTATTTTGCTGTAGAAATTTACATGCAAGTGCACAGGCAATTTTAGAATGGCATCCTAATTACATAAGAGTAAGTAAGGGATTTGCAATGTGCTTTAGTGATATTAGGATTTGTGTCTTGGATCTGAAGCTCTGTGCAAACACTAATCCTTGGTGCACAGAAGAACCCCCTGGATTAGGCAGTCATTTTATAAATTGGCTTTTTAAAAAGAGCATAACTAGTATTTAACAGTGGTTATTTGGTGGCTTTGCAATACATTTTGAAAGGTGAGGAGGATTTCTATTGCTCATTTGTATTATGAGCACAATTGAATTCTGTTTCTTCAGTTATCCAGATCTTCCCAGTTTTCCACATTTCTTTTGTGTTCCCACTTGCATTTTCTCCTAGTAATTTCATGTCAAAGTGACCTCAGTTTAGTAGTGAACAGTGAACACTTCAGAGTCAGAGAGGATGAGCAAGACATGACATCTGTTGTTAAGGGAAGGAGCCCACACATCCTAAAAATATACTAATCATTTTGCAAACATTTTCATATGATGTCATCATTTCATATGATGATGAATGATGAATTCAGTCATCCAAAAACCTTCGGTTTAAGATGAGAGTTACATTTCATGCTTTACATTTTCACTTGTGCTCTAAAAAGAATGGAAATTGCAAGTTAAGGTGCCCATCTTAACTTCTGCACCATATAAACTGTAAAGACTATACAGTCTGGTATATGATGATGGCTTTAGAAATGAGGCTCTATACACCCACACTTTGCCTTGATCAGAGATGCATCAGGCAGAAATTCACCAGGGGCATCTCTAGGAAGTGATTAGGGAAACTTCACCTGTTCAATGTTCCTGGATACATCTCTCCCCAGTCCACTGTCCAACTGAAAGAACAAGGCATGATTTCAAAGGGATTGGATAGATACTTTTGACTTTATAAGCAATAGAATGTTCAGGGATTATGAAGGTGGGATGCTGAAAATACTTCTCACCTTAACTGTGCCAGTATAATGTTTAATCTTAAATACCAAGCACAGGCTCAATTACAGATTTACTAGCTCAAATGCTGTTGGCATCCAATTTGTTATAGTGAGAGAGCTGGTGGAAATGAAAACGTTGTGGAAGTCACAGCTGCTGACTGGGCAGCCAAGTGGTGAAGAGAAGACTCTCTTCACATATGAGACATGTTTCAGGACTTAGTCACAGCTTTGAAACAGGAGGAACCAAACCCTTCTTAACTCAAATTAAACTCAGAAGAAGTCTAACTACTATATTTGAAGCAAAAATGTTCAGTTTTTCTGAGATGCATTTTAAAAGTGCAACTGTTGTTTGAAAGAGAACTATCCAGGTGAAAGCTATGCACAAGAATGGTTGGTGTTCCTTCCAGCCTCAAGGGGGCATAAAGTTCAAACAAAATTAGGAGAAGCTTTAGCTGCCAACTTTGATGGCACACTTTATCTTAGCCACCAAAACCACAGTTACAATGTCTTAAGCTATGCTCCATGCTCAGCCATGATGATTTCATCCATTCCCCATAGCTGGGATAGAGAGTTGGGGGTTTCTGAATCAGCAGTTTAAATTAAAAACAAAACAAAACAAAACAAAACCAAAACATGGGAATGGGTACCAGTGTGAGTTGAGAGAGGAACTGGTGGGAGGCCAGTTTACAGGGAATTGTTCAAACATAAGCTAAAGGAGGGAGAGCAGGACCAGTTAAACGGGGGAGGGGGGAGTCTTTCAAAGGTGCCGAGAAGTGTTTAATTCTTAAAAAGCACTCCCAAGTTGCACCAAACACATTTTGAACTACTCTTCCTCAAAGGTGACTTCTGTCTTACTTGCTTCCCTTGAGGACAGAAGAATGTCACCTGCAAAACCCAGTAGTGCTCCCTGCAGAATTATTATTTGAAAAGTGTTAAGGGCAGTGTTGGAGTGTTTGTAAAGTATCAAACACATTTCTCAGCACCCTGGGGTCCACCTTGTTTCTTCTGGGTATTTTTGACCCATTCTTTCTCCCTGTTCATTGCACTCCTGCTCCTTTCCCAAACAGAAAATCAAATGTTGTCAGCAGCAGCAGCTGTACAAAAGGGATGGTACTCAAATTTGGAGCTCAGTTGTTTTGGGCCTCCAGTTGTTTAGGATTCTCCAATCCATTCCGGTCCCTGACAAATGCTCCTAAACTGATTACTCTTACACCTGTGGCCTGAAGAAGTCCTTCTCCAGCAACTGTCTTCTGTTTGCTTCCAGGTTCTTCCTGGTGGCAGTTTTCTTAGGGGTTATTTACACTGGGCCTGCTGCAGCTTTAAAAACCACCAGCAGTCACACCCACACATGTGATTGTTTTTTTTTTCTTTTTTAGGTATACAGGCAGCTTTGAGAAGCCTTACCTTGAAAGACAGTATACAAATAAATAATGATGATGATCAAGATCCAAAAAAATCTTTTGGAGAGGTTTTTCTGATGTGCAAGCAGAGGGGTGGTTTTCAGCACTCCGCTTCCCTCTGCAGCTACCTATGCCTCTGGAAAGGATCTTCCCGAGAGTCCCCCAGTTCTCAAGGACATAGTTTTGGGAGGCACAAACAGGTGCAAAAGAAAGGAGAGAGTGTCAAAATCAATCCCTCCCAGCTCGCACATGGAAAAAACTATGCTAACAACAAGCAGCATCCAACCACTTTTATATATAAAAAGTACATATAAACACACTACTTTGGAGCATTTCTGAGGGCAAAGTGGTTTTAAAATACTGAAAATAAATATTTTATATAGTCAAACATGATCAGTATACAATGTAATAATGCTTTATTTTAGTAAGATCCTCATTAATTTAGTACTTTTTGCCTTGATTACTTCAATAAAATAGTTTCATTCAGGTGAATATTTTTTCACCTTGTTGAAGTGCTTTGAAAAGGATTTGAATTCTACCAATCTTTCTGAGGGAACAGAAAATCCCATTCTGATGTTGGGGTGGGGGCGGGAGCAGTGGTAGTCTACTGCAAGCCTTTCTTTAGCCTGCAGGCCTGGTTTTGCTCTTGATTGTTCCAGAAACAGGCACTAACTCAGCATTGTGCTGCTAGTCATTTTAAATCCCCCTCTTTGTCTTTCCTCTCTGCCAGGAACAGAAGCTCTAAACAGAGTCACTTCCTTGCTTGGTGCATTGAGACAAAGCAATTGACAGCGATAGAGTTATGCTTCATGACTCAGCAAAAAGGCGATCCATCACTCTTCTGAGAGCAGCCAGACTTAATATTAGCAACCCCTCTCTGAAAAACATACTTCATTACTTCTCTGAGTGGAATTCCTTTAAAACATACATCCCAAAACACCTATGACTCACATAGTTAGGGAAAAATCCAATGTCATCATAAATTTAAATGTCATCAGCATCCAAACTGTAGAGCTTTCTGTATTTTTGAAATTGTGTTTGACATAATATATTCTCCAGGCCAGTGAGAGCATTATTTTATATAAATGGCCTTGGATGTTGCTCGTGGATGGTACTGGATGTAGGACAGAAAGGTGTGGCAAACTGGTTGGCATAGAGAAATAAATGTTCTGAACTGTTTCTCTTAGTGACATTCCTAAACAATATGAATGTGGCCGTCTGCAACCCAAGAAAGGAAGGCATTTCCTGTACTTTTGCTGCCCACTGTGAGTCACACTACAAAGACATTATGCAAACTTTTTTTTTTAAACATTTGACTTTTGCTAAGTGGAAATGGTCATTCATGGAATTGAAATTACTGTTCACAGATCATGAAGTGTTCAAGGCACAAGTGGTACGTGGTCATCTAGCACACACTAGTGACTTCATCTTGCAGTGATTTCTGTCCATCTATCTTGCAACATGAGCTGTATAGTGGTTGTTTGCTAAGAGCTTATATAAACAGCCAGTCTTGTTTTCAAACTATGCATGTTGACAGTTTCTTACATTTCTAGATTAAGTGACAAGTATCATCCTGAGGGTAGGAAACATTATAGTCTGGATGAATTTTAATTCTAATCCTAAACACTTTTATTGGAAGTAAGCTCGATTCAACAGGATTTACTCTCAATGAAGTATATTTAGGATTGCAATCTTAGGTTGAAATCAATAAAATATTTTAAAGAAACATTTTTTAAGGATTGAGTCATAGGACAATGCCTTCATTATGACCAGCTAAAATATTAAAATATAGTGAGCAAGCTTTTGAGTTTTCCAGAACCTTTTCATGCTGGATGTTAAACAAAATTCTAAAAAAAAAAAAATGCAGGGGGAGAAAGGAAACAGATTTGGGCATGATTGAAGAGCCCCAATGTCTGCAACAGTCAGTGCAGGAAGATTTTTGTAGACTCCATTTGATTGTCTCTGATAGGTATGAGGCAGAGGGTTGATGAGTTAAAAATGGCCATCCCCCAGGTTTGTTTTTTTACATTGGATTAGAAGTCTCCACTAGGACCAATTTATACAGTCAGCAGAAACAAATGCTAGAACTGGACCTGGACATCAGCTTCTCCCCGATCTGAGTGCTACATAGAACTCTTCTCCCTAGCATGCTATTTTTCTATATGCAGCAAGTATATTTTTCCTATTGAGCCAGTATAAAATATAGGAAGTCCTCAACTTAAAATACTCTGAGTGAAGGCAAATGGCAGTCAAGACATTTGTAAACTGCCTGTTTCATTTTTACACCTGTTTCAGCTTTACAACACTCCCCACAAAAGGGAAAGCTCTGCTAGTTGACTGCTGGTGCACAAGCTAGAGGGGGCGGCAGGGACCATGGTAGTTCAGGCTCACATTGTCATCGAGACTGGCAGGTCTGGTGGCAAGGGCTGCTGTTGCATCTGAGGCTAGAGGGATTGGCTGACTCACCCGTCCAATATGCTCTCCCTGCCCTAGCTTCTGCTCCTCCTACTCCAGGCTTGGCTGCTGCACTGTGATGGTGAGAGGAAAAGAACACAGCCTGTTCCCAGCCCACATGCTGCTTCTTTCCCACCCTCCTTCCTTCCTTCCTTGTTGCTGTAGGATGAGGAGGAGGAGGTGGCGGCGGCGATGGGAGAACTGCCTCCCTCCCTTCAACAGAAAAGTGAGAAAGATTCAGGAAGGGAGTGGATGACAGTGCCAAGGGTGAACAACTTCCAATTTTCCATCAGTTTCCTTGCTCCATGTCTGCACATTTGTGACTGACACACACCACTGCTTTGATAGCAATGGGAGTGGGGGGGTGGGGGAAAGAGTAGCTAGCCTTGGTTCAGGAACCAAAGCCGCATTTATAACATTGCTTCCTATGGGAAAATAGGTTCCGAATGATGACATTTTGACTTAAGATACAGTTTTCAGGAACCAGTTGTGTTGTAAATCTGAGGACTTCTTGCCACTGCTCCTCAGCAGCTTAAGTTCTGGGGGGGAAAGAGACAAAAGGGCCCTTCCACCTCCTGCCTCTGCAAAATTATAAAGTTTTAGTTAAATTGTACCTCTTGTAGCCTCCTAAAAATAGCATCTAGGGAGTTGTTGCAAAAGCCTAGGAGTACCAGGTCCCCTCTGCCCTGCCACATTCAAGCTCTGGATTCCATTCTTACTTTCTCACAGGGAGAGATTATTTAAAAATGTAAGAGATTTGGCCCACTCCCCACTCAATATAATGTTTGTCATTACCTGAAACTTTCCCAGTTGGCTTAATGATGAAAGGTGAACTAGACTGAGAACATAGTTGTTGCAGACATGAAGAATTATCTGTAAGGTGAGTACTGTGGGCTGTAGTCAGTTCTTAAAAGAAACACACTCACTACCAACGACCTCATTATCATTACAACCTCCATTTTAGCTGCACAAAATACAAAACAAACATGCCAGCACTGTTTATTACACTACAAGTTGCAAATACAACGTGACTAACAAGCTGTTGCTAGGGGAACACTTCAATGGAAATGGAAATGCATTGAAGGCTGGTAAAGAGAGGTAACTGCCATTTCTTAGAAATGAAGTCAGTCAGGCTCCACTGGAGTAGCATGTGGCAGGTGTATCAGTTTTCCCTTTTGATGGGTGAAAGGAACACTACCCAGTGACAGGTGTCCTCCACTTACTCTTGCTTTATAGCAGGATTGCTTCACAAGGGGACCTTTACCTGCTGTACCTGGCATGACTGTAAATAAGAGCACTCAAAAGCTCAATTCAGACGTTTTCCTCCCAAAACCACGCAGGGTAACAGCTCCAAGAGCAGGTATGAAGTCCTGCCATGGAGCGGTCACTCCCTCTAGTCCCTCATGGTTATAGCAGTGGTTATCTGCAGAGAGATCTGACATAACCATTCGGGAAGGTGCTTCCATGAGTGACAGCCCAGGGAGATGCAGGCTACTGATCATGGACGTGTCTTCCCTCATGGTTACAACGGGGCTTTCTGCAGACAACTGTAAGTGACTGGAGAGAGGGGATGAGTGACAGCTCCAGGGTGGGACTTCCTGCTCATTTTGGAGCTGTAACCATGAGTGGTTTGAGGAAGAAAATGTCTGAATGTGGCTAAAGTCTCAGCCTTATAAGCCACCATGTTGTTCCTGCATGGTGCGGAATGTTCAGTCTCCCAATATGCTCCTAAATAGACTTATACCACACCACTGCACACTTTCATTGCTATGGAAGTTTGAAGATTCAGTCATGTAATTGGGGTCTAACATTTTTCTGACTAGGGACAAGTAGTATCGAAGACTATTCCTAAAACGGAAAGGTGTTTGCTTTCTTATATCACTTTGGAGATATGTGAATGGAATTTTCTTCTTCTTCCAGTATGATGCACCCCAGATGGTATTTGTGGAAAGCCCACTGAAAAAATGATGCAGTATGACACAGAACCACCTCATGCTAATATTTTATCAGATATCAAGGTATGTAGCAGCATACTTATCTGCAACGTGAGTAGGTAAATAACAAACATTGGCTGAAGGCTGCGGGATTCTGATGCACTGCATGAATACAACCAGTCCCCGAAGAAACCTTGGGCAGACATACACTTAGATTTCTAATGAGTTAATAAAATTGAAAGTTAACTAGCAGCCAATTAAAATTAAATAGGTTTTGCCATCTGCTGCTTACTGACTGTAGAATGCTTCTGCAGCTGCTTTGATATTGAGCATGTATAGTGGATCTACCCTGACAAAGTATAAGAGAACACACAATAGAACCCACCCCTCCTTTTTATTTCCACTGCCTTTTTTCTTTTTGATTAATAGGACGAGAAAAATCAAATACATCTAAGAATACATCTAAAAGAATCAAATGAGAAAAATCAAATACACCTAAAAATCATTGCTGAAAATAGCAATAATTCTAACAAACCTTAGGACAACATTAATAACATACATAAATAAACCCTCTGACTGACCTCCAGGTGAACAAAGCACTGGTGTGGTGCATGTGCAATGCACTTCAGGAGAGGGGTGATTTTAATCAACTGGCCCTTCCTGCTGAAGTTGACTGTTAATTCTTGAAAATAAGTCCTTGAGGCCTGTACAGTTCTCAGGGACACTACTAAAAATAATAATCATAGTTTAGTTCACAGGGAAGGGGAGATTGACAAAAATCACCCCTGCCTTGGAGTGTGCGTGCGCAGCATTGCTGCATGAGTGCTTTGTTAGCCTCTTTTGGCCTCTCTTGATATGAGAAGTCTTTCTCTACACAACCTCAATTATTACTTATTCTCATTTCAACAATAAGGCTTCCTTTTCAATGCTTTAATTTGAACATAACATTTTAAAAAGTTGATAAATTGATTAAAACATGTCAGGTTCTCGGGGATACTTGACACCAAGAGGAAGTATAAGGATACTGCATTAGACTCCAACTTCTTCCCAGCAGATTAAAATGCGAAATGACTTCTAATCACAACAGGAAAGGGTTACAGTAGGTTTTGTAGGTGTCATGTGAAAGGCATTCCAAGTCACATGATCATAATGCTTAGTCATGAAACACAGTGTTCCTTCAGTTCCCGTGCAAGTGGTAGCCATTGACTGCCCAGTCTTGCACTTCTCCACTGCTGAATAATGCAAAGAAAATGGCTCCAAATAAGTTAATGCCAGCAGCAATATAGAACACAATCTGCCACTCTCCCACAGTATTCTGGCAACAGAAAAAGAACAAAAGAGAAATCAGGGGAAATTGTACTTAATATGGAACTGCACTGCAACAAATTCAAACACTGTTTTAACTTCATCCCCTTCCACCTGTCTCTGATACCTTTATTTCTCTCTTATTAAAATGTGTTCTATCAGGAAAATCCCTTCAGCCCCCATTCCACACACTGGAATCCATAAGCATCTACACTTGGCTCAGAGTGACAAGACTCACATCTTATCTAAGCAAAGAAAGTTGACATTTTCAACACTTTTAGTAAGGGGAAAGAGGTGGAAACGTCATAGATCACTAAATAACTCAACAGTAGTGGCACTTTTAGACTGCAGTCATGAAATCTGATGTTTGTTACAGATCACAGCATCTAATTTAACAAGTGCCATGAAACCAATGTGACTATCAAATTCGTAGTCTAAATTCTTTAGTGGGTGGTACAAGAGAGAGATAAATGCAAATGTATCTATAAGAGTTTAAGGAGTCAGATTTCCTCCTAGAAAGTTTGTTGATTGCTTTTTTATGACTACGACAAATATTTATATACCACTTTTCAACAAACGTCCCCAAAGCAGTTTAGATAGGTATAAAGAAATAAAGTCAGTTTTTAATTACTAAAAGGACTGTTGGATAATTTATATTATGTTGTGCTTGTGGTGGAGAAGCCTATGGCACAGATTGTTTATACTGTGAGGGAAGAGCAGTTGTCTGTTTGGCTGGGATTAAAACCTCACATAGGGCCAAGCTTGAGGATTGGGAAAGAGGGCCTGGGAGGTAAGGAAGTAAAGTGCAGGAGATCTCAGAGACAGGAAGGCAGAAGGAAGGGTGCAAAGTAGTCAGTAGATTGAGAAAGATAATATGGGTTGGAGGAGAATGAGGCTTGAGGAAAAGAGCGGAGCAGACAAGGAAGACCTGGGAAGAGATCAAAGAAACTTCAAAGTATCAAATGAGAAGGAAGGAGACTCCTGAGCCTGATGGGGGAAAATTCTGACAGTCATGGCTTAAAAGCCCTGCTGCATCAGGCAAAAGCCTATCTAGTCCAGCATCCTGTTTCCCACAATAGCCAACTAGAGGCCTCAGAAGATGAAGGCATTCTCCGCCTCTGCCATTATTGCTCCCCTTCAACTGCTATTGCATGTGGCCTCTGAACTTGTAGGTAGCATATAACCTTCAGGTTCAGAGGCAGTATGCTTCTAAATACCTGCTGCAGAGAAGCAATGACAGGAGAGGCCTTCTACTATTATTACAGCATTGTGACCTGGCAACCTTAATGAAATAATGAGGGCCAAGAAGCAGTGGATAGTGGAGGGCTGAATTTCACATAATGCTTTGAACTAGCCAGCCAGTTCTTTGGCTGCCTAATTCTAGTCATTTATAACTGATGTATAAAGAATCCTGTTAATATTTTAAAACAAAGCTACTGAGGCGATTCTCACGATTGCCAAAAAGCAGGCTAAGGGAGCCTAGCCCGCTTTTTGGCGGTCATGTGCTGCCACAGGAGTTGTGCGGCTCCCGGCAGCTAACCCGCCTAATTCCCCCTCCCCTTAGCTGAGGTTAATGGAGGGAGCAATTCATTAACCTCGTCTTTATGATCGTGTGTTGCTGCGGTGCGGCTCCATGCCGCGGCAACACATGAGGAGACCCCCGGCGGGAGGCTGAAACAAGCCTCCCGGACCTGGGGGTCTCTCCAGGATGCCCCACACACTCGTGCATGGCATCCTGAAACTTCCGGGGGCCGTGAGGCCCCTGATCCCCACAGCCCCCATTGCCTCCATGACGGAGCCGGCAGTCGTGTGATCCGGCCGCCCTGGGCTCTGCAGGCAATCGTCTGCGGGGAGAGCAGGCTAAGCCCGCTCTCGGTGAGTCTCACCGATCGTGAGACTCACCTCACTGTGTTTTAACTTTCAACACTGAAATAATAACAGTGTTATTTCATTACAATGGTGAAAGGGATTTATAGCCAGTTCAATCAATTCACCAGCAGTATGGGGAAATCCCCCCACCGCTTAATCAGTGTTAACAGTAAAGCACTTTCAGTTTATTGTGAAAAAGAGTTACAAACTATTCTCAATCTCTGAGTTAGATTGTGGCTAGATTTTGATTTGAGCATGTCCAACTTGGTGTTGGATTGTGGCCTCTATATTCAACTCAGAATTGTTAACAGAAGAAAGTGAGGAGGGGATTAGAATTTATTAACAATGCATTTACTTGTTTGTGACAAACCAGTGTGGAAACTGTATGATTTTGATCAGCTCCCCATGACTTCTACAAAATAAGATTCAGAGATGCAACTCTTACTTGCATAAGTTACATTCAAGAGTTTAGTTAGAATTGAGATAAACACCCCCTTTGAAGCGTAACTTCAGGTTACACCTCCAGAATTGAAGTGGAATAAAATGCACCAAAAATGTTGTGAAGTTGCTCAAAGTTGCAAAGTGTTAACTTTCAACATTAAATACCAATTCAGGTTATTTTGCTACAATGGCAAAACAAGGATGTGAATGAATGAATGAATGAAAGAAAAACTTTGACTATCACAGCATACATGGACCTCATACATGTGAGGTCCATGTAGGGAGCTGCCAGGGGAGGTGCGACTTGCACCTTGATCCCTTCCAGTTATGCATCCTGAATGAATCAGGAGGCTGGGACAACTTAATGATACACGGTCAGACTCAATGTGGCAAGAGAGGCTGTGTGCCTATGAGTTAATGGTGTCAAGTAGCTTTCTGTTTTTTGCAAGGCATTCTTTCCATAAGGGTCAGTTCCACAGATAATTTATACTGCAGGCTCATTTGGCTCTACTCCTTTCCATTTTCTTGTGGTTTGCTTGTCCACAACTTGTGGACAAAAAAGAAAGACAGTCTGTCTTGCATTTCTCTTTATCTACACTTGAAGAGGCTTGAGCAACGGTGCTATTGAATTTGGCAGGGTTACTATAGAAAAGCTCATGAAGCAGAGAACAAGAGCATATGGTTTTTAAAATAAAAAGGGATATTATTACAGAAAGTCTCAGAGCAGAGATTCATTCTCTCTGCTGCAGAAGGAATGAATATAACTGAATAGAATGTTTGGTTTCACAGCAATACATATTATGAAAGAGAAGAAAAGTAAAAAAAAAATCTTCTTTGCTTCAAAACAAACACACACACTCATCCAATAATAAGACATATAACATGGCAAATCTTTAAAACGACCAGAAAGGACTTACATTATGAGTTAGACTTGTAGCAACAAGTGGTCCCACCATTCCTGGGATGGTAGCAAATGAATTTGTAATTCCAAGGAGGATGCCAGCATAGCTAGGAAGACATGGAAAACAACGGGTTACTGCAACCATGGTGCTTTGAGCTTCTTCCCATCACTGAGGAACAGTGGAATGATTTTCAAACATTCTCCTCCCAGTTCTTAGAGGCCAACAACTAAGAACTTAACAACATTATATAAAACTAGACATTCATGGAAGAGAAGGGAGATATTCTTAACACTACTAGCCTGAATGCTTTGGCACCCAAAGCCCTCTTGACATACTGAAATTAGAGACACCAGAAGGAATTTCACACATGATTCATCCACTTGTCCAGAGGGGATTAGAGGAGCTTCTCAATGACATATTTACAAGGGAAACGCCATCTAAGCACTAAGCTGCCAGCATTTTCACTTAGACTTTAGCACAGGGATTCACAGCATGGGACAAGTGGCCCTCTTCCAAGTTCCAAGTACAGGAGTGCATACACTTACACAGGGGCAATGCAGTCTGGTGGACTGTATGGCTCTCTTGTTACACTGCAAACTAGGCTGAAAAAAATACCAAACAATAGACGAGAGGGGACTAGAGTCCATTCCAGTAGGGATTTTGGAAGTGCACTGCAGGTTCCATGTCAGATAATTGGGAAAAGAGAAACACATGCCCAGAAAGCAGGAACCCATTCTTTTATCACATTTTGCTAAGAGTCACACTCTTCAGAATGACAAGAGAAAGGCAATTCTTCTCAATGCTTAGCAACAGAAGAAAATGGTCTTTCTTCTCACTCAAAAACTTAGAAATGTGTTGAGCTTTGCAATGCCTGAAGCAGCCCTTTCAGCAAGTCAGTCTTGAAATCAATTTACACATATATGCATAAAACTTGCAATATCGGCAAGAGACCCAATGCACAGCCTATACATTCCCTGTCCAGAGTACTATTTGTGTTGCGAGGTGGTGTGTACACTACCAGGCACAGCATCTGCCAACTTAGAGCAGGTGCTGTACAGGTTGCCTGTGCAATGGGACATTATAGGTTTCCCGTGCATTGGCATTGAAGCCACAGAGAAATTTAGCATCCCTGCTAAAAGCAAAATTAAAAAAAGCGGGGGGGGGGATATTTCCCCAACACATGGGAGGATTCATAATGCAGACACAACTATTGACTGGAAAACAGCCCTGAGCCCTGCACTGAATAAAATGGGCAGGAACTTAGATCAGTGGGTGATAGCTGGGGAACATATTTTAAAGCCAACGTGTATGAATTACATATTCCTTTGAATAAAGAGCATGGCATTTATATGTCCTTTGCTAACTTGGAAATGCTTTAAAATTAATGTCTTTATGAAGACAAATGACAAAGAGTAAAAGCATCACAGGACAGATAAGTGTATAAAAAGTTTTCATAAATATTTTAGTGGTATAACACATTTTACCCCTGGGATGTTTAAGCATTGCAGTTGCATTAATATATGCTTTGAGAAATAATGTATATAGTTCATCTGGGCTCCATGGAAGCATTTCCTAACTTCTTCTAATTCAGTGTCCATTTATGCAAGTAGTTCTAAGAGCACCTTGAACAAGTCAGCACTTACTCTCTTCAGATATTATGATATACGTATGCTCAGGTATCTGGATACATGTTTTTACATGGATCCCTGAACATGCATTCAGTTAAGAAGTGATCCTGGGTACAAATCTCTCAAATGCAGGGTACACCTGTATGTGTATTGAACATAATGAATAACTACACATGCATACAGATCTGTATGTGCAAACATCGTGCACAAGTTTTATGTGCATTAAACATAATGTGTGAATAGGGCTTGTGAACTTCATAAAACTAGGATACAGAAGCAAAAAAGCTGACAGAAAGTAGCAACAGCAGATTAAGTTTGCCATCCTATCCATGTTTACTTTCGAGTAAGCATATTGAGTACAGTAGAATCTAAAGCTCAATTAAAACCCACATATAAGGCTGCAAAGCATAGCAGTTCATAGTGCTGGTGTACAAGTACTTCAGTGTCATATAAACCCAAATCAGTGATTTATGTCTACAATAAAAATGTAAAAAAATATATGAGGGATTGCACAACAAAACAGCAGCAAAATGGGTGAGACAATTGTGTACAGATTTGCTGACCAGCTATTGCACTTGCAACTTCTGCAATTGGAACTTTTGCAGTTTTTTTCATTGAGAACAAGACTCTCCTGTACCAATTGATTATTTGGATGTTCAGGACCTATGTTCATTATGTACTACTCACACTCATAGTATTTATGCAGTGAAAGTTTAAGTGATTTGTATATCAAAAACCCTTTGAGGTCTCTTTTTTGTATATACTCAAAAAATAATAATGGATATTTTCACAACATTGAAAGTGTTTGGATTTTGTCACAATAATGCATAGGTTGGATTCTTCTTATGAACAAGAGTTTTGATAGTGCTGTATGTTTTGGGAGTGTTATCAATTCCTATTGCTATCATTACCATTATTTTTGCACGGGCTCACCCATTTTGCTACAATAAAAATGTAGACATAGCAGAACGTTTATTTATTTTATTATTATTTATTCAATTTATATACTGCCCTTCCAAATTGGCTCAGGGAAGTTTACAACAGAATAAAAACAATTAAAACCAGTTAATTAAAATCAAAAACTATAAAAACAGAAAACAAACAATTAAACATTCAAACAATTAAAAACCCTGGAAAACCAGGGCAAACATTTAAAACAATTTACAACAGTTTAAAAACCCTGGAAGGCCAGGCCAAACAAATAGGTTTTAAGTGCTCTCCTGAAAGACAGTAATGAACTCAAATTGCACATTTCTGCCGGGAGTGCATTCCATAGCCCAGGAGCAGCTACAGTGAAGGCCCGCCTCTGAGTTGCCACCAGACAAATTGGTGGTAATTGGAGATGGACCTCCTCAGATGACCTTAATGTGTGTTTCTGAATGCTTAAGAAATTCAGTGTCAACACATGAGGATCAACACATGAGTGTCAACACATTATGTGGACTGCCACCATAAACTACAACAATTCATTTCAAAGCATTCTCCTGCCTCTGTTTCAGCAAACCTTATGTCACTCTCACTACAGCATATGAAACCTATCCAGTTTAGTTCTCTGGCAAGTTTGTGCAATATTTTATGCAGCTTTTAAAAAAATGTTATTCAATACTTACGATGGTGCAATATCCAAGTGGTTGATGCTGTAACCAGATGTGGAAAACCCCCCCAGGGTTGTCGATATGGTTACAAATGCAACAGCTAGTTTATAATTGCAACCTATGTATCCAGCTGCTACAAGGAATATTGCAGGTCCAATCATCCCTTAATTAAGAAAAATAAAAGATATTTCTCAAAAAACAAACCATCAGCTTTAATTCTTTGCGCAACTTATTTGTTAACTTTGATTCTTTGCTTTTTCAATACTAGTGGCTATCAGTTGTTGATCTAGATAGAACACATTGCTACAGAGTAGCAATCCTCTTATTGATCCTCAGGGAAAGAGAGCAATACTACCCATCTACAGAGGTCAGCCGTTGGGGCCCTGTTATAACATGACTGCAAGGGAAAGAGAAGTCATGTGCACGTTCCCTGGGTGGAGGTTTAGGAATGTAAGAGATGCAGGTGAGTCAGCAGGAAGTAGTCAGGGGTTTCAGGAGAGGAATATGGTGCTCCGTAATGAGGAGTGGGTGAGAGCTAAGCATTTTGGAAGGTACAGATGGATTCAAACCACGGAGCTGTATAGGGATTCTTGCTGCATAATGGACTGCCTTAGGAAGTACTACTACACTAGTAGAGCACATACTTTCTCTGCAGAAGGTCCAGTCTCTGGCATCTCCAGTTAAAAGATCTCAGGTAGCAGGGCTAGGAAAAAGCTCTGCCCGAGACTCTGCAGAGCTGTTGCCAGTCTGAGTAGACAATATGAAGCTAAATGGACTAAGGGTGTAACACAATGTAAGACAACTTCCTATGTTCACATAGCCAGCAGAGGGTCAGTTTAAGATATGTGTGGCTCGTGGGAAATCTAGCATGCCAAATGAATGCATTCAGTCCCTCCTAAAACAACTCTATGCAGGTGCACTTATGTGGTCAGTTGGTCCTGGCATTAAAAGGCTGGAACCTAAGATGTGTCTGGAGATACCTGCTATTGCAAAATGATAGCATGCACTGGAATAATACTATGAAACTGTTTTGTCTGGACCGGTCCTGTCATCTCTGTGCTATCATTGTGTCTGCAGCATGATACTATGCATGTTGACTTGGAACAAAATCCAAAAGCCCATGGATTTTGTTTTACTTGGAACAAAATCCCATTCAATAGGATTTATTCCCATAGAATTGCAACCTCTGTGAAGCCAGCAAGTAGTTTTGCATACTGCAACTAAAATTGAGACCTCTAGGTTTCAAAAACGGAGTCTGGCCCTTTTTGGATGCTCCAGTATGGATTGGTTTACTATGACAACAAACAGAATGTGTCGCCACCTAGTGTACAAAGCACATCTCTGTAGTATGCAGAGGTGCATGGGCACCTCCTGCTTAGCCACCTGCGTCTCAGTGAAGAGGCTTGCCTTACGCTGGAAGCACCATGGTTTTAGTTCAGGTCCGGAGAACTCATGATCAACTAAGCTGAACAAAGCCCACCAGCCATGTACTGTGGCCTGACAAGTGCTTGACCTTACAGCCCAGTGAAGCAAAAACAGGAAGTTTACCAAGTCCTTGGCAGGTCACCACCATACATGCTTATGTATGGGCGTGTTTGGCCCGATGAGTCACATGGTGTGAAGGCATCATCTGGTTACTATTGGAACCAATAAGTATATACAGCAAGCAGACAGAACTTGATAGAGAAACTGTAGTTTTGTTTAAAAAATAGGGAAATAGGAGTTTAAAATTGACAGAAAGGCTTATTTCAATGCTAAACAACCCCAAACAGCTAATGAACATAACATAATGCGAACAAGTATAAGAAGCATCTATGCTCTTACTGGATACAATATACTTTTAAAAAAGCAATTCTTCTTCCTTACCTATTAAAGTAAAGGTTCTTCGCACACATACAGTAGACATGTTTTGCTGTTCCCGTAAATAATCAGCAATTTGACCAGACAGAATTATACAAACCCAGCACCCAAAATAAGGCAGTGCAGATAAAAATCCATTCTGCAAAGAAAAAGAAAGAAAAATTTGTGGTTGGCTGAGGAAGGAACAATTTTTAACAACTGTTTTGAACATTCTGAAAGAGTATTTATATTGCAGTGACAACAGATACTCAAATTGTACTGTAAGACAGCCAACATAAAGTCAAAAACCATGCATTTTATGGTAAGAGAAACTGACACATTAGTACAAAAGTAGTAATATATTCTTGCAAACTATAATGTCAATACAGCCTATCACTATGTCCCTCTGTTACAAGACATGAGTCCTCGGTTCAGCAATAATAGGTTGAAAAGCTGCTATCAGTAGTACATGAGAAGTTCAACAACAAAGATGAAGACAGAAGACATCTCCCTGATCTGGGGCTGGAATGAGAGCTAACCTTGCTTGTTTAACTGCCCAGATTGGCTTCATTGTTTTAATTTAGGGGTAAGAGTCCTTCCCCTGCCTACAAGATTTAGGGAAGTCCACTTAAAAAAAAATGTTTGAGAATCCCTTAAAACTAAAAGATTATAGGAAAGGAAATCAAATTATGTGCATTAAAATCAAGACCAAGTCACATACCTGCCAATGAGGCTCTTCTCACGATCTGGTGGCTTGTGGGGAGAGTGGGCTTAGCTTGCTCTCCCCGCAGACGATCAAAGGGCAGTCCTGGGGTGGCCGAATCGGCCACCCACACGACTGCTGGATCCATCTTGGAACTGGCGGGAGCTGCAAGTATCGGGGGCCGTGTGGCCCCTGGAAGTCCCAGGAGGCCCCACGTGAGTGTGCGGGGCATCCTGGAGAGACCTCTGAGCCCGGGAGGCTGCAGCCAGCCTCCTGGTCAGGGGTCTACTCATGTCTTGCCACGCGCCGCGATGACACATGAGCAGAGAAATGAGGTTAACGGAGCACTCGCTCCGTTAACCTCCTTTAAGGGGAGGATGTTCTAGGCGGGCTAGCTGCCTTGGGAGCACTGGGCTCACCCGTGAGACTGGTGGTTCCCATGATCGATGGGAAGCGGGCTATGTTCCCTTAGCGTGCTTTCCGCTGATCATGGGAATAGTCTCAATATGTCCCAATTTTTCCATTCACCTGAATGGGAAAGTGGGGACATGATGGCAGGTATGAAATCGGCTTTCATTGGAGTCAGCTGCAAAGCACCAATTACAGATTAATTTCAAATCAACAATAGCAATAGTGCTTTGATTCTTGCTTCCCTGAAGGAAAGGTGATGCTTTTGTATCTCACTATGCCATGGTTGGTTCATACTGGTCCATAATGGCCACCCCTTCTCTCTGCTGACTAAGATTTAAAGGGAGAAAAGCAATGAGAAGAAACATAGAAATTCAGTTTAGTAAGATCAAAAGCAGCAGAGTTGGGAAAGTTGAACACCTACACCTGCTTCACAGCCCTACACCTGCTTCACAGCCCTTCACATCGTGAGGCTAGGGGTAGGGATCCTTCCTCCTTGGCCAAGGTCAGCTTCCTACTCTCTTTGCTCTCAGTAGGGATTTCTGCACTTCCACAATGTCCTTCTGTTCATGGTCAAAGAGTGCCCTTAATCTTTTATGTTTTTTCATGATCAAACTGAACTGTAGAGTTCAGAACATATATTCTCTCTTAGGCGTACCCGTCACTAATCCCATGTGTGGCAGCTCTTGCAAGAGTTCGCAAGCAGCTGTCGGATAGTGATGGGATGGGAGGGAGACAAGACAATGGTGGTGACAGATGGGCCAGGGCCTGGTAGGGGAAAAAGATGGCGGCTGGGGGGTGGGCAGAGAAAACTATGGGGAAAGGTGGGCAGAAGAAAGTGGCAGCGGAGGCTGTGTGGAAAGTAAGCAATGGTGGCAGGGGGGAGGGGAAGCAGTAGCGAACTAGAGGCGCAGATGTTCTGCACCCAGCCCAGCTAGTTTTCTTTAATTTTCCAGTTTGGCAAGTTGGGTTTTCAACAAAACAAATCACATGTTTCAGTATTTCTGTTAGCAACAGAAGTAGAAACTAATGAGGCTCTCCACACAAACAGTGTGGAGAGCCTGCAGGGCTTGTACAGGGAGAGCGGGCTAGACCTGCTCTCTCTGCACATGAACATTCTGCACCCCCGGGTGGCCGGATCAACTACCCACATGATCATTTTTATTTTTATTTTTAATTTATTTTTACATTTATATCCCACTTCTCCACCGAGGAGCTCAGAGCGGTGTCCATGGTTAGGTTTATCCTCACAACAACCCTGTGCAGTAGGTTAGGCTGAGAGATACATGAATGGCCCAGAGTCACCCAGTGAGTTTCATGGCTGAATGGGGATATGAACTCAGGTCTCCTCGGTCCAAGTCCAACACTCTAACCACTACGCTATGCTGGCTCCCTCATGGACCCTTACCGGCTCTGTCACAGAGCTCTGTAGGAACAGCAGGGATCAGGGGCTGCCTGGCCCCTGGAAGTCCCAGTATGCCCTGCGTGAGTGTGTGGGGCATTCTGGGGAGAACCCCGATGCCTTCTTGTCGGTAGTCTACTCACGAGGCGCTGCAGTGCAGGGCCGCACCATCTCACAATCAGAAAAATGGGGTTAGCGGAGCGCTCCGATAACCTCATTTTAGAGGAGGTCTACTTTGGTGGGCTAGCCACTGTTGAATCACCGGGCTCACCTGTGAGCCTGGTGGTTCTCATGATGGGGGGAAACTGGGCTGTGCTCCCTTAGCCTGGTTTCCCCCCATCGTGAGAATAGCCGCAATGTCTCCTGACATCCTGGCTTATACTATAGGTCAATTCAGTGTTAAGGTTTATAAGAACTGGAAAAAGTAGGTCTTCTTACCTCCTGCACATCAAATCTCAAAATCTCCTTCATGTAAGTAGGCAACAAGGTAAGAAGGGTGTAGAAAGTCCAGTTATAAGAAAAATGTGCTACAACAATAGCCCAAAGTGGAAGGGATGTCACCATGGCTTCCCAAGGCACAGATTTCTGGTTAGAAAGCTAAAAAGAGAGGAATGAAATCCAGACAGACATTTAAAAACTTCATTTCTCAAAACTCAAAGAAGTTGACTTCTAAATATAATGTTTTTGTCCGTTTGCAGTACTGAGGACACATATAGATAAAATGGCCCTCTAGTCACAGTTAAGGGATCAAGAATGGACCATGGGATCAAGACTCCCTAGACACCTTCTGTCTTGCATACAAACTCCCATCTCCTCCTCTTAACCATGGCTTGTCATCACCAATGTTAACATGACGAAGGAAAAAACATTTTGTATGAATGATTGCTTTTTCATTATTCAACTGCTTTCACTTTTCCCCTCTCATCTTAGTGTTATTTTTAGTTAGATAAAGAGTTATTGAGCTTAAACATGATTTTAAAGATTCACTTCTTGTTTAAACATTTCACCTGGTATTTCAATAGCAACAAAGAAAGGCTTTGCCAGAACCACACACCTGATCTGTAAGGGAAGAGAGAATATATTCTTTTTCTGCATGGGAAATTCTCTTGTGAGTTTCGGGCTTATCACTAACCATGCAAATCCAGAAGAGGAACCATAGCACACCCAGGGCACCTTATAGTGAAGAACAAAGGAATACTTCTGGTTAAATGGACACAATTCAGATTTATAGGCACCAAGAGAAAGTCTATAGCTAGGACAATTGTAGTATAACCTTCTTGAGTTGGATCTATATACTGACTTAAAACAAAATCTAGTATCCAGCTTATACAGTCACAGCACCCCGCCCCCAATGAGAGAATTCATTCAGACCTAGAGTTTGTGTGCGCATGCATCTTCACAGGACCTACAGCAGCATAGACCTGTGGGTGCAAGTTGCATCAGAAAAATCCTCACAATATATTCTACTATCACATGCCAAATACTAATTTCACACAAAAACTTCAAATGTGCCAGCTTCTGCAGGGCTATAAAAGACCCAGGCCCAGTTTATCATAAGTCACATTTCCTGTCCAGACAACCTGCCGTCTGTTGGATCAGGGTGGCGCAATGAGCTTGAGTGCTCCCTCCACCTTTCATGCACCTGGCTTTAAATGAAACCGAACAAGGCTGTCTCTAGCTTGTGCAGCATCCCACCACCCACCATGAATCAATATTGTTTCAGCCCTGCTGGAATTAGTCACTGTGCTACAGCATGGGGCCCCTGTGAGCACAGGGGCCTGGATAATTGCTCCCTAGCCCCACTTTCAGGCATCCTGATAGAATACTTTCTGGTTTGTTAAACCACATGTTGCTGTGATCCGTGTTCTCTCTAATTTTGTTCATCTGTGTGCAGAATGAGTTTTGTTCTGGTTGGCAGTATCAAGGCAGTGTGTGCACATGTGCATTTAGATGGGGCCTTCCCGATTTCAACCTGAGTGGGATCTAAAATTAACTGAGTGGACATTAAAAAAAACCACCTTGTGAGCGTGTGCACGTGCGTAAAGGGAACACTGGTTGTGATGTCAGAACCTGGAAATTTTGAAATGAGCAGAACTAGGGAGGGGAGGGGAGGGAATGCGCAAGTAAATCGCTTGTTGGAAACTTGGAAACAAACTGTTGGAAATGGAACAGTTCATTTTGACTGTTTGAACTTAATTTCTGTATGCTGAAGGTAGTATATAATACTAGTATAAACAAACAAACTAGCCAGGCCTCAGACAAGTGCCGATGGGTGAAAATATAAAGCAGAATCAGAGAGAAATTTACAAGATGACCCTAGTAAGTCAAAGAACTGTGCTGATGGTGGGGTAGGGGAAAGGAAACTGCTCAACAGAACAGAACAGCAGAAATAATTGACCAGACAAACGCGGGTGGGGTGGATACACTCCATCCTCCCGAGGAGTATGACCTTTCAGGTAAGTGACAACGTATCATTCTCCCTCCGTTCGGATGAGTGTACCCAAGGATGGGACCTACCAGAGCCCCTTGAACCTCCCGGGCGGGAGAGGAGTCCGGACTCAAGAGGGCACTACACACTGTAGCACTCTGTGCCCAAACAAAGCATCAGCAGATGCCAAAGTTTGGATCTTTTAGTGCTTAATAAAGGTAAATATGGACAACCAAGTTGCTGCCCTGCAGATGTCTTCCAAGGGCGCCAAGGTGGGAAAAGCTGCTGAGGCTGTCGTGTCCCTGGTAGAATGGGCTAGGATCCCTACAGGAGGAGTCTGACCTTGAGATGTATAGGTCAATTATATCTCATAGAAGATATTATTCTCTCACTCAGAAATCTTTGTAAATCATATTTTTTTGATAAGCACAAATCTATTCCTTTCGCAGAAAAATGCCACTGAACAGCTCTGGATTAACCATTAAGCAAAATAAACATGTGTTCAGGGCATCAAGGGAAGGGGGGCACCACAGAGTTTCCCCCGCTAGCTATCATGCCCTTAACTCTTTCACTGCGACACTCAACTTTAGTCGATTTTTGTAATTGTTTTTATCTGCAGTGTTCGACTTTACTCTGCATTGTTGGCTCGGTGAGCAACTTAAGTTTCGAAAAACTACTGAACTATGTATCTGAAGTAAGAAGTCATTGATTTGTGAAAGATTACTGTAAAGAGCAGTACAAAATATTGATAAAACTTCATGTAAAAGATGATCGTATGTTATGATATCTGACCCTGAAGAGGAAATATTTTTAGCTTTAGTTTTATTTGTGTTAGTATTGCATTATTCAAGTGTGTTTTGTAATATTTTACGATAAGATTCCATCGATGGCCTTCTCCCACCGGGGCCACCTTGTGGAGCCCCAAACGACAAAGTCCGGAACGGAGGCCTGGTCTACCTGCCACAGCCGGCTATGGAGGTAGACCAAGCTTCCGCGCCTCTTGCTGGCCACGTGGGGAGACCCTGTTTCTTCCTCCCCCTGGTGCCCCACCCCCCTCATCCACCCCCATTTCCAGGGCTTAATGTGCCACTTTCCCCGGCTCAGGCCTACAAATCCCACCCAAACCCTGGACCACCCCTTCCCAGGCTTAATGCTCCAGTTTCCCCAGCAAAGACAGCCCCAGCCTGCCCTCTGCCCACTCACCCCATGGCTGCCTCTAGTGGAGGGAGGGAGGGGGGCACCATTGTTGGGCTGTGCTTAGGACATCAGTTGCCCTTAATCCGGCCCTTCATTGAACCAATAGCTCTAGGGATGTGACAGGCACAAAAACTGTGCAAGAACTTTCATTGTTTATTTGCAATAATCAGGAGAACAGTGTTTTAGAAATGCACAGAAACGCAACGGAGTTATATTTACAATGAGTACACTTACCAAATATGTAGAATACATAAATCCAGTCCATATAAAAACAGATCAAACCAGACAATGGAAGTGACACAACAGTTCCTAGCTGCGCACCTAGAAATCAAAGTTAAAATAAATAAATAAATAAATAAACAAACACACACACACACACACACAAACAAACATACTGTATGGGCAATCTCTCTCTCTGAGAAATACTGTTTGTTAAAAGCAAACAGGCCTGGCCCAAGCCCTGCTGGCACCCAAGATGGCATGGCAAAACCACCACTCCCACCTGTGGCACACAGAGTGCACTGCATGTTCATTTCTTCCCCCACACCCAATTTCCTTGCAACCCAGTTGCCCCACTGTCATTGCGGTGTGTAGAAAGCCCTGATCATTGGTTCTCCCCCAATGTTTCTCCACCCCATCTCCCCTTACCTTGTCATTGCCATCACCACTCCTCAGCCTGGCCCCTGCCTTTCCAAAAGGTAGAGAGTGTGAAGGAAGGAAGGCTGAAGGAGCAAAGTGGGTGCCTCTATTCCTCCACACATTTTGCTGCTCCACTGCCCACCTGTTACCTTCTGAAAAGGCAAGAAAATGGGAGTGGGGGGAGAAGCAGCGGCAGTAGACATGCTGCCACCGCTGCCAGAATTTCTTCCACTAATGGAGCAGTGAGCTGGCTGGCTGAGGGAGGGCATGCATGAGGTACTACCCACTGCCTCTTGCGCTTGAGGCGACTGCCTTACTGAGCCTCAGAAGCGGGATTGCCCTCGTTTCAAAGTCCGGGACTAAGAGCATAACTGGATTAGGGTTAACCATAGTTAATGGTTGTGCATGCATAATAATCAACCATGGTTATGGGCAGCAGCAGGAGAGGAGGGCAGGGAGGAGATGGCTACGTGAGAGAAGAGGGGCTAAGGGAAGGGAGTGCACAATCCTACAGACTGTTCCTAATCCCATTACCAAGAAAGGATTAACATTATGTCTGCGTTGGCCTGACTTGGGTATTTTACTATGTCTCACCTGCATATGAAATACTAAGAAGTTTGCTGCGTTCCAATGGAGGAGCCCACAAGGACCACATGGCATGCATGGCAGGAAAGGTGACTCCCTGGAAAATAAGTTGGTTTATAGCACAACCTAAATTTTAAGAGTAAAACATTTGTTTCTGTGAAATTTCTCCCTTTAAAAGCAGCCTGGGAAAGTATTGCCTGAATTAACATGGAACTATCTCTGAACAAGGGTACATAGCACATGGGAAATTAAGCAGAACTAATTTCTTGCCTGCCTCAATTCATCAGCTGAATATGCTTTGTAGACATAACAATTATGCTGAACTTTTGGTTTCTGCTAAGCAACGGCAACACAAATATTTTGACGTGATGAATTTATTCAGTTTGGATTGTTATATGCAATAGGCTGAGAAGAACATGAAGAGTGGTAGTGAAGGGACCTAATTCTGCATGAGGCAGAGTGATTAAAAATAAATAAACCTTGAATTCCACATCTAATAAACATGATGTGGAGTTTGAATAAAAATGATCAGGGACAATAAGCTTAAATAATACCACAGTCTCAAAGCAGCCATTCACCACTGAGAGTTATAGGCAGGATTGTATGTATGCTGCAAATCTGAAGTACCAGAAAAAGCATTGAAAGTGTTACTGGGTGCTGGATTCAGCTTCCTAAGAATCTAAACATTAATAACATTCTCTCTAAAGAGTGGTTACCAGTCCATATAGTTGTGAAGACATGCTTGAAGTACATGGGCAATATTTGCTGAACTCTAGCCATTCAGAGGTGACAATGCAATGACAATGCGATTTCTAGTGGCGGTGATACTATAGGAGAATTTCTGTGCTCTACATAGCTCTTGGCTTTCCTCCAAGACAAACAGTTACAGGTAAAAGTATAAAAAATGTGGAGTTATGCAAAATGAGAGAATTTATGCAAAGGTTGCAGAATTCCTGTAGAACTCAGAAAGGCTGCAGAATTCAGCTCTTCTTGGTGAAGAATTTAGGAATTTTAATTCCCTCCCCACCATGAAAAGCACAAATAACTGTGCCTAAGCAGTGGACATTTTTATACATTGTCAACATTCTCTTGGCATTCCCCACTCCCTCCACTCTGTTCCTGATATGTCTGTCTAACTACATAAGGTCATTTCAGGAGCAGAGCGAGGCTGGCGGCAGGCTGTATTCAGCCACTGTGGCCCCCTGGCACCGCATCTGACATCAGATGCAGGGGGCCAGCTAGCCACACCCCCGCATCTGATGTCAAACACAGGGGCGTGGTCTCCTTCCCAAATGAGGCCGCGCGGCCCCATTTGGAAGATCATTCCGCGTTGCATTGGGCAATGTGGACCGGAGCAACTCTCCCTGCCTTTAAAGGCAGGGAGAGTCGCTCCGGCCCACACTACTAATGCAGTGCGGGCCGATTTCATTCCCAAATGGGGCCACGCAGCCCCATTTGTGAGTGAAATAACGCTCCCTGCATCTAACATCAGACGCGTGTGTGTGTGTGTGTGTTGGGCCCACAAGGTGCAGCCCCTGATTGGCGGTGGCCTGGGTTCTTTGAACCCATTCGCCCAATGGTGGCTCCGCCCCTGGGTCATCTGCTGATGCCCATCAGTGATGCAGTGTGATGTAAACTCCCTGCATAGTGAGATCAGGCAAGACACATCCATCCTTCTACTGCCTGCTTGAGACTTTTCTCTTTCAAAAGGCTTTTCACCTCTCAGGGAGTTAAGTCACCATCCTACCTTATATTTTCTGCATCTATTGTAGAGTTTGTATTGAATATTATTCTCCCATTATAGATAAGAACAGAGGCTGAGAGAGAGGAAGCAGTCTTCAGTTCCAAGATACAAGCCCTTCTCTCTGTCCATGAAACACACCAATCAGATAGGCGAGGACCCTCTAGAAATACACTGAGGAATTTACTTGGCAGCAAATTAGACAGGTTATGAAGTAGTGCCTTGTCAACCAGTGTGCTCACACAATCCTGTTTTCCTTAACGTATTTGATGATGTTGAAGAAAAAACAGATTACCTCACCCAGGCCCTCCAAAGCTCGAACTCCTATGAGGTATCCAACTCCCAGATCTGCAGCTAAAGGTGTAAACAAGGTGAAAACTGCAGTGCCCAGGATGCCAAACCCCAACAGCAGCTTTCCCCCTACTTGACGTGCAAGATATCCACCAGGAATCTGTGTAATGATGTAGCCGTAAAAGAAGGAACCAAGGATCCAGCCTTGGGTATCTGCATCCCAAGCATACTTTTTCCCCTGAAAATGAGAAAAGAGGCAAGTAGGTTTGCTTGGGGTTTTTTTTGCATCCAAGAGCAGAGATTGCTCACCATCTAGTCACCATGCACAAGTATCTAGGGCATTCCTTCTCACCTATTAAATGGCTAATAGGGCTGTGCACAAATCAATTTTTGCAATTCAAGCCAAGCTCGAATTGCAAAAACTCGGATTCATCAAAAGCATCTGGTCTGGCCAGCCGCCTTGATGAATCAACCTCAAATCACTTGAATAGATTTGAGTGATTTGACTGCCATTTTGAGGCCTGTTTCCCTGGGGAAAAACGGGCCTCAAAATGACACAATTTTTCCAGGGAGAGCTGGTCTACCAATTATGGTCAAAAGGTAGTCTAGTCCTCTGCTCCGGATGTAGCCTGTCTGCCTGGTAAACCAGTCCTCCAAGGCGAGCTGACATCAATCTCAAATGGTAGACCAGTTCTCCCTGGAAAAAGGCAATATTTTGAGGTCTGTTTTTCCAGCAAAATGGGCCTCAAAATGGTGTTCAAATAATCTGAATCGATTTGGGTCCAATTGGGGGCGATTCTCCTTGACCCCAAATTGGGCCCTCTATTTTGAAGGTGAATTAGATTCATGGCCGAATTTGTGAATTACCTCCAATTTGACCCAAATAGATTTGAGGTCAAATAAAATTGCAAACCCCTAATGGCTAACACACACCCCATAGTTTTCACCACTAAGGAAGAGGAAGAGAAAGAAGGCTTTCATTCTTTAATGTATATGCTGCCTTTCCTTTTCGAAGACATTTTACAGATTTTTAAAAAAATCTGTTGGCTATATAATAAGTTATAAAAATCTTCAAACAGCATTTTTCTAAACAATTCTGCAAGGTAATTCACCATTACTGCTGTTTTGCAGATGGGGAACTGCAGCCAAACGGTGAATCAGTTCAAATGTCACGAGGAACCAGTTTAATCTTGGTTTCATATGACATTCATGAGGTTTGGTTTCCAGACTTCCTTTCTCACTCAAGGGAAGGAAGATTTTTCTTCTTCTTTTCTCTGCTTAGAAAAAGTTGGAATTTGCATGATAACCAAACCTAGCAAATCCTAGATTCTTCTAACTAGAGTTTCTGAACGTCAAGGTATGCAACTGGGATATCCTGGCTTGTTCAGAAAATCTGGTTGTTAGAGCAAACAGGCATTTGCTGGCAAGATGGCATGCTGGATGGGGATGCTCCTCTGCCCATGCATTTAGCAATAGCAATAGCAGCAATAGCACTTACATTTATATACCGCTCTATAGCCGGAACTCTCTAAGCGGTTTACAATGATTTAGCATATTGCCCCCCAACATTCTGGGTACTCATTTTACCGACCTCGGAAGGATGGAAGGCTGAGTCAACCTTGAGCCCCTGGTCAGGATCGAACTTGTAACCTTCTGGTTACAGGGCGGCAGTTTTACCACTGTGCCACCAGGGGCTCATTTGCCAGTTGCAGATATGCCAAGCTGGTCCAATGTGACAGGATGATGAAATATAAAGATATATTCCCTGATCAGAACTACATTTAATGCATCAATATATAATCTGGAATGGGGGTATGGTGATTTGAATATTGATCTCTGATTGAGTGAAGGCTCACACTCAGACAGAACCCATGGAGAAACCCTGTTTTGGGAATTCAAGCAACCTTCCTACTGCTGAACAGGCTCTTTATCAACATCCATTGCAAAATACTGTTGTAGATAAAATGTTTAGATAGCACATACTTTAGCAAATAGATTTTGTAAGATTACCGTAGTGTTATGAGGAGTTACTGGGGAGGAAGAATGTTCCGGGCATACTTTGGAAGTTGTATTTTTGGTCAAGCTTGCGTTTGATTCTACCATGTCCACTAGGGCAACACTTAAATTCACACGGAGTGCATATAAGAGAAAGAATCCAAAGAAAGCCCATATTGCTAAGCTGAGGCGAGCAGAGCACCACAGTGCTGGAAGAGAAACAGGAACAGAGACATAAAATAAAGTGTTAATAGTGCTGCACTCAAAAAATTTCTGCAACCCTAGTCAGCAAACACATCTCAACGAGGTTTTTATCCAAATGGAAGGTCCAACAACATTCACTCTGCCCACTGTCTCATTCTCACATGAGTCAACAGTTATGCAAAGAACACTTTAACCCTTTGCTTGAACAGCGAAAGAGTTTTTACCTATGTTAGGAAAACCAGCTGTTCCCTACCATTTCCTCATCTGCCTTAGCTTGTGTACTGGAAGAAGCAGCTGAGGTACATAGTAAAGGGAGAGTTCTGTCAAAGCCGCGCTCAACATTTGCACTACAGGAGAGGAAATTAACCATTTGTTCTCTCAGCTTTGGAGAAAGAAGCCAAGGAGCCCCCATAACTTGACTGGGGCTCCAGAGGGGCAGGGCGCTGCACGGCGGCACTTCCCTGAGCCCAACCGCCAGAGCGGCTGGGTGAGGTGTGGCCGGCAGGCAGGAAAGCCACCACTTGTCTGGGCAGGTGATCTGCCTGCCCAGCGATGTCCTTCTGATCACCTGCGGGGAGGTAAGCGCTTTCGGGCTTCCTCCTTGCTCAAGAGGGTAGCCCTTTTCACTGATCGTAAGAAGGGCTTCAATGATTTACTATCACAAACATGATTTTGTTTCTTGCCTATTTAGGAGGGTAAATCTCATTGTTTACAGCCAGAGTCACAATGGGAGACAGGCAATCCACACAAAGATTATAAACAGTTCCTCAGTATATACAGCACAACTTGCTCTAAGATTAAAAGTAGATAATAAGAGTGTCACAAGAACACAGCAATCAAGTGTAGAAGCAACATGGTTTGCATAGATAACAGACTTTGTGTTTCACTCTTCAAAGTACTTTCCAAAAGCCCTATGCCTCTCAAAGTATACTGGATTTAGAAGATTAGTTTTTTTAGAGGAAATATCTGTAGCTGGCAATCCGAGCTCATATGAACAATTAGTGTGACATTTTTCGTTATCAACTGAGGAGATCAGACTAATGCAACAGAAACCGCAAGCTTTGGAAGGCAGATCAATAGAGTTGAAAAAACCCCATCCTAGTAACCTAGGAACATAAAAGCTGCCTTATACAGTACTGTCAAATCATGGATCCATCTATTCTGGACCATCTGTCTACTCTTACTGGTAGCAGTTTTCCAAGCAAAGGTCTTTCTTAGCCCTGCTGACCAAGGTTCTTCATGCGGAACTGTCATGGACTGAACCTAGAAACACACACTAAAATATGGCCTTCTTATCATGAGGCTAAATCTGGACCCTACATTTGTTTAATGAAACTTACTTCCAAGAAAGTATAGATAAAATTGTAGCCCCAAAGATATAGTTTCTTTCCATACTGTATCTACATCAAACTATATACGTTTCTCATAGGCTTCACTTGTTCCCATTTACCAGGGATAGCCCCTATTTTCTGAAGTCTGTCCCTGGTAAATTTCTCTCTTGGGGATGTTCTGTTCAATTATTTTCATGCTAGAGTTCTCATTCTGCAGGATTCTGTTCTCTTCCCAGAATCTCTAGAAATCAAGTTTTCAAGTGGGCGAGTGTGGATGTATCATTTCTCTAATGTCCCTGCATATAAATTGATACACAATAATAAGGTACCATCCAGTGCACATCTTAAAAACGGGCAGAATCCAGTCTTGGGCAATGGGTGATAATGGGTGGGGCCTTGAGCAGTAATTCTTGGTATGAGAATTATTTGTTAGCATTGTGTACCTGTTTTCATCTGCAAAATGTTGGGAGGGTATGTGTTTGGCTCATCTGCTTCAGTAATCTGGAATAAAGGGTTCTGCATGCACTTTATTACTTACTTTTCATTTGTATTAAGCTTGTAGTCTGAAGTGTCACACAACAAGGTTGCTTGGCCATGCCCCCTACATAAAGAGCCCCTGGTGGCGCAGTGGTAAAACTGCCGCCCTGTAACCAGAAGGTTACAAGTTCGATCCTGACCAGGGGCTCAAGGTTGACTCAGCCTTCCATCCTTCCGAGGTTGGTAAAATGAGTACCCAGAATGTTGGGGGCAATATGCTACATCATTGTAAACCGCTTAGAGAGCTCCGGCTATAAAGCGGTATATAAATGTAAGTGCTATTGCTATTGCTATATTCACAAGTGTGTCCCTATTTTCATTAGTGAAATGCTGGAAACTGTGATTTCTCTCTCTCCAATTACAACAATGATTATATGATTAACTAACAATGAGTTAAATTAAGATTATTCTAAGGTTAAGATTAATTTAAACTACTCTAAAATAAACTGCAGCATTTTAGCTAAAACCATTTACCAGTACATAAAACGATTCTTAGCTCAGAACAAAGACCAATCAGTTTTCACTGACTGTAAAAAAGAAAGGAATATATGCAGGTTGTGCTTTAAAAAACCACCACCACATTAGGACACTCAAAGATCACAGGTGAGAAAACAGACATGTTTGCTCTGAGTTAATGACACAGCAGACAGTGGCTGACATCCTGACCAATGAAGCACTGGTAAAATGGAAGAAGCACTGGTGTAGCATGGTTCCAGACTAATACTACATGTGTGTGCATGCACATGTGTATGTGGAAAATACTAATGATCTCCCCTTCCCTAGAAGCACTCTGTGCCACCCAAAAACATGTCCCTGAGACCTGTGCAGTCCTCATGGACATATTTTTGGGTGGCACAGAGTGCTTCTGGGGAAGGGAAGGTTGTTAGAATTTGTCCCTGCTAAAGCTTAAATATGCTTAGGGGAAATTAGGCTGTATTCATTGGTCAGTTGGGGTGAATGCACATATATAGAGCTGCATCCTGGGAGGACAGATGGGTCATTAAATTAAAATTTGGCATATATGACTTATATTATAGTCAGCACAGAACAAGTTAAGCCACATGTGGGATAGAAAGTTGGAACACTAGAGTTCCACTGCCTCTTCAGGGTTGTGCTTGTGGGAGGGGGTACTTATAGTAGTGGCCAGCAAACATAGGTGGGTAGTGCATGCCAAAAATGAGGGCTACATCACAATAACGGATTTTGTCAACAATTGCAGAGTCATTATATATGGTGAAATGTATCTACAGCCAAAACCAAACAAACTAGAGTTCTGTCATGAAGGGCAGAGATACACCTTTTCAAACACTGAATTCAAAGTGACATTTCTGGTAAAACATGCTCCTTCTTTTTGCCATAGAATGAGCTGTACTCTACCTACAATAGTACCTAAGGGCTCATTTTGAAACTCAGGATCTCTTTAAAAAACATTGAGGTCTGCATACCCCAAGTAACAGGAATACAGCAATAACTGACAATCTAGCAATTAGGAAATTTCCACGCCCAATGACTGACAGCCAGACGAAATTACTCATGAGTAGCTCCAATGAAATTAATGGGACAAGTTAGTCATTCCTAACTTGTCCCATTAATTTCAATGGCACTACTCATGAGGAATTTAGTTTGGCTGTCAACCATCACCTCCTATATGCAAGTACATCCAGCACATTTATGAGATCCTCATGGACGCATGATATTTGGGCTGTTGGATGTTTGAAAAATGCAGAAAATCCCTTAATTCTCCCTGCCCCCAAAGGTAGTACAATGTTCAAGGTGTACTTGTCTGGTAGCTTGGGATGAATTTAACAATGCTGATAAAAAATTCTTAACATTCCAATTTATTATATTTTAAAACTATTTATAGTATATATGTCAACATTAAGTGTGCTCTACTTCCACACCTACCATATCATTGCTAATAGACATGTGGAAGAGAGAAAGATTCACATCTGTTGATCTTCATTTCGTTTCATTGTCCCCATTCATTTTATGTTAGTTTTAGTGGGAAACCCACACAAATTCCGATGCCTGTAACTCAGTGTTCCTCAACCAAACAGCATGAAGTTTTCAAGCACTGTAATACTCCCTTAGGGCATCACAATTACCAACTTCCAGAAAGATTGCCTATAAAATTGAGTCAGTGTATCCAGTCCTAAAAGGCACACAACAGGCCAGTGATCTTCACTATATTTCAAGAGGGGGCCACTTTGGCAAAATAAATCTTTAGTGTGCGAGCCACTTCCCACCGTGCTGCCCTCTGCATAGTACTGTGCTTTTGTCAGTGCTGTGAGGGCCCTTTAAGAGAAATGCAGCCCTCTTGTAAAAACTCTAGAAGGAAAACACTGAGAAGGGCTACTCTTCCATATACTCTGTGCATGCCTTCCAAGATGGCGCTGGGGCTCAAGGCGGCTCTGTTTCCCTTAAAATGGCCCCTCCCCTAGTGCTGGAAAAAGTGCCACACTATACATTGGGAATGATCATCCCAGCAAGGTGCCCAGGGAACTGAGCAGAGAATTCCGATTTGGCCAAAGCTTCACACAGGCGCAACAACAATTAGTAAGGGAGCAGCATTTAGGGTTTGATGGGAACCATCACCAGCCCTCGGGCCTTACAATGAATAACACTGCAATAGGAGAGCAATTTTATTTGAATCAGACAGACCCAACAGCATTTTTCCTGCTGTAACGTCTGTGTTTTCTATCCTACTGGCATTATACAAACCATCTAAATGGACCAGATTTCCCAAATTTTAAACACAATTTCTCACGTTATAGGCAATTTAACAACATTATAGTGTCTTGCACACATGCTGTCTTGTGGGAAATGTGACCTCGAAATTTTTTGCAAAAAGGTGTGGCTCTGATCACAGTGATATAATCTGATTTTAGCTGCACATTCCAACATTTATAATGACTGTAAATAATTATATAAACCATTTAAAAAAATATAGACGAGTTTACAAAAAACACATGACTATGATGCAACCTTAGTTTGTTGATTTGGCATGTAATGCCCCATCTGTGTTCCTGGCTCCTACTGAAAGTGAACCCTCTCCTACTGAAACCCTCTCCTACCCTGGCTCCTACTGAAAGTGAACTCTCTCCTACTGTGTTCCTGGCTCCTACTGAAAGTGAACCCTCTCTCAGATGCAACCTGAAGGGCAAGGGAAGTCTTGTATCCCAGCATTCTGTCCCACATGTGGCTTGGCTTGCTCTGTGCTAGAATGCCAGTCTCTATCAAGAGGTACCTGTAATGTCTCAGGCTTTGCCTTTTAGTGCAAAATGTACTGCTTTCCGATGGTTTTTTTGGGCTATGAGCATATCAAACGTCAGCTTTTTGGATAGCCTTTAAGTAATTTAACCGCGTTGAGGTACACTCCTTGTCCCCTATTTCTAGGGATGTATAAATGTCTAAGTTTTATATTTTTCTAGGGATCAGGGCATCTTGTACAATATATAAACAGTATCAAATTTCAGAGTGCTAGTTCATCAGAGAGTACCCTAATGAGTTCAATAATCCCACCAGTCAGTCAGTAAGGCCCTGGCATCAAAAATATATTTCATTTTAATTAAAAAAAAGAATAACTGAAGGTTCAAAATTCATCTTGGCTTCATCTAAAAATAAAAAAGTTAGGGTTTTAATTAAAAGCTTTTGATTATAATGTGAAATTATAAATTACCCTTACTACAGTTACTACTTCAGAAATGTTTAAGAACATTAACTGTTTTTATCACTCAAGAGGTTTTTCATAGGAACAGTAAAATGACCATTCCTGCGTTTCCAAAATGAACAACTAAATAAGTTAAATAGTTTAAATCCTGGGATAAAATCTGAATTTTAAAACATTAATTAGAAGTCAATAGCAACAATCTTCCCATGGTTTTGAGGTCATGACAAGTAAATCAAATCTAATCCAACCTAAAAACTATAATATCAATCTTAACATAACAATGGAGACATTACTTTAAAAATCGAAAATCTATATGAATTTATTATACTTTATCTTGAAATTATGATAAATAATTTTTATTTATTTAACAAGCATTACAGATTCCTAATACCACAAATCTATGCGTACTTATATGCAAGTAAATCCTTCTGAAAAGAATGGAGATTACTTCTGAGTAAGCCCATATAGGATTGGAGTTTTAGATACTATAATTCAGAAACTAAATGAAAAAATAAAGATTTTTCTAGATGATCAGAAGAACATAGTTTAACATTTACACAATACGCAAATAGACCATATCATGTTCATCTTTGTCTTACTTTTAGCATATATAAAATGTCTCACATTTCCATATCTATACAACCAGAAAACACCAATTCCTTACCTTTACCATCTGTGGAAGCTTCTGCTTTTACAATCAACCCTGTTTTTGAATTCATGTTTTAGAAGCTCCTAGTTACAGGTGTGCTGGTTCAATAGTATCTTTCCAGGATCTGAACAGGCAGTTCCTGCAACATTCTCAGTTTAAGGAAGTTGCTCTGTATATTTATTCTTGCAAATGAGGCGTATAAACAAGATGTGGCAGATTGTGCAAGTTTAAGAGCTTTCTGTTCTAGTCTATATTGTTCTACATCTAAATTGTTCACACTGTTGATCAACAAGACCACCTTTAATCCACAGCTTCTTCTACAAATCACTTTGGACGTTCCTCGGCACACCACAACCTCTGGAATAGCCTTTTTGTTCAGCACTCCTTAGAGACACTGGCCAGCAGCTAGGCTAAATTACTTTTGAGTAGTCCTACTATGTGTCACTCACTACAACTGTACCAAGTTTGGTTTGAATTGTTTAGGCGGTTCACAAGTTAGACCTCTTGCACCTCAAATGTTCATGTCTCTGCCATCTTGGATCGGGGTGGATGACATCATCACTAACTATGCCACTGAGGAGTCCATGTGTATCACTAATGACAACAGTACCTAATTTGGTTCAAATCGTTCCGACAGTCCACAAGTTAGCCCACTTGCATCTCAAACATCCACACGTCTGCCATCCTGGATTGGGGTAACTTTCCAGTAGGTTTAGGAGATCACCCAGCATTCCATGTGTCCATCCGTGTGTGTGCCCCCTCCCGCCTCATCGATTTGAACCAAATTTGCAACAACTCTAGGGACACTTAGTTACCCACCTAATGGAGCAGCGGGCAAATGACTTGACTAGCAAGCCAGAGGTTGCCAGTTCGAATCCCTGCTGGTATGTTTTTATGGGAAACAACGATTATTATTTTATAATTATTATTTTTACATTTATATTCCACTCTTCCTCCAAGGAGCCCAGAGAAGTAGGTTAGGCTGAGAGAGAAGTGACTGGCCCAGAGTCACCCAGCTAGTCTCATGGCTGAATGGGGATTTGATCTCGGGTCTCCATGGTCCTAGTCCAGCACTCTAACCACTACACCATGCTATCGAGCAGCAGCGATATAGGAAGGTGCTGAAAGGCATCATCTCATATTGCACGAGTCCAGCACTCTAACCACTACACCATGCTATCGAGCAGCAGCGATATAGGAAGGTGCTGAAAGGCATCATCTCATATTGCACGAGAGGCGACATTGGTAAACTCCTGCTGTAGTCTACCAAAGACAACCACAGGGCTCTGTGGTCGCCAGGAGTTGACACCAACTCAACAGCACACTTTGCCTTTACTTAGGGACACATAGGGACACCTCAATGGCATAGTTAGTGATGATGCCATCCACCAAGATTCAAGATGGTGGATGCATAAATGTTTGAGATGCAAAAGGGCTGACTTGTGGATTGTCTAACTGATTTAAACCAAGTTTGGTACAATTGTAGTGAATGACACATAGGGACACCTCACTGGTATAGTTCTTAATGATGTCATCCACACTGATCCAAGATGGTGGATGCATGAACGTTTGAGGCACAAGAAGACTAATGTGGAATGCCTAACCGATTCGAACCACAAGTGTAGGGACCCAGTGTGTAGCCTCAAGAGTATAGTTTGTAATGATGTCATCCACCCTAATTCAAGATGGTGGACACATGAACTCTTGAGGTGCAAGTGGAAACCAACATGGACCAAATTTTGTACAGTTGTAGGGACACATAGGGGCACCTCAAATGCATAGTTTGTGATGATGTCATCCACCCCAATTCAAGATGGTGGATGCATGAATGTTTGAGGTGCAAGTGGGTTAACTTGTGAACTGCCTCACCGATTTGGACCAAATTTAGTCCAGTTGTAGGGATAGCGAGAGGAAAGTAGGCAGATTAGTTCTTAATAGAACTTGTTTTTATTAGATTAGAGTCCACCTAAGGTAGCATTCTGCTTCCAATAGCAACTATCCAGATGCTTCTGAAACAGGTAAACAATATAGATGCTATTCCTCCCCCAGCATCTAGTAACCAAACTCTGAACATGGAAGTTCTTGGGCAGGGGAGCTTGGTCCAAACAGCACTATGATGGAGCCAACTGAGAATTCCATTACCTGCATGTTTAACTAGAGATTTTATTAGAAACCACTGACCCTCCTCAAAACAGTGCAACAAGAATGACATAAGGAGAGGTTGTAAATGTGGTTGTAAAACCACAATTACACAACAGCTCTGGGTTCAGATGAATTTGACAAACCACCCTTTCCCTGGTGCACAAGCAGAGGAGATAAGGGGTGGGGGGAGCATGTAAGTTCAAGAGAGTTAGAAGCCATGTTAATAATCAAACCACAGTTTGGTTTGATAGGCCCACTATCTCAAATACAGAGCTAGCAGGAGAGAGGCAATGTGCTGAATTCTGAGCCCAGAAAACTTTACCATTGGAGCAGGGGTAGATATTATGGATAGAGATGGTCTAACCACCATTATCCACAGACTGGTAACATCTCATTTGGACAATTGCAACACACCATATGGGAGGCTGCTTTTGAAGAATGTTCAGAAACTACAGTTAGTACTACATATGGGTACATGTTTGCTTATTGGGACTGAGAGGCTAGAACACATCTCGCCTTTTAGAGTGGTGATTCTCTTATATTTAGCAGGGGAGAGCAACTGGCCCTATCCAGTCTCAGCACAGCATCCCTCTAGTGGCTGTCATCTGCCTTATGTTTCTTTTTAGACTGTGAGCCCTTTGGGGACAGGGAACCATTTTATTTATGTATTATTTATTTTTCTATGTAAACCGCTTTGAGAACTTTGGTTGAAGAGCCGGATATAAATATTATTATTAGCAGTAGTAGTTGGGTAACTGCTGAGGGCACAGAAGGGCCACTGATCCCCAAGACCCCGAGTCTAACTGCAGACAGAGCAACTCTTCTGGGGCCCATGCAGACAGGAAAGAATCGTTTGCTGGGTGTCCCCTGAAACCTGCAGCCAGCCGTGAGCATAAGTTATGTGCCAATAATCACATGCAACAATTACACATGTTGCTGCATCTATATGTGCAGAAAAGCTCAGCCAGCCATTACAGCTTCCCAGTGCATCTACATCCTGCAAAAGTGTGTCCATAAGGCTTTCAGACATGCTAATCTACACAGGAGTTTGAAATGCAAGTAGAGTCTGTGACATTACTATGCAAAACTAAGGTATACTAGATAAACCCAGTGACCAAGCATAAAATAAGTGTCACAGACTGTACTACTCACTCATTGATTTTTTATCCTATTGTTTATACGTCTCCCCCCACCCCCACCCCGCCCTCTATACAATACATGCGTTTGAGTAATCCACTGAGGATAATACTTCATTCACTTGATGGCGTGGGATCTAGTACACAAAAACTTATGCCACCACAATACATCTTTTAGCCTTGAACAAGGCTTGTTTCCTATAACAGAGTGGAACAGCTAACGACTGGATTTGTCATCATTTAACTCAGTAAGACCTATTACTTAGCAGTAAACACGTGTACAGGTCCCCCACGAAGAGAAGCTTCCGCCCAAAGAGCTTTCAATAAACAACATTCTACTGCTGATAGCATCGCATTGGTGAGGTCCCAAATTAACTGGATGGTGACGCCCCCCACTGTGGTACCCTACACCACTGCTCAATGGAAAAGATATGGGAAGAGAAAAAGGAAATTCAAGTCGGGATGTGTGTGTGTGTGTGTTTGTGTGGAGAAAAAGAATCCCTTCAGCAGCTGCTCTCACCCGCCTTGCCGATGGGCTGTGAGTCTCGCAACAGGAGCGGAGTGCGATCCTCTTCCTCCTCCTCTTCAGGCTCCGGAGTCTGCATGTCACCTTTCAGAGTAAAGGCAAGCAATGGAATCGGGACCCCGTAGTCACCCAGTGAGCCCCCTTGGCTGAGCACGAAAGCCAGCAGGAAGCAGGCACGTGACCGCCAGCCGGGCGGAAATGTCCCACTGTTAGGCTCTAGCGGCGTACTAGCTCGCTTTCTCTCCCACGGAGGTATGAAAAGGCTAGAGTGACGTATGTCACTGTCTAAATAGGGAATCTTCAGGTTTTCCTTGGAAAAGCCATTTTTAAATTTGTCCCGGAGGCTGAAGGGAGACTAGATCATAGAAATCAATGGAGAAATCTAGGATTTTAACGTAGTTGTAATTAACCAGCGAAAAGGCAGCAACAAAGAAAGGAGTTTTTCTGTTCTAACTCAGATCTTAGTTAATATATAAAAAGCAACATTTCCCAGTGATTGAACATTTTAAAAATTGCCCGGACAATGCAAATTCTAATGCTAATACATTTCATTATCCCCATATTACAGGTGGGGGGGGGGGAGCTGGGGCTGAGAGAGAGCAGCTTATGATAGCCCTGCATTGTAGTCCACTGTTAATCAATCATGCTGAGACAGGTTTTCTGCACAATCCAGGGGCGTAACTATAATGGGGCAAGGGGAGACAGTTGCCTGGGGGCCCACTGCCTTGCCCCGCAAGTAACATGACTGACTCCCCCAGTTGTGCACCTGCCCGGGGTTCCTTCAGCTGTATTCATTCTCCAAAATCAATGTGGGTGTTAAGACCTGGAGCTACCAGAACAGCATGTCTTTCTCTAGTACCATTAAATGACTTGCATCGTCCACAATTTACAAAACCTTTAAAAAAATAATGTAGGATGATGTCCTTATTGTGGCACATAGGATATATATATATATATATTTACTATGCTTATCGCTATTCAGCCTCATTTAAGATTTCTTTACTTCATGAGCTAATGTGGGGGGGGGGCATTTTAAAATCCCTTCAGTGGGGGGGGGGACATTTTAAAATCTTGTCTCTGGGCCCACTACAAACTTGCTACACCCCTGACACAATCCTTGTGACGTAATCCAGTGATATTGTATTTTTACTGAAGGCTGGGCTAAGACGTCAGTATAACTGTTGCTACAGTGGGCCAAACTTGTAGAAGGGGCCAAAAGCGAGTACATCTACAACTAGCTGACTACGATGTGCTGCTGCCTACACCGCTGTGCAGAAACGGGGTGGTGGTGGTGCTGGCCAATCATCAACAGGATGATTGGATCATTGGCCAATCATCAACAGGAAGGGTGGGAGAAGGAGGAACTGCAGAACGAAGGTTTTTAGCCTACTTTCCAGTAGCCTTATAAGATCACCCAGTATTCTGTGTGTGTCTCTGTGTGTGTGTCCCCTGCATCAACTTCGCAACGGACAATATGAACCAAATTTGCTACAGCTGTTGGGACACATAGGGACACCTCAGCGGCATAGTTTGTGATGATGCCATCCACCCCGATCCAAGATGGCAGACATGTAAACTTTTGAGGCACACGTGGGCTAACTTGTGAACCACTTAACTGATTTGAACCAAATTTGCAACAGCTGTAGGAACCATAGGGATGCCCAAATGGCATGGTGTGTGATGATGTCATCCACTCCAATTAAAGATGGTGGCTGTCTGAACATCCGAGGCGCAAGAGGGCTAATTTGTGGACTGTCTAACCCATTTGAACCAAATTGGGTACAGTTGCAGGGAATGACACACAGGGACACCTCAATGGCGTAGTTTGTGATGATGTTTGTGATGATGTCATCCACCCAAGTTTGTGATGATGTCATCCACCCAAGATGGCAGACGCATAAATTTTGGAGGTGCAAGTGGGCTAACTTGTGAAACGCTTAACCAATCTGAACCAAATTTGCTACAGCTATAGGGACACATAGAGATGTTCCAATGGTGTAGTTTGTGATGATGTCATCCACCTTGATCCAAGATGCTGGATGTGTGAACTTTTGAGGCACAAGTGCACTTACTTGAGGACTGTCTAACCCATTTGAAACAAATTTGATACAGTTGTAGTGAGTGATACACAGGGACCACTGTTCCCTCTAAGGCATGCGCACATGTGCACGCTCACAAGTTTTTGGATGTCTGCTCAGTTCATTTTAGATCTCGCTCAGGCTGAATCAAGGAGGCCCCATTCTGAATGCAGGTGCATGCACACTGCCTTGATACTGCCGCCCAGAACAAAACTCATTCTGAACAGAGATGAAAAAAATTAGAAGGACCACTGACAGGGACACCTCAATGGTATAGTTTGTATAATGTCATCCAGCTTGATCCAAGATGGTAGATGCATGAACATTTGAGGTGCAAGAGATCTAACTTGTGAACCTCGATTTGAACCAAATTTAGTTGTAGAGACAGTGAAAGGAAAGTAGGCTGATTAGTTCTTACTAGAACAACTGGTTTCTTTTTACCCTACTTTCTAGTAGGCTTATGAGATCACCCGGCATTATCTGTGTGTGTTCGTGTGTCCCTCCTATCAACTTCTCAATGCCTGGACCTATATGAACCAAATTTGCTACAGCTGTAGGGACACTACTTCAACGGCATAGATTGTGACAATGTCATCCAACCCAATTCAAGATGGCAGACATGTAAACTTTTGAGGCACAAGTGCACTAACTTGTGGACTGTCTAACTGATTTGAATCAAATTTGCTACAGCTGTATGGACACATAGTGATGACCCAATGGTGTAGTTTGTGGTGATGTCATCCACTCTGATCCAAGATGGTGGACGTGTGCAATTTTGAGGTGCAAGTGTAACTTGAGGACTGTCTAACCAATTCGAACCAAATTTGATACAGTTGTAGTGAGTGACACACAGGGACACATCAATGGTGTAATCTTTAATGATGTAATCCACCCCAGTCCAAGATGGTGGATGCATTAACATTTGAGGTGCAAGAGATCTAACTTGTGGACAGGGGTGTAGCTAGGGGAGAGGGGGCCCGTGTTCAACCCTACTTCTGGCAGCCCCCCAGAGTGAGGGAGATAATGAAGAAAATAGGGAGGAATGGAGCTGGAGGGCCCTCAGGAGCTGGGGGCCCGTGTACTTTGAACCCTTTTGCTCTGTTATAGCTACGCCCCTGCTTGTGGACCTTGATTTGAACCAAATTTAGTCCAGTTATAAAGACAGTGAAAGAAAAGTTGGCTGATTAGTTCTTACTAGAACAACTTTTTTCTTTAAATCATCACATCCATGGACGGCTCTACCTATTTTCTGGAATCTGTCTCTGGTAAATCATTGCACCTATTTTGTCCCTCCTGGGGAAGAATCCCCTTTTCAATCATTTTCATATGAACTATCAATCAGGATTTAGCTCCCTCCCCCAGTCTCTAGTGGTTGGATGGATGGGCCCATGTGATTGATTGGTTGATTGATTGATTAAGTGCCATCAAGTCGGTGTCGACTCTTAGTGACCACATAGATAGATTCTCTCCAGGATGATCTGTCAGTGATGCAAAACACTAAGGCACTACAGTATGGAGAACATAGCAATCCAGTGCAGAAGCAATATTGTTTGCACAGGCAGCATTTGTGCTCCATTCCTCAAAGTATTTCCCCAAAACCCTACACCTCTCAAACAGGGGTGTAATGAGGCTGGAGTGGGCCCAGAGACAAAATTTTTAAATGGGCCCCTCGCTGATACAAACACACTCACTTCAAATGTGACTTGCCTCTGGGGGGGCCCCTCGAGGCGTGGAGGCCCCCAGGCAGCCGCCTCCCCTTGCCTAATGGTAGTTACGCCCCTGCTCTCAAAGGGTTTCTTATTTAGAAGATCATTTTTTGGAAAATATCTGCAGCTGGTGGCAATTCAAGCTCACATAAACAAACAGTGTAATATGTTCTTGCATTATAACGTGAGGAGACCACACTAATGCAACAGAAAGCAATACAACCCCAAATTTTAGAAGGCAGAAATCAATACAGTTTAAAACATCCCCAAGAATTCCTCCTGATAACCTATGAACAAGTACGCCACCTTATAATGTCAAATCATTAATCCATCTATTCTTACTGGCAGCAGTTCTCCAAACAAGGATCTTCACTTGCCCTGCTGTCTGAGATTTTTGATGTGAAAGTGCCATGGATTGAAACACCTATCACATTTCCACATGCACTAGAAGCATGCACTAAAAGAAGAGCACTCAGCTCTGTCTTCTGCTATTCTGTCTTTATGGTTGTTGCTTTTAAGTATTTTATGTATCGTTTTGTCTGATTTTAATGGAGTTTTATTCTATTTTAATTTTTGTAATCTGCCTTGGGATAAGTTTTATGAAAAGTGGTATAGAACTTGAACTATAAATAAATAAATTGAAATATGGCCTTCTTATCATGTGGCTAAATCTGGACCCTACATTTAGTCGGAAGTCCTGAGTTTAATAAGTCTTACTTCCAAGTAAGTGTGCATAAAATTGTAGCCCAAAAGATACAGTTTCTCTGTAGTTGGAATTTATGTCACACATCCCAGGTTGCTTGGCCATGCCCCTAACACATTCACAAACATGTGCCTGTTTTCATTGGTCATATGATTTTTGGATTGGCACAACATTCGTTACCTTTTCCCTATCTTTTCTCCAGAAACTTCCCAGTATAGTACAGGGCAGGGAGGGGATTTTAAAAAAAATCTCATAGCACGCATCCCACTAAATCTTAGCCCACCCCTCTGCAGACTATGTCAGTTTCCTCCTCCCCACAATTTTCCTGTGTTTTTCCCCTCCAGCTAACACCCTAACATTCAGGGGCGTAGCAAGGTTGGAGTGGCCTGGGCCCAGAGACAAGATTTTAAAATGCTCCCCGCCCCCCACACTGAAGCTCAGCTCATGAAGTAAAGAAATCTTAAATGAGGCTGAAAAGTGGTAACCAAAAGCATAGTAAATTTTACATAGATAGATAGATAGATAGATAGATAGATAGATAGATAGATAGATAGATAGCCTATGTGCCACAATAGAATATCATCCTAAATTATTTTTAAAAGGTTTTGTAAATTGTGGACAATGCGAGTCATTTAATGGTACTAGAGAAAGACATTCTGTTCTGGTAGCTCCAGGTCTTAACACGCACATCAGTTTTGGAGGATGAATACAACTTAAGGAAGCCCGGGCGGGTGCATGGCTGGGGGAGTCAGTCATGTGACTTTCCTCTGGGGGGCCCTCCCAAGGCAGTGGACCCCCAGACAACTGTCTCCCCTTGCCCTCTTATAGTTATGCCCCTGCTAACATTAAATCTTGCAGAAAACAGATGCTGAGAATTCTCTTCCCAGTGATAGCACCACAGAAACAGATTGAGGGGGAACACAGAAGGGGCAAAGTGCATTTATGTGGGTAAGCTGTATCCCACATGTTAAAGTTCTGAAACAAAAATGGGGGGGGGGGAGTTGGGGGAGCAAACTACTAGCCTGAAGGGATGCTTGCCCCCTTGCCTCCCCTTCTGGAGTCACCATTGGATATTCCTAGCCCTCCCATCACAGAATTACAGTTTCTATGGCCTTTCAGGGAAAGGGAGGATAATTATAACTACAGAATACAGAATGTTTTTAGCTCAAATTTCTGAAGAGGTGAAACATTCTTCTAACTTGTTATTGTTATATAGAAAGCATGTCACTGAACAATAGTACCAAAATTAATCTAGCTGCTATTTTGAAAATATAACAATCTCTCCTTAATCACAGTGCTGGGGATGTTCTGTTTGTTTGTTTATTAACATTTTTATACTGCCCAAAACGTATGTCTCTGGGTGGTTTACAACAAAATAAAAACAGAAAGTAAAACATTAGTTAAAACAAAAATGAAAAATTTAAAACATTACAACAATTTAAAATTTTTAAAAGAATATTTTAAAACAGTATTAAAACCATTAAAACAATATTAATTAAAAGCCTGGGCGAACAGATGCGTCTTTAAAGACTTTTAAAAAGCTGTCAGAGATAGGGAGGCTCTTATTTCACTAGGGAGCGCATTCCAAAGCCTCAGGGCAGAAGCGGAGAAGGCCCGTCCCTAAGTGGCCACCAGACGAGCCGGTGGCAAATGCAGACAGACCTCTCCAGATGATCTCAGTGACAGAGATAGCTCAACAGAAATGTTTTTATAATACTAAAGCACATGTTCAGGGACATAGTTTTCTGTATGATAAATTCACATGTTCTTTGGGTGACTTTGAAAACATGTTCATTCAAAAAAATTACACAGAAAACATGTTCTGAGGCTGAAACAGAGGTGTATCTAGGGAAAATAGCGCCTAGGGCAAGCACTGAAATTGCGCCCCCTGTGCAAACATCTGACACCCATCTTTCAGATAACTTTACCATAATATCAGCTCTAAAATACAAGTCAAGGTCGTTAATCTTTTAATATTTCAGAAACTATTTAGCAGTGGACTTAGCCAGACCAAAAAAATGCTGGAAAACTACAAATTTCAGTATGCTGGGGCTCATGAAATACCCAAATACTATGTGGAGGTGTACTTGGAAAACTAAACAGAAGTGCCTGTCTAATTCTCTACTATGCATTGTAGCATCACTATTACATGAGTTTTAAAATTTGACTTTTCCCAGATACTCTGAAAATAATTAAAGGATATGCAGAGGAAACTGTGTCACTGCTTGGAATATATTCTAGTCTTTCAGAAAGACAGTTAAAATGAGAGAAAGAGAGCAAGAAACTCCCAGTGGGCCTTAATACTAAGGATTTCACACTGATTCAAAGACAAACTCACCATTAATAGCCATATTATTAAGACATCACATTAAACTCACTTATCACAAGAAGCAAAGTAAGAGCAAATGAATACAATCCTAGCTCATAAGCTTCAGCTCAGTATTCACGAGGCCTGATTCTCTGTACATAGTGCCAAACTAAACATGTGTACAGTGACTTATATTATATTAATTTTAAATTTATTTTTTTTACCTGTAGCCTCTTTGGGGGCTTCCCTAAGGCCTTGGGGTGTGTGTGTCTGCGAAGGTTCCCCTCCCCCTGCTGGCCTCTAGCACCTCGCAGGGACCATTTGAGAATGTGCGGTGGTCATTTTTTAAAACAAAATTTGTTTTTAAAAAATGGCTGCTGAAAACAAAATGGCCACTGCGCATGCTCAAATGCTCTCTGTGAGGCCTGGCATGGCCTAGGCCCTCACAGAGGCCATTTGAGCATGTGCGGTGGCCATTTAAAAAATAATAATTTAAAAAAATGGCGCCCCTTCATGTGGCGCCTGGGGCACGTTCCCTGCCTGCCCTACCCCAGATACGCCCCTGGGCTGAAAGCTCACACAATCCTTGATTGCAGCACAGTAATTCCTTACTATTGATGGAGAGGACTCCAGGATACTATTTGGTGTGTGTGTGTGTGTGTGTGTGTGTGTGTGTGTGTGTGTGTGAAAGAACCTCTGATAAAAAGAGATACATGTGCTGGAACAGACAGAAAAGGAAAGGTCTGCTGGGAATTGGAATATATTGAAACTAGCCAACCCCGCACAGAGCATCTGTGCGGTGTTGGGGCCGGCTGTTTCCCCCTCCCTCTTCCTCCTGTCCCTGTCTCTCCTCTCTTCCCCTTCCCTCCGGCCTACGCTCTCCAGCCCTCCTCCCTTTGTTTCCCTTAAAGGAGTCCCCTGGTGCTTGGTAAAACACAGCACAGCACAGCACAGCACAGCGGGAATGGTCACCTCCACATGCCAGCCAGGGGGGCCTGTGGAGAGTGTTCAGCCTTGGCCAAATCTTCACACAGGCCCAAATAAACAATTAGTCAGGGGGCCACACTTAGGGTTGATGGCAGTTACCACTGTCCTCTGGGCCTCACAATGAAGAACACTGGTATAGATCATGTGTGACCAGGAGTCTGGCACTCCTAGAGGAGGGAGATCCATGGGGGTGGTTATGGGACAGGGCCAGCCTACGGTCCTGCCAGGCTTTCTGAAGATGATTCTGAAGGCTGCATATGTGCAGCAATATATTTTCTAGAGACTAAGTGACAACTGTTGCATACTTTGAACTTGACTTATGGCACATTTGCAAAATGGTACTATAATGGTGTATAATGTAGTTAAACTTGTTAAAGGATGGTAAGTAAAACTAATCAGTGTTAGTTATAAACAAACTAATTCTGGAGAAAAAGGGCTAGTTTGGATGATACTGTTTACTGGCCCTGCAGAATTACATGAAGAGGGACATGTGCATGCATGTCTTACTCCTCAGTGCATCATTCTGCTCTGTATAATAGCATGGGGGGAATGGAATGTCTGAGCCACATGATTTAAATGCTGCTTTAAATCAGTATGTACATTATGCATTGAAGGGTGGTTCCGACATCCCACCCCCACATTATTAGGCAGTAGAATGATAGTGCACCAGAGGTGAGTGTGGGGAATGTGTATCATGTGATTTGGAGGGCTAGTCAGATGTATCATCTGAAATGACCTAGCATATTAACCTAAATGACTGAAAGTGTGGTGAAGGTGGACTGAAAGCACACTTGCATTTAGAAGCATTTATTTTCAGGTCAGAGAAGGAGAATTCAAACCACAGTCAATGCACTTAGCATGTCTTGTCTTCAGCTTTAGGTGATCTTCTTAGGTTCCACCAAAGGTGGCTCAGAAGGGATCCTTCATACCCTGCTAACTTGGCAAAGAGGCACCTTTTAACGTGGTGATTCTCTTTATTTAGCAGGGGGAAAGTAACTGGCCCTATCCACCTCCAGCACAGTACTTCCAGTGACTATTGCTGGTGTCTGTCTTATGTTTCTTTATAGATTGTGAGCCCTTTGGGGACAAACAGCCATCTTATTTATTATTATTTCTCTGTGTAAACCGCCCTGAGACATTTTTGGAAGGGCGGTATAGAAATCAAATAATAAATAAATAAATACCCAATAAGCATTGGAGTGGTGCCCATTGAACCTGGGTGCTCTGGAGGAATTTTGGGTGGGACCCTTGGGCTTAAGCTTCTTAATCTGCCCCTGCCTATGTACTACACTGAGAAGCAGAATTACCACACCAAAATGTGAACAATAATGGCAGTGGTTTATAATAGGCATTCTTTAGAGCTGCAGACAGTATTCTGACATAGCAACATAAGAACAGCCCTGCTGGATCAGGCCCAAAGTCTATCTACCTCAGCATCCTGTTTTCCCACAGTGGTTCACCAGACATAAGCAATATCCAGTTCTAGATGGTGGCATATTGAGGCATGAGAAGTAATAAGAGACTGTTGGGAATTAATCAAAATGCAAAGACTGGAGGTCTGTTTAGAGGTGCTCCTGGTCATGTGGGTAGCTGCCGCCACAATAACACTCTCCCACAGTTTGGACTCCACATTGCGCCACTAAGGTGTAAAAGTGTGGCACTGACACTGATGTGGAGAGTAACTGTGCAGTCCATGTGTCAGATGCTTTTATGTAGTGTGGGCTGTGGAGCCAGATGACAGGTGTGTGGGTTTTGGAATTTTGGGGTGGCTAGGCTACTACTATGCTGCAGAGCAGAGGCAAGATGTGAGTTGGCCCTGAGATGTGGGAAATGGAAGCTAGCAGAAGATAATGTAACTCCTGGTGGCTTTATAACTGACATCCTTCCCACCGGCAACCCGCCCATCTCTCAGTGCCTCCAGAGCACATTCTGCACCCACATACATCATGGATACATTGACTGTGGTATAAACCAGTTGAGAGAAACACCCGCCTGCTAATTTTTTCTCAACTTCTGACTCAACAGGGATGATTTGATTTTTTCCACTCAGCTGAGCTCCTTTCAAGTCTGAACTCTCCCCGCCTTTTTTGACAGGGGTGGGCCAATTTAAAAAGCCGCCTTCTTCTTTTAGCCTCCAGAAGATACTGGGCTGGACCTGGACGAAAGCACACACACAAAATTGGTGGTGGGAGCTGGCCTGCTGCGGGAAATACCACCACCACACCACCACCACACGGCCTTTTCCCTTTCCCTTAGTGGGCGTGAAGGGCGGCTTCCGAGCCACCCGCGAGCCCTGGAGGTGGAGGCTAAGAAGAGCCGTCGGGGAATGAATGCGCGACTCCGGGTGGGGTGGAGCCAGTTCAGGGGTGCGGGGGAGACGGTGTTGCCGCAGCCTCTCCACAAGCCGCTCCTTTCTCTCCCCAGGCAGGCTTGCTCTTCCCAGCGGCTGAGCCAGAAAGGACGAGGGAAGCGGAGGAGAGAGAGAGAGAGAGAGAGAAGAGGAGGAGGAGGAGGGAAGCGAAGCGGCATCTTCGCAAAGCAGCTCGCTAACTCCCGCAGCAGGATGCTGCCCTTTTCAGACTCCGCTCCTGCCGCCGCTCGAAGGGGCTCTGAGCTGCTCTTCACGACCCACCTCGTCGTATGCCTCTTGGCGACTTCTTGGGCCGCTGCCACCGGGTAGGATTCTGATGATGGGGCGATGGCGGGGCGGCAGCATAGAGTAAACAGTTAGAGGGCTGCCTCTTGCATCCTTGTGGGCTCCGACTCCGAGACCGAAGTCCCATCCGTTGGAATCTGCAAGTCAGAATCTCTCGTTCGGGCCACATTTGGAGAATACTAGGCAGACAGGGCCGTTCCCAGGAGGAGGCGAGTTTACTTTGCTTCACCACGGGAAGGGCAGGTGTGCGTTCACACCTCGGGAAGATTTAAGCTGAAGCCCCTGCGAGATATGGGGAGCTCTCCGTACACAATTCGGGTTTTGCCCTGCGCATTGGAGCTTAGCCCGCCCTACCTCCACGCAAAAACGTTCCACTGTTTACAGTGGCTTTGGGGTTGGGGATACTTGGATAGAACCGATATACGCTGATGTTTCTTCTGAGATGTATGGAGGGGCCCTGCTGATAGAGCGTCTATTCTTAAAGCCTGGCTTAAAAAAATAACCAATAAATAAATAAATAAAAAATTACTTGTAATCTTCCGGAACATCCTTCTTTGCACCAGGGGCGTAGCTAAGGGAGAGGGGGACTGTGTGTCCCCCCCCCCCCCGTGGTCCCTCTGAGTGAGGGAGATAATGAAGAAAATAGGGAGGAGTGGAGCTGGGGGCCCCTCGGGTTCTTTGAACTCACATCTGCTCAATTATAGCTACACCCATGCTTTCAACCCTCAGCATTTTGAATTAATATCTATCTATCTCACATGTATGTGGTCTTGATTGTGCTGGGCCAGATACTTGGGTGAGGAAGGTCATGGAAAAATTAATTTTTGAAGGCTATTTTTATCACTACAGATAGGTGGACAACATTCTGCAGCCCTTACTTGTGGTACTGTACCTTTATCACTGTGTCTGCTCTCTGTAGATACTGAGGCCTCCACTGCTTTGTTGCTCAACAATTTCTTGTTAGGGCTTGTATTGTTTCCCTCATTTAGCTATGTCTATTTAGGAATCAGGTCTGGGACTACTCGAAATGGAAAACAATAATGAATTCTAATGTTAGTTTATGTGGGCAAGCAGCAGCATTAGTAATAGTAGTATGTACCAGGTGGTGACTTTAATCTGTTTTGTTCCATCTTGTGATGTCTAGGCCCACATACCTGTTGACAGCTCCTAAATTCATCAGGCCTGGAGCAAATGTGACTATCGGGGTAGCTCTGCTGAAGAAGAGCCCACCACAGGTTACAATAAAAGCAGATGTGATCCATGCAAACAGCACCATATTACGCGGGGAAGCTGTCTTTCAAAGAGGTGAGGTAGCTTTATTGGTTTAAAAAAATCTTAAGTAAATTCTACCCTTCAATAACTAGCCTACATGATTAAAGATGGATTTTTAGGATCGTTTAAGTAACTATCTTTGATATGCTGAATTCAAAATACTCAAAAGAGATGTTTTATTCTGTATATGAGTTCCAGGGGTTGGGGAAGAAGTGAGGGGCTATGTATCTTTAAAAGTGAAATTATTTGCTGATTCACTGATTTGCATGTAAAACCACCAAAGGAAAACAAAAGTGGGACACATTCTTCTTTAGCTAGCGAGCGTGGTGTAGTGGTTAGACTGCTGGACTAGAACCAGGGAGACCCGAGTTCAAATCCCCATTCAGCCATGATACTAGCTGGGTGACTCTGGGCCAGTCACTTCTCTCTCAGCCTAACCTACTTCACAGGGTTGTTGTGAGGAGAAACCTAAGTATGTAGTACACCGCTCTGGGCTCTTTGGAGGAAGAGCGGGATATAAAATGTAAAATAATAATAATAATAACAATAACAACTTCCTTTCTTGATTCTGCCTATCACAAGGTGCTGAAGTTGGTTCTTAGTTCTCAGTTCCCCATTTGTTACAGAAGTGGCATGAACAACCTGAATAAAAAACTAAATTTGCATGCTGTTGAACCCCCAAAATAAGCTTTAGGCTACAGCATATCACATATACTCCATATCACTGTCCTCTGAGAGATACACAAAGATTCATCCTAACTCAGTGTTTTTGTGCAAAATGTATTGACACTTGATGATTCCAAACAGTCCTTACACATGAGGAACTGGGGAAGTTACACCCCAAAATAAGCCTTAGGATGCTCCAATTTATGCACTGATATGACCAGTAGCCTCTCCTCTGTGAGAGGCCATAACATTATGTCCAGCCCAGTGTTTTGTTTTTGCACAGGACAGTGTCAAACCAGCTCTTTGTTTTAGTGATGAAAAAGAAACTGGCAACTAGGAATCAATTTCTTCATCCTGCCTGTTATGCTCATTCTCTTTATGTGCCATCTGACAACTCCTCTTTTGACTCTGAGCCTGAGTGAGATCACTTTTCTACTATTTCTGATTGGGAGACAAGTGGTTGATGTCTTTGGGAAAGAGCTTGGCTTCTTTCTGCTGGCATGGGGATAACTCTTGTGAGTTGTAACCCTGGCAAATAATTGTTTCAGAATAGTCAAAATTTGTTTTGAGACAGTGGCCTAAAATCTAAGCTGTGTTTTTTTTTGGGACAGTGGCCCAAAATTGAAGCTGTACTTTCTGGGACCATAACTACCTGTAAATTGCCTTTCTGAACCCTCTGTGCCTGGGATAGGACCAGACGCATGCCTGCTTGTGCTTCTTTGGCCCCACTTTACCAACTAAAAACATCTGAAGCATAGTCAAAGCTTGCTGAAAATCCCTTTTTAACAGCATGATATTTATTTTTCATATTTGAATCTTGCCAGTTCTCCAAGGAGGTCAGGATGGTGTATCCATAGTTATTTCATTTTAGCCTTACAGTAACCCTGAATTGGGGAAATGGTTATCCTCACAATAATCCTGAGGGTTAGTGACTTGCCTAAGGCAACTGAGTAAGCTTCATCGCTAATCAACCATTTGAAACCAACTCTCGCAAGTTCAATTCTTTTGCCACTTTATCATAAGAGGGGAAAAGTTAATAAAATGGTGAGCGTTACTAGCCTTGCTCGTGTCAGCCACTTTATTCTTTTGTACACTGCCCAGAGCCGCTGGATGGGATGGCTAATAAAATAAATAAATAAATAAAGGCTAGATAATGGTGTAGTAAGAAGAGAACTTGGGTTCAAAAACATTGAAGGTGGTGTGGCAATCTTCTATATATATATTTATCTTAGGCGTACCTGTTGCTAATCCCATGTGTGGCAGCTCTTGTGAGAGTTCGTGAGTGAGCTTCTGGCGGGGGAAGGGGAACGTGCGGTGCCAGACAGGCGGGCGGGGAGAAAACGACGGCAGTGGGCAGGTGGGGGGAGGGAGAAAACTGTGGTGGTGGTGGGTGGGCAAAGAAGATGGCTGGCCGGGGGGAGGGAGAAAATGACAGCAGGGGAGCAGCTGTCCAGTGGGGGTGGGGCGGAGAAAATGGTGGTGGTGGTGGGGAACTAGAGGCGCAGATGTTCTGTGCCTGGCCCAGCTAGAATAAATTAAAATAGTGTCAGGAGAATGCATTGCTAATCACCGTTAAGCATTATAGGCAATATCAAATCAGTGCCTGTACTGGTTATACAGTCCCATTCAGTAATCATGTGTTATGTGGGAGAAGTATCACATTTTCCCAGGAACCAAATGTCCATTCAATGTTTGGGAAGTTTTTCCACAACAGGAACACAACTCTGAAGGAAGTTGTGTAGACTGTGGGGTAGCAAATAAGGCACCCTAAATCACATATGCAGAAAGGCCTTGAGAAAAGTATTAGTGACAACTTCCTTGCCAAAATCATGAAGCTGTTCTCAAGAGCAGGCAAAACTGGGTTAAGGAAGCCCAGCCCGGTTTTGCCTGCATGTGTGTACCCCTGGGATCAGGCCTGATTCTGGTGGTGCTGTGGTGGCAAATCCACCTCTGCATCCACCCTCTAAAATGAGTTTAGGAGAGCGAGCACTCTCCTAAACATGTTTCTGTGATTGTCTGCCAGCCATGGCAGATAAGCCATGTTGGGTATAGAGCCAAAGGACAAGTGGTGGGCCATACAGCTCCAAGGAGCCTGTGCACATCTTCAGGAGTCACAGATTGAAACTGATCCATACTAATTAAACTAGAGGAGTTACTGGACACCTCTACAACTGACCCAGCCATAACTGTAGACGGCTCAAATGCGAGAGATTTTATCCGCAAAAAAGTTATTAAAAGCATCACAGTGGGATGATGAAAAATCTAAATTCAGAGAGGAGGGAACCTGAGTCAGTCCCCACACAACTCTGAACAACTCTGCTGGACGTGACCTTTGGATGCAGTACGTGCAGGACTTGCACCATCTAATTGACTTTACTTGTTCTAAAGACAATGATTTTTCTTATCCCCTTCATGGGGAAGAATGTTAACTCTCCCTTTCACTCCTCTAAGCTCTTTCAGCTCATCCACTTTCTTCCCTTGTTTATTTCCTTGCTTTACTAGCCAAAGTTGGAGGGGGTGCATTGAAGAAAAGTGTATTTCTCTTTTCCTTTCCAGCAGAATCTCAATTTGCCTAAGTGAGATCTACCCAACAACCCACAGAGTGCATTTTTTCCCCTTTATTATGATACTACTAAAATGAGCTTGCAGTTTGCAAGCATTCTTCCTGTACTACAAAATGACTATACACTCTTCCTTTATATCTTACTAGTTGATGACCAGCAATGCTGCTTTGTTTTGAGCATGTAATATTGTCCCAGACCCCAAGGAGACGCGGAGGCAACATGTGATGGTGAACGGTCAGACTTTATTTTGCTTTGGTTACAACCATATGAGCTGGGATTGGCAATGCCCCCCACCCACGCAGTGCGGTAGCTAACGGGCCGGCCACGCGGTGGCCGCCCCTCCTACTGACTGTGGCATTAGCACCCTGGCTCCAGGCGAATCCTCCGCCAGATAGCGCAGGTGCCCTTCTTAGCCGACTTAAGGTCAGGCGTTTAACTAACAGCACGCCATCCCCCCGATGCTGCACAGCCATACGGCGAGGATGCGCCTGTAAGAGTTATGGGCCACATCCCTGATCTGTCAAGCCTCAAGGGAGTGGCCCTCCCCCATAGATTTTACTTCACCTCAGGTGCCACACCCATTTAGTTAGCGTTCTTTACCGCACTGCACCTGCCACAGCGGGCGTTAGCACAGCTTAACGACCCGCACCCCACAGACCCAGAGTCACCGATGCCAATCCCAGCCTCAGGTCGTCTACAAAGCGCCTAATCTACTTTGTTCTGCCTGATTGCCCAGCACTACACCGAGGTCTTGCTCAGTTTATCGCGCCAAAAAACTCTCAGCGCACATATCTGCGGTAAACCACGGACTGCCCCTGAGTAGCCGAGGGCAGCGGCGGCCAAGGCCTCCCCAATCCAAAAGGAGTGCCCTGAGAGGTCCCGGGTGGCCACCCCAGCTACCCTCAGGGCCTTCTTCATGACAGCCCCAAACTGGTATTGGGTCAAATGGCGACCGTCAGCGTGCACAAACACAACCATCCGCCTCGCCCCTACTTGCCCTGTAGGCCACCATGACCCGCACCGGGCACATGAGGGGATCTTCCGCCTTTTTTAAAAGAGTCATTTTAACATTTTAGCTGTAACTATATCTGGTGGATGTTTAATTTTTTAACCTCTTAACTTTTAATGTTATATCTCGTAATTTTAAATTTTTGTTTTGATGGAGATTTGTTTTTTAGTTTGTTTCTATTTTTATTGGTTTTATATTGTTTTATAATGTGGTGTTTTTATTGATTTGATGGCTGCCCCAAGCAGTAGTGTACTGGAGGGGTGGGTATAAATATTTTAAATAAGTTTTCTGATATTATATTTGTCTTCCATGTCTCCTCCAAGGAATGTGTGGTAGCTTACATGGGGTTATCTCATCCTCACAACACTCTATGAGGTAGGTTAGCCTAAGAAAAAAGGATTGGCCTCAGGTTACCTGCTGATATCGATGACTGAGTGGGGATTTGAACCCAAATGTTCCTGGTTCATGTTTAATACTGTGGTCAGTATAACAAAGTGGTTTTGTTATAACATCTCTTCTCTAATCCTTCTATTTTTTTTTGGCCTCTTTCATAGCATCTCTGTTTTCTCTTAAGAACTAATTGCATTAGTGATTTAGTTTTTTTATTGTTTATTTTTTAAAAAACCCTTCATCATCATAATCAGCCTTGAGGTAGCAGACTTGCTAGGATAGTTCCAAGTTGTGGGAATCCATGCCATTGAAATAAATTCTGGGCATTGTTTTGCTCCCTTTTTCCATTGTCTGCTGAAGCATCAGGGAAGACTGGGATAGCAATTGCTCCAGTTCTTTAATAATCAACAATGTCCATGGGCTCGATGAATAATATTTACTTACTATGAACTCAGTCTTGATTAGGTAAAGGTAAAGTTGTATCCTTGAGTCGGTGTCGACTCCTTGCAACCACAGAGCCCTGTGGTTGTCTTTGGGAGAATACAGGAGGGATTTACCATTGCTTCTTTCTGCGCAGTATGAGATGCCTTTCAACACCTTCCTATATCGCTGCTGCCCGATATAGGTGTTTTCCATTGTCTGGGAAACATACCAGCGGGAAGTCGAACCAGCAACCCCTTGCTTGCTAAGCAAGTCATTTTCCCACTGCGCCATTAGGTGCCTGCTAATTGGTTTGAATTTTTTGTCAGTTTTTCTGGTATACAAGGTGTGTTAAGCTTTTATCCATTTAGGGGAAACCCAGTTCTTTTGGTAAACATGTTTTGAACTTTGAATATCTTCAGATAACACCTTCTAGAAGATTCTTGATGACTTGCCTTGTTTACTTGGTACATTTCCAGTTCACAAGCTCTGATGTCTCATTGCCAGGGGTTGTCGCTAGCACATAAACTAGCAGCAGCTTACATGAGTGAAGATTCAGCTCAGGACTTCTCCAAACCATCCTTTTTGGGGAAATTCGGAGTCCAATTCCATGTCACATTTAGTTTGGCCTTAAATGTCCCAGTTGACTGCCTTTAAAAGAAAAGAAAGGGCTCTTTGTATATATGCTTCTAGCATATTAGAAAATAACATGCCGGGTTTCATCATATGTATCAATAAATATATTACTATTTGTTTATCAATAAATGCAATATTTTTGATTTTTTTTAATAAGAAAGGAAGGCTTTCATGTTCAGCATTGTGTCTGCTTGAAACGTTTTGACTAGTGGTTTGATTCTGTGATGATGTGAAGAATCATGGCATTTGGCTAACAATCCTCTATCAATATGCTTTCATGTTGACACTTCATGTAGCGATACCATTCAAATTCTGCTGTTGTGCTCCAGATATCTATCAACACACTATTATTAAGCCTTTTTGTTACAGAAGATGGACTGATTTTTAAAGACAATTTAACAGTTTATTTCTGTAGCTAATACTTCAATAAAGCACACACAGATACGTATATCTTAATTGGGACCTCAGAAACGTGCAGTGTGTGACATTGTTCTTCCCTGGCCCCCATAGCTTAATCTGTCTTGCTCTGGGCAAGAGGCAGCAGGGGTCTGTTATGTCCCCCTAGCGATGATAGACATTTTAGAAATGAAACCTGTCCCATAAGAATGGCTAAAAAATAACATAAAAGCTACTGGATAAAAATGTTGTTAAACAGTAACTTCAACAGGAAAGAAACCCCGCTAGAATTTCCAGGTTAACAATACATATAAAAGAATTTAACATGATTTAGGAGTACATCTAATGTCCTCATAGCCACAAAGAGGTCCTTGAAACCATGTGTTTTGTACAACTACACTTGTTAGAGAACTGAGATTGGTTCCTCGTGGCAAATTTAGTTGCAGTCTTTGGTTTGTTGCCCACAGATATTGGGTTGGATGCTTACCTCTTGCACTGCTGTGCTCCATAGTGAGAAGCTCCTTCCATTCATGAAAGGAGAGTTGTGCTCACAGAAGGGGTCCTTACCATGAGCACAGCTGTCTTCCTATGAACAGGAGGGACTTTTAGCTGTGAAGTGCTGTAGGGTAAAAGATTAGGAGTGAACCTATTCTATTTATTCATTTATTGAAATATTTATTGCATGTCTTGATTAAAAGTATCCACGGTAGCTAATAAAACATGTTTAAAACAATATAAAATTATTTAAATCATAAAATTTTAATTGAACCCTGAGTGGTAAAACTGACATGCAGCAATAGAAACTCTGAATAGCTTAGGTTTTAAAACATTTTGAACCATTTTATCTCTTGCAAGTTGATAAAATTGCAGCATTATATTGAAATAATATATACGTTGGTGCATGTGGGTGAGGAAAACCTACCACTTCCAAACTTTAAAAAGGCAATGCAGTTTTGTAGTGATGAAGGAGTTGCTGCTATAAATATATGGATCATATAATACAAAGATAGTTTTTCTAAGTTAAAACTGCTATTGGAAACAAAACTCTAAAGTGTGTGATAGTAAAGTGTTAAGCCATTGGCTTGCAACAGTAATTAATAAAACAAAAAGGACTCTGAAGGGGATATAGTTGCCATTTACCTGGTTACAAGGGAAAAGTTTGATTCTGAAGAAGAGATTTATAAAAACAAAAAATCCCAGCTAAGAGTTATTAAATAGATAGAGACTATGCAAATTACCAACAAGCTCAGACAAGCAGCAATCATATCAACCCTGGGAAAAATATGCATGGCAGCAGCTGAGGCCTGTCTACTTAACAATATAATGCAGCCAGTTTTATATCCCAAGCTTAGAAAACACTGATAAATGCTAAGTTGTTAAACAGCAATGAAACAGGGGTGGGGCTTGATATTCTGAATCTCACATCATAATATAAACATACTATTAAGTTTCACTTATACTCCTGCTGGGTGACTCATCAGACACTGCTGGCTTGTGGCTTCCAAACTAGTCTTGGAAAAGTTGAAAGTCTAATTTTGAACACACACATCTCCAGAAATACCTTTGCATGCAGATGGTCAGGAATATTTATGCTACGGCATTCCCTTTTCTTTCTGGATTAAACAACACAAAATTATAGTGAAGGTACAAATCTTCCCGTCACTGAGAATTAGGACAATGTAATATCGAAGAGTGTTACTAAATACACTTACTATGGCATATTTTTCTGATAATGTGAGCCCCATTTCTCATGCAGGGAAAGGTATGTGTGATATTTCTGAGTAACATATATTACATATGGATTCAGTAACTTTCTATATTCAAAAAAGTATTATTTGCTCAGTGTACCATCTTCCTTACAGAGTTGAGGATGGTGGGAAGAATATTTAAAAGGTTGTAGTTTATAATAATCCCCGTTAAATCCAGTATTAAAATATATTGTGAAAGCACTGAGCTCATATGCATAACAACAACAACTTATATACCTCTTTTCAACAAAAGTTTTCAAAGCGGTTTACACAGAAAAATAATCTTTGTATATATATAATTCTCTAAGGCATAACCATGGCTAATCCTGTGTGTGGCAGCTCTCGCCAGAGTTTGCGAGCAGAAGCACCATGGTGATTGGGCAGTGGGGATTCCACATGCAGATAGGGAGGAGGAGGCTGTGGCACCATGGTGATTGGGCAGTGGGGATTCCATATGCAGATAGGGAGAAGGAGCCTGTGATGGTTAAGGTCAGTTGGAATGCAGCTGTTACTGGTCAGAAGATGTTTTTGATTGTAGAGCAAAGGAATATTTATGTATAAAAGGGTAGTGGTCTGCGATGAGTGGGGTACTGAGGGAGGAAAAAGCCCCTTCAGGACTCTTTCTTTAACAACTATTAAAAATTTAAAGCAGTTTTAAAACTCTGGAAAACCAGGCCAAACCTCCTGGAATACAGGAGGGACGCTTAGGAGGAATCATGTCTAATTAGCCAACCCGCAAAAAGCATCTGTGCACTCTTTGGGGCTGGCTGTTCCCTTCTCCCTCCTGCCCCACACTCTTGCCCCTCTTCCCCTCCCTCTCGCCCCACTCTTGCCCCCTCCCCCCCACCCCACTCTCTCTTGTCCTCCCACCCCTCTCTCACCCTTCCCTCTCTCTCACCCTCTTGCCCCAGTCTCTCCTGCCCTCCCACCCCTCCCTCTGCTCCTCTTTCCTGCCCCCTCTCCCCCACTCTTTCTTACCCTCCCCATCCCCCACTCCCTCTTGCCCTCCCCCACTCTCTCCTCCCCCTGCTTTTTAAAAAGCTCTACTTACCAGGATGTGCTGCCGCTCCTCCTCCCAGGCAGCGAACAGGAAAGTCCCGCGAACAGGAAAGTCCTCCGCGGCCGGCCCCGGCCCTAACCGACTCCGCGGCTGCTTGCCAGTCTTTGCGGCCACCCAAGGAGGCTGGCCACCTCTCCTCCCACCTTCTGCCCCAGTATCGGGGCCCGCTGCCGCCTCCTCACCGCCTTGGCTGGGCCCGCCTCACCGCATCGGCCAGGCCCGCTGCCGGCCAATTCTCCTCTCTCCTCCTGGGTGCACCAGCCAATCAAGCACCTCCGCAGCCCAGCCAATCAGCTGATCGGCTGGGACACATTCCGATGGCACACCCAGGAGAAATATATATATATATATGCCCTGGTGAGTTCCCTGTTCTAGGTTCCCACCAGGGCATCTACAGAATCACTAGCTGCACCAACTTCAAAACCCTTGAAGGCTTTTTGGAATCCTACTGGGTAGTTTTTGGACAGACCATCCTAATAGGTCCACCACCCCTGCAGCGATTGATTGTCACTGAGAAACCAATCTTAACCAGGTAGAGGTCCATTCATGACACTAGGGAAACCACCCGATCCCCCACCCATGGAACATTCCCCTGATCTGAACAAAAGACCAAATCGAGCATGTGGCTGGCAACATGAGTTGGTTCAGAAACTAATTGGGATAGGACCATAGCTGTCATGGTTGCTATGAACCACTCGCCTCCTCCAGCCAGGTCTCAGTTATACATGCCAGGTCAGCTCCCTCATCCACAATCAAATCATGGACAATTTCAGTCTTATTCTGAACTGACTTGGCATTGAAGAGGAGCAAGTCCAGACTCTGTGGTTAGTTGGAGCTGCTTCTCGAGGCCTAAGAGTTGATAAGGCAGTTTGAAGTGGAAACAGTTACTAAATTACTGATTTCCCTTCCTTTGTAACAGCCAGCTGCTCTGCCAGCGCCAATTCTTCTATTCCCCACCACTACAGTAATAGCTGCTCCGGAACTGCTGGGCACACCCCCAGCACCATCCCACTCAAGAGAGCTCAAACACATACCTGCAAAAAGGCCTGGCACAACCCAATAAAAATAAAAGACCAACAATCTCTAACCTAGAACCCACAATATAACCTCCCCCCAGCCCTCAGACCCACCCTGAAGGCCCAACCCCAAAAGCTGGCCCCCTTTGGCGATTGGCTTCGGCAGCCGCCTACAAGCCAGCTGCCTACCACCAGCCACGCTAGCCAGCACGGCCCTTAGAATAGAAGTAATAGTTCTCTTCTCCTGTCCTTTTCTCAGTTGGTATGTCAATAACTTATCAGGCTTATTGCCCTTCAGTGCTGGCAGATGTTAGCCATCAGCACTCAAAAGGGAGGGAACAAAAACTCCAGCCAGGCTGCAATACTGAGACAAGCCAACATTCAGGCTTTTCTTCAGGCCACGAAGAAGGGGTGGGAGGCTGCAATCAAACTCAGCCATGGCCTGGTGGGGGGGGGGAATAGGTTAGCAGAGTCCAGGCCACTGGCTCACTCCCTGGTCTTCTCAGTAGCAGCCAGCACAGCCCTTCCTTAAATAGCCCCTGTGCCACTCCTCTCACAAGAGACACCAGGGGCAAGCTGGTTAGCAGTTAGAAATTGTTTAGGCATCAGCTTTTGTGAACAGCAAGTTGGTTGATTTAGGAATTAATTGAATAAGTGTGTACACATACATATATACACACAGAGAGAATATATAAGGTTGAGAGGAAAGCAAGACAGAATGTACCCAGGCCAGGGAGCTCTTGTCTTCAGCTCCTGAAAAGACCAACAGCCTGAGACAACATTTTATTAATCTGTTATTTGTCTCTCTTAATCTTGTAAACCACTTTGGGTGCCTTTGTCAAGGCAGAAAGGCAGTATAAAAATGTAGTAAATAAATAAATAATAAATAAATAACTTTCAAGTATGAAATAATGATTTAATTTGTGAGAATGTGAAAAGTGGACAGGGAAAGAACTGGTATCGGGATCAGCAGTTACCCTTTCGGCGTGTATTTCCTCCTCCTGTGAACCCTGCCCTTCAAGTGGTGCTTTCCTTATCTTCCATATTGGTCAGTTACCTAAAGTATCTGTGTTCACACTTTGGGAAGGCTGGGATCTTTTCTATGCATATGTATGCTTTCTGGCATGGAGCACTGCAAAGGTTTTAATTAAATAATGTCATCAAACTAATGTAAGCCTGAAAATATTTTATATGCATTGTCATAGATTATAAAATAATGACAATATTAACATACTGAGTATTTAATATTTGCTTTTTGCACACAATTAGTGACAGTGTGGGAGGAGCAGTGGCTTCTCACTCCAGACAGTAGGATCAGTAAGGGCAAAGGGCAGATTTATTAGCTCTCATCCTACTGGTGATTGTGAGCGCAGGTTTTTTTTTTTTTAACTTTCTCCAGGTCTGCAGAAGAAGGGTAATATGATCCCCCCCACCAACTCACCAGGAGCCAAGTTTAGTAGGGATAAAGTGAAGCAGGCTGTGTGGAACATTGCTCCCCCCCCATTTCCACTTGAATGCAGCTTCTGGTGTAAGAGTGGAATAACTGTTCAGTGTTTCTTACCTTTTCTTCCAGACCTGTAGACCATATTTGGTTTGGAAGAAGGCAAAATTAGATTTGGCAAAAGAGGTCTGACCTCTTTCCTTTCTCTGACTGTGATAATCACCACAGTGATGGATATGAAGGTGGGGAGGAGGAGAAGTAAGATGGTGTGGTTGGGGAAACTCTATTCCTTCTAAAGGTAAAGTGTGCTGTTGAGTCGATGTTGACTCCTGGCAGACACAGAGCCCTGTGGTTTTCTTTGGTAGAATACAGGAGGGGTTTACCATTGCCTCTTCCCGTGCAGTATGAGATGATGCCTTTCAGCATCTTCCTATATTGCTGCTGCCTGATAAAGTGCCAGCGCAGATTCGAACTGGCAACCTCCTGCTTTTTAGTCAAGCATTTTCCCACTGCACTCTACACTGATCAAAATTGATGAGGCTTTTGCTATGGTAAGATAATAGCTTGTTTAAAGCAGGATTCTGTTGCAAAGGAAGCTCACTAAAAATCTATGATGCTGCAGAGTCGTGTATCATCATCTAGACTATTGATAAGCTTTATGTATATAGATCTTGATAAACATAATTTTAAATATAATAAATATGCTTCCAAGTATAATATCGTGGAATATAGTTCTGCAATTAGGTATCAACGAAGGTTCAGAAAAAAAGTTAAATCATCTTCTTAATCAAGATTGCCTTTGGATAATTTTGGATGAAGTTTTCATTGTGTTTGGAAGGATTTATTATTAAAGGGAAGAGTGAGAACATGGGAAAAATCATTTGGGAACAATATTATTTTCCACTTGGCCAGTGAGAGTACATTAGAGATTAAAAAGAAAGTCTCAAGCTTGGTCAGGTTGACAAGTTCTTAAGCTCTTGGCTTAAATTTTTAATAAGATCAAGCCCTAACTTTGCTTTTCTGCTTGAAAAAAATTGGAATTTTTGCACTTGCATTTTCATTTTGGTTGATTGTTGTGGAAGCTTATCCAATAGTACTCTAAAGAAGCAAGCAGTGATCTCCAGAATTTTCTAGAAGCTTGAGGCAAAAACCAACCTGGAGACCTTTTAGCCCAGACTAGTACTTATATTTTGGTTCAGGTATTGGTTCCAGGGATGCTATAGTAGCAGTCTCTGTACCTGCTGTTGCAGGCAAGTACTCCCCTCTTCCACTGACTCCACTGAGGAACAGCTAACTGTCTCATTGCCAAAATTTTGTTTGGGCGCTAGATTTCCCACCCCCTCTTCTCCACAGCTGCTTTTTTTTTTTGGCGAATGTAGGATCAAATTTAGAAAGCTGATTTTTTTTAAAAAAGAAAGATAGAAAATGGTCAGGGGCAATCATGACATATAGGCCATAAGAAATTTTGGAAGTTGGCGTGAGGAAAGCAGGCGTTGTGCCATTTAAACAAAGTTTTGTTACATGAAAAAGTTGCCACAGATTCAAGTGTACAACACAATTTCTATCAGGACTAGGTTCTGCTGTTGCTAGTAATCCAGGTTATCTGGGCATCTGTTGTCACACTGTCCAAAATAAGCCTAATAAGTTCAATGCAAAACATGAACTTATGCAAAACTTGAACCAAGCCACTGAGTTATGGGTGGTAGTTCCAATTGCTGATAGTAGAAATCTTCATTTCAACATGAAACTGTAAGCTAAAACAAACATGCCAGCTTAAAAAAATTCTGTTTGACTGCATACTCTACATAATTGGAGCGGGGTATTTGTTGTAACATTTAAGGTGCTATTTACATTTACTTGGGAGCTAGGGTTGCCATCATCTCATTGCCAGAATGAGGGACACAAGTTTGCGGAGGCTGGGGGTGCTGTCTGGGGTGTGTATGTATGCAGTGGTAATCAAGAGCCTGAGTATCACTGACATATATGTAATTGAATTATATGCTATTGAATAATGCCAGCATTATTATTTAGAACATATTCAAGTTATACCACTTTTCAACCAAAATTTCTCAAAATAAGAAGCTACTCGCCCTGCCACCAAAATGAGGGACAAATGCTGTCCCTATAGGGACCAACATTTCATCCCTAAAATGAGGGACGTCCTGCGTAATGAGGGTCAGTTGGCAACTCTATTGGGAACAATCCCCGTTGAGCTCAATAGTATTTACTTTTGTGTATCAGCTTTGCTAGTAAGGGGCACATGTTCCCAACATTTTGCTGGGTGCCTTGAACTGTTTGCCTATCAGCCTGCTCCTCATCTCCCCCTGCCCCTCCACTGACCTTGTTTGGACAAAGCAGGAGGCAGTACTACCCATCACTACCTCCCGCCTCTGGGGGAGAGACAGGGCAGAGCACCTTCTCATTTCCTCCTAGTCCCTTTCCTTTGTGTGCAGAGGGAAGGGGAAGGTGGTTGAGCTGGGGCCTCAGCTCTTTCCGTGTGCAGGGCCCTTGGCCTTGTGCCTAGAAGCAACCCAGCTGCCAGGATAGGTGGAGGGGATGACAGGTGGCTCTTGTGGCTTGTGCTCAGTGGCAACCCATGGTTACATAGCCCCAGGGACATGTTTTCTGGTGGCACAGAGTGTTTCAGAGGAAGGGGAAGATCAGTGAAAATCACTGCCCCCTCATCTAAGCAGCCGTGTTGCTTCACTCTGATACAGAGCAGCTGCATGCGTGCTTCCTTTGCTACCTTTTTGTTATATCTGTTTTGGCCACAGGCATTGCTAGGGTCCTATTTGGATTAGATCTCTGGTCCACATTATTTGCTTTATTTTCAAATTTCCCTCTCCTTTGCAATCAATTGTGGTGGAATTGCTGCCGCATAGAATTAGGAGAGAAGTTTACTATGCATTAATATCTCTATTTAGGAGGAAGTATTTCAGTGTGAGTATTTTGTGGATCATGGCCTCATTTTAAGCAAGGGTTCAAATTATTTGACATTGCATAAAGATTTGAACTATATGACAGTGTGATCTGATTATGAGAATCATGATCCAACCAGGCTTCCTATTGACTGCTAATTAGTATCTTGAATGATGCAGTGTTGGTGTTCAACTAACCAAGTCCTCCCAGTGCTGATGTCTTCAGGAAAGCCAAGTTACATATTAAGTACTTGTGATTACAAATCTTTGGGAATTAAAATTCAATTTGTCCATTGGAATTAGGTCATTGGGAATCAGGAATCCATTCTCTTTTTGAATATTTCTTCCTAAAACCTCATGCTTCATCCTTCCAGTTTACTATAAGGATCAGAAGAATATTGTTCCATGCTCTCTTTCCCCCTTAAGGGTTTGGTCTTTAGTCATTTTAAGAAGGTATTATAAGTGTAACTTTTCTGTATACTGGCATACCTCATTACTTGCGGAACTGCTATTCATGGTTTTGCGTGTTTGTGGGTGGCTAATTGACACCCGATTTCATTATCCATGAGTATGAAAGGGTTAAAACCCACATATCCTAGAGGGCTGGAAGTGCCCGCAGAGGTCACTTCCAGCCTCCATTTTGTGGGTTGTTTCTTTTTCTTTCTTTTTTCTTTTTAAAAGCATTTCCCCCACAATTTTTCACAATTTTGGGGGGCATGCCATGGTTTGAGGTGCATTGCTGGGCACAAGGAGGGCCTGCCATGTTTTTGACTCCCCCCGCCCCCGGCCGTGTTTTTGACTTTTCCCCCTTATTTCAGTTTCCAGGAACCTAACATCCTGTTTTCCATAGGCACAATGCCTCATTACTCATGGTTTCATTACTCGCAGTAGTAGGCAAGGAACAGAACCCCTGTGAGTAATGAGGTATAGCTGTATAATGGACTCACAAATGGGATGTGACACTTTCTGACTTGTTTCAGACTTTGTAAATAGGTTAAATGACAGGAAAAGGACAAGGCTCTTGTCTGCTTCATTTAACGTTTTTGCATAAGTTGAATACAAGAAGCAGTATATATTATTTAACAGAGTAGTGCTGGAATGCCATATTCAAACATGCTTTCTAAGAATTTGTTTGCAGAATGTGGTGGGGGCGGGGGAAGTATATACCATACACGTAACAGGAAGTTCAGTAATTTTATCTCTCTTCCTTTTAAATACAGATTCATTTGGGATACTTGTCCTTCCAGCTGTAAGTATTCTTTTTGAAAGCACCTGAGATTCATAGACAGTAATATCTGATTCTGTACCTTTTATTCAGTTACCTTAATGACATTTTAACCTTGTGTAGGGCACAAGATAGTTTCACTATTGGCAGTGTAATAATCCTGCAAACAAATGAGTCTTAAAAAAGGAAATACTAATGTTTCCATCTTATTTAAAAGGTCTAGGAGATCACTCCCTGCTGATAAGGAAGATGGGTTCCTTGTTTCTCTCCTGTTACTTCTTCCTTGTAAAAAAACAGGGATGAGCAGGAGAACCGGAGGAAGCCAGTGAGCCATTGCTTTCAAAGCACAATCCCTTGCTTATCTCTTGTCCATGTTAAGCACATCTCCCATTGTTGGCTCAGAGGAGAGGCAACACACTGCTGATTGGATTACCGATGAGACCACACCAGGCAGCATTGTCCTCCTCACTCCAGTTACAGTTTGCCCTCTTTGAAGTAATCACACCTAATACAGGATCTCTGATTGGCTGGGAACATTCTAGTAAGGATAGATTACAGAGGAGAAATGGCATTGAAGTAGCAAGAGCCACCCTTAGAAATACAGTGTTTGTCCTGAGTGTGTTTGTGAGTCAGCATTCAATGCAACTCTATTTTAAAATAGCTTAGAGCTCATGACTTTCTAGGTAGTGTGAGAACAGATAAAGAGTGTGGCTGACATCCAGACCAATGAAGTGCATGTGCAGTGAACACACAGCATGTGCTGCAGGAGAATAGCAATTTTCGTTCATCTCGCCTTCCCTCTGAAACTCCTGAAAATAAACCCCTGAGGGCTGTGTGACTCTCAGGGACATATTTTCAGGAGTCAATCTGGCTTCAGAGGAAGGGAAGAGAGGTGAAAATTGTCCCTCCCCACAATGCACATTTGCTCTACATGTTTATCTTTGTCTGTCACTATTATCTTACCTCTGCTAACTAGACAGAGCGGCACTTTTTAAAGTCATGGCTCTCTTACATTTAGAACATATATTTATGTTCCTGTTCAGCCCAGTGTAGTGTCTTTCCAATGGTTGTTGCTTGCGTGTGTGTGTGTGTGTGTGTGTAAGATTGTGAGTCCCTTTTGGGACAGGGAATAATTATCTCCCACCTTTTGCTTTGAGAAGCACTACTTTGAGAACTTTTTGTTGAAAAGTGATATATACATATTTTTAATAAAAACTATTTTCATATTAGCCTCCCTCTCATGCATTTAAGGAAATTATTAATTAAGGAAAATTATTAATGAAAATTAATTGCCTGATTCAGGTTGACAAATATAAGTGAACACAACTGATAGATGATACCTTCCATAGTTGGCAGGCATTTCGAAACAAAACTCAAAACTTCTTCATTCACTTTACAAAATGGTCTTAGAATCTGGCATTTTTCTGTGATTCTATAGAACTAATTTTCTGTCACTCACTATAAAAATATTATTGGTAATATGACCAATATTATCCACAATATTAAATATTACAGTATTAGAAAATGAGACGCATCCCTCCTATCCCATGAGGTGGAATAAAATGTAAACAGGACTCTTCCTACCATCATAAAGATTTGTTAAACCTTTGCTTATTTAATAGTGATATTAGAGTACAGGGCTTGCAATTGTGGCCTGTCTATGGTCTACAAATAGACATGTGAGTGAGTGCCAGCTTCATTTTTATTTCCCATGGGCTCCACTTCTTCCAGTGCTCCCTCTTTCCCCTTCAGCTTGCCTATTCACTTTAGGGCTGACTCCATTTTCTAGTCTTAGGTTTAATAATGTGCTTCTAGGAATGTTATCCAGCTTCCCAGGAAAGACATCAGCTAAGGATGAAAAAATGTAATTGGGAGAGGATTGTAACATTCCTTTCACCTCACACAAGCTGAAAGTGGTCTCTGCAGGGCGCTTTCTTCACTCTCTTCCTAGCCAGAGGAGGGTTTTTGTTAGGTGGACAACCAGTTGAAGGAGAACTTGCACCACCTTTGTGTCATCTGGAAGGAAGGAATTGGCTGGCACAACTGCTGTTTTCTAAGTGGGAAGATTGGGCCCTACTTCTCTCCATTTTACGTTGCAGAGGATCCTATTCCAGTGCAGCCTGGCCCAATCCTTTCCCTGAGAGAAAAAAGCTAAGCCAGCCACTGCCTTATTTCCCAGGTTGCAGGGGCATGAGGTGGGTGTAAGATTACTATCTACTATTTGAGGGGGCACTAGAAGGGTGGGAAAGTATTCAAACCTGGGTCTAGTAAGGGAGCATTAGCTCTCTAGTGGAGCTGCTGAACCAGCAAAGAGCTGGTGACAGAAGAACTGGTGATTTATATTTTGCAAGGGCTCTGCCCCTTCCTGGACACCTAGGGCAGCCTTCCTTCTGAGGAGGCACCCAAGCTAGTATCCTCCTCTCAAATAGTCCGATTGAGAAGTAGGCCCCAAGCAGCCGGGCATGTACTCTACTTTTGGAGCTGGAGCTCCACCCTGGCTTGGTATTGCCATTGCTCCTGGGGACCTGGGGGCAATGGATGGGACTCTAGGGAAGATGCTGGAACCACCTCAACAGGCACTGGGTCCTCAGTGCTCCAGGAACTGTTGGCTCCGGCTGCTCCAGCTCTGGTTGATCCAGGAGCTGTTGTCAAGGTTGAAGATCCAGACTGCACAGGACTCCATTTCTTCTTCCAACTTGAACTCCCTTGGATCTGTGTCTGTGTGAACCCTAACACGAAGGGGGGATGCTTAATATTTTGCCCATCTGCTGATTATCCTTAGCAGAAGCCCTCCTAGCTGTTTTAAATTGATTTCATGCCCCCCTCCAGCTAGGCCCTGAAACAGTGGCACCCTTACCCCTGGACCAAGTGGTGCTCTTACCCCTGGGCCAAAGTCCTGGGCCTCCAAAACCCCTGGGGGGCCCCAAGTCTTCTTTAGTTTGTTCTGGGTAGTGTGGTTGCTGCTGGCCTGCACTGCGCCGGGTGGCTGAGTGTGATTATGACCTGTGCTGGGTGCTTTAGAGACGGGGTAGGGGGAGTTGGGAAAGAACTGTATGGGATGGGAATATGTTAAGTTGCGTGTTAAAACGTTTCTGCTAATGCATATTGGCATAAGTATACCTGTTTTATATGTTTACATTCTTGTGAGTTCAGTTGCTGTTTGTGCCCTCAAGAAACCCGTGTGTTAAAAATATTGCGTGTGTCATGGGGTGTGTGTGTGTGTGTGTGTGTGTGTAGGGGGATGATGCTTAACTTGTGGGGGGTGGCCTCCAAAGGCCTTTAGGTCCAGGCTTCAAAACTACCTATGTGCACCTCTGCCCTGAAACCAGAAGTAAGTCTTTTCTCTTCAATGTCCCTTTAGGTCAACTTCATTATATAGTTGGTGATGTGCCTACTTCTAGAGGTCATATAAGCCTTATTTGGGCATTCACCGTGAGCAGCAAATGCTTGAGCTAACCCTGTCCCTTCACCAGTTGCTCTGTGGCCATGCCGCCTTCTGTCCTCATGTTCAACACAGGGAAGTGCTGATTGCAGGGATTTGATCATGGGGAGAATCTCTCCTCATATTCAATACTTGGCTCACCAAATAAACACTAAATGTGGGAAGCGCAAGGAGTGTAGCCATGGAACATTTTCCACAGGAGGTCATGGCTGGATAGCGTGCTCTGGTTCACTCCCACCCCTCATGCGTTTGCTGTCCTCAGATGGCGAATGCCTGAATAAGTCTATAGTATATTTTATAATTTATTTATTTTTACTACATCAAATAATCTGTGAGGTACTCTATTGTTTAAAGTGATAAAAACACTTGGGGGGATGGTATCACTGAATTTTTTGTTATTTGTAATTTTATCGTTTTGCGAGTTTGAATTATTTTTAATCATGTACGGTTTCATTTACGTAAATCTGTGTGTTCAGAAGCTTTTTAAAACTGAAATAATTCACTTGTGATGAAAGTGAACTGTGTTCTGTAGTAATGTTTTCCTCCTCTACCTTCAGCTCCCCTTGGGCACTTCTGACAGTGGTTATAATTTAAAAGTCAAAGCATTTTCAGAAGGTCAACAGCTATTTTCTAAGAGCACTGCCCTTTCATTTGAACGGAAGAGTTTCTCGGTCTTCATCCAAACTGACAAGTCTATATACAAACCAGGACAAGATGTGAAAATACGGATTGTTACTCTACATCCTGACCTCAAACCATATAATGCTCCTGTAAATGTGTATATTCGGGTAAGTGCAAACTTGGGATTATGTGATCAAATAATAAGAGTTTGGAGATATCACCTGTGGTTTGTTCTCATTAAAGCTATTATTATACAAAAATAGCAAGGGGGTTTATTATAGAATAGGCTCCAAATAAGTACAGCATCTGGGTATAATGCAGTTAGTCACCTATAGGCTCCAGATTTCAAACCAGTTCCATGCTCTTAGAGCACAATAGAGAGGTCAATTCAGGTAACTACATGTTACTACATGTTACATGCAAATGCATGTAATGAAGATCCCAACATGTGTTTGTTTTTCTTTTAATGAAAAGCAGCCTTGGGAACCTGCAAATCTAAGTAGGGAAAAGGTGGGAAGCAAGGGAGTGCTGATCTGGTAGTGGCTTAATTTGATAGTGCTAAAGCTATCAATAATTTCATTTTAAAAGTAGTTTATCTATGTTTACCTCTCTCTGGATAATTGTGACTTACTGAGGTTTATTTTTCTTATTTTTCTTTCCCATCCAGTTTTGGTTTTGTAAACTGATATTTTGCTATGCACTAGTTTTGTATGGTAAATTGACAGGTATTTTTCTGTTTAACAGAAAAGCATGGATCATGCACAAATATGTGCACTCTAAGTGGGTTTGGGCGTGCTACTGAAATGATCACACGATTATTCCTAGCACCTGTCTAAAGGGCACATTATGTGCAAATACAATAATGGACCCCCAAGACCTTTTCCAAGTTGTATGAGGGAAAACAGCTCTGAGGCAGCCCTGCTAATTTTCCGCTAAAAAAATCATGTCCTCCAAAGAGGGGATGGAGACGGGGATAACATTGGCTATCCATTACAAACATTTTACATTACTTCTAGTTAATCCCTAAGTGATAAACGTTTTTGTGACATACAGGAGAACCTCATTACTCATTGGGGTTCTGTTCCTCATCTAGTACTGCGAGTAACAGAACCATGAGTAACAAGGTAGTATTTCTATGGGGAAAGGGGTTGGGTTCTAGGCTGAAGGGAAAATGGAAAAAAGGCAAAAAAAAAACCCCTTACTTTGGTGTGCTGTGCAGCATCTTCATATGACCAGGAATCCCCCCCATTTGTGCAGGAATGTCCCCAAAAGGACACAATGCCCCCCCATTGCAAAAACCCATGGGAAAAAGTCTGTTTTAAAAAAGGAATGAGCCACAAAATGGCTCCTTCTGAGCTCCTGCAGACAAAGTAGCGGGTGGAAATGACCTCCGCAGTCACTTCTGACCCTCTAGGAACTGTGGATATGTGGGTTTTAATCCTTTCATATCTGTGGATACTGGAAACGAGTGTCTATTAGACATCCTGTGGGTATGCAGAACTGTGAATACCGAGGTCCTACTGTAGTAATAATGGAAAATATAGGTGTTAAAAAGCCATACCTATCAGCCTAGGAATCTGTCCTTTCAACGTGTCCAAAGAAGGCAAAACATTTTAGGTCACCTAGCCAGCTCTAGACAGTTTTGGAGGAAGCAGATTATCTAGACCCATTTCCAATCAGTTTTCAGGTGAGTTATGGAGACTGCTTTGGTCAGCCTGATGGATGATCTCCAGTTTGGAATTGACAGAGGGATCTCTTGACAGCTTTCAGTACTATTGACCATAGTATTCTTCTGGATTGCCTGAGGGAGTAGTTCCACTCCTACCTCTCAAGCAGATTCCAAGTGGTGTTGCTTGGAGATTGTTACTCTTCAAAATGAGAGCTTTCATACAGTCTTACAGGGTACCATGCTGTCTGCAATCTTTTAAAAGATTTTTTGATTTTTTATTTTATTTATTTAATACATTTCTATACCGCCCAAAAGGCAAGTTCTCTGGGCGGTTTAGAAAACAATAAAAACAGCCAATAAAAAATTAAAACATTTCAACAATTAAAATTAAGAAGTTAAAACTATTAAAACACAATTAAAACAATATCTAATTAAAAGCCTGGGTGAACAAATGCATCTTGACTGCCCTTTTAAGAGTTGTAAGCGATGGGGAGGCTCTTATTTCAGCAGGAAGTGTGTTCCAAAGCCTTGGGGCAGCAATGGAGAAGGCCCATCCCCAAGTAGCCACCAGACGAGCCGGTGGCAACTGCAGACGGACCTCTCCAGATAATCTCAATGGGCGGTGTGGTTCATAGCAAAGAAGACGCTCTCTTAAATATCCAGGGCCCAAGCTGTTTAGGGCTTTATTGGTTATAACCAAAACCTTGTACTCTGCCCGGAAACTTACCAGCAGCCAGTGTAGATGTTTTAAGATAGGAGTGAAATAGTCTCTCCGAGATGACCTAGAGACCAATTTGGCCTCCGCATTCTGGACTAACTGCAGTTTCCAGACTACATACAAAGGCAGCCACACATACCTGTAGAGCACATTGCAGTAGTCAAGTCTGGAGGTGACTAGCAGATGTACTACTGTTCTGAGGTCATTTATCTCAAGAAATGGACGCAGCTGGCGTATGAGCCGAAGCTGATAAAAGGCACCTCTGGGCACTGCCTCAACCTGAGACACCAGGGAGAGTTTTTTGTCCAGAAGCACCCCCAGACTGCGTACCTGTTCCTTCTGGGGACGTGTGACCCCATTCAGAACAGGCAGATCAAAATCATCTCCTGAGTTCCGACCACGCACAATAAGTACCTCTGTCTTATCTGGATTCAGTCTTAGCTTGTTACCTCTCATCCAGCCCATTACTGCTTCCAGGCAAGCATTTAGGGAGGTTATGCCCTCTCCTGATGATGTTGACATGGAGAAATAGATTTGGGTATCATTAGCATACTGATAATACCCTGCACCAAATCTCCTGATGATCTCTCCCAGCGGTTTCATGTAGATGTTAAACAACATCGGAGACAATACGGAGCCCTGAGGGACACCATACAAAAGTTGAGATTTTGAAGAACAGTCTTCAAGGGACACCATCTGGAACTTGCCCGAGAGGTAGGAGCGGAACCACTGCAGAGCAGTGCCTCTCACTCCCAACCCCCTCAGATGCTCCAGAAGGATATTATGGTCGATAGTATCAAAAGCTACCGAGAGGTCCAAAAGGAACAACAGAGTCACACTCCCTCTGTTAATTCCCAGTTGGAGATCATCCATCAGGCCGACCAAGGCAGTCTCTACCCCCTTGCCAGCCTGGAAGCCAGTTTGAAATGGGTCTAGATAATCAGTTTTCTCCAAGACTGTCTGGAGCTGGGAGGCCACCACCCTCTCAATTACCTGGCCCAACCACGGGAGGTTGGAGACAGGCCTATAGTTACTCAGCTCTGAGGGATCCAAGGTAGGCGTCTTCAGAAGCGGTCTAATAATTGCCTCCTTAAGACTAGGAGGCATCCTACCTTCCCTCAGAGACGCATTTATAATCTCTACCAGGCCTTCTCCAGAAGGACGCTCCAGAAGGATACTATGGTCGATAGTATCGTAAGCCGCCGAGAGATCCAAAAGGACCAACAGAGTCACACTCCCTCTGCTAATTCCCAGTTGGAGATCATCCATTAGGATGACCAAGGCAGTCTCCATCCCATAGCCCACCAATATCTCCATGAAACTACTGGGAGAGATCATTGGGAGATATGCAGGGTGTTATCAGTATGCTGATGACACCCAAATCTATTTCTCCATGTCAGCTTGATCAGGAAAAGGCATAACCTCCCTAGATGCTTGCCTGGAGGCAGTAACAGGTTGGATGAGGCATAACAAATGAAGACCGAAGACAAATAAAAAGGAAGATTTATTGTGTGGGGTTGGAACACATAAGACAAGTTTGATTTGCCTATTCAGGACAGGGTTACACTCCCACCAATGGATCAGATGCTTAGTCTGGGAGTACTTCTGGATTCAAATTGTTGGCACCAACGTTGGTGGCACGTTGGTGCCAACAATTTTGGGAATTGCAGTCGGGAGGTCCTGGAAGTATGCTGATGACACCCAAATTTAGACTGCTAGGTAACATACTGAAGTCCAGGACCCCCAGGGTAGCATTCTCTCAAGTGCTACCTGTTCCATGTGCAGGGACAGTGAGACAGGCAGAGCTGAGGGGTCTCAATGTGTGGATGAGACAGTGGTTCTGGGAGGAGGGGTTTTAGATTTGTTAGGCACTGGGATACATTTTGGGGAAAGTGAAACCTTTACAGAAGGGATGGGCTCCACTTGAACCAAGATGGAACCAGACTTCTGGTGCTTAAAATCAAGACGGTCGCAGAGCAGATTTTAAAATGATGCCAGGGGGGTTGCTGGCAGGAACTGGGTGGTATCTGCCTAAGGTGTGAGGGTGAACATGTTTCAGATAAATCAGAAGGGAACAGAGTAGAGCCAGGAGTTGAGCAGAAGGAAATGCATGACAGCTTGCCAAATAGGTCAAATGATGGTAAGGGGCCATCATGCATGCCAACACCAGGGTGGGGGACTCGGCATATAGGTGTCTATATATACCAATGCCAGAAGCCTCCAAACCAAGATGGGTGAGCTAGGGTACTTGGTTACTAATGAAAACATAGATATAGTGGGTGTAACGGAAACTTGGTGGAATGGTGAGAACCAGTGGGACATGGTTATTCCTTGATATAAGCTTTATAGAGATGCATGTTTGGGGTGGTGTAGAAATATTTTAAATAAATGTTTTAAATAAACAAAAATATAGAAGGGACAGGGAGCGGAGGATTGGGGTAGGAATGGCACTGTATATCAAAGAAGGGATAGATTCCAAATAAGCCAGAAAACCTAGGTGGACCAGAGTCCTCTACAGAATTGTTATGGGTAACATTATAAGAACTGAGAGAAAATGTGTTACTAGGGACATGCTATCGCCCTCTGGATCAAAGTGCTGAGATTGACTTTTTAAAAAAGAGAAAAAATTAAGAGCGGTATCAAAGAGAGACAGAGCAGTAATAATGAGTGACTTCAAGTACCCACACATAGACTGGGTAAATTCACATTCAGGTAATGAAAGAGAGGCCAAATTTTTAGACATGCTAAATGACTGTGCCTTAGAACACTTAGTTGCAGAACTAACTAGAGAGATGGTGACCTTGGACTTAATCCTGAATGGTGTCCAGGACCTGGTGTGAGATGTCAGTTGCAGAACCATTGGGTAGCAGTGATCATAGTGTGATTCAGTTCACCATATATGCAAGTGGAGAATCGTCAAAGAAGTCCAACACAGATGCGTTGGACTTCAGAAGAGGAAACTTCTCAAAAATGAGGGGACTGATGAAAAGGAAGTTGAAATGGAACGTCAGGAGGGTCAAATCACTCCAGAAAGCATGGAACTTACTTAAAACCACACTACTAGAAGCACAATTGGAATGTATACCAAGAAGGAGGAAAGGTACCACCAAGTCCAGGAGGACGCCAGCGTGGCTAACAAGTAGAGTCAGGGAAACTATAAAAGGGAAGAAGACTTCCTTCAGAAAATTGAAGTCCTGCCCAAATGAAGAGGACAGGAAGGAACATAAACTCTGGCAAAAGAAATGCAAGGAGACAATAAGAGTACAAAGAGAGAGTTTGAGGAGCATATAACTAGAAGTGTCCAGGAGAATAACAAAAACTTCTTTAAATATAACAGAAGTAGAAAACCTGCCAGGGAGGCGGTTGGCTCCACTTTCTTAGATGATGAGGGTATGAAAGGGATTATGAAGGAGGATAAGGAGATTGCAGAGAAGCTGAATGTGTTCTTTGCATCTCTCTTCATGGCAGAGGATACTGACAATATACCCTCTCCAGAATCGAGCTTTTCAGGTTTAGTGACTAAAGAACTGGGCCAATTTGAGGTGACAATGGAAGATGTTCTAAACTGTCTTGAAAAAGTAAAAATTAACAAATTGCCAGAGCCAGATGGCATCCACCCAAGAGTTCTGAAGGAACTCAGATGCGAAATGTCCAATCTCCTAGCAAAAATATGTAACTTGTTCCTACAATCAGGCTCTGTACCAGAGGACTGGAAAATAGCCAATGTGACTCCAGTTTTCCAAAAGGGATCCAGGGGGAATCCGGGAAATTACAGGCTAGTCAGCTTAACTTCAGTGCTGGGTAAATTGATGGAAAGCATACTTAAGGACAAAATTGTTAAGCATATAGAAGAACAGGCCTTGTTGATGGAGAACCAGCATGGCTTCTGCAATGGAAAGTCTTGCCTCACTAACCTTTTGGTGTTCTTTGGATAAAGGTGACCCAGTTGCAGGGGCGTATCTAGGGTGGGGCAGGCAGGGCACGTGCCCCGGGCGCCACTTGAAGGGGAACACCATTTTTAAAAATTAAAAATAAAAATAAAAATAAATGGCCACCAAAACAAAATGGCCACTACGCATGCTCTAATGGCCTCTGTGAGGCCCTAGGCCATGCCAGGCCTCACAGAGGCCATTTGAGCATGCACAGTGGCCATTTTGTTTTCAGAAGCCATTAAAAAAAATTATTTTAAAAAATGGCCACTGCACATGCTCAAATGGTACCTGCGAGGCTCTAGAGGCCAGCAGGGGGAGGAGGAACTTTCGCAGACACCCCCCCACAGCCTTTAGGAAGCCCCCTGAAGGGATTAGAGATTAAAAAAAAATTAAATTAATATAATATAAGTCACTGTACACATGTTTAGTTTGGCACGATGTACAGAGAATCAGGGTTTGTGAATACTGAGCTGAAGCTTATGAGCTAGGATTGTATTCATTTGCTCTACTTTGCTTCTTGTGATAAGTGAGTTAAATGTGATGTCTTAATAATATGACTATTAATTGTGAGTTTGTCTTTGAATCAGTGTGAAATCCTTAGTATTAAGACCCACTGGGAGTTTCTTGCTCTCTTTCTCTCATTTTAACTGTCTTTCTGAAAGACTAGAATATATTCCAAGCAGTGACACAGTTTACTCTGCATATCCTTTAATTATTTTCAGAGTACCTGGGAAAAGTCAAATTCTCCATTTATTTTTAAAACTTATGTAACAGTGGTGCTACAGTGCATAGCAGAGCATTAGACAGGCACTTCTGTTTAGTTTCCCCCACATAGTAGTTGGGTATTGCATGAGCCCCAGCATACTGAAATTTGTCATTTTCTGGCATTTTTTGGTCTGGCTACGTCCACTGCTAAATATTTTTTTAAATATTAAAAGATTAAGGAGCTTGACTTGTATTTTTCAGCTGATATTATTGTAAAGTTATCTGAAAGATGGGTGTTAGATGTTTGGACAGGGGGCGCCATTTCAGTGCTTGCCCTAGGCGCTATTTTCCCTAGATACGCCTCTGCCCAGTTGACATAATATACTTGGACTTCCAAAAAACCTTTTGACAAAGTTCCCTATCAAAGGGTCTTGAGTAAACCTAGCAGTTATGTTATAAGGGGACAGGTTCATGTGTGGATTGGTAACTGGTTGAAGGACAAACAGAGAGTAGGAATAAATTGACAGTTCTCAGAATGGAGGGAAGTAGGGTCAGTAGCGAAGTGGCCAAATCTGCAGATGACACTAAACTGTTTAGGGTAGTGAAATCCAAAATAGATTGTGAGGAGCTCCAAAAGGATCTCTCCAACTGGGAGAGTGGGCAACAAAATGGCAATGCGGTTCAATGTAAGCAAGTGTAAAGTGATGCGCATTGGGGCAAATACCCCCCCCCCCAACTTCACATATGAGCTGTCGGTGACTGAACAGGAGAGAGATTTTGGGGCCATGGTAGACAGTGTCAACTCAGTGTGTGGCAGCTGTGAAAAAGGCTAATTGCATGCTAGGGGTCATTAGGAAGAAGATTGAAAATAAAAATGCGAATATTATAATGCCCTTATACAAATCTATGGTGCGGCCACATCTGGAGTACTGTGTACAGCTTTGGTCACCGTATCTTAAGAAGGATATTGTAGATCTGGAAAAGGTGCAGAAGAGGGCAACCAAGATGATCAGGGGCCTAGAGCACCTTCCTTATGAGGCAAGACAACTGCACCTGGGGCTCTTTAGTTTAGAAAAGAGGTGACTAAGAGGAGACATGATCGAGTGTATAAAATTATGCATGGAGTGGAGAAGGTGGACAGAAATTTTTTTCTCCCTCTCTCACAACACTAGAACCAGGGGTCACCGCAAGAAATGGAAGGTTGGGAAATTTAGGACTGGCAAGAAGGTGTAGTTTTTCACACAGGGCATGATTAATCTATGGAATTCTTTGCCATGGGATGTGATGATGGCCACCAGAGTAGATGGCTTTAAAAGGGGCTTAAACAGGTCTATCAGTGGCTACTATTCTGGTGGCTATGAGCCACCTCCAGCCTCAGAGGCATGATGCCTCTCAGTACCAGTTGTAGGGGAGCAACAGCATGCTCTCAGCTCTTGCCTGTGGACTTCCCAGAGGCATCTGGTGGGACACTGTGTGAAACAGGATGCTGGACTGGATAGACCTTGGGCCTGATCTAGCAGGGTTATTCTTATGTTCAAATCTGTTTCTGGCAGGAGCATAGGGAGCCTGTCTGTGCCTGGAGGACAAAGTTCTCTGACGGCTCCCCCACCCCGCAGGCTTGATCATCATGTGCGCAATGTGCACATGTGCCCAAGCCACGCACCCTGCATCTGGCGTCAAATGCAAAGGGGTGTGGCCAGTGCTGAGAACGGGTTCGTCTGTCTCGGCAGAGCTTCCTTTCCCATATGAGCGATTCCATGAACCGCTAACTGGGAAGGAAAGCTCATCATTGGCCCCACTCCCTTGCACCTGATTTCAGATGCAGAGATGGGGCCAATACCAGGGAGAGGGTCCATTCGGACCCTCTCCCATCCCTCCCCAGTCAGCATTTAATTGAAATGCTGGTTGGCTGGGCTTTCCCCCTTAGCACAGCCAGTGTTTCAGTAAAATGCTGGATGGGAAGGAGAAGCAGTTCCAGCTGGCGAGCACTTCATTCGCCTGCTGGCTGCAGGAGGGGTCAAGGGGGTGTCCTGGCCTAGGGGGAGCCATAGCAGCAACCTGGACCCTGGCATCCGGGGTACAGTCTCCCCCCCTCCTTGCTCCATAGTTCCTATGCCCCTTACCTCTGGTGTCTCAGGTTGCAGTAATGGCCAGGAGTGCTTTTTTTGGGTTTTGGCTGATATGTCAGCTGTGCTTATTTCTGGAGATAAATGACTTTAACAGTAATATATATGCTGGTAGCCTCTAGGCTTGACTACTGCAATGTGCTCTGTGTGGGGCTGCCTTTGTACATTGTCTGGATGTACATTGTCTGCGGCATCCAGGTTGGGCTCTGGGTCATCTTGAAGAGATCATATCACACCTATATTATAAGAACCACACTGGCTACCAGTGTGTTTCTGGGCAAAATACAAAGTGCTAGTTATAACCCATAAAGCCCTAAACAGCTTAGGTTCAGGGTATTTAAAAGAACACCATCTCCGTTATGAGTCCTGTAGCATATTGAGATCATACAGGGAGGTATACCTGTAATTGTCACTGGCTTGTTTGGTGGCTACTCAGAAACGGGCCTTTTTTGTTGCCATCCTGAGGCTTTGGGATGCAGTCCTTGTTGAAGTAAGAACCTCCCTGTTTTTGTTAGTCTTTATGAAGATGCTTAACACATCTGTTCATCTAAGCTTTTAACTAGATTTTTAATGTGAACCGTTTTCATGTTTCAACTGCTATTTTTATTATGTTTTTGTACTAAATTGTCTAGAGATGCAAGTTTGGGGTGGTATACCCATATACCAAATAATTAATAAATAACTAGTCATATCAGCAGGATTTGTGAAGTTTCCATATGGATGTCTTTTGCTGAAACATATTTCACATCCCTTAAGCTATTGTGAATGTTCATTTATGATACATAAATCAGGAAGAAGCACTTTGACAATGCAGTAAACTATTGCAATAATTCTCTAGCTTGGATGTGGTCATAGATTAGTTACTGTTAGGTTAATAAATACACAGCATATACCTTATGGATTTTTCTTTAGGATCCTCGATCAAATTTGATTCAGCAGTGGTTGGCACAGGATGGAAGACTGGGCAAGGTTACCATGCAGTTTAAACTATCCAAATTTCCTGTGCTGGGTGATTGGTCCATACAAGTTCAAGTTACTGTGAGTATTAATAATGGGTATTGTATGATAGAGTTGTAATCCATCTGTTAGTCAAATCAGCAATAAAGTTCCCATTGATGCTAATAGGGCTGTCTTGCATCTTAGATACATTCCTCTTTTAAGGCTGGATTCAGATACTACATTGAACCATGATTAAATCATGGTTTATCATTACTATAACAAGCCCTGGACTTTGTACACAAGGGTAAGGCATTTGCAGCTTCTATTCCTAGTTTAAAAGAACCTGAGATTTGTTGTTGTCTCCAGATGAATTCCACCTTGCTCTAATCATAGTTTGTGAACATTCTAGGATACAATTAAGTTATGACTAAACATATTTATATAAAGTTTTTCAATAAAAAGTCTTTTCAAAGCACTTTACACAGCAAAATATATAAAAAATGGCATATGTCCCAAAAGGGCTCACAATCTTAAAACCACACACACACGGCACCAGCAGCAGTCACTGGAGAGATACTATGATGGGCTAAATAGGGACAAATATAAACTAGGATTCAATCAGAAATGGAAGTTGCAAATATCCCCTCTTCATGCCCAAAGGGAAGTGGAAAGCATGCGAGCTCAAGGCTCATGATAGAAATGGTAAATCATGCCTTAGTTGTGGTGTAGTTGATGCCTGACATAGCCTAAAATGTCTATATCTCTGCAGTCACTGAAAGAGGTCCAAGTGCTGCTACCTTTAGACTGCTGCTGTTGGGTTCAAGAGAAGCCATTCTGAATGAGCAGCAGCTCATCTAAGTAGGGTGGGAGCAGGTGGAGGGGTGGAGAATGAGCCACAGGTGTGACTCATTTCCACTCTGATTGCCGTGCCTCAGCTGCCTTGCCCTGGCCCACTGCCGTATTGGCCCCAGGTGCATGGGCTGGTCATTTGTCTGGTTCCCGAACCTCTGATGTTAAAACTCCATCCATTCCTGCATGCTGCACAGCTACAGCGGTGCACAAAGTTGGCATGAAAGGCTCTGTTGTTACCAGGGTCTGCTGGACACGTGTACTACCACGGTTTGTATGCTTTTCTTAAAGTGGGAGGAAATTAGTGTCAAATGGGTGTAGACCCGTGAACAGGCATTTCCTCTGGCTTTTTGCAGTCCTTTGTAAATGAACCTTTTGGGGAAAATGCCTTGACAGAATGACCCTTGGCCTGGAATGCAGCCACCATTTCTGTTCCAGACAGGCTAGGGACAGCAAAAATGGTTGAAAGGCTAGGTTTGAGAGGTTCATTGAAGGACTCCAAAATGGTGCAACAGGTGTGGCTAGTAACACAGTCTCTCCCTTAAAAAAAAAAATTAAAACAATTTTACAGTACTAAACAATATTGATCAAAATGCAAACAGCAACCATCTCTCCCTTTTCACACTGCTGTAGCTTCTCAGTGTGCCAGGATGGATGGGATTAAAACTCCACCTCTCCTGGCATGCTGGAAAGCTGCATCAGTGCGAGAAGAGAGAGGGATGTGGTCAGTGTTGGCATGACACTGCTTCAGGTGGTGTCAGTGCTTATTAGGAATATGCACGAAACTGCATTTGTGTTCTGTTCTGAGCTCAGAATGGAATGCAAATGCCCTGATTGTTCTGCTGGAACAACCCTCTTCCAAGTTTCAACATTACAGGTGCCACTTTGGACTCCAAAATGGTGCTCTTTTGCCCCTGCGCACACACGGCAGCCACTTGCATAGTGGTGCTGACCATGGCTGCTGTGCGTGTGCAGAGGCCAGAAGAGCACCATTTTGGAGTCCAAATGGTGCTCGGAACATTTCGAGTGTTCTCAAGTCATAATGGGGTTGTTCTGTTCCGAGCTTGGAACAGGCCCTTAATTTGAAGGGCATTCTGTTCTGAGCTCAGAACACTCAAATTGGCCCAGTTCGTGGTCGGAACATTCCGACCATGAACTGTTCTGCACAGCCCTACTTGGTTGTTGTAAAGTCTGAGACTTGAGTCTATTCCATAGATAATTTAAAGAGTTCAATTCCTGACTTCTGATGTTGGTTATGACTTCTTGTCACTTCTCAAAACATGCAGCTTAGTATGTGCATAATTTTTAAAAAATTATTATTTGCTGGAATTGGGTTAGACAAAGCCCTATCCCTAGATGCAATGAACCATGGAATTTAACACACATTTAATAGATGGTTGTTTTTTTTTGTTTCCATAGGATCAATCACATTATCAGATATTTACTGTGATGGAATATGGTAAGTAATATCTGCAGATATTGATTGTTCATTTTTTTGGAATACAGAAGGGTATTTTAAGGGTCAAGGAGGCAGTGGTCCTCCTGCAACATCATTGAAGTGACGGCTGTTTACAAAAGACATGTGCATACTTAAAAGTCTGCATATTGTGGGAGATGAGATGCAGATTATGAGGGCCTCATAATTTCTGTATTTGGACATACAGAAAAGTGTCTGCAGAGTCATTTGCCATTTTGAACATGCTTTATAGATTGCAGAGTGTTGGGGAAGAACTAGGGAACATCCTTCACATATCTGTGGAGGATATGTATGTGATAAGGATATTATGGGAACATCCATCACATATCTGTCTCACATACATAGCAGTGGGGAGTTTCTTGCTTCAGCAGTAAAATGAGCATGTGAAGGTCATATAAGCCTTCCCTTCTCCTGTGGGAATGGGCACTGGATCTTCTTCTTCAACAGCAGAAGTTATCCATGTGGAATATTAGTGGAAGTTGTCCAGGAATGGGTTATGCCTGGATGTTCTCAAACTATGGGTCTCAGAAAAGTTCTGAAATTTGGGTCCCCAGGCCATTGTGGCTGGGGACGATGAGAGTTGTTGTTGTCCAACAAAATGTGGGGACCCAAGTTTGAGAACCTTTGGGTCATTGCTCTTGTTAGCTTCAGGGGCAGGGTTATGGAAATTCTTCATGTTTGGTTCTCCTTAAATGGGAGGAGTCTTCCCCGTTTTAATTTTAAAGCTTGTCTGCTTCAAAGTAACAGTGCTTTCACAGAACTCTGTCTCTGTTAACTTTCTTTTTTGTTGTGTTAGCAGCGGGATTTAATGTTTGTTTTTCTAACAATGTATCTGATAAAGGACTCTTATGTCACATGCATGCCTTATGAACGTTAAAGTCAGCTCTGTTTGCAGGGGGAAACTTAGCTTCTAGGAATAAGCTGAGAAACTTTTGCATCCCAGAATAAGGAGCATCCTCATTTTAGCTGGCAGCCAGGCATTGCATTGCCTACCCCTGGTTTAGAGGATTTATTTTACATTCAGTTACTTAAGACACTAAGGGCCTGTTCATACTAGTGCATTCAATTGGTTTAACAAGCATTTTCTATTCCCAGGGAATCCTGGGAATTATGGTTCTGGACAGTGGTGATGGTGTGTGTGTGGGCAGGATGTATGCGTGTATGAGGAGTGAATAGAGCATTTTCTACACCATCATCAAAGACAGTTCCCAGAATCCTTTGGGGGAACCAGTTACCCTTAAAGTGGTATAAACCTGTTATGTTTCTAATGTAGATGGGACCTAGAAGTAGTTATTTCTATTGTTTTTGAAAAATACATGTTGTTGAAACTTTTTAACTATGGCCATTGTTTTGTCATTATAGAGTCTTTGTAGAGTCTTAATCATAACCCTCTCTCTTTTTTTAGTATTACCAAAATTTGAAGTTTTTCTAACAACACCTCAATATTATTCTCCAAAAGATGAGAATTTCAGTGGTACTGTCACGGCAAAGTAGGTAAAATAAATTAGAGATCTGTATGCCTTTCTCAAAAATATTTACTCCTATTTGTGGTGTGCCAGTCAAAGACAGAAAGTAAAACCTTTAAAATAGCATCTTGTCTGTCTTGTACTTATTTAATGTGTGTTAAAGGATTTATTTCTTTAGAGTTTTTCTAAATTTCCAAGTTGGATTTATTTTTCTATTTTTCAATTAATTTAATAAGCAAACATACAGAGAAAATCCAATTAAACACCAATCATCAGTTACACAGCTCAATTGAAAAACAAACTTTGAATTATTAACCCAGCCAACCAAAATTATAAACAAAAAGATCTCAGAATGGTACATTCACATTTCACATTAGAGAAAACATTGCGTAGGGACATGCATAATCACTAAATTTATCATTGCAAAATGATACAAAAAGTGACCATTTCCTAATACAGTAAAGTAAGTCATCTATCTGATTGTCTTTTATATAATAAGTAAGTTTTTTTTGTCATCAGAGCTATATCCCATATCCTAAAAATCCGCTCCCCACTATGTGCTGCTATGGAGATCTTTGCATCAGTTAGCAAGTTGATAATAATTTTGACATCACCTTTATCTACAACATGATTTAGATAATTCAATACAATTCTTAAAGGATCTTCACTGGTAACTGATAATGTTTTTTGATTAACATAGAACAATATAAATTGCCAATATTGCTTGAGTTTGCAACATGTTCAGAATATATGTAAATGATCTGTATGTAGTTCTTCACATCACCAGCACCTTTCATGAGATAAATTATGTTATTTTCAATTTATATGGTGTTCAATATGTTTGTTATAATGTTTTCAAATAGTTCTCTCTTAAATTCATAGAAATCAAGTTCTCACCCACATTTTCTCCTATCTATTTCCATACTTCATCTGAGATTGGCCATTGTAAATCTCTTTCCCATTTATTTTGGAAGGAAGATTGTCTGTTACAATGGAAGCCAACAAACATAATGAGGCTGGTCTCACGATCTGTGAGACCCGCTTTCTGCCAAACAGCGGGGAGAGCGGGCTAAGTCCGCTCTCCCCGGAGACGACTGAGCAGGGAGCCCTGGGTGGCCAGATTGGCCGTCCACACAGTTGCCAGCTCCGTGATGGAGCCGGTGGAGGCTGGGGGAGCAGGGGCCGTGAGCGTGCAGGGCATACTGGGGAGACCCCCGGAGCTGGGAGGCGGCTTTTTGCCTCCTGGTCAGGGGTTTACTCACGAGTAGCCGCGGCGTGGAGCCATGGCTACTCACAAGCAGATAGCCCGGGTTTGCGGAGCGCTCGCTCTGCAAACCCGGGCTAAGGGGCGGGCTACTTGAGCAGGTTAGGCGCTCAAGCGAGCCCGGTGGTTCTCACGATTAACAAAAATCGGGCTAGGCTCTCCTAACCTGATTTTTGTTAATCGTGAGAATAGCCCCAATGTATAATTTGCCAACCAACCCCTTATTAGTTTTTGAAAATAGCAGTAATTCAAGTTTAATTGAATATGAGAGGTCCATATTTCCTAATTAAGGCTAGATTTGCATTTTTGATTTGAAAAAATTGATACATCTTTGGGAAATACGATCTCACCTGATCCTGAACTTGTTCAAGTGGAATAGCCACGCTACCCACCAGGGAGGTAGCAAAGGCTTTGACCACTTTGACCACTCTTCTCTTTTTAACATGCTGTATAATTTTATTTGCTTTTTCAAATAACATTTGCTTAACTTACCTTAATGATTTCTCTGATTCTAATGCATTTTTAACTTCCCATTGTTTTCTAACTAGGAGTAATTTTTCATATGCTTTTTGGGGGGCAGGTCTCTTTAATGCAGGTCTTGAGCAGCTCTTTCATAATGTTCTAGGGGATATATCTGACAGGACAAGAACATCTTCTCCATTAATTTTAAGCCCCGTCTTTTGTCTTATAATATTCCAAACTAATTGCTTCATACATTGACTCAAAAATTTCACTAACACATCTCTTGGCTTTTTTAGTATTTAAGCAGTTTTTGCATTCATTCTATAAACAAATTGCATATAATTTGAAATATTGGTTCTTCACTGTCTGTAACCAAAATATTTTCAGTTTCGAAATCATTAAATTTCCTTTTTTCTGCACCCTCTAGTATCCCTCTAAAAACCACATTTGTGTGCCTTATAATATTTTCCAGATTTTAGGGACGTGCATGAATCACGAATCATGCACAGATTCGAAGCTCACCTTGGGCACTTTTAAAAGTGAGGAGAGTAGGTCGATACCTGTTCCTCCACTGTGCAGTGCAGCTTCCTGCTGCGGTAGTGTACCTGCCCTCCAGCACCCCTCATGCGGTGGTGGCATGACGGCAGCACACACATGGCCTCTGCACATGCGCGGACATGTGCATGCCGCTACTGCACCGCCACAACGGAGGGGTGCTGGGGTGTGTGCCCCCACAGCAGCAAGCTGCACCGTACCCTAAATGAGTCTCACTCAAGATAAACAAAATATGCTACACATTTAAACATTATTTACACACATAGATTCCCACAATACAAGATTAGATGACAAAAAATCATTAAGGGTCAATCAGTAGTGCAGGAAGGAATCAATAAATCAGTTTCTGAAGATAGTTCTTAGCATTTTAACATCTGATGGAGAAACGCCCCAAAGTATCCAGACCAGGCGCGAAGCCTGACTGCCAGTGGTCCGTTTGCTGCGGCGGCCCCACTAACCCTGCCCCCACGTCTGACGTCAGACGCGGGGTGTGTGGTCTGGCTCCCGAACGGAGCCTTGAGCGCGGTCTGTGTGGCCTCTTTGGGAGCTAAACTAAGCCTGGTGCTGTGTTCGCAGTGCAGTGAGGAGTGGCTCTTCCCTGCAGGAAAGAGCTGCTCCTGGCTGCGCTGCAAATGCAGCGCCAGCCTTCTAACTCTTAAGCGGCTGCGCAGCTCCTTCGGGAGCTAAAGTAAGGCTGGCAATGCATCTGCAGCACAAACGGGAGCGGCTCTTCCAGGGAAGAGCTGTTCCTGGCTGCGCTGCAAATGCAACGCTGGCCATTTAACTCCTGAAGGGGCTGCCTGGTCCCTTCAGGAGCTACTTAGGCTGGCGCTGCGTTCACAGCAGCCATTTAACTCCTGAACGGGGCCATGTTGCGCCTGCTCGGGAGCTAAACCAGCACCCCCGCGTCTGACGTCAGACATGGGGTGTGTGTCGGGGCTGCGAGGCGTGGCCCCTTATTGGGCACAGCCCAGGTTCTTTGAACCTGTTTGCCAAATTGTAGCTCCGCCCCTGATTCAGACTCTTTCTGAAGCAAGGCTTCCAGCCTATCATAGTGGATTAGGGAAGAGCAGCGGAATCCACAAAAGCTAATCATTATTGTTAACAGAACTGTTCTGGGGTGCTGGCTAAACCCTCTGGAGCTACCTTTGGGCTTGTATGCAGAATTAGCAAGACTATAGCGAACAGTCTGTTACAGTATCAATTTGTGCAAAGTTTTGGTTTGGAAAATAGAGGAGACTTAAATGTGGGGCGATCAGATTTATTTAGGGGTACAGGAAGAAAAAAATTGATTACGCAGGCAAGAAGGTAATAAAATCTTAACTAATAACGCTAATTTGGAATATCACGAAGAAGCGTTTTAGATTAAAGTTCTAATTATTACAGAAACAGCTCAGGGCTGGCTAAAGGGCCTGAAGAGCAGCTTTAGACTTTAGCTTTAGACAAAATCATGCCTTCAGGCCATCCAGTGGTTGCACCTCCTTGCTGTTGGGGCTGACATTCATATTGCTTGATTAGATCACTGGTAGGTGTGATCCTAATGAACAATAAAGTTAAATGGTTTGAGCAACCTGTATAGGTTGGAGTGAATGGGTGAGCTCAAGGCTTATCTGGCACACCAGGAAGACCTTCCAGGTGTGGAGATAATGATCCTTTTGAAACCAAGGACCTTCCCTCTGTTCTGTGCCAGACCATTAGTGCAGTGGTAGTGTGGTGGGAGTGCTCAGCCTTATCTGAACTTCTGTGAAGACAATTAGTGAAACTAATTCTTTATGCCAAGAAAAGGGAGTTTTACTATTCTCTTGAGAAATAGTCTCTCTCCTTAATTCATGTCTGCTCAATCAGCTTCCTTCTCTAAACAGAGAAGACGGGGCCATAGGGTTATACCTTGCAGTCGCTTTTTATACTGACCTTGGGTAAGTTACCCATGTTTGCGCGTGCTAAGTGACCAACTTGAGAGTTTTGTGAAATATGGGCACGTGCAGAGTTCACGGTCCCATGAGCTCATAGGCAAGATGGAGATTGTAAGCCTGCAGTTCCAAATCACATAGTGAGGTACTGTTTGTAGCCCTCAAACAGGTTGTTCTGGCAACAATATCTGAAAATTCTTCTAGATGGGGTCATATTACCACTATTTGTTCCATTCAGACTTGTGAGCCCCCGACCAAGAGCAACAGTCACGGAGCCCTTTGGCTCACACCAAGGCTCATGCCTTGAGTGAGGCATCAACAATATATAGCAGTTACCTGTAAAAGAGAGGGAGGAGTGCATAACCTCATCAAACTGCTTCCAGGTATTATAGCAACACAAACTCCTCCCTGCTGAGCTTTTCTCCAAGTTAGATTTCTAAATTAGTTTGAGGGTCAAAATAATACTCAGGAGACGCAGGAGACTTGTGATTGGATCTCCTGATGCTTAAATAAATACCTTAACCCCCCCTGCCCCTAAATTAAATAGGGGTAGTGACATGGTGTAGTGGTGGGGAAGGGGGCTTAACACTTTTGAGTTTGCAGTTTTCCTGATGGAAAATTCTGGCCTTCTGAGTATTATGTCCCAGAACCAGTATGTTGTTCTGTATAGAGTCTGGCTGCTTCCACATTAGGAGGCTATTCACATGAGCATGCAAAACCGGGCTAAGGGAGCCCAGACTGTTTTTGCATGCTCGTGTGAACCACCTGGATCGCGCCCGATCCTGGTAGCCGGGCAGCGGCAAACCTGCCCAGGTAGCCTCCTGCTAAAATGAGGTTAAGGGTCCGAGTGCTCCCTTGACCTCATTTTTTTTGGATGATGTGTCTGTCTTGGTTGTTTTGCTTGCTTGTTTGTTTATTTATTTAATTTCTATACTGCCCTTCCAAAAATGCCTCTGGGTGGTTTACACAGAGAAATAAATAAGATGGATCCCTGTCCTCAAAGGGCTCACCATCTAAAAATAATTATAAGATAGACACCAGCAAAAGTCACTGAAGGTACTGTGTTGGGGGTGGAGAGGGCCAGATCTGGACGGTGGTTCCAGACATTCATAATAACTGGGTTCTGCTCCTGTGCAGACCATGCTTCGGATAGAATTCTTTAGCTCCTTGTGATGCCCAACCGCAAACAGCACCACGGCAAGCACACTCGGGGTGGGGGGAGCCCCGTGCACTTGTGCAGTGCATTATTTGGGCTCTGGGGGTGGGTGGGAGTCGGGGGCCACATGGCGATGCTTTCTTGCACCTGACCCCTGTAGCTGCTGGGTGAACCACTGGGGAAGTGGGGCACTGCATGGCGGTGCTTTCCTGCACCCAACTCCTGTAGCTGCTGGGTGAGCCGCTGGGGAAGCTGCTGCTCAGCCCAGGGAAGGGAGAGTGATCGTTTGCAGAGAGTGTAGGGCAAACCTGCTCTCCCTGCAGACTACTGCCATGATCGTGAAAAGAGCTCCAAGCTCAAGACTCATCTCAAATTGTCACCCTTTATTCACCCAGTTTTTATGGGGAATCTGGTCAACTCTGTTGCCAGTCCATTGCATTGCAATTTGCAATATTTTCTGCGCTGTCTTTCAGTATTTTTTTTCAGACCTGATTAGTGGTGATTTTTGGTCATAAAACTCAGTTGTCTTGTTTACTTGTCTAGTGTGAACTGGCAAAGTGTTGTTGAGGCTTTCAGGGTAAAACTCGGCAAAAGTTTATTTAAGGTTCAATATCAGTTTTACAAAATATATGTTAGATTATGGGTTACCTCCTATCTGAAGATTGCTTAGTTTTGATTTCAGGTAACTGTGGAACTTTAGTCGTTGGACAAGGATGGGCAAGTCAGTAACAAACTTGTCGAGAACAGTAAATATGGCAACTGAAAAAAATTCAAAGGATCCAATGGGTCCCACACTGGAAAACTGATTTTTCAGGACATGGCATATTGCTTACTTGACAAAATTTAACAGACTACGGTTACAGAAAGTTGATGACAACATAACACATTTATGGGAAAAAGGTGTGTAGTTGTAATGCATTGGAATTGTGAGTTTTTCAAGGCAATATGTATGTATTTATTTTTGGATTTATATACTACTTTTGAGGTGAACCTCCCAAAATGGTTTACAGAAAAACTTTAAAACCATAAGCAATAAGCATCAATCAAAATATATACAATAAAACAGCAAAGAACAGCAATAAAAAGGCAGTGAGACCTAGATCTTTACATGTTGCGCTTTTAAATTGATCATCTGATACTGTGTCTTGTCTCTCTTCCATTCAGAGCAAGATGGCTTTTGCATAGCTCTGTGGTACCAGCTGAGGGAGGGGGAGACACATCAGCTACAGCTGGGGATCTGGATGGCAGCAGCTTCCCAGGCTGTGCGTGTCTCTTCTCTCCTCAGAGCAAGATGCATTTGCATTTTTTATAGTGTTCTGTAATTTCTCTCTTTCTGTATGACTAACTATATTGTTATAGTTGAGAAATAAAGGCGGGGTGGGGTGGGGAAATAAGAATGTGGAACGCTCCTTTCCCTCACAATATGGTTCCATAATATGCATGGGAAAGATCAAGTGAAGGAATGGGAGAGTAGGTGCAGCAGCTGCATCCTTGGTCAGAGTCTTTGGGTGCCATTTATGATAAAGATCTAGTAGACCTGATAATTTAGCATCATTTGTGACCCCTCTCTCCTCACTTGTATTTTATGGACTCTGCTACAGTAGTTATTAATCTTTGTAATCTCAATCCTAACTCTCTCTCTCTGTTACTCTTCCTTTTAACTCATATTTTTTAACTTCTCTTATCTCTCCCCCGCACCCCAATCTTCTTGCTTGTCTTCAAATCTCAAAATCCACCCACTTGGAGACTGTGGCTTGATTTGTGGCAATCTTCTGCCTTTTCACTCATTTCCCCATAACCCAATACCCCAAGTTGCTGAATACTCTCTTTTCTGTCTTGTTCATGCATACTGCTGTCTACATTAGCCAGCCACATAGTGACTAATATCCAGACTAAGTTATTCAATAATACTGCTCAGGAAGTAATCTAAAAGACTATTTAATTTCAATAGGACTACTGAGGAATGATTGAGTTTGGATGTCAGCCACTGTTTCTTTTTTATTTTCATCACCATTGATTTTACTTACTTTCACAATTCTGCTGTCAGCAGGCCTACTTTTCTGCCATCTTATGTCATGCTCCATTTCAGCCTCATTCTAAATCTTAAATTGATTAATCCTTTACCTTATCCTAGTGTACCTGTTGCTTATCTAAATCTCACCTCCTACAAGTTCAAGGGAAATTGACACCTGTTGGTTTATGATATTGATTCAACCTGTCTTTAGAAACAGAAAGTGCAAATAATGGATTTTTATGGCTATTTCAGATACACATATGGAAAGCCAGTGAAAGGGAAAGTAACTATCAGTTGCTTTATATCACCGGTCTACTCAAGAAAGATAGATATCACAAAAACATTGGAGGTGAGTTGTGCTCAGTCTTGCAGTGTACTTATGTTTCTGAAAAGTCTTACATCTTCAGCCACCTTGATGTTTTCCTGGAAAAGAGAATATCTTCTGCCTTTCTTGTCTTGCCATACTGCTACTTAGAGCTCCCCCTTCTCTCTTTGCCAGTCCGCTTCCCTCTTCTCCTTCAAGGAGCACACTAGCCTCTCTATATTTCCTCCTCCACTGCTATCTGACTTCCCTAACGTGACCCTGCACAACTTGTGACCCACCAGGCTCAATGCAGTCCAGTAGTAGAGTCTAGCAACTTACCTGAGGCTCGATAAACATAGAACCTAAGAAGTACTTAGGCCAGAGGTCCATGTAGTCCACCTTGCTGATTCCCACAGTGGTTAACCAGGTGCTTCCTGAAAGCCTTCCTGCAGGACATGATAGCAATAGCTCTCTCCTGCTGTTGCTCCCCAGCAATTGGTATTCTGTGGTATACTGCCTGTGCATCTGGAGGTTCCATTTAACTGTTGTGACTGCTGATAGATCTTTTATCTGTGCATTTGTCCAAGTCCCTTTAAAAGCTATTTAAGCCAGTAGCCATAAACACATCTTGTGCAGCAAACTCCATAATATGTATTGCACATTAAGTGAGTTCACATGATCATTGATGGAGTAAGACAAAAAGCATCCTACTCAGTTTCAGGAGCTGTGCGTGTGCTCCTGATTTTCGGTCTTGTGCTAGCAAAAACCTAGGTAGGAGGAGTGGGCAATGATAATCTGTAAGACGGTAGCGGGTAGGAAGGTGCTGTCCTACCTAGCATTTTAAAAAGATAGGACAAAAAGTCATCTTGAAATCCCGTCTCACAGATGATTACTCCCCAATCTTCTTACCTAGGTTTTTGCTAGTATACAACCAAAAACTGGGCGTGCGCACAGCTCCCGAAACAGGAAAGGACACTTGTCCTACCCCATTAATGATCGTGTGAACTGACCTACTGTGTGAGGAAGTACTTTCTTTTGTCAGTTTCCTTGCCATGAAGTTCTTATGTTATGAGAAAGAGAAGAAAAAATCCTGTTCCCTTTCTCTACACCATCATAATTTGTAAACCTGAATCCTGTTCCCATCCAGTTGTCACTTTGTCTAAGCAAAAAGGCTCCAAATTGTTCTAAAAAGCCCCTTTTTGTAGAAAAGGTGATCTAACTCATTGATAAATCTGGTAACTCTTTACTGAATCTTTTTCCAGCTTTATGATACCCTTTGGGACAACCGGAATTACACATAGTATTCCAAATGTGACTGCACCATAGATTTATATAAAGGCGTTACGATATTGCCTATTGCATTCTCAGTCTTTCTTAATAAGCTCTAGCATGGAGGTTGCCCTTTTCACTGCTGCACACTGAGTTGATGTTTTTATTGAACTATCCACCATCACTCCAAGATCTGTGTCCTCGTGAGGTGCTGCCAGTTCAGACCTCATCAGATTATATGCGGTTAGGATTTCCCTCCTTAATGTGTAAAATAAGTTTACACTTATTTGCAGTGAACCTCATATGTCATTTTCTTGCTCATTTATCTATTTTGGAGGAATCCTGTTAAGAATCTCAAGAATCTACTTGAGTTTTCATGATCCTGAATAATGTGGTGCCACCCACAAATTTGACCACTTGACTGCTCATCCTTTACTTTAGATCACTTAAGAACAAGTTAAATGACAAAAATAGATCCTTGGGGAGACATCACTGCTGACTTCCCTGTGTTGTGAGGATTGTCTGCTTAGTTCTACCATCTGTTTCTTGTTCTTAACCAGTTACTGAACCTGGAGGCATGAAAACTGGAGGCATGAAAACATAGCTGAATATGATAGTGATCAATATGAATCTAGCAGCTTCAATAATCTCTGTGGGTGGTTGTTGTCACAATCCAGAGATAGTTGAGCATATTTAAGTCTCATTGATTTCAGTTAGACACACCTAACTTTTTCTGGACTAGGGGTATGCACAAACCTGAACTGGTTTGTCTCGAACCGTGCTGGCGGGCGGTCTGGTCTGAGATTGAACTGAACCAAGCCCAGTCTGTGGCGGACCGGTTCGGAATTGAGGGGCTGTGCTTTTAAAGGTGAATCCTGTGAGGATGGGGTGGTCTGTACCAAGCAACTAAGGACCTGAACTTACTGGGGCTAGTGAGAAAGGCTGATTTGTTGACATCTGTGAGGTCAGGAAGTATTGCCTTCTTGCTCTGGCTTATTGATGTAAGAAGGCTTCTTTGGCTGATGTGATTGATCTTAGCTTGTGAGTGGAGCCATATTCCTTACCTGGGTGTGGTTCAGTCTAGAGACACATAGAGGTCTGGGAGATTGTGACCAGTTTTGGGGCACTACATTTTAAGGAGGATATTGATGAACTGGAACTGGTTCATAGAAGGGAAACAAAGATGGTGAGGTGTCTGGAAACCAAGTCCTATGAAGAATGGTTAAAGGAGCTGGGTATGTTTACCCTGTATAAGAGAGAACTAAGGGGGAGATATGTCAAAAATCTGAAGAGCTGACACATAGGAGGAGATAAATTGCTCCTGAGAGTAGGACTAGAACCAATGGGTTGAAATAAAGAAACAGATTTGAGTTAGACTTTTATTTATTTAAAATGTTTATACCCTGCCCCTTTAGTACACCACTACTCAGGGTGATTCATTAAATAAGAAAAATAGATGCACTATACAAAAATATAAAATTAATAGAATTTAACTGAAAACCAGTCTCAGTTAAAACCAAATTTAAAATTACAAGTTAAAAAGAAGGAATTCTCTGATGGTAAGAGCTGTTAGATAGTGGAGCAGTCTTCCTCATGCAATTGTGGGTTCTCCTTTGCTGGAGAATTTGAGACAGACTGGACAGCCATCCAAGGTCCCTTCTAACTCCAAAATCCATGATTCTATTTCTCTGCTGTTCCATTAGTTGGCAAGAGCTGGCTGGTGATGCTTGGACTAAATCTTTACCTAACATTCATCATGACACCCATTGCAAGTTTGAGTTCTGACAGTATGCCCTACTACTACTGCCCGAAGGCCTCAGTGAAGTGTAGTGGTGAAAAATACCTTCTGGGCTGATTTTTATTTCTGATTATTCCTTTTCAAAAGATGAATAAGCTGAGCAGTTTGAATTGTTCTTGATTTCAGATTAATGGAAATGTGAACTTCACTTTTGACCATCTAGAGATGAAGAATATAACTTACATAAACTTGTATGAGAATTACCTAATGCCTATAGAGGTTATAGCTGTGGTTACAGAAACACTGACAGGTATGTTGCTTAATATAGGCTTCTCTGAAACCAATAATGTTTATTTCTCTTTCCTGGAAGAACAGTGGAAACCCTGAGAACTGGCTTCATGGGATGCTAAACATTTTAATTTGCAGTATACTCTGACTGGACATCATTACACTCACCCTCCAGGTCACGTAGCTGTATACTGCAAAGTGATTCCTGCCCCCCCACTTTTGTTTGCAATATACTTGGCACAGTATTGTACCCTTGTTCACAAAATGCAACAGATAATTATTCAAAAATTCAGTGTTGTTTTTTTTAAACTGGCTTGTAACAATGACAGAGCATGCAGGTGAGATTTATAATCTGCCTATAGTGGGTTCTAATAAGAAATGAGAGTTCAGTTCCCCAGCCAGCCAATTTTTTTTTTTAAAGGAAAAGAAAAGGAAACTGTTCCATCACTCAGTTTCTTATAGAAAATGTATAATGTTAATTTCTTAACGTTATAATGTTAATTTCCATAACATATAAAATAATGGTATCCAATCAATTGCTATCTGGTCAAAGTTAAATGTTTGTTTTTAAAAAGCTTCCTGTTAATTTCATTGAGAAAGATTTGAGTGTTGCTTAACTGTTGAAATCAGAGTGAATTCAGAGTGCTTGCTTGACCAAATTCTGCCCATATTTAACTAAATAGGAGTTAGATATTTGTGCTTTCCAATGCTTAGGTCTATTACTTCTTGCTTTAGTAAATTGCCCACTGATATTATTTAAAATATCTTGCCTTTCCTATGCTCAAGGTGGCATATAATATCATTCAATATATCATTACAATACAAAACAACAATGAAAATCTAAACCAAGAGGGACATGTAAAAATAAAAACCAGCTAAAGAACAGAGGCCAGCTAAAAATAGAAGGTGACATCCAGATTAAATGACTTAGTAGTACTACTTAGGAGTTATTCTAAAGTACTACAATTTCAATTAGATTTCTGTCTAGTAACTTAGGATGTTAGCCACAGTCTACAGAGTGCAGGCCATTAAAACAAATTAAATAATAATTTGAATAAATATGTTTTTTAAAACCTTATATTTTTTAAAAGACCAAGGGGGCAAGATTGTGGTAGTGAGTTCCATAGCCTGGGTGCTGCTGAAGATAAGACTGTTTCCCATGTGCTTGCTAACTATCCCTTCTCAAGCGGTGGGACATGCTGGAGGACCTCCAGATTTGATGTTGTTGATGTTGTTGGCAGGCAGATATAGGAGGAGGTGGTAGGTACTTCAGATACTTTGGTCCCAAGCTAGTTAGAACTCTAAAGATCAAAACCAGCATCTTAAAGCCTGGAAATGGATCAGTAGCCAGGGCAGTTGCATCCACAATGGTATTATGCAGTCTAGTCAACAAGCCCCACTTAATGGCAGCTCCACTTAATATCTGCTGTACACTAGCTGAAGTTTTTGAGCTCTCTTCAGGGGCAACCCCACATAAAGCACGTTACAATAGTCCATACTGAGGTGACGAAAGCATGGCCAAGTCTGCTTTTCAAGGAATGTGTAATGCAAGGGTTACACTACATCATTCCAATAGACCAAAAGGATTACTAATGAATCAAATGGCAGATCGGTAATGTTCCTAATCACCACAATTGCATTATTCCAGTATGACTGCATGGATGTGCAGTGCCACCAGATATGAAGATAAACAGCACTTGGCTGTTGTCTTCTGTCAGAGCAACTGTGATTGAATTTATTTAAGTTTATTGAAGTTAGGTGTTAGGTATTTTGATTTTGTAAAAGAATTCTTCAAGTGCTTCACTGACTGAATAGCTGGGCACATCTCTAAATACATTTCAACTGATCTTGAGTGATTTGGATATTTACAATAATTCTTATTTTTGTTTATAGTATTATAAACAAATATATTAGTTTATAGTATTATAAACTGCCTAGAGATGGACATATCTGGTGGTATAAAATATGATAAATAAAGAAATAAAACTATCCTTTACTCTGCTTGCCCATAAAATAAATTAACAATTGAGAAATGTTCACAACTGCCAACAACAGTGGCATAGCTAACCATTAGTCTGAGAGGGGGTTGTTCCTGGGTTGTCGGGGTCTGGGGACTGCTATGATGCCACCTCATCCATCCCCTAGGACACCCCCTCCTACACCCAGGTGATCCTTGCCTGTTCCTAGCCGGCTGGGTGATTTCTTTGTTGCTTTCACTTTGGAGTGAGGGAGAGAAAGAAAGTACCACATCAGCAGAGGAAGTGCTGGCTGGGACAGACTGAAGGGCTATGCATCCCCCTTCATGCTATTGGCCACACCCTCTGCACCACTATGCATCTGATGCTGATGCAGGGGGCATGGCCAGCACCAGGAAAGGGGGGATGAACAGCCTCTCACCCCCTCCCACCGAGTGCTTCGTTCATTGGCTGGATGCTTTCTTTTTCTCCTTGCTTCAGAATGAGGGAGAGAAATAAAGCACCCAGCCAGTGAATGAAGTGCTGACTGGGAATGGGTGAGGGGCTGTGAACTCCTTTTTCCTGGTGCTGCCCACACCCCCTGCATCATCATCAGATGCATGGTGGCACAGGGGATGTAGCCAGCAGCACAAAGGGGGCTGCATAGCCTCCTTAATACATCTGATGCCAACGCAGGGGGCATGGCTAGTATGGGTGTGTTGCAGTCTGTCCCTGGGCTGCTGTCGAACTTACTATGCCCCTGGCTGCCAATAATTCTTTGAATTGCATTTATTTGGTTTAAATCTTGGAAGGCCTGTTAAGAACTTATTTGATTTCTGTCTTGGAGGGCATCTGCAGTTTGGCGTTTCTTCTTCTAAAGAAGAGGTGGCTGTGTATATAGACTCCTTGTTGTGAATGTTGGCAGTACAACCATATAGTAATGATAGCTACAATAATGATAAATATACATTTTTCAGGTGGTGAAAACCTATTTTTATGCACTTGGTTTCTTAAAAATATCTCCATATATTCTAACAGGAATCTCTCAAAATGCAAGTGCTACCATATTCACAAGACACGTTGACTACATATTAGAGTTTTCTGAGTATACCAGTGTTCTTAGACCTTCTTTGAGCTTCATAGCGAGGGTAAGTTTCTGTTACTGTTTGCCTTATCAATATCACTTCCTGCTGCCTGGAGCTGAGGACATCTCTGACTGGGTTATCCTCCCCACATGCTCGCAGGCAGGACTAATTGAAAAGTATTACCAGCCTTAAGAGACCGGGATGGATAACCCCGCCCAGCTCTTTTAGTCCTGCTTTGCTCCTAGGCAGATATCCATAGACTAACTTGTTACTACTTGATTTAAACCTTATTATACCTATCTTGATTTCTCTGTACCCCCTTATCTGATTTCTCTCTACTTTGCCTTATCTGTACCTTATTATCCACTTTACCTTAAAAAACAAAAACAAAAAAACCCCTTCCCTTTCCCCTCTTTTCAGTATGCCTGTGGAATGCTGTCAGGCTATTAGGCATATCCTTGTACCGAGGAGAAGGAGCAGAGCGGGTTTTCCGCTTTCAACAAGAGCCCTGCTTCCTGCTTCGCCGCCATTAATGGCTGCACCATGTGGCCAAGGAGATATGGGGGATACCAGACAGGGTCCCTCTTGGAACGTGGGGAAGGACGCCGGACTGGGTCATCCGCAGCTAGCCTGCATGACTCAGAACTCGTCTAGAGCTCAGGGAGAGAAGGAGCCGGTCAACGTGGGCCAGGCTTCAGCCTCATTCCCACCACTGCCGAGCTCAAGAGAAGGGACGTGCGCCATTTCAGCCGTGAGCTCCAACGGCTCTGCAGCAGCTTTGGCGGGAAGGTTGGGAGCCACCTCTGGGCAAAGCCATGCCTCCCCGACTGGGACCATGTTAACCAGAGATCACCGGGGAGCTGGATCTGGGCATTGGAGAGAGGCTGCACACACCAGACTGAGGGACACAGCTACAGCACGGGTGAGATCCCTCCTTGTTCCGGCTAGTCAGAATGCCCCCAATGGGTCCCAATACCTTGCAATGTATTAATCTTCTGCAGGAAATGCCCACTAGGTGGAAGAGCTGGATTAAGGATACTCTGATTTTATCCCTAAAGGGGATTATGCAAAGGGCTAAAAAGGGCAAGAAGAGGGGCAGGGGATTTTCTCCCTCCTCCTCCTCCTCCTCCTCCTCGGAAGAGTCTGGGACACATTCCCTTAGAAAGGCAAAGCACAAGAGAAAGCACACTAGCAGTGCTAGACAATGATCTCTTGATAAAAGGTTTGGGCTAATATGGAAGAGGGGGTACATTCTTCTGATGGCTCTAGAAGAGAATCCACTAACCCTATGCCTAGCACCCCAATTCCTGTAAATGATAATACTGCTGCACTGAGATCCAATACTATATTACAGTATACTGTACCTGAGGAAACAAATGATTTAAATGTCCCCATTGTACTGGTGGAAACGCCTCCTGGGGACCCGGGTCTGGACGCATTGGACAAGGAGGAGGGAGAATGGTTGGACGCCCAGGACAACCCGGCGTCTACATTCTCCCAACGCTTATTCGCACAGGCAGACTTTGCACACCTTGTAACTAGTGCCATTAACACCTTGGGCCTATAGTCCTCAACTCCCACAGAAACTGCAAAGCCTTTTTTTTTTTCTGCAAAGCAAAACAACAACAACAACAACAACAGAGAGCTGACTTTATCTCTACCCGAACTGTTTGCTGACACTGTTAAGGAGGAATAGGTACTGGCTACATCTAACCGAAAATCTGTATCTGTGGCTAATAAATATTTATTCATTTCAACAAGAGGCAACTGATATAAAAGGATCGAGGCCTCTTTTAGAAGGGCAAACAAAGCATCCTCCCTATCTATAAGAGCTTCAGCGGCAGCATCGATGGTATCTCGTGCCTCAGTAGTGTGGTTGGATGACCTTATCCAAGATCCTCCACTGGACATATATAGCTTTAGACATCAATTGATAAAAATACAAAAGGCTCAGGCTTTTTTCTTCAGATGCTGCCTTGGATGCTATAAGGTCTGCTTCTAGGGCTTCTACTGCTATGGTGGTAGGAGGGTGTAACTTATGGCTGAAGCATTGGCCTGTAAATGTGGTGTCCAGAACAAATCTGGCTGAAGTCCCTTATGATGGGGTGAAACCTTTTGGTGAGGAGGCACTCAAGGAGGTATTAATAGAATCAAAAGAAAAATGTAAAACTATGCCTCTGCCTCCACCTCCATGCTGGCAGGAACGTCCACCACCCAGGAGGAATGTCCAATATCAGTTCCAGCCCTTTCGGTCATTCTGACCCTATTTTTGTGGGAGGGACAGAGACCTCAGGTCTCAATGCCCCCAATGGAACAGACAATGGGGAGCTAGAGCCTACAACCAAAATTGCTTCTCAAATCGGCCCAGACCGCAAAAACAACAGTGACTTGTCACTGATGGGTCTTGGGGTGGGGTGGGGATGGGCGCCTGTCAGCCTGCTTACACAAATGGCAGACGACTACCACAGACCAGTGGGTGCTACAAACAATTGCAACAGGATACAAAATAGACTTAACAGCCTCTCCTCCCAACAGAGTTCTCCCCACACCAAGGTCACGCTGGCCTATCAAGCATATAGGCCTTCTAGATGCAATACAGCACCTAAGGGATATAAATGCTGTAGCGTTGGTTCCTGCCTCTCAGTATGGCAAGGGAATATATTCAATACTGTTCACAGTTCCCAAGAAGGACAAGAACCTCAAAGCAGTCCTGGATTTAAAGTTCTTGAACTGCTGGATCCTGAAACACAGATTTCGAATGGATTCCCTTCGTTCCATAACAGAAGCCTTACATCTAGATCTGCTAGCATCCATAGATCTAAAGCATATTTACTTGTGCCAATACACGCCGACAGTCGACATCTACTGCATTTCAGGTACTCCGGGATACCAGTATAAAGCCCTTCGCCATTTCACTTGTGGGAATCATATTGGGGATCTCCAAGAGTAAGATCATGAACCATCCACATATTAAGAGGAGCTACTTTGCTTTCACCTGTGGTGGTCCATCACTTCCCATCCTGGATTGAATGCCTAGGTCTTGGGTAGAGAATCACCTAGCATCGGTCATGGCTTACCATGTACAATCTACTTGACTGCAGACTGGCTGAGTCAGGAACAACTGTTGCCAGGCGAGTGGGCACCCAACCAGAGGGTCTTCCAGAGGATTACTCAACGATTTGGGAGACCGCAGGTCAACCTGTTCGCGTTGACACTCAACACGCAACTCCCCAGATTCTTCACTCGTTTTCCATGCCCACAGGTGGAAACTGTGGACGCACTGTTGGCGGAGTGGCCTCTGGAACTTCTCTATGCATTCCCTCCCCAGCACCATTCCTCACATGATTCCTATGCAAAGTTCATCAGCTCAGAGCACAGGTCATACTGGTGGCACCATATTGGCCCAGGAGGCCATGGTTTCCAGAGCTGTACCACATGGCCCGTGAACCATGGTTTCTGCCGTGTCAGATAACTTACTACATCAAGGGCCAGTAGAACATCATGATCCAGGCTGGTTACAGTAGCCGCCTGGAGACTGAGCGGGGAATATTGAAACATTATGGGTATATGAACAGAGTAGTGACCACCATGTTTAGCTTCCACGAGAGACTCAACAAAGCGCATCTATCAATACACCTGGAGAGCTGTTCTCCACTGGTCGGCTAGACATTCAATTCCTTATGGCGCAGCAACAATTAAGGACCTTGTAGCCTTCCTGCAGGAAGTCTTGGACAAGGGGCTCATGGTGAACAACCTGAGGAGACATGCGGCAACATTTGTGGGAATTATATTGGGGATCTTCAAGAGCAAGATCATGAACCATCTGCATATTAAGAGGAACTACTTTGTTTTCACCCGTGGTGGTCCATCGCTTCCCATCCTGGAGCTTACGCAATGTGCTCTGGGCTCTACAAGCTACACCTTTTGAGCCACTAAAAACTGTACCTTTGAGAATCTTATCATACAAGATGGCCTTCAGGATAGCGATGACTTCTGTGTGTAGAATTTCAGAATGACATGCCTTGTCTGCTCACAAGAATCTTTGCATATTTTCAGCTGATTTGGTTCGTCTCATACCGGACCTCTTTTTCAGACCTAAGGTGACCTCCACGTATCATCACTCGCAGGATATCATTTTGCCATCATTCTGTCCTAGGCCAGTACAAGCAAAGGAATGGGAGTGGCACAAATTGGATGTACGGAGATGTCTCAAGATGTATTTAAAAAGGACAGAGGAATTTAGACATACGGAAGCATTATTTGTTAGTTTTGTTCCGGCCTCCATGAGCAATCAGGCATCAGTACCTACTATTGGCAGATAGATACACACATGCATATCTCTTGCTTTTGAAACCCTTACATCTATGTCCTCCAGAATATATATCGGCACATTCTATCCAGAACAGTGGCCACATCTGCTGCATTTTCAACAAATGCTCCTGTACAGGAGATATGCAGCGTAGCTACCTGAAAGGTGCCATCGACGTTCACAATGCACTACAAGATCGATTCATATGCTCTTCACAGGCTGCATTCGGTCGCAGAGTGCTTCAGTGGGTTCTTTCTCTGGAGTAGGCAGGGATACTCCCTCCCAGAGAGTGTTACGGCCAGAGCTGGGATATGTCCCAATTAAAGATGTCCTCGGCTCCAGGCAGCAGAGAATGGAGCATTGGTTCACTTACCGTGAAGGCTTCTTTTTGCTGCTGGAGCTGAGGACATCTCTGCTCTCCTAGGTGGTGTCCTGGCCTACTCCATGGAAAGCCTGTAGATTGTAGAAAATGAGGCTTTCAAATAAGGTTGTGTTACTGCTGTTGTATTTATTTTATATGTTATTTTATTACTTGTTTCTATAATAATAAATATGTTCCGTGTTACTTGCACATTTGGCCTAAAAGAACTGGGCGGGGTTATCCGTCCTGAGCTCTTAAGGCTGGTAATACTTTTCAGTTAGTCTTGCCTGGGAGCATGTGAGAAGGATAACCCAATCAGAGATGTCCTCAGCTCCAGCAGCAAGAAGAAACCTTCACGGTAAGTGAACCAATACTCTGTTTCATAACAAAGAATATCAATATCACTTCATAGCAGGGTAAATGAAGTAAGTGCTAGGGTTGTGAGAAGCTTCAAGCTGGTATTTGACTCCAAAGCAAGTTTGGAGTCAAGTACCAAGTTTGACCCAACTCAACCCTAATAAAATTGCTGGACAGTTTGTGTCCTGCCGATGCAAATTTGGCTGGCTTTGCTTTGGTCTGTGTTGGCAGCTCATCCCCCAACCCCTTTACTGATTGGCAAGAAACAGGGGCAACTGCAGCAACACATCTTGAGTGTGAAAAGCATTATCTGAAGAGGATTTTAATTCCTCTTACTGAAGTCTGGGAAAATCACAAGGTATTCTGGGAATTGTAGGCTTTTCCAGGGCCAAGGCTACTATGATTCCCAGAAGACCATGCATTTCCCCCAGAACTTCAGCAAAAGGAATTAAAACCCTCTTCTGAAAGTCCTCTGCAGACTTGAGCCATATCACTGCAGCTGCGCATGTCTCCTGCTGGTAAAAGATGTCAGGGAAGGAGAACAGGTCAGGCGGTGGAGGGGAGGGGGAAGACTGTTGAAGTGAGCTGAAGTGATTTGGTTTGAATTGAACCACTTTTTAGTCCTAAGCTCTGAATCAAGTTGTGGGCTGCCCTGAAGTGCTGAGGCAGCACCCCCAATCAAATTTGGACACAGCCCTAGTGTGCCTTTTGGGGACAGAGTTATATTTTAAAAATAGCTCAAAGCTGTCTTATAAAGAGCTTAGGAGCCCTTTCTCACAATCCTGGAGAAAGGGCTCCACGCTGCAGGGGAGGAAGCCTTAAAAAGCTTACCTCCCCCACAGATGATCCTGGTTTTCTTGCTGGGCGAGTAGATTGCTGGGCGAGTGGATTCGAGTGGATTGCTGGGTGAGTCGATTGCTGTTAGATGGCTGCTGCCAGCACCCGGGAGGTTTGGGAGCTGGGAGGCCCCTGGAGCTCCCATAATGCACTGCACAAGTACATAGTGCATTATGGGGAGCCTCCCTGATGCCAGCCGGGAGCCCTGCAGTCTCCCAGTCCTGGCTGCAAGCAGCCAGGCCTGCCGGATAATCAGCAAAACAGGGCTAAGAAAGTGCTCGCTCTCTTAAACCCATTTAAGAGGATGGTTTGGTGGGTTTGCCGCCGGGATCAGGCACGATCCCAGTGGTGTTCTCACACATGGGCAAGACCAGGCTTGGCTTCACTAGCCCGGTTTTACCTGCCCATGAGAACAGCCTCTAGGTATGACTTCATTTGCATCAATAGGGTTGGAAACTGAGAAATGCGGGTTGAAGGAAACTTGTGCAAAAGAACCTTCTTGCCGCTTCTCCACGCTGCAGCGCCCTCTGGAATGATGTGAGGAGAAGGGAGTTTTGGGGAACTGGGCACCTTGCATGAGCTATCCTGTGCCCCCCTGCACCTCATCCCACACCATTTGGAAATGTCCCCCAAACTCCAGGAATGGGTTTTTATGGGGAATAGGGTTTGCAGAGGAGCCAGGAAAGTTCTATTCCACTTGTGTGTCTCAGGAGCCAACTGTAGATGTTTTGGTCTTTATTAGCTAGAGATAGTGATTTATAAGAAGCCTGTCCCTGATAACTACACTGGATTTCAATCTAACCCTGCTTTTAATCAAACAATAGTTTTTACAAATCATTGATTAATATCCCGGTATTTGTAATAGTACATCTACCGTAGAAATGTGTACTGTATTAATTTAATACCAGTTTAACTGCCACAGCTCTCTTTCCCCCCTCCCCACACCTTGCAATTCTGTGAATTGCAGTTTGGTGAGAGTGCTTAGAATTCTTTGCTAAAGTTCCACAGCCCCACTCACTTCCAAAGTTTCCATGGTTCCCAGAGGAGAAGGAATAACTGCTAGACCAGTTTAAGTCTGGAATGTTAAGTCTGTATCTCATGGGGACTGTCATTGGCTGTGTGTGCACCTGATGTTAATGCTTTGGGTAAAATTGCATAAAGGCTGCAATCCTATGCACACTGACTTGGGAGTAAATCTCATTGAAAACAGTGGGGCTTACTTCTGAGTAAGTGTGCGCAGGATTTGTCTATACCTGTTTGGGACTTGAAATAAAAGTTTCATTTTCTAAATAAATAACATTTCATGGATGTGCAGGAAAAATAAATATTGACTCTATTTATAGATAACTTTTTTCCTGTTTTCAGCTGAAAGTAACAAAATCTGACCAAAGTCCATTGACTTCTGATGAACGAAAGAATAATGTAATGATCAGCGTCAAACACTTAGAAAAAAGGTACTACGTCTATAAATATGGAAAGGAATCACAGAGAAATCACACAGCTCGGACTTTAAACTACACTATTCCAGAGAATGGGATTATTCAGATTGAATTTTCAGTTCCAGTTGATACAGTAGGGCTGGAAGTTAAGGTATATATTTATATGTATTTTTCTATTATTCTGTCCAAAGCTTTAATTAGTAGATTAAAAACTGCTAGTATGGAGAATTTTCTTAAGCCTGCCATAGTATTTCTATAGAGTTCTTTTCTATGTTCAAAGTGTTTCACATTCATTTTGGTAATCCCTGCAACAATTTGTATAGTAGACCATTATTTCTTCTGTGAAATCTTTGTGTATCAGTGTGAATGTACAGAAGGCCACTAGAAGGACTCTTGTTATAGATAAGCAACTTGTCTTTATTATTTATCTCCATACTGTAGCGACTGGGCTGAGGCTGAGAGATAGTGGTGGCACTGGACTGGTATAATAAAACTTCCTCCCAAGCGAGATCTCTCACGCTTGTTCTATTGAGATGTTTAGGCAGTCACTTAAAACATCTCTCTTACAAGAATTATTCGTTATTGTTTATTCCTGTTTAGCTGCTGCTGATTTTGTTGTGTTAGTTTTTAAGAGAATAACTTAAACAGATTAATTTTTAAAATGTCATATTTTATGAAAATGTATTTTATGTGTAGCTATTGATTGTAAAGCTCTTTGAGTGTCTTTTTGGTATAAAAGAGCTATATAAATATAACAAGTAAATTAATAGTGACCTGCCTATGGCCATCTAGTATAATTCTGAATAGACGTGGACAATTTCTGCTGGGCTCTCATTGCATTGGCTTGGTAAGTAAGTTGAGCTACTTCCCTAAAAATCGAGAACTACTGTGGCTTATTTCTGAGCCAGTCCAACTTTGAAACAAAGAATTGCTGCTGCTAGCAATAAAGTATAAACATGGCCTAATGAGCATCTTGTTAAGGAATAAAAATTAATACGTTTGGTTGTTTGCACCCTTGATTCTCCACTGCTTTTCTTGGCTTTTGGTGGGGAATGGCAACTTCATTTATTCATCTGTGTTTCCCACATTTTGAGGGTATTTAGGGAACAAAGCATACCTAATTACTGCAGAGTGAATCTTTTTACACAATAGTTACACTGTGGGGAAACATTCTTGAATCATCACCTTATTCACAGCTGTTTTAAATGCCACCCCACACCCGGGCCCACTTCCCTTTTGTTTTACAGGCTGAATTTCTTGAAAGTGAAGCTTCTATAGAGGTACATAGTGTATTCTACTCTTCCACCAAGACTTACCTTCTAATTAAGAAAGCAAATCAAGATGCAAAGGTAACTTATGCTCACCAATAATTCACCAGTTTCTAAATTCCCCAGTCATGCATGATTATTATTCAAATCATGTTTTTTTTCTAGGTTGGGACACCTTTGGAGCTGAATGTTCAAAGCAACCAACCCATGAAAGAGATCAACTATATGGTAGTTTTTACATAGTTTACATTTGTTGTAAAAGATTGAGTACAGACAAATATGAGAAAAACATATGGTATTCTCATATAGCAATAGCACTTACATTTATATACCGCTCTATAGCTGGAAGCTCTCTAAGCGGTTTACAATGATTTAGCATATTGCCCCCAACATTTCTGGGTACTCATTTTACCGACCTCGGAAGGATGGAAGGCTGAGTCAACCTTGAGCCCCTTGGTCAGGATCGATCTTGCAACCTTTTGGTTACAGGGCGGCAGTTTTACCACTGCGCCACCAGGGTTTGGTCAGATATTGAAGGCACTTGGTACTAAACAATATGTGCAATACTAATTTGTACATTCAGATGGAAAAATATTTAGTTTTGCTGGAGAGAAATGCTGTTTGATATTCTGGATTGAATTCCAACTAGTAATTCTTCAAACAGAAGAAGGTCTGTTCATGCAAGGCGGTGGAGTGGGGAGATGATTTTTGCTACCTTCTGTCCCTCTGCAGCCCTGTTCTCTTCCCCAAAAATCTGCTCCAGAGGGCTGGGATTGCATATAACTAATTGGCATCCAACCTGTTGTTCTATCACATGCATGTCTAACTTGCTTATTCTGAGATTTCTAAGTAGCACTAAGAACATAGGAAGTTACCTTATACCGAGTCAGACCGTGAGGCACTTCATACGACATGTGTGAAGCACCTGATGGGGTTCTGCGGGGAGAGCGGGTTTAGCCCACTCTCCCCACAGACGAGCAGCCACTCGTAGCTGGGCAACCGGATCCGTCATGGAGCCGGTGGGATTGGGGGCCGTGTGGCCCCTGGGAGTCCCAGGATGCCCCCTGCGAGTACGTGAGGCATCCTGGAGAGATCCCCTAGCCCGGAAGGCTGCTTGTAGCCTCCCAGCGGGGGTCTCCTCATGTGTTGCCACATTGTGAAGCCGCTCTGTGGCAGCACACGAGCAACCAAACGGGGTTAGCGGAGTGCTCGCTCCACTAACCTCATTTAAGGGGAGGGGTACTTTAGGTGGTTTGCTGCCGGGAGCTGTGCGACTCCTGTGGCAGCAGACGACCAGGAGAAATTGGGCTAGGCTCCCTTAGCCCGATTTCTCCTGGTCATGTGAATAGCTTCCATAGGTCCATCCAGCTCAGTATTGTCTACCTAGACCTTGACAGTTGCTTTTCCAAGGTTGCAGGCTGGAGTCTCTCTCAGCCCCCTCTTGAAGATGCCAGGGAGGGAACTTGGAACCTTCTGCGTGCAAGCAGGCAGGTACTCTTCCCAGAACGACCCCATTCCCTACAGGGAATATCTTACAGTGCTCAGTTCACACATGTAGTCTCCCATTCAAATGGAAATGCATAGGCAGAGCAGGGACAATTCATGGTTGCTACCACAAGACGAGCTCTCTTCCCAGTGGGAGCATATCTGAAATGTAAAGTATAAACGTGACCATGAAGTGTTTGGAACATCTTGTATCATTTAGTTATGCTAACCAGAGAGCTGAGATTGGCTGTGGCTTTCTACTGAGTATACACTTAATAGGAAGCCACAGCCAATCTTGGTGGCAAACTGGGTTAGTTCCTACGTAATAGCAGCAGTGAACATAGGGTCAGCTGTGTTTCTTTTGGAGATGTGTGAGTCAGTATTACACACTGTGCAGGCAACTTTGTTTTGCTTAAACTTCACAATGCCACCCCTCCCCTGCATATAGTTTCCTAATTGGAATTTTAAATCGCAGATTTGAAATTAGTCCTGGACCAAAGGAGTCATGCTTTTACCCAGGAGGTAATGCAGTTATTTGTGAGCTTAACTTTAATGAATTCAATTTTATCATCTGATGAAGCCAGTTTCAGGTCTTGGGCTTCACAGTTTTGGGCAAACTAAAATAAAATAGTTGGCTAACCTGGCAGCACCAGGAAAGCCTGAAAGTAACTTATAGTTATACTTATACTCTAGTAGAGTAACTTACTGAGGCTATTCCCACAATCAGCCGAAATTGGGCTAGGGGAGCCTAACTCGATTTTGGCTGATCGTGGGAGCCACCGGGCTCGCAGGCGAGCCCGGTTGCCTCCCAGTGGTTAACCTACCTAAGTACCCCTCCCTTAAAACTGGGTTTGTGGAGTGAGGGCTCCGCAAACCCGGTTTTTAAAATCGTGAGTAGCTGCGGTGCGGCTCCGCGCCATGGCTACTCACGTGTAGACCACCAGAGGGGAGGCGAAAAGCTGCCTCCCAGCTCCTGGGGTCTCTTAAGCATGTCCTGCATGCTTGCGCAGGCCATGCTGGAGCTTCTGGGGGACGGTCAGCCCCCACTCCCCCCAGCACCTGCCGGCTCCGTTACAGAGCTGGCAGTTGTGTTGGTGGCTGGTTCGGCCACCCAGAGCAGACTGTCCGCTCGTGTGCGGGGAGAGCGGGCTAAGCCCGCTCTCCCTGCTCACCCTTAGAAACCAGGTCTCACTGATCATGAGACCTGGCTCACTGTTGTTCTACTATTACTGTAGTGTAACTTACTGTTGCTCTAGGACTGTGTTCCAGTAGGAGGCCTTCTTCAAGGACATCAAGACATTGAAATGGTTCCATGTATTCTCCCTGACAGAATTCGGGGAATGGTGCCCTTGGCTTTTAAAGAGAGGCAAACTGGAAAGGAAATCTCATCTGCTGGTTCCCCATAATGTGTGGTATCCTGTGATAGGTGGAACATATTTTCCTCTCAGTGTCCAGGACTATGTCAATCTCTCCTTTTTATTTCCTGTCTCCTAACTGAGTCAGATGAAAGCCGTGGAAGAGTGCTTATATTACCACATTGACCCAATGTCTGAATACTCTGACATGTTAAAGAAATTTGGAGAGATCACAGTAAAAACACCTCCTGGAAAATTGACAAGGTCTGCACTGATCCAGGAAGTTGTAGGTGATCATCTCTATAAGTTTGTGACCTGTTGGAAGATTCAGATGCTGACTACCATACCAAAGCTGCCATCTTCAGTGGGAGATCAAAGAATAGGTGCATTTAGAAGCTTATGCTCTAATATTCCTTCCATGAGATCAAGGAGACCTGCTTATGGTTTCATCTGTATATGCTGTGGAATGCACAAAGCAACTGATGCCAACATGTTGTATCATGCATGGTTTGTCTAGGCATGGATAATTTCCATGCCTTTTTCAGCAAAAGATCTCCAGGATTCAAAGGGAATTTCTCAGGACATGTTTCAAATTTTAAATTCACTTGTGGTGGATGCACATTTTATATTTTTAGGATGTTTAAAGCATTCTTAAAAGAAACACTTTAAGAGATCCAACAATATAGTTTTGCTTACATAATAAAGTAAGACTCAGCTAGTCTTCCGTGGGATAGTAAATGTTCCAAATATTAAAATGTATGCTGACACCACTAATTAAAATCTGTTTACATTTCTATTCCTCCTTCCTCTAAAGAGCTTAGGGCAGAATACATGACCCACCCCTTATTCTTCAGCTGAAACAATATCACCTACTGACATCATGACCACCAACTTGAGCAGTAGCTCAGGCCAACCCAGATGAGGGGGGAGCAGTCAGGCCAGTAGAGCCATCTCCAGGCCCATGCCCAACTGCATGCCCTGTGGGAGGAGAGCTGGTCTTGTGGTAGCAAGCATGAATTGTCCCCTTTGCTAAACAGAGTCCACCCTGGCTTGCATTTGAATGGGAGGCTACATGGAAGCACTATAAGATATTCCGCTTAGGGGATGGGGCTGCTCTGGGAAGATAGATAGCTCTGGGATAGATAGGTGATGATGGTGAATTGTGAGAGTGGTGACCGTTTCAGTTGCTATACAAATACTAGGTAGATTAACTAGCTTCATTTTCTTGTCATTCAGGTGGTGTCTAAAGAACAAATTGTGGCTGTAGGTAAACAGAAGTCTACAACTTTCTCTTTAACACCAGAAAATTCTTGGACTCCCACAGCCTGCATTATTGCCTACTACGTGCATGATAATGGGGAAGTAATAAGTGATTCTCTAAGCATTCCCATTCAGACTGTTTTTAAAAACCAGGTAAGTGTGTAATGTTTCCCTTTGCATTAATTAAGCAAGTGAAATTTACAAACTACTTCACAAATTGAGGCCTGTAATTGCTAGCTCACTTGTTTACGTCCAGGCTTTTAAAAATTCTGGTTTCCTGTATTGTAGTCCTAATGTTTGCTGTACCAGCAAAAGGTGCTTATCAGAGATTCCCAGATTGTGGCATTATGTCTTAAGAACAGTCCTACTGGATCAGGCCCAAGTCTGTCTAGTCCAGCATCCTGTTTCACACAGTGGCCCACCAGGTACCTCTGAGAAGACCACGGGCAAGAGGTGAGGGCATGAATTCTATTCTGCTGTTGCTCCCCTGCAATTGGTATTTAGAGGCATCTTTCCTCTGAGGCTGGAGGTGGCCTTTCACCACCAGACTAGTAGCCATTGATAGACCTGTCCTCCATGAATTTGTCCAAGCCTATTCTCTGCTGCTGCAATCCAAGGATGTCTCAGTGTGGGTTATGCTTTTCCATGTGGCGCTAAGGTAGGACTATGCAAATTAAGTTGAAGCCTTCAAGAGCTAGGGGAGCATGGCCTTACCCAGTTCTTTTAGTCCTGCGTTTGGCTCCAGGCAGTTCTCTCTGTTTTTCTCTGATTGCTTCCTTGTTTCTCCCTCACTCATTTCTTTTTATTCTTCTTGACTGTCTGCTTTCTTTCTTTGTTCAAAGATCTTCCAAAACTCTTATCAAAAAAAGAAAAAGAAGAAAAGAAAAAAAGGGGAGAGGTTGGCTTTAGTTTTCCTTTCAGTCTTGTCCCCCTCCCCCTCCTCTCTCCACTGCTTTTTCTTTTCTCCTTCTTTCCCTTTGCTGCATGGACCAAGTTTAAACACAAAGTTCACATTAGGGTCCTGAAGGGAAAGCACCAGCAAGCCCTTCCAAAGGCCATTCAGGCAGCCAGTAAGCCGCCCAGGAGGCTGCATTACCACAACTGCCTAGAGAGCCCCCCAGAGTTCCAGAGGGCACTAAAGCCCCAACCTCCTGCCATCTGGCCGTGAGTTTGGACAAACACTTGCAAAAAGGGGGATTCTGAGCTGGGAGGAGTGGACCAGGCAACTGCCTCTCTTCCACTCCCTGCCATTGGGGCAGCCTGAGCCGCAGCAGCACTGCCACCTCCACCATTCTCCAGAGCATTCCTGCTGGGAATGACCCAGCTTCCTTGCCGGCTGCCATTGCCTCCACCAGCAGCATGTTGAGCATGGCAAAGGACAAGCACTGGGCTGCCAATGAACGGGCTACAGCTGCATCGGAGGGTGCAGGATGCAAACGCCCAGCTGCAGGGCCCAGCTGCAAAGGCCTCCTTGGGAGCAAGGATGGTGGTCACAGGAACGCTGTGGCAGGAGCAGGCAGCCAACTTGTGAGCTTGGCCCATGCTGGGCCTTCTCCTTCGGCTTCCTTCCCTGCCCTAGCAAGCCCTGGGGGTGGTTGGGTCTGAAACTTCCCAGACTACGCCAGTTCAGTAGACTTTCTACTGGATGCCTACTGATATGCCACCTAGTTGGTGTTCTTGGTTTGTAGATATGCTGGCACACTCATTTGAATGTTATGGCCAATTAAAAAGCTGTCTAGAAAGGGATCATCTTCTCCCTCAAGTGCTTCATCCTCTGCCTCAGGGAGCCCTGCCCCTAAAAAAACACAGGAAAAAAGTTCAAAAACATGTTTTAAGAAATCTAAAAAAGGGAAGTCTAGATCTAAGCAAAAGGGGAAAGGGCATACACTATTCTGAACTCTCAGGCCCTCACTTGCCTGACCCCAGAAGGCCCACCCTGCAGAGTTCCAGAGGGCTAGCGGGACCCCTCAGAATCCTCTGGTTAAGCTTCCATCTACCCTATTATCTCCTTGGACGAGGAGCCCACCCAAATGGATGATTCCCCAGAGGGCCCCGGGGACCCCTCTGGTGTGCTAGACCCTGAGCACCCTGACAGAGAAGAAGGGGAGTGGTCTGATGGGCAAAAACCAGCAGGTTCAGAGGCTTCGCATAGACTCTTCTGCTATTTGGACTTTGCTCCACTGATGAATAAGTCTATACATACTTTGGGGCTCGATCCACCCACGTCTCCGGAATCCCATCCACCAAGTAAAAGTGCGCTGGTGTTTCCTAGCTCAAGGGCAAATAATATGGCACTTCCAATTCTAAAGTTGTTTTTTTCATGGAGGCAGCAAAGGTGGAATGAAAACTTTCCATCTCCAATACAAAGGACGCTGCAATAGCTAACCAATTCTATTCCTCCCTCCACCCCAAAAGATGCTCCGGTGGTAGTGACTATTTGAGATTGGCCCTCCCCTGCGACGGGGAACCTGCCCTAAAAGTCCCCACTGATAAACGCCTGGGAGTGGCCATGAGGTGCTCTCATGATTCGGCTGCCTTAGCAATGGGAGCTTCTGCATCTGCTTTATGGTAGCCAGGGCATTCCTCATCTGGCTAGATGGCTTAATACAAGAACCAAACTCTGGTACTGCTCGCATGAGGCAAACACTCATAAAATTACATGAGGCGTTGGCCTTTATCTCAGCTTCTACTCTTGACTGTATTTGCCTTGCAGCAGGGGCAGCAATGGCTTCAGTAGCAGGCCGCTGTAATTTATGGTTGAAATATTGCCAGGTTGATGCTACCTCCAAAAGCAGCCTCACAGCAGTACACTTGAATGGGGAAAAGTTGTTTGGGGATGAGGCCTTAAAAGAAACCCTCATTCAAAAGATGAAAAGAAAGCGATGCTCTCTTCGACATGTAAACCAGAGTGCACACATGGGAGGAGACTATTTTCAGCCCTTTTTTTCGCTCCCTTGTCTCTCCTTGGTGGTAGGGATTAGGGTTTTAGGCCACAGCACTCGTCCTGGAATAGATCCAGGCCTTCGGCAACAGGGCAGCCTTCAACACCCGCCCCCCCCCACCCCCCCAGCAGTCTAAGCAGCAATTCTGACACCAGCGTGTCTGCTCTTGGGTGGTTGCCTCTCCGCACACTTGCACACCTGGAGTGCACTGCCTCTGTCCTCTGGTACTTGCCTCCATTGAGGAGGGCTACTCCATAAGAGCAGGACATGAATCCCCCTCAGTGGTTCCTGCCCCCTCCAACCTCTCATCTACCCTTAAAACATGAGTTTCTCACAGGGACAGTTCAGCATCTCTTGTCAATGGGGCCACAGAGCATGTCTCAACAGTTTAACGGGTACAGGCATCTACTCCATCATTTTTACAGTCCTCGACAAAGACGGCTCCCTACGGGCAGTGCTGGATTTAAAATTCTCAACTGCTGCTTACAAAAAGTGGAAATTCTGCTTGGAGTCCCTAAGGTAAATCACGGGGGCCCTCCAACATCTCGACTGTCTAATTGCAATGGACCTAAAGAGGCTTAGCATCTTGCATATTTACAATAATCTGGTTGCGAGTGATAATGCATCTCCACCTCCTGGCAGTGGCGTATCGGGGGGAAACGGCGCCCAGGGCAAGCTCCCTGAAATGGCGCCCCCGGCCTCCACATACCTGTGAGGGCGTGGCGGCGCCCCCCAGGCGGCAGATCACCGGCGGTGGTGGTGGGTCGCCCGCCGAGTGTGGCGGCGTGCATGCGGCGGCGATTTGGCGCTGGCGGGCGGCGGCGGGTAGCCCGCGGCCCGCCGAGTGCGACGGAGGCTGGTGGCTGGTGTGGCGGTGATGCTGTAGCGTGGCCCAGGCAGTGGTGGCGGATCGCCCGCCGAGGACGGAGTGCAGGCCGCAGAGCGACGCTGAGCCTGCCTCCTGGCCCGGCGTCGCTTCCCAACTGTGCAGGCGCGCCTGCGCAGTTCATTCTGTGAACTCTGCAGGCATTCCTGCGCAGTTGGGAAGCAACGCCGGGCCAGGAGGCAGGCTCGGCGTCGCTCTGCAGCCTGCACTCCGTCCTCGGCGGGCGATCCGCCGCCGCCGCTCGGGCTGCGCTACAGCATCGCCGCCCCACCAGCCACCGCCGCACTCGGCGGGCCGCGGGTGACCCGCCGCCCGCCAGCGCCAAATCGCCGCTGCACGCACGCTGCCACATTCGGCGGGCGATCCGGGGGGGCAGGGGGGAGCCACGTTACCCGCCGGGGTGGCGCCTGGGGCACGTGCCCCCCTTGCCCCTCTATCATTACGCCCTTGTCTCCTGGGCGTAGGGATATTTGTGTATCTGCATGAACGGTTGCTAAAATTTCCTTCACTTCAGACAGGGACCTGCAAAGCACCCTTCAGGTGCTCCAGGACCATAGCTTCTTGATCAACTGAGAGAAAAGCCAGCTCACCTCATCACACCAACTGCTCCATCTGGGCGTTCTGATAGACATGCAATGGGTCATACTATTTATACCCCCAGAGTGTAGGTTCATTCTGGAGAACGAAGTGAGACAAGCCCTAGTACAGAGATCCCTTCCACTGCTCTCCCATTTCAGAATCCTGGGGCTGATGGTGGCAGCCATGGAGGCAGTGCCATAGGTATGCTTTAATCTGAGCAGTTTCTTCTACCATTCCATCCGGAGATTGCAGTAAAATCCAGTAGATGGGTCACCCCGACACCTCTGATACTTCGGCCCCTTCACTGGGGGACGACTATTCCATACCTCTTGGAAAGGAGTTCCTGGATCCGCCCTGGATCATCATTGCCACAGAAGCCAGCAAGTACAGATGGGGTGCCCACTGCCACCGTGAGTCAGCTCAAGGAAAGTGGTCAAAAGACAAAAAGCAGCACAGTATCAACTGGTTGGAGCTCCAAGCGATCCTGATGGCACTCTGGGCATTCCAGTCCACGTGTTGATACGCACAGACAAAATCACGGCAAAGTCACTCATGAATCACCGGTGGGGATCAGGTCGGGATCCCTGCAGGTCGAAGTAGTATTTCAGTTCCAGGGGGCCTAGCAGCATGTGACATTCATGACAGCCCACCATATACAGGGAAGACTTGAACGTGGTGGCTGATTGGCTCAGTTGGAAGGAACTTCTCCCAAGGGAATGGGAGATAAACCTGAATATCTTCCACTTTATCATGCCACACTTTGGCTGGCCATCTGTGGACCTTTTTGTGACTCCAACAAATGCAAAGCAACAGCGTTTTCTCTCCAGGTCCCCCTGCCCTGAGGTAGAGGTGGCGGATGGACTTTTTCAGCTCGCTGGCTGGAGGGTCTCCTGTACGCCTTCCTGCCGACCCCACCCCTTGCCCGGGTCCTTTGGAGAGTAAAACTCAAGGCACAAGTCATCCTTGTGGTTCCGTTCTGGCCAAAAAAACCCTGGTTTCTCAGAACTCACCAACCTGGCCACAGCAGAGCACCTGGTTATGGAGCCCTTCTTCAGCAGTATGGCATCTAGCTCCAGTCCAGTCAAAGCTAGCCACCTGGAGACTGAATGGCACCTCCTGTGCCTCCAGCATAGTGTAGTGGTTAGAGTGTTGGACTAGGACTGGGAAGACCCAAGTCTGAATCCCGTTTCAACCATGATACTTGCTGGGTGACTCTGGGCCAGTCACATATCTCACATATCTCAACCTACCTCACAGGGTTGTTGTCAGAATAAAAATAAGCATGTACACCGCTCTGAGCTCCTTGGAGGAAGAGCAGGATATAAATGTAATAAAAATAAAAATAAAATAAAAATGGCACAGCTATTCATCCAAGGTGTTCGGCACAATGTTAGCCTCAACAATGTTAGCCTTCAACAAGTAGGATTTGCCAACATACCTGGAAGGCCTTCCTAAGATGGTCTACCAAGCATGCAATCCCCAAGGGATTGGCTACCATGAAGCACCTCCTCCAATTCCTCCAGGACAGACTGGGGTCCCTCTGCAAACTCATTAAAATGCCAGGCTGCCTCCCTGGTGGGACTCATCTTAGGGGTTTCCAAATGCTCTCTGCCACAGCATCCTCACTTAAAGTGTTTCCTCAGAGGTGCAACTGTTAACACTCTCAAAGAACTCTAAATGTTTCGTGAGGCAAGACTTTCCCTTGTAGAAGCCATGCTGTTTCTCCTTCAAGGCCTGTTCTTCTTCCAAATGAGCTTCTATTATTGTAGTTCCATGCTTTCTGGAGTGATTTGACTCTCCAGTCCCCTCATTTTTGAAGAAGTTGCCTCTTCTGAAGTCCAATGCTTCTATGTTGGACTTCCTTGGCAATGTTCCACTCACATATAAGCTGAATTGGATCACACTATGGTCACTCTCCCCCAATGGTTCTACAACTCTGACATCTTTCACCACTCAGGGTTAAGTCCAAGGCCGTCTTTTCTTTGGTTGGTTCCATGACCAACTGTTGTAAGACATAGTCATTTAACATGTCTAGAAATTTGGCTCCTTTGTCAATACCAAGATGTGAACTTGCCCAATCTATGTGAGGGTAATGAAGGTAATGTCAAGGTTGCAGAAGTGAAGGTTTTTAGTGTATTAGGGAGATACACCAGAGAGAAAACTTAGGATGTGTAATGTTAACCAGGAAAATCATCTTAGACATTTGAAGGTCAGAAAAGCACATATTCTAAAGATGATAATCACAGTGAAAACTTTGTATACATTGGCCAAAGTCTATATCCTGACACATCAGACAATTAAATCACTCTTTGAAATGCACAGTATTTTCTCCCTGTTAGGGTTTCCCAGCTGTAGGAAAATAGGATTTCATTTCCTTGTCCAATCAAAATGTACACACACAAAAGTCTGAATATGCAATATGTATTATAACAACATTCATTCCTTTAGCAGCTTTTTGTTCCTGCTTAGCAAGGCCCTTGTCATATTTTTCATGGTTTTACAGAGTCTTCAGTTCAACAAAGATCAGTCTGTTTCACTTCTTAAATTTTATTTTTGAATGAAGAGTTAAATTATTAGTTCTCTCCAGCTGTTGATACCAAAATGTAGTCTCCTGAGGAGGAAAAAAGGTTGACTTATTAATCTGGTACAGGAGTTTGAACATTAGCAATGGAATTTCAGATATCAAAATGTCCACTAGATGGTAGTAATGTACTGTATAAAGAAATATAGTTTGTTGATGGAGCTGTGAAGAACAACTGTATCTAAGTGGGCAGTTGAATGCACATCCCACTTTTGCTGTGCCTAGCTGGCTTTGCTTCATTTTTTTAAAAAAATATTATTATTAATTTTTTACATTTTATATCCCGCTCTTCCTCCAAGGAGCCCATTTTCCACATTCTTAAGTTCCTCCTCACAACAATCCTGTGAAGTAGGTTAGGAGAAGTGACTGGCCCAGAGTCACCCAGCAAGTATCATGGCTGAATGGGGATTTGAACTCATGTCTCCCCAGTCCCAGTCCAGCACTCTAACCACTACACCACGCTGGCTTCATTTTCCTTGCCTCTAGTCCTTGGCTTCTTGTAGTGCTCTTTTCTCAGGAGTCCTGTCTTCTTCCCTTCTGTACCACACTGTGTGCTAAATGTTGCTTATCATGAAATAGCTGTGGGTGAATTGGTCTACTAACCTGCCTGTGCATTTAAGAGATTGTTGTGCAGGCGCGCCTCACAGTTAGAAAGAGACGCTGGGCCAAATGGCAGGCGATGGTGTTGCTCTAGTTAGTAGGTGCCGCTGCCAGGGGGAGGCAGAAGGACTACTGGCTCACCCCCCTGCCCCCAGCAGCCATTCCCTTGGCTGTGCAGCGGATGGAACTGGCATTAAAAACAAAACACGGAGGTTTGCAGCAGAGGGAGGCAAGCTGCAAGCAGCGTGAGGCGTGGTATGGTGGCTCTTTCCATCTTTCTTTTTAATCTCTCTCTCTCTCTCTCTCTCACCAGACCTATCCATCCTCTTTGCATCTCTTTCTTTAACTTTCTCTCTCTTGCTTTCTCTCCCCTCAAGCCTGCCCCATCTCCTTTTCCTTTTTCTATCCCCCCTCTCTCTCCAAGCCTGCCTCCATCCTTTCCCTCTTTCTTTCCCCATCTCCCTTCTCTCTTTCCCTCTCATAAAAGCCTGTATGGTGAAGGATCAAAGTGTAATCTTATCAAAAATTAAGAGAAAAACTGCTCTAATGTGTGCCATGTTAAATGTGGTGATTTGGCAGAGGTGGAAAGGAAGAACAATGCATTTTATTGTTATGTATTTTGTACAGATTGTATTGTATTTATTTTATTAGAACAAATTTTAATTCCATTTATTTTATTTTAATTTAAATTAATCTTGGCCTGCCAGAACTTCAAAAGTTAATTTTTTGATTAAATTCATTTTAATTAATTTCACTTTGATTTGATTTGATTTAATTTAACTGATTGATATTAAGTGTTAGTTTAAGCATCAGCACCCTAAAAACTGACCTTGGCCCCCATGAGCCAAATCATGGTCGGTTTCGACCCACCAGGTTATTTGAGTTGTGCACCCTTGGTCTGGAAGAAGGTCAAGCCATTAAGCAACTTACTACTGTGGATGAAGCAGAATGCTATATTAAGCATTTTACCCATTTGTAGGATTGTGGGCAGGAAGCTTCTTATTAAATGTTGGCTGACATGTTCTGTAGTGTTAGCAGGGTGGAAATGGGAGCTGCATTCTCACAAAAGACTGTCTTGGAGCTCAGTCCAGAGCATTGCTATGAAGCTGAATGCATGCAGAAGGAGACCAAGAGTGACCTGTGCTGCCTCTCTCTCTCTCCAAAAATACTTTTCACTGCCACAAATGTGTCCTTGAGGGTCACACAGTGCTCAGGGACATATTTCTGGCAGTGAAAAGCTTATGAAAGGAGGGGTGGTGGCAGCAAAAATTGCTTCCCTCTGTGTATGTTTGGCTGCTCGGCAGTGCTCTGGGCTGAGTTGTGAGACTGCCTTTTGCACGAATGCAGCACCTGATCTACCATGCTAACACTGCAGAATGTGTCGACCATTGATACCTTCTCTAAAGGTTTTTGAAAGCAAGTTCTTGGTGATTATTTTCCTCTGGGCCAGTTCAGTTAACTCTCTTAGCCTTGGGAGTATGTGCTCCTTCCTGCCCACACATGAATCAGAAGAATTCTGTTTCTGGTTGTGGTTCCAGACAAACCAGGGTCAGATGCAATTCTGAACTGTTCGATCCTGGTTTATTCTAACTGAGGTGTTTGAAAGAAATCATAACATGACTCCAAAGTTTGATGTTGAATTCAGAGCATGGTTTCTTTTAAGCACTTCGAACTGATGATTCTGGCATACTCTAATCAGACATCACAGCTAATCCTGGCTTTTTTCTAATCCCAGTTGGAAGTGGAATTCTCTTCATGTGTGGGCAGGGAAGTGGGCAGAATGTGTTCCTGAGGCTGAGAGATGGTGCATGAAGCCAAGGTTTAATCTTGGCACCAGTGATGTCTGAACCATCTCTCTGTATTCCTAGCATGATTTGCTACCTAAAAATAAAATAAATTCAAACAATGGCACTTAAGCCTGTTACCTCAACAGCCTTTTTATGTTTTTCTCCCACCGCGGTTCTTTGGGGTACATTGTGTGGAAACTTCTTCCCAGGTTCTAAAAACAGAGTCTGTTACCTTTCCCTACTTCTCATCTTTCTTATCATATATATCTCTGCTTTCCTTTGTAGTAAAATAGTTTGGGATAAGAAAGCAGAAGTATGGATGTACTCATGGACATATAGTACCTGCCAAACCATGAGAATGTGTAGGGAAATGGTTCCATAAAGACAGAAGAGTGGGCAATTGAGTGTCAGCCCAAAATTCCCTTCCCTACTCTGGACTTTGGTCCCACTTCATGTTTTTCCCCCTGTTTTGGCCTTGCTACTGCTAGTTCTCTGAGGTCATTTGCTAACCATTCCTCCATCTCCTGGCCCTGTTGCCTTTATCTGCTGCCTTGTCTGTCTCTTTTTCTTAGTCTCTTGTCACTGCTACTCTTGCCTCACCCTTCCGTCTCTATCCTCAGCCTAGATCCTTTGATGTTGCTTCTTTGTACCGAGCCAAACATGACATTGTGGGATCTATGATTGTATCTCCCACACTTGTTTTAAAATGGCATATTCAGTTGCAGGGTGGGATGGCTAGGTTCAGATCAAGGCCATGGCACCGGGGAAGCGTTTGATCATTTCTCCCTGCACCGTGTTCCAAATCCAGATTGCTTTCCTGAAGCTGCTATTTACCCTGTGGCAGAAACATACAAGCATGGTACATGTATGTTTTCTTCAGTAGGGCAAATAGGAGCTTGAGGGATGTGATTGAATTTGGGAAAATGACATGAAGTGAAAAACTTCCAGAAGAACTTCTCCTGGCCTCATAGCCCTGATCCGAAACCACAATTCCCTGTGCCTGCATTAAAAAAAAATATTGTGGGAGATGCGAGCATGATTTCCCAGTGTCACTTCTTGTTTGGCTTTTCCACATGTTCATGACCAGTCTAGATTTATGACTGGTCGTGAATGATTCAGTCAAGAGCATTCACACAATTCAAAAGTGTGTTCTACCTGGGTTTGGGAACTGGGTGTGTGCTCCCAATTTTTGGTTGTCTGGAAGCGAGGTAAGAGGAAAACCTGGGTAGTGGAGGAAAATCTTGGTAGCTTTCCCTCTTACCTTGCTTCCACACAATCACTTCTACCCAGGTTTTCCTCTTACCTTGCTTCCACACAACCAAAAATTGGGAGCACACACAGCTCCCAAACCCGGATAGAACAAGGTTTTTGATTGTGTGACTGACCTCCAAGTTATAGTAAACAAAGCTGATAAATATATGATTGAAAGTGAGTAGTCATGTCAAATTATAAGGCAAACCAATATGATTTCCCCCCTGTAGGTTAACATGTATTGGAGTAAAAATACAGCTGGGCCTTCTGAGAATATTGCCCTCAAAATCAACACAACAGAACCCCAAACAACAATTGGACTTTTAGTTGTGGACAAAAGCACTCGGTTGTTGGGAACAAGAAGTGATATCACTGAGGCTGCTGTAAGTTTAATAGAGAAACCTATTTTTATGAAATGTTTTTCAGGGTTGTGCAGGGTTATAGAAAGCAGTTCTTAGGTTTAATTATTAGTTATGCTGTTAAAAATGTTAAAGTAATCTCTTAGAAAATAAGATCAAGCCATTTAATTGTGACCTGGATTTTTTGTAGTAGTCTTCATTTGTTTGAATGAAACCCCTCAAGATATGGCTTAGGACCTCTGTGCCCCACTCCTAGGTGTTAGCCATATAGCAGTGAGTGAGAGGGTGTTTTTGGTTGCAGTGTTCCCTCTGTGAAATGCTATCTGCACAGAGGCACCTGCCAGTCACTCTCATGTCTTTTCATTAGGTGAAAACCTTTTTATTTTCCTAGGCCTTTTAAAATGTCAGTGGTATCTGATTTTATTTTGAGTTTCCGCCTACTATTCAGTTCTGCTATTCTAATTATACTGCTGATATTCACTGTTGATTTTATTGTGTTAATTATTTTCATGGTTTAGGCACACTTAAAAGCTATGCTTCTAGGACAAGATACATATGTCTGAACAAATAAAAAATAATTCTGTCTCAGAGCAATAGCATGAACCCTCTTTGGTCCAAATTACATGTAGCCTTAAATGTTTGGCTATCATTGACCTGGACCTCTTCCTTGCATCTCCTGGGCACTTTCCAGACTAGACCCTACAACGGGTTCAGGACATATCTCAGAAATGTGCTTTCACACTTCCTGCTTCATGGCACCACAGTCACTACATGGACAGCAGGGTACTGTTCACATTTCTAATGCCTTGTTTTGAATTTAATCACTGCAATATAGCGCTATGATGTCGTATATCCGGCATTAAAAAGTTGCTTCCCCCCCCGGGTTATTAGTTGCTGTGAGACTGCTCCCCCAGCTGTTTATGTTTTGAATGCAACTTGCCCAAACGGAGGCATTTTGCTGCTGATGAGCAGCTAGTCTGGAAAGCGCCCTGGTAATTTTAAGTTAAAGCGGATGATATGCACAGTATTTTTACACCTTGATCTGCTTCCGTGGTTGCTGCTTGTGGGAATGGGGAAATACACAGCTTGATGATATAATATCACACTTCTGGTTTAACTAAATATTACTGGGAGGTGTAGCGTGCAGATATGGGGTGGCAGCCACTCATGAAAGAGAATGTGTAGTTTGGGCCTTTGCCTGCCCACCTAAAGACAATCCTTACTTGCTATAAGTGACCAGGTTAGCAACTATTTACAAGCCTGAGGTAGTGAGAACAAAAGTAGTGAGGTAGTTTGAGAACAAAAGGGAACAATATTTCTAAAATTTTCTTAGCAGTTATGTATATACTTGAATACTCTGTATTCTTAGTCTTCATCTATGTGAATCTATGAGGCGCTTCACACAAACAGTGTGAAACGCTATGAGGGCTTATGCGGGTAGAGTGGGCTTGACCCACTCTCCCCCACACGAGCAGGGAGCTTGCCCTGGGTGGCTGGATCGGCCACCGACACGATTACCAGCTCTGTCACGGAGCCGATTGGGGCGGCAGGGATCGGGGGCCACTCGGACGTGTGCGGGGCATTCTGGGGAGCCCCCTTGATTCCAGGAGGCTTGTTGTAGCCTCCTGGTTGGGGATGAGTCACTGTGAGGCATGGGTCACTGTGGCGTGGAGCCATGCTGTGATGACTCACGATCACAAAAATGAGGTTAGTGGAGCGCTCACTCTGCTTAACATTGTTTAAGGGGGGCATTTTAGAGGGGGGCATTATAGAGGGCTGGCCGCCAGGTGCTGCACAGTTCCTGTGGTGGCACAAGACCAGCCGAAACAGGGCTAGGCTCCCGTAGCCCGGTTTTGGCTGGTCGTAGGAATAGCCTGTTTATGTGATAACATATGTTTGTTAACTTTTAGTATTGATGTTCCTTTAACCGGACATTGTTGGACATTCTGAGCGTGTGTGTGTGTTCCCATTTGCATCTCTCCTCCACACCTCCATCAACTTCGCAGTGCCTGGACTAATATGAACCAAACTGGGTGTAGTTGTAGGGACACATAGGGACACCTCAATGGTGTAGTTTGTGATGATGCCATACACCCCAATTCAAGAAGGCGGACGTGTAAATTTTTGAGGCGCAATAGGGCTAACTTGTGAACCGCCTAACTGATTGAACCAAATTTGCTACAGTTGTAGGGATACATAGGGATGCCTCAGTGGCGTATTTTGTAATTATGTCATCCACCCCAATTCAAGATGGCGGACAGATGAACATTTGAGGCACAAGTGGTCTAACTTGTAAACCGCTTAATTGATTTGAACTGCATTTGGTATAGTTGTAGGGACATATAGGGACACCTCAGTGGCGTAGTTTGTGATGATGTCATCCATCCCAGTTCAAGATGGTGGATACATGAATGTTTGAGGTGCAAGTGGACTAACCTGTGAGGATGTATTATCAATTACGATTATAGTGAAAGTAAGGTAGGCAGATTAGTTCTTATCAGAACAACTTGCTATAAATAAATTTCTAAAGTATAGTTAATAGTATGAGACCCATTTGAGCACTAGATTTCTTCTACTTCAAAATTCAAACTTGCTTTGGCTTTTTTAGGTACATAATGAGCTAAGTTTGTATAACAGAGAAGACTACTATGGTACAGCCAGAACCTCCTTCCAGATCTTTGAGGTATAGTTCTGAAATGTCAGCCAATATCTTAAATTGAATAATTCAATGTCTTAAATCTCTTTGTCTCTTAAAAATAAAGTGTTTAAAAACCTTTTATTACTGTTCTTAATGTTCCACCTTGTTTTAAGAGTAAACTGCCTAGATACTTAAATTGAGGCGGTATATTATATAAAACCTTAACATAAAATAAACAAATATAAAATAGTATTCAGTTGGCAAGATCACCATCAAATTCATTAGCAAACACATATTTTCAAATGCAGTCTGGTGAAAGAAAATCTGTCCACTTAGGGTTCCCTCATTTTTGAAGGGGGGAATAAATGAAAAGGTCCATAGGTGCAAAAAAGTGTGTGGAACAGTAACTGCTGGTAACAGAAGAATAATTATTGGAGGATCCCAATGCATTTCGAGCTGTGGTTCTTCATCAGGGGCAGAATTAGACCAGTAACAATATTCTTGAAAACTTGGAGGGGCCAAGTACTCAAGAAACTTCACTATTTTAAAATAAAACAAAGTTCTGGAAGTGATCTGTTGTCATCATGAGAAATGGGTACTGCGCCTGCACAGGGACCTTCTGGATGGATTAATTAGCTCCACTCTGGCATCCCTCCCTGCCATGCACATGCTCCGTGCCTTTCTTTTCCCGGCAGTTGGGCGCCATTTTGTTTCAGTTTCTTTTCGACCGTTGATGTGTTGAGACCTGTGGCTTATTGCTCTTCAGTTTGTAGAAAAGAAAAAGTTACTTCGGACAGATATTGAATTGTTTTGGACTTTGGACTGTGAGTTGACTGTTCTTAAGATTTTGGATGTTGGACTTGGTTGTTATGGTTCCACGGCTTCGCCGTTGGAGAAGACATGGCTGAGAGAAGAAAGACTACATTTAAACGTTGCTCTCAGTGTAGAGCTAAGCTATCCTCGAATGATGAACATGATCTCTGTTTGCTCTGCTTGGGTGAACAACATGTTCCAACTTCTTGTAGAATTTGTAGATCTTTTTCAAAGCAGACTTCAAAAAATTGCTTGTTGCGCCTCAGGGAAGCGCTGTATGGAGACGCGCTGCACCCACCAACACCGAGGCTGGAGTCGACACCAATCTCGGGATTGACACCAAGGTTGATGTCAACCTTGTCGGTGCCCGACCCAGGGTCTGTGCATGCACAGTCTCAAACCTTGAGGGATAATCTTGAGGAAATTGTCTTCATAAAGCCCAAGTCTACCACTGGGCATAAGAAGCGTAAGCGACATTGTGCTGCATCAGATAGTGAATCACTGCCTCCGAAAAAGCACAAATTGAAGTTGGCTCACCTGTTGAGGTAAAGGATGCCTTCGCTGTCGACGATCCAGTATCGACCACCTTTACGATGGACCCTTTTTGACGGACCCTTCGATATCGTCCCCCACTGTAAGAGGAGCTCCCGAACGCCCACTGAGCCATTTGTCCCACCATCGACGTCAATGCATACGGTGACATCAACAATTCCGTCAATACTGATAGCAGGCTTTACATTGACATTGATGTTGAATATTCCAATGCCATCAACATCGGTAGTGCTCCCGACCTCCTCGGTGTCGTCCTTCGATACCGTGTTTGGCACCCTTCATCATGCTCTACCAAACTCCATGGGCTACTGTTGTTCCGCAGATGTAGTACTGGCAAGAACAGTACCAGTCTTTTTGATTTCAGAGACTGTCCACTGCTTGTACCATCATCGCCGGCCGAAGCCTTAAACAACTGTGTACTAGCTGTCAGTGGCATGCCTTAAGTAGTGACTCATTTGCCACCCAGTGTCATCAGTTTGGCCAGTCATGCCTCAGCATGGCACCAGATAACATCAGACCAGTGGGTCTTAAGAATTATCAACACTGGTTACGCTATCGAGTTCATAACTTTGCCAAGTATCGAGGGTATAAAGACCACTCACCCGACCCCGGCGCTATGGCAAGAAGTACAAGCTTTGTTGGCAAAAGGTGTGATGGTACTGGTGCAGTGGACAGACCGATTGAGGGGATTCTACTCATGCTATTTCTTCGTCCCCAAAAGGGATGGAGGACTCAGGGCAATTATGGATCTCCGCAACCTAAATCAAGATGTGGATATGCGCAAATTCCATATGACAACATTGCAGGGAATTCTTCCGCTCCTGGCCAAGGAGGAGTGGCTGGCCATGTTAGACCTCAAGGACATGTGCTTTCATATTGAAATTCAGGACAACCACTGGAAGTTCTTGAGATTTGCAATAGGAAATTTAGCATTCCAGTACAGAGATCTGCCCTTTGGCTTATCAACAGTGCCAAGGGTGTTCACAAAGTGCATGTCAGCAATCATAGCTTATCTATGAACGCAAGAGATCACTGTATTTCTGTACCTGGATGATTGGCTCTTGGTACACCGCGACAAGTTGGAATTGAAATCACAGATCCAATACGCCTTATGACTACTGAAAGACTTGGGAGTCCAAGTCAACTGGACCAAATTGAAACTTCAGCTGGCCAGATCAATAGATTTTATAGGAGCCTTCTTGGATACGCAAACGAAAAGAGCTTATTTGCCTCTGGACAGGTACCAGCAAATCTACACACTTGTGTGCTTATTCGAGGATCATCCCCAACAACATGCTGATCAGATCCAAAGACTGCTCAGTTTAATGGCCTCATGCAAAGCTACAGTTCTCTACACTCTGTTGTGAATGCGTAAAATACAGTCGTGGTACCTGCGATCGCTCCGCCTGAACATTGACAGTCAAGGGATGCTGCTGGACATCCCCACATAAGTTCTAAAGTCACTGGGATGATTGAAAGTGAGGGAGAATCTTCTAAATGGGGTTGCTTTCGATCTGCACTATGTCACGACAGATGCCTCTCTGATGGGTTGGGGAGTCCATTGTGGAGCCCATCAAGTTCAGGGTCTGTGGAGAATGCAACAACAAAGAATGCACATCAGTTTCTTAGAACTGATGGCAGCTTACCTGGCACTGAAGTCATTCGCGCCCTTACTTTGAAACATTATTGTGCAGTTACAAATGGACAATACTATGGCGATCACCTATGTAAACTGACAGGGCGGCACAGTGTCATGCTCCCTGTGTGCTCTGAGCACCCAGTTGTGGTATTGGTGCATATCCAATAATGTTTATCTCGTTGCCATCCACATCAAGGGATTGGAGAATGTCTTGGCAGATGACTCAGCAGGAACCAGCAACATCATGAGTGGGAATTGAAGCAAATGTTCCTAGATCGTTTGATAGAAAGATGGGGCATTCCTCAGGTGGATATGTTTGCTTTAACCACAAACAAGAAATTTCTGTGGTTTTGTTTCTGAGTGGGCATTGGGCAAGAATCCCTGGGGAATGCCTTTCAGCACCACTGGGGGAAAGGCCTCCTCTATATGTTCCCCAACCCCTGGTCAACAGGGTGGTAGGCAAGCTGATACAAGACAATGCAAGAGCTGTTTTGGTGGTGCCATGGTGGCCGTGCCAGCCATGGTTTGCGCCGCTATTCAGAATGACAGGGAACAACTATTGTCACCTTCCACTGGACCCCGATCTACTGTCGAGAAATGTGGGAAAATATTATATCCATCCCTTCGGACGTTGCAACTAACGGTGTGGAAGGTTGGCTTTTGAAAAATATCCTTCTGAACTATCGTTGAGCCTCCGTTATGTGAGTAAGTGGAAGTGATTCACAATTTATGTGAGAGAGCATGGATTCCACCTGTTCAAGGCCTCTACAAATCAAGTCTTGTTATACTTAACCATCCTGAAAGAAGCAGTTTTAGCTAATGTGTCTTAGTGGGTCCACCTGGCTGCTATTTTGGCGAAACATAAAGGCTGACAAGGTTATTCTGTCTTTTCACATCCAATGTGCAAGAAGTTCTTGCGGGGTGTTAATGACCTTAACCCCCCAATAAGACACCCAACTGAACAATGGAGACTATCTCTAGTGTTGGCCTCTCTGATGGAAGCCCCTTTTGAACCGCTTTGTGAAGCAAGCCTACGTTAATTAACGCTCAAGACCGTCTTTCTGATTGCTATCGCTACTGCCTGAGGTGTAATTGAACGAGTTCCTTTAAGAGAGGATGCACCGTATACACAATTTTATTCTAACAAAGTGGTTATGCGTACTGACCCCGCTTTCTTACCAAAGGTAGTAACTGACTTCCACTTGAATCAGAACATTGTGCTTCTGTCTTTTTTTCCAGAAGCCTGAAACACAATTAGAGAAAGCATTGCACTCTCTGGATGTAGGAAGGTGCCTTCTGTATTATCTAAAGGGAACAGAACATATAAGACAAACTAAGATGCTCTTCATCTTGTTCAGAGGCAAAAATAAGGGCCTGTCTGTGTCCAGACAAAGACTGTCACACTGGTTAATGGAGCTCATTTTCTTAACATATAAGTTACAGAATCAACAACCTCCCAAACTGATAAAGGCACACTCTGCAAGAGCGTATGCTACTTCCGCTGCGCACTTATCTGGTCTTCGTTTCAAGGACATATGTGCGGCTGCTACATGGTCTACACACTTACCTTTCGTAAAGCACTATGCCTTAGACTTACGCATGGCGGTGGAAGCCAACTTTGGAAGAGAGGTACTCGAGAGTTCTTGAATAGTGGGTGGATCCGTTGCACCCTCCGCCATGGAGGAGAAAGCTGGCTAGTCACCCACTTCTCATGATGACAACGGATCACTTTCAGATAAACAGGTTGCTTACCTGTAACTTATGATCTGGAGGTGATCCGTTGTCAGTCATGACACCCACCCGTACCTCCCCACTGCAGCATTTGAAGGAATGAGACTGACTTCCCTCTTTGGTCACTGGATCGCATGAAGTGTGGATCGTCTAACATCAGATGGATCTGCAAGAAACTAAAACAAAACGGTGCTTGACTGCTGGGAAAAGAAAGGCACGGAGCACGTGCATGGCGGAGAGGGGCGCCAGAGAGGAGCTAATTAATCTATCCAGAGGGTCCCTGCGCAGGTGCAGTAACCCATTTCTCATGACTGACAATGGATCATCTCCAGATCATAAGTTACAGGTAAGCAACCTATTTTTCTCATATGTTGCCTGTTCTTCAATAGAAATATCTTTTTATACCTTGTGTTTAGAAATGCAACCTCTGGGTATCGACTGATGCCAACTTTCCAGAGCATGTCTTCAGTAAGTAAAGACTGATCAATTAATTAATGCCCTGTTTGTGGCTTGTAAAATATAGATGGCAAAGGACAGACAGTGATAACATTTGTGATGCAGTGTTTTTATATGTACTGGTTGGCATCTGGACTAGTGTTGTACTAGCATAATGCTGTTGCACTAGTGCAAGTACATAGCATAGTGATGATGTGCAAAGGAGGGAACAACTGTTTCAGACTAGTTGTGCTAGCAGAAGATGTTGACACACTGCACAATGCTTGGCACAAAGAGTGCTTAACTCCTTGCACATGTCGGGACCCACTTAGACTTCCACCCGGAGGAGTCCCTCTCAGAGGAGGAGAAGTATGCCCTAGCTGAGACCCCCTTAGATCCATTAGATGCTGAGGAAGCATAGCATAGTTACCTCTCCTTCCATCAGTCCCTTGCAGGGGCTCTTATGACCCAGAGCTCCCAGCAAGGCTCGTGACCTACTCCAAGAATCCCCTTCATTACTCCCATAACCTCCAGAGCAAAGGCAGTGCTAAGACTGTGCCAGTAGGGATGTGCACAAAACCGGTTCGCCCGGTTCGGTTCGGATCCGAAACGGGTCCGAACCAGGAGGGGGTGGTTCGGTTTTGGTTTTGTCCGAACCACCCCCTGGTTTGGTTTGGATCCGAACCGGTTTGGACCGGTTCGGATCGGTTCAGACACCTTAAAATTGGTAGGATGGTAGCTGGCACCAGGGGTATAGTACCTGTCAGCCAAACCCCAAAGCAATCGGACACTCGTATGATTTTTAATGAATTTTTGAAAATTATTTTTATTTTTTTCTCATAGGATATAATGGGACCTGAACCAGGCCATTATTCCTTATTGTGGAGCACCCATTGGTGCCAACAACCATGTAAACCCTGAAGCAATCAGACACCCCTATGATGTTTTATGAATATTTGAAATATTTTAAATTATTTTTCTCATAGAGTATAATGGGACCCGAACCAGTTCATATCCCCTATTGTGGAGCACCTAGGGGCACAAAAGCGGGGTGGGTGGTAGACAGACAGGGGTGCCTACCACCCAAAAAATCCCAAGGCAATTGGACACTCCTCTGATTATTGGTGAATTGTTAAACTATTTTTGAATTCCTCATAGAGAATAATGAGGATTGCAGCAAATGTATAGCTTCACGTCAGGGGGAAAGGGGTGTCGTAGAGTGGAGTGTGGTGGGTGGTAGTTCCTAGGGTGGGCAATCGGTTCAGATCCGAACCAGTTCAGATCTGAACCGGTTTGCACATCCCTATGTGCCAGAGGCTTAATGCTCTCAGCTGCTTGGGGACTCCCTATTAATGTCTACTTAGGAGGATGGGGAGGCCAGCTCTGGCACCTGCAGTGCCAGCCTGAAATTTGGGAAGGTGTAGGTTTCTTGGCTGCTTCAAAGTGGTCTCTGTGCTTCACACTCCTGAGCGTTGCACCTGCACAGAAACTACATCAGGAATCTCCTAAAGCTTTTCTCCTCAGCATTTTGGAAGGAGCCCCTTGCCCTTTCCTGGTTTAGTTATGCACCCTCACGCCTCTCACTTAGTCTTTTTTTTTGTCCTCTGTGAGACTCACTTTGTTAGTGCTTCTCACTTTGCTTCTCCGTGTTTTCTGAAAGAGAGAGAGAGTTTAGTTCACCTTCTTCTACTTTTATTTCCTCCTATCTCACTTCTATATAACCCCTTCATTTTGAGCTAACCTTTGCTGGATCAACAGCTCTTTCACTGAGCTGCTGCCCTGCTGCTCCCAGGCACAGAGAGCGCAATGCTTTGCAAAACCTTGTTTGTGTCCTGGAAAAGGTTGTCACAAGTGGTTGTACAACATTGCAGACCCATTCAACTTTGGGCAGCTCCGCAAACTTCTTAAGTGCCCATAGCATCTCATGTTGTGCTAGCGCAATGCTGATCTGGATTTCAGCCAGTAAACCTACTGTACATCCTAACAATATTTCACTTTGTCATGCACAATTTCTTAATCACTTGACACTTTTATTTTTTTCTATAGAAAATCCTGCTTCTATAGAAAATCCTCTTTTTGACTATGATGTCCTTGAAGGTGAATTTGAGTATGATGACTATCACTCAAAACTGGTGGAGACCGCAGGAACAACTGCTGTTTTTGATAGTCCTCACATAAGGACAAATTTTCCAGAGACCTGGATTTGGCATGACATCACAACAAGGTAGAAACTTACACAGGAAGAATCTTTATTATTTCTTGCAATGGAATTTCCAGCATACCTTTGTATAACTTGTCAGTTTTGCATCCTTAGTTTGTATGCATTGATCAATGGAGAATTTGTATGAAAACCTATTGCCATTGATAACTTATGTTATGTCACTTGAGTAAAGCCCTTAGGTGAGAACTAGAAGAGACCTACAGTATGTTTAAACAGGTATTTGGAGTATGTATAGAGGGGGGATTCCAATGAACAGCCCCCCCGCACAATTAAGGGATGCCCAGAGAACATGCTGGGACACCCTCCAGTGACATCAAAGCAGGCATGCTCTCATTCTTAGTATTCTTATCTCTCATTCTTATCATGTGTGCCGCTCAACTGGCCCAGAGTCAGCCCAGCTTTTATGCAGATGTTGGAATAACCTGTTTAACACACAAAGTGGGACAGTGGATGACTCCTTTTATAGACTTTTCATGTATAGGTCTGAGGTGGGTTCAGCAGGTGGCTATTTCAGGGTCATCTGTGATTGCTTTGGGGCTCTCAGGTTTGGGTGACAAAATGAAGTGCTCCTCTTGTTGTGAAGCCTGCTAGACAACCATGAATTAGTTCATATGATGCACCGGCACTAGTGGGTGCGGCTCAGGATTTCATGGCCTCCATGGCAACCATGGGCCTGTCTCAATTGGTATCGGGCCCTACCCACGTGGCGGGACACACTCTGGATCTGGTTTTTGCAGACCGGGAAATAAATGATCTGGAGGTGGGGGAATTTAAGATCACTCCTTTGTCATGGACAGATCATCACCTGGTGGGGTTTAGTTTGACTGCTCCGTCTGCCCGCTGCAGGGGTGGTGGGCCGATTAGGATGGTCCACCCCCCGGAGGCTTATGGATCCGCTTGGATTCCAGATGGCCCTCGGGGAGTTTCCAGTGTCCAGAGCTGGTGACCCTGTCGAGGCCCTGGTTGACCTCTGGAATGGAGAGATGGCCCGGGCTGTTGACACAGTTGCTCCTAAATGCCCTCTCCGGCTTGGTGGAGCCCGATCTGCTTCTTGGTTTTCCTCTGAGCTTAGGGCGATGAAGCAAATCGGACGACAGCTAGAATGACGCTGGAGGAAGAGTCGTCACGAATCCGATCGAACACGGGCTAGAGCCCATTTTAGGGACTATGCCGTGGTGGTGGGGGCGGCGAAGAAATGCTTTTTCTCCGCCTCCATTGTGTCTGCTCAGTGCAGACAAACAGAGCTGTTTCGTGTGGTAAAAACCTTGCTCCACACGTCCCCCCAGACAATGGGGGAGGAGTCATCTACAGCTCTTTGTGATTGGTTTGCCTGTCGCTTTGCAGATAAAGTCGCTAGCATCCGTGCTGACCTGGACTCCAGAGTTTTGGCAGTTCTGGCAGACGTGCCTCTGGTACCATCTGGTCCCGTTGTGTTGGATTCTTTTCAGTTGGTGCGGCCTGAGGATGTGGACAAGATCCTGGGCAGTGTGCGGGCGACTTCGTGCGCTCTTGACCCTTGCCCTTCATGGCTAATAAAAGCTGCCAGGGAGAGGACAGGCAGATGGTTGGAGGTGTTCGTTAATGCTTCATTAAGGGAGGGCAGGATGCCATCGTGCCTTAAGGAGGCAGTGGTAAGACCACTATTAAAAAAGCCCTCCCTTGATCCCTCCAACCTGGACAACTATAGACCTGTGTCTAACCTCCCCTTTTTGGGCAAGGTGATGGAGCGTGTGGTGGCGTCCCAGCTGCAGAGGGTCTTGGATGATACGGATTATCTGGACCCTTTTCAATCTGGCTTCCGCCCCGGGTATGGGACTGAGACTGCCTTGGTCGCTCTAGTGGATGACCTACGCTGGGAACTAGACAGGGGGAGTGCGTCCCTGTTGGTTCTGCTGGACCTCTCGGTGGCGTTCGATACCATCGACCATGGTATCCTTCTGGGCCGCCTCTCGAGTATGGGAATCGGAGGCACTGTGTTGCAGTGGTTCTGGTCCTTTCTTGGGGGGAGGGTCCAGAAGGTGGTGCTGGGGTACTACTGCTCAGCCCTGTGGCCGTTGGCCTGTGGGGTCCCGCAGGGATCGGTCTTGTCCCCCATGCTGTTTAACATTTACATGAAGCCGCTGGGAGAGGTCATCCGGGGACTTGGACTGAGTTGTCAGCAATATGCGGATGACACTCAGCTCTATCTCTCCTTGTCATCTGATCCTAGGGAGGCGGTGGATGTCCTGAATTGGGGGCTGGAGGCCGTCATGGGTTGGATGTGGGCTAACAAACTGAAATTGAATCCAGATAAGACGGAGGTACTGTTGGTCAGTAGGAGAGCCAATCGGGATGAGGCGATTTTACCGGTTCTGGATGGGGTTGCACTCCCCTTGAAGGAGCAAGTACGCAGCTTGGGGGTACTACTGGACCCGGCTCTGCTTTTGGAAGCTCAGGTGGAGGCGGTGGCCAGGGGTGCCTTTGCACGGCTTCGGCTGGTGCGCCAGGTGCGTCCCTTTCTCGAGAAGGCAGATCTGGCCACGGTTACCCACGCCTTAGTCACGTCGCGGCTGGATTACTGTAATGCACTCTACATGGGGCTGCCCTTGAAGAATATCCGGAAACTGCAGCTAGTGCAAAACGCAGCAGCGAGGGTTTTATCCGGAGCTGCCCATTGGGAGCACATCACCCCCATTTTGAAAGAGCTGCACTGGCTGCCAGTTCGTTTCCGGGTCCAATTCAAGGTGCTGGTTTTGACCTTTAAAGCCCTAAACGGTTTGGGCCCGGGGTATTTGAGGGACCGCCTGCTCCCAAGGGTTGCTGCCCGCTTGACGAGGACATCTGAGGGGGCCCTGCTCCAGGTGCCGACAATGAGAGAGGCCCGGCTGTCGTGCACTCGGGACAGGGCCTTCTCTGTTGCTGTTCCTAGACTCTGGAATGCTCTCCCAGTGGCCATTCGTTCCTCGGACTCCATCACGGCTTTTAGAAAGCTTGTAAAGACTTGGCTTTTTACCCAGGCTTTTACATAATTTTACTGCGGCTTCTGTGTGTTTTTATCTGTTGTATTGTTTTTATGGTTGTTTTTATATGTTTTTAGCTTGATGTTTTTATTGCTTTTTATTGTATGTTTTAATTTTTGTAAACCGCCTTGGGGTTGTGTTTTTAACGAAAGGTGGTATAGAAATGTAAAAATAAATAAATAAATAAATAAAATAGTGAAGAGGAAAGTGGCACACCAAGAGCGTACCCATTGTGACATTCTCCATAGACTTCCCTTCTGCTGAAGGGCTTCCCACCAAGTAACTAGTTTGACCAACAACACGCACATGTGACTATATGCAGGTCACTCTTGAAGCGCAATAGTGACAAATAAATAACATGTTTTTAAATGTCGCAGGTAATGGAGGATTATTCATATTTCATTATGCAGGGTTATTTGCTGTGTAGACTCCAGTTCTGAGTGAAAACATAGTAAACAGCTTGGGTCCAGGCTATATAAGAGAGCACCTTCTCTGTCATGAATCCTGTCACCTATTAAGATCATCTGGAGAGATCTGGTTACAGTTGCCACCAGCTCGTTTGGCGACTCAGGACCGGGCCTTCTCTGTGACTACCCTGGGGCTTTGGAATATGCTCCCTGTCAAAATAAGAGCTTCTCTGTTTGCTTTTAGGAAGACCCTCAAGACACACCTGTTTTCTCAGGCTTTTAACTGTAATTGGAAAAAAATTAAATTTTTGCGAAGATTGGGTTTGCGAAGAGAGTGGGCTAAGCCCGCTCTCCCCACAGACAAGCAGTCAGTCTGTTCTGGGCAGTCTCAGTGGCTGCTCTCATGACTGCCGGCTCCGTCATGGAGCCAGCGGGCTGGGGAGTTCGGGGACCATGTGGCCCCCAGAAGCTCCAGCATGCCCTGCGTGAGTGTGCAGGGCATTCAGGAGAAACCTCCAAGCTGGGAGGTTGCTTTTCAGCCTCCTGGTCGAGGGTCTCCTCGTGAGTAGCAGCAGCACGGCGCTGCACCGCGGCAACTCACGAGCAGAAAAACCGGGTTTGCGGAGTGCTCGCTACGCAAACCCTGTTTAACTGCCTGGCTACTTAAGCAGGTGACCCGCTTAAGAACCACCGGGCTTGCAGCTGAGCCTGGTGGTTCTTATGATGGGAGGAAATTGGGCTAGCCTTCGCTAGCCCGATTTCCTCTCATCGTGTAATAGCCTCATGAATTTTTAACTGTTTGTTTTTATCTCATGAGATTGTTTTAACTTTTTATTCTGTTATTTTTTTAAAAAAAACTCTGTTCTATATTTGTTTTGTTTTAAATTGTGTACACCACCTAGAGATGCACATACCAGGTGGAATATACATATGATAGATAGATAGATATCAGGTGGTATATAAATATTATATACCTGTTTGTAAACATGTATTGGACATGTTACTGGATCCCTGGTATACATCCACTGCATGGTTATAAACATCAATTTCTGCTTCATATATACTGTTTGCCACTCCAAAACACACTTGCCTAAGAAAGTATTTATTAACTGTGTAGGAATTGAGAGCTCATCCATAAACTGCTGCAAATCTTCCTTAAGACAATTAATCCAGTTAAGCAAATCACTCATCAAAACACTAAGAAAATGGACTGGATCTACTGAATGTTCAGTGTGTACATTTTTGGAACTATGAGGTGCTTCTGTTTTCTTTCCATCTTCAGTTCTACTGAAACCACAGTGAATGTAACTGTTCCTGATACCATTACTTCCTGGGTCGCCAGTGCTTTTATACTGTCTGAAAACCTTGGACTTGGTGTGATGAAAATGCCTGTTGAGGTAACAAACCATTAGTCAATTCAGGTTTACTTCCAGGACTCTGATTTGTTTCAAAGTCTGTTTATTCCAAATATTTATATCTGTCTCTGTTAGTTGGAAGACTTTCAGAATGGTTTATACTTTAAAGCCTTATAAAATTATAACATGCTACAAAAAGTATATAAAACCAGAAGCATGGTCTCAGAATGAAAATAAATACAGACCCAGATTCAATTTGATCTAAAAAGAGAGCCAAAAGGCCTGGGGAAATAAAGTGGTCTTCACTGAAATGACAGAGTTGTTACCTAGCGAGCCTCCCTGGGAGGAGGATTCCACAGCCAGACACCCCAGCAGAAAAGCCCTTTCCCATGGTACCATTTGACTTCCTTCAAAAGGCATGAGAGTTCTGAAAAGTGCCTCTGAAGAAGATTTTAACAATGGGCAGATTCAGGCAGAAGGTGGCCTTTCAAGTTCCCAAGTCCTAAGCTGTTTAGGATTTCAGAGTTAAAAGTCTTTAAGTGAACAGCAAAGGAAGTGAAGTTCATCTGCAAGATCACAGTGGGCTGGTTTATATAATAGATAAAGCACAGTTTATTGGGGAATTCCTCAAAGCGAGATATTCAGTTAGAAGAATTTTTGACAAGCATGCTGACGACAAAGTTACTTGTCTAGTGTGAAGACCATGAAATTTCTAAATAGTGCATTGGAAAGTGTTGGGGAGGAGTCAGTAGCTCTGTGTGTAGGCATCAATCATGTTTTGAAATTTAGTCAAGAGGAGTTCTGGAACCTAAATTTAGGTTGCTAGATATGAAATTGAAATCCAGGGCTCTTAAAAGTAAAATAAAATGTTATATTAATCATGTACTTGGCTCTGATGTGTTTGGTTTTTATTTTCTAAATAGTAGCCATGGGAGCAGGATCTAGACTGGGACTGCCGTGTTAGGGAAAAGGGACATTTCCCCCCGCCACAGTCCCAGTCTATATTGTAGCCACATCTCAGCAGCAGGGTTAGCAAAAAATAACCCTTCCAATCACTACCTCCTTAACCATTGGAAACCTTGCTATAATAGGCACCCCATTACTAGCCGGATATTATTCAAAAGATACATACATTGAAACAATAAACACCTCCTATCTAAACGCCTGAGCCCTATTACTAATTATTACTGAGTTATTACTCTTACTGAGCCCTAAAACTAATTGCTACTGCACTAACAGCCGGCTATACCATTCACATCTTTTTCTTTGTCCAAATAGGAACCAAACGCTTCACATCACTCACTCCCACTAATTTAAACAACCTAACCCCTTATTAACTCAATCCTCCGATTAGCAGTGGGAAGCATCATATTGGGCCTACTAATTTCACTAACAATCCAATCAATTAAAATCACATTAATAACTATATCTCCTTTAACAAAATTTTCTACACTAATTGTTACAATCCTTGGCTTAATTTTTGCCATAGAACTAGCAACCAAAACAACAACCCTCATACTTCACAAACACAACAAACTTTACCACTTCTCCAACCAACTTGGATTTTTCAACGTGATCACCCACTGCAACCAACCAAAAACATTATTGATTGGACAAAACCTATCAACCCACATTAACGACCTATTATGATATGGAAAAACAGATCCAAAACTAATTACTACACTAAACACCACAATAGCTGACCAAACCTCCTATGCTAATATCCATGGGAGAAAGGCTTATGGACCACAGGGTTACTAACTCTTGATTTCAGTGGTAGAGGCTACGGAAAAACATTTTCTAGTTAGCTATTTTGACTTGCATAAAGATAAAGCAGGTTATAAGGCAGCACCAGGATCCACATCGATCCTGGAGGTTCTCACGGGCTGCCAAGCTTGGGCTTGGCTGCTCGTGAGAACAGCCTTATGGTCTAATTTTTGAATGACTTATATTCTGTTTAAGCTAAGTACCACAAGGGTTCACTGTTGTATAACTTTTGTTTTCCAGTTAGAAGTCTTCCAGCCCTTTTTTGTTTCCTTGAACCTTCCTCCTAGTGTTATGAGAGGAGAGCAGTTTTTACTGGAAGTAAACATCTTCAATTATTTGAGCGAAAGTACAGAGGTAAAATAATGAAAGCTTTATTCATTAGGGTTTTTAAACAAAATTCTATTTTGTAATTGCACTGCTTTTGCTTCTCTCTCTCTCTCCCTTGTCAACTTTGCTGGAGCAGTTTACTAACTTGTTGGAATATATGGATTCACAACAGATGGCCTGCTTCAGACTATTTTCCACAGGGGTCAGAAAAATCTGTGTTCCTCAACCTGTATGAATGAAAACAAACAAACATGATTTTAAAAATATTGTTTTGGCTCCCTCTGAATGAGATTGGACACAAGTAGATTTGTCTGCCTGATTTTGAAGACCTAAGGTCTGTTCTGATTTAACACATTTTCAATATATGTTATATTCCTAAATCATTCAGCTATTGGGTGGTTATGTGGCCTGTTCTCTGTGGGTGGAATGCTTTTAATCCCCACTGACCTTATGAGGTCACTGATGTGATCAGGGGTGTAACGATAGGGGGGGCAGGGGGGCACATGTCCCGGGCGCCACCCCGGCAGGTCACGTGGGGGGTGCCAAAAAGTGGCTTCCCCCCTGCCCCCCTGGATCGCCCCGAGTGGCGGCGTGCGTGCGGCGATGTGGCAGTGGTGAGCGGCGGCGGCGGCGGCTGGCGGCGATGGGCTGCCTGTAGCGTGGCCCGAGCAGCGGCGGATCACCCGCCGAGGAGTTCAGGAAGAGCGACGCCGAGCCTGCCTTCTGGCCCGGCATCACTTCTCAACTGCGCAGACGCGCCTGCGCAGTTCACAGAATGAACTGCGGAGGTGCGTCTGCGCAGTTGGGAAGCAACGCCAGGCCAGAAGGCAGGCCTGGCGTTGCTCTGCTTGAACTCCTCGGCGGGCGATCCGCCGCCGCTCGGGCCACGCTACAGGCAGCCCATCGCCGCCAGCCAGCCACCGCCGCACTCGGCGGGCGACCCCGGCGAGCTCCGCGGACATCCGCATCTGAGGGATGGCGCCGTCACGCTGCGGGCGGACAGCAGGGCTCCGAGGAACCCGCCAGGAGCAGGTAGAGTCAGCCGTCTCCTAGCGAGGCTCAGCCTCAGTCCTGGATGTCTTGGCATCATCATATATTTGAGCAGTTGCCCTGGTTTGTGTGAGAGGGATAGAAGATCTTTTAAAAATATATTGCTAGAGTATTTTCCTTTTTAATATTGCAACATGGATGACTGTATCTGATCTAGACAACAGCACTGGACAGCTGGAAGATGTGTGTTTGTGTATTTACCAGAATTTCTTCAGCTCCTTCTGCACAACAGAATTTCCCCTTAATGTTTCTTAAAACAACTATCCATAAAGTATAATGTAGTATGTATCATCATTCATTGCATCATAATTCTGATGTTTGAGATACAAGCCAACTTCACAGGGTTGTTGTGAGGAAAAAACACATGTGTGTCAGTCAGATGTATGTTGGGGGGGTGGCGGGGGGGGGGGGCGCAATTTCAGTGCTTGTCCCGGGCGCCGTTTTCCCTAGTTACGCCTCTGGATGTGATCAAATATTTCTTTTTGTCAGTGAGACTTGCTCACTCATATGTTCTTTTGTTCTTGGTGTGTTGAGCTTGAACTCTCGGCTTTCTTCTGTCCTTTTATTCACCTCATAGTGTTGTATCTTTCTCCTTGTTGGCCAGCAATCTGTAGTTGTCACATCTGTGTGAAATTCTTTTGTATCCTCTGATAAGCAATATGGCAAAAACAACTGGAAGTTTGTGAGAGTGCAGTAGTATGAACTGGTGTTGCCTATAATAGAAAAACATTAATTGTTCCTGTTTTTTAGGTTACAGTGACTCTTGATACAAATGACACCTTTGAAATTCTTATTGTTTCTAATGACATAAATGCTATGGGAAACCAACGGTCAGTATGGGTAGCAAGTGAAGATGCGAAGACTATCATTTTCCCAATCAAACCAAAGCAAATTGGAGAGATTCCCATCAGAGTGACAGCAATATCATCCATTGCTGCTGATGCTGTCCTCCAGAAAGTGTTAGTGAAGGTAATTTAAAGTCAGTAATTTAGAACAGAGGTGAGCACACTTAAGGCTTCCAGGAGCTACTTTTTATTTTTCCAGCCAAAGCCTTGGGATTTACCAGCATGAAATGGTGGCTTGGGAAGGCAAAGCCAAATACAAAATGGTGGGTTGGGTAGGCAAGGCAGAGCTAGTCACAAAATGATAGCATCTTCTGAACTGCCCTTACTGATGTGGGCATCTAGAGCAACATCCACGTTGTGGAACAGGGCTTGACTGCTACTACTTAAAATGGTGCGATCGCACATGAGTTGGTGTATACACAACATACACTGGCTCAACCTACATAGAGAGAGCCAGCATGGTGTAGTGGTTAGAGTGCTGAACTAGGACCAGGGAGACCCGAGTTCAAATCCTCATTCAGCCATGAGACTTGCTGGGTGACTCTGGGCCAGTCACTTCTCTCTCAGCCTAACCTACTTCACAGGGTTGTTGTGAAAGAGAAACTCAAGTATGTAGTACACTGCTCTGGGCTCCTTGGAGGAAGAGCGGGATATAAATGTAATAATAATAATAACAACAACAACATACCAACTCATGTTCTGTGCAGCATTAGTTGGGTGGAACAAAGCAGTATGCCTGTAGAAATGCTGTTTCAGAACTCAGCCCAAAGCTCAGGGACACATTTCTGACCTGCAGGGACACATTTCTGAAATCAAAATACACTTTTGGAGGGGAAAAAGAGCAGTGAGATCATTCCTCTCTCCACCTCCATGCATGTTTGGTTACTCGGCAATGCTCTGGACTGAGTTCCGAGAAAGCAGTTCTGCAGGCATCTTTCTCTGCTCTGCCCTACTCACGGCACATAGAATGTGAGCCCGTGTATGTAATGCCACGGAAGTGTGATTGGATCCTTAGCAGTGAATTTTATATGAAGAAGATGCACTATTGTCATGGGAAAACCTTGAGCTGTGTGATCCCTATTATTAGATTTTAGAATAGACCATTATTGCTTTTTCATAAGATGAAATATTATGATAAGATGTTTTATAAGATAAATGTATCAGCCTGTAAGGAAAAAATGCATTTGAAGATTTATTGTTACATCCACTTTACTCTTGCTTCATTTACCAGTATCAGCAGTAAGTGCTGCAGAGACCTCTAATACTAAGAGTGTAGGGACACACACTAAACCATATCTAATCACATTAAGTACTGTAGGTGCATCTTATCTTTGCTTATTTTTATAGGCAGAGGGATTAGAACAATTTCATTCCCAGGCGCTTCTTTTGGACTTGACTAAAAGATCTGAGCTTCCAAAAGAATCTCTGAATTTCATTTTCCCCTCGGATGTAGTACCTGGCAGTGAAAGGGTGCAAGTCACAGCTGTTGGTAAGTATTATGCTCTTCTTTGTAAGAGCAAAAGAGTTTTTATTTCTGAAAACTCACTGCCCACTGGAAAATAGATCATAAATACATATGTTGTGCTCTGGATAAATTGGCATGTAAGGTATTAGTGGAATTATATTTTGATTTTTTTTTTTTGAGTCAATAAGTTATCCCACTTGAATTGGACAAGGGATAACTTATTTGCTCAAAAATAGTGGTGTTCCACATCAATCAAGAACTAATTTTCCTTGAGAGAGTTCTACTCATCCCTCTCTTATTATTATTATTATTATTATTATTATTATTATTATTATTATTATTATTATTAATAACAACAACAACAACAACAACTTTATTTATATGACCACTCCTTAACAAATTGTTCTCTGGGTGGCTCACAAAACAATAATTAATTTCAGCCTGCTTGCTATTATTAACGTCTTAGCATAAGTCTCTTGCTCTTTCAGTCAGTTTATACATGTTGGACATTTTTGTTTATCTTTTCTTTAATTGTTGATGTCAGTTTTGTATGTCATTACCTGCAGACATTGTATAAAATATGTTCTACATAGATAATTTCAGTGGTTGTGTGACATATGTGCATATTTGAGTATCACTTAATGGTTATCTTTAGGTTCTTTTTTAGTTTCAAAGAGGACGAACCAAGTGGTTGGCTCAAAATAGTTAAAACTACTTGACAGATGGTTTTTATCTCAAATTTCCACATTGTCTGGTGATGCAATTTCCATATATTGTAATATGAACTGTATCTTTCAGGTGACATCCTTGGTCCTTCTATCAGTGGTTTGGAGTCACTGATCAAGATGCCTTATGGATGTGGGGAACAGAACATGATCAATTTTGCACCTAATATCTATGTTCTGGACTACCTGACCAAAACAGGAAACCTGCAGCCCCAAGTTAAATCGAAAGCTTTGTCATACATGAGAGAAGGTAGGGATTTGTTTTTGGTGAAATGCCTGCCATTAAAGTTAGACCTCTGTGAAGGTTTCTTATACCCCCCGCCACCAACATATTATTCTAGAAGTAGGAGCATTGGTAACTGTGCTCAAGGAGAAGCAATGAGGCTTTGTGCTGCTTCTAAAGTTCAGAGTGTTGATTTACGTGTGGGCCAGAGGGGCAGAATTTTCTGAAAGCAGAATTTGCTATGGATAATGAGGCTCAAATGTTCAATCACAGTTCATCCTTCTCCAGCCCATCTTTCCAATTATATGTGTCAACTTTGTTATTTGCTATGCTCCTTGGCAGGAAATCTTGCATAGGTTTAGTGAGAACTAAATGTACTGATCTGAAAATCAAGGTTCTTTCATACTATTGTTAAAAATATTTATATACTGCTTTTCAACAAAAATCTCAAAGTAGTTTACGTAGCAAATGGAAAAAGAAATTGTTTCCCTGTCCCCAAAGGGCTCACAGTTTGTCTGTGAACAAAAAGGATGCCACAATTTTTGTTCATATGTATCTCCTCTAAGTGGCTGCTGTTTAGAGGATTCAGGAGCGTTTGTTCAGTCAACCAATTCTCGAAACACACCTGTATACAACTTGCATGTAGTTGTGAATATGCCCTATCAATTGCATCTGTACAGCCCTTTCAGCATGCCAGTAGATGCAATTGATAGAGCAGTTCTGTTCAAAACTAACAGTACACTTTCCCAGGTGGCTTAAAATGGAGACCTGTGATTCTGCTGAGATTTTGGTGGAGCAGAAAGGATGCCACGTCATTTTCCTATAACTATATTGATTCTGTTCATAACGATATTGATTGTTAAAAAAAAGTAAGAAATTGCTTGTCCCAATGTTTGTACCAGAAGATTGTAGTGAAATTAATTGAGTAGCACTATTATTCATGTATCTAGGTAACCCCATGATAGCACTGTGACATGACAAGTGCTCAACAAGGTAGTATGAGTGCCACAACCAGTACTTCATTCTATCTATTGGTGGACCTCATCATGTCACCTCTCCAAGGAAAAACAATTTCTGGACCTGCCGTGGGTCATAGTCACCATAGATGCTAGCAGTCGGGGGTGGGGTGCACATTGCCTCCACCTGTCAGTGCAAGGAAAGTGGTTGCTGGAGGAGAGAGCCCACAGCGGAGCGATTTAATTGGCTTTACCGGCATTCCATCACCTTCTAGCTCACCAACATGTCCTAGTGAGAACAGACTATTACAGCGAAAGCTCACATAAACAGATAGGGGTGCACCAGATCAAAGTCTCTACATGCAGAAGCCACCCTTCTGATGAAAGGGGCAGAGCTGCACTTGGCATCAGACACGGCACATCATGTGAAGGGGGGGCCTCAATTCAATTGCTGATTGGCTTCGCTGCAAGGAGTTGCTTCCAAGAGAATGGTCACTCAGCCGAACACTTTTTTCCAACTCCTCACTGAATCCATTGGGACCCCAATAGCGGACCTGTTTGCGACGTCCCACAATGTCACCACAATGCCAAATGTCCACGATTTTTCTCCAGGTTCCCTTGCAGTGCAGCAGAAGCTGTGGACACATTGTCAGGCCCATCGCCACTGGGCTGGTTTATGCTCTCCTGCCGGGCCCTCTCCTCAGCCGGGCCCTTTGGAAGATATGGCTCTCCCAGGCCCAAGTGATTCTCATAGCCCCATTTTGGCCATGGAGGCCATGGTTTGCAGAACTCCTCAGTTGAGCAGTAGCAGAGCCCTGGACCCTTCCAATTTCACAGGATCTACTGCAACAATTCCCAGTACACCATTGTGATCCAGGCTTGTTAAATCTAGCCACCTGCAAACTGAACAGAGCCTGCTAAAGAAACAGTGATATTCCAACAAGGTCCTCAACACTTTTATGGCATCCAGATGCACTTCCACGAATCAAATATATCAGTACACATGGAGGGCATTCCTGTGTTGGTCCGCAAGACACTCTTTTCCAAGGGGGGCATCGTCTATGAAATACCTATTCCAGTTGCTACAGGAAGGTCTTGATAAAAGTCTGAAGGCAAACACTCTGAAGCACCAATCATCCTCCTTGGTGGGTCTTATGTCTGGCATTAAAACAGCCTTGGGATTGTTTTAATGAAAGGCGGTATACACATTTAACAATAAATTTCTACCAAGAGTGCAACCATCCTCACCTCTGTCATTTCTTTAGGGGAGCCACCCTGTTCTCTCCCCCTACAGTTCATTATTTTCCCTCATGGAACCTCCATACAGTCGTGCATGCTCTACATTCACCTCCATTTGAATCAATCCACTCTATTAAGTGGATTTCTTCTTTTAAGTTGGCTTTCTCAGTGGCTATTATGTCGGCATGCAGGATTTCTGAATTGCTGACTCTAGCCATCCACAAGAACCTCTCTGTCTTGTCGCAGATTCAGTTTGCCTGATCCCTGACACACAACCCCCTCCCTTTTTTTTTTTTTGCCCAAAAGCATCTTCTTCTTTTCACCATTTATAGGACCTCATTTTGCTATCTTTTTGTCTGAAGCCAGTCCATCCATCTGAAAAGGCATGGCTCAAATTAGACATACGCAGGTGTCTGAAGGTCTACATATAACATACTGCTAGTTTTTAGATCCGTGGAGGCCCTGTTTGTTTCTTTCATGCCTTCCTCTATGGGCAAGTAAGTATCCTCTGCAACCATTGCCAGATGGTTAAAGGCATGCATAACACTGGTGTATGAATTACAGAACCTTCGCAGAACCACAAAACCAAGCATTCTTACTCACTCCACCAGGGCAGCAGTGACATCAGCAGCCTTCTCAATGAACACTCCAATTCCTGAAATCTGCAGGGCAGCCCCTTGGAAGGCTCCCTCCACCTTTACCAAGCACTATAAGATTGATTCTTATGCCTCTGCTCAGGCAGCCTTTGGCAGGTGGGTGCTTCAGTAGGTTCTTCCTTAGGAGTAGATGTGGACACTCCCAACCAGAGTGTTTTTACAGGGCTGTGATATATTCTACTCAGAGATGTCTTCAACATCCAGCAGCAGAGAATGGAGCATTGGCCACTTATAGTGAAGGCGTCTTGCTGTGGGATTTGAGGACATTTTGGCTTGCCCATTGTGTGTTGTCTACTCCCAGGAATGATCTCCTTGATTTGTTTTTCTCCCCCTCTATTGAGTCTTTTCTGCTCGATCTTTTGTATGATGTTGTTTGTCTTCCTAAAAGAACTGGGTGGGGTTATCCTCCCTCAGGCTCTTAAAGGCTTCAAACTAATTAACATAGTCCTGCCTCAGAACACATGAGAAGGACAACCCACTCAGATGTCCTCAAATCCAGTAGCAAGAAGAAGCCTTTATAGTAAGTGTCCAATGCTCCGATATCTCCTGAACCACCTCTCCTGTATGAAGCTGCTTAAGAACTCTGATCCAACTCAGAGGTTTCCTCCATATCCCCTTGCACCTGTGATATGGCAGGTGGATATGAGAGAGAGGTGTCTTAAGGGGTAGCTTCCAAACTGTGGAATGCCCTCCCTCAGAAGGTATGCCTGTCCCTGTCACTAGCTGCCTTGTGGGGGCAGTGAAGACTGGCTGAAATGATGCAAAGCATTCTATCACTAGAACACTCTGCAGATGCCCTGGCAGGCCTGACACTGTTAAGAACGAGAAGTTGCAGCAAATAGGAATAACTGCAGTAAAGCTGGTTGTGCAACTGCTCATTCGTAAGTGTCCAGGCTGCCTGCTCATCCATAGCAGCCATGGCAAGGAACAGAGCACACATCTTGGCCACTGCTTTTGACAGCGGGTTTTTGATTCAATTTAATTGCCTCATGTTACTTTTTAAAATTGCTGCTGCTCTTTTAAGATGTTTAGGTTATTTAAGATTGGGGCTTTTGGGGGTTATTTTTGTGAGCTTTGTTGTTTTGTTTTTAAGCTGCTTTGTGCAGTAGGGGTGTGCACAGGCCACAGTCTGAATTTGGACCAGTCTAGTGAACCGGTTCAGTCCAGATCGGCTGAACTGCAGACCAGTCTGGCAGTTCACGGTGGGGCCAGGGGGTGCGGCAAGCGGCACCTTTAAAAGTAAAGCCGCAGGTCCTTGCCCATGTGACCGCTGCTCCAGGCAGCTTCCTGCTGTGGCTGTTCTCCCCTAGCAGCCCACATGCAGTGGTAGCATGGCTCCAGCTGAGAGACAGAGCCATGCCACCGCCACACCTGGGCTGCTGGGGGTTTGCCACCGCAGGAGGAAGCTCCCTGGAATGGTGGTCGTGTGGGAAAGGACCTGCCGCTCTACTTTTAAAGGTGCTGCTCACCTTCCCACCTCGAACCACCGGACCAGACCATGGTTTGGCAGAATTGGACTGTACTGGTTTGCTGGACTGGTCCGAATTCGGACTGTAGCTCAAACCACAGTCTGTGACTCCTCTAGAGTGCAGTTTATTGTAAAAAGTCAAGTTACAAATTATAGTGATAAATGATGACTAAAAACTTTAAAAATGCAATCTGAGCTGAATTTTGTATTTAGTACAAATTATCTGCTTTTTCTTTTTTCTTTTGGTACTTGAGTACAGTTGTAGCATGCACACAGTCTTAACTCAGTTGCTCTTGGATCACATTGGTTGCTCAATGTGAGCAACCACATTGCTCACATTTAATCTCTGGTGTAAATCTGTTGACTTTGGTAGCATAATGTTTTAACTAAATTTGGACTAATATCCCAGTCTCCCACAAAGAGGGAACAAAGGCCATTGAGAACAGAGACAGTTTAGTTTGCTTTGTTGAACTCCATGGGTTATATTTGGCCTGCCTACTGGACTTTGGCCACCCTAAAGTTACACAGTTAGTTTCAAAAATAATGAACATCTGTTTTTAAAGCAGGTTCTTTGAAGTTGCTTGCAATCTGTCACTCCCTGCAGATTGATTTATATTACCATAATGTTTTTTTAAAAGTTCTCCAAACATCAGTTTTATTAAAGATATTTTTAAATGAGTCATAACTGTATTGTAAACTTGATATTCAGTGATGCACTGTTTTGCTTAAATCGTGCTTGGCTTTGGGATTTCAAGCAATGTTCTTAGCATACTTTTGTGACCCAAACAAGAGTTGTTGTGGAATAGCTTTAATTTTTGAAAAAGAAAAACAAGATTTTTTTAAAACTGCTTCTTATGGTCCATTTAAAGACTGATATTTAATTGTGCATGATGCATTATTTTATATGTCATGTTTGCAGCACAACCGATATAACATAAAATAAAAGCGTTGTACCATATATCTGAATTCCTAAGAAGTACAGGTTTCAAAGATGGGCAGGATCCAGATTAAGTTAATAACTCCCACTGAAATGAATGAGATAGAAGTTCACCATTATTAACTTGTCTTAATTATTGCAATGGTGCTTAGTCATGACTAACTTAGTCTGGATCCTGCTTGTTATTTACAGATATGTTCTTAAACTTTCTTTGATGTCTAAAAATAAGCTTTTGTTACAAAATGTAAAGTGCTATCTATGAAACTCCTCCACTAGTTTATGTTTTGAGCATTTTAAAATAGCAGAGCCTCTGAAATAAACTACATGTTCCTGAAGCATCCTTGAAAGACACCTTATCCAACTTTTCTCTGAAATGGCTTAAGGGCTATTTCATATAGTACATTTGTTAGGTGTGCCTTTAAGGTTTTATATGCCTAGAAACTGTGAATGTCACAAATATAGGTATTCTGCTGATATGCTTGTCAGAGGATGTTAATGAACTGTATCTTCTTTTGAGTGTATGTTTGGTGACAAACCCAGGCTTGCCTGCCTGTGAAATGTTCCTAACACTTATATATCTTTTAGCATTAAATCTACTTGTAGTTGAAAGCACTGTGCTGTCCCAGTGGATCTGGTAATCAGTTGTTCCTGTTGGCTGACATCCAGACTAATGCATCAGTGCAACAACATTTTCCATTGTGTGAGAAGGGAAGGATGATTGGTTCTCCAGCTCTCAGGGATATAGTTTTGGGAGGCACAGGCAGTTGCAGAAGGAAGGGATGGTGGGCAAAACCCACCCCTCCATTGCACAACAGAAAACACTGGAGCAGGGCTGAGAGAGATTCCTGCCTGCAACCTTGGAGAAGCCGCTGCCAGTCTGTGAAGACAATACTGAGCTAGATAGACCAATGGTCTGACTCAGTATATGGAAGCTTCCTATGTTTACATGAAACCTATGTTCCTATGTTTCCTATCTGAGCAGCATTAGTCTGATTGTCAGCCTGTCTTTAGCAGTATTATAGGATGCAACTAAAGTTTGTTGAGAGTTGGGGTGTAGGGATAAGTTTGACACATGCCTTTCTTGCATCCATCATTGCCTGTTCATATGGTCTTCTCAGTAATGGTAATCATACTCCCTCCTTCAGGGCTTCATATTTCTCCAAGGAAAGTTCAGCTTCCTGCACATAAGATGCCAACAATACTTCCTCCCCTCATTCTGATTTGACTTCATGATGTTTGTGGTTCCCCAAACCATTGACTTGCATGCTGAGGAATAAAAAGCCAGCAGATGGGTTTCACATTTCACTTCATCATTCTCTGTCTTGAGAACTTATTCCTCAGTTGTGAAGTGGGAGTAACAGTTGATTTCTGATCATAGAACCCCTTAAGTACTTTGCTCACTAAATGTGCTATAGATTGTACTTAACAAGAGAATATTTGCATTTAGGTCACCTTTCAAGCTCTTTAACAAACCAGTTTTGCATTCTCTGTGTGTGTTTCAAGTGCCAGTTCGCCTACCTGTTACATTGTTCATATGATTCATTTCATTCACTGTTCAGTAAGGGGAACATGTAAAACTGATTCAGGAAGTAATAATTGACACTTATCATTTTGGGCAATTGGCCAGTAGTTGGTGCCAAGTGAAGAGCTGATAATCTGTCACTTCATGTGTGAGTCAAGCTTATTAAGTCATCCTCAGTTGTTCATCACTGTTCTGTATTTCATTTCTTTAGGCTACCAAAGAGAGCTTCTCTACCAAAGGAATGATGGCTCCTTCAGTGCTTTTGGAAATGAAGATCATTCTGGGAGCACATGGTAAGCACACACCCCCGCCCCCCGCAACCCAGAGTAAACAACATATAGTTTTTACAGTCTTGCAGTGATGAATTAACTCTTGGTGCAATAACCAATTAGCAAAACCAAGTACATACACAAGCCTTGAATTATTGTGAGGCTCTGAATTGGACCACATGTAGCATGAGGAACTCTTCTGCAGTTTTCCTTGTGCACTCCGTCTAGGAATGCCTCAGGCTGCTAATGATAGCCTCTAAGGACTTGTGGCTTCATTGACAAAGGCAAAAAGAGAGGAAAGAGTATCTATGGTGCAAAGGAACCAGCATTATTTGGAGAGTGGTGTTCTCCAGTGGAGAGGGACTGAAAGAAGAGGAATACATATTCAGCAGGAGTTTTTACATCATGAAAGTAAACCTTTACTGTCTGTTATCCTGACTAACAAAGCACTGGTACAACATGAGAACCACTGATGCTTCTGAAAAGTTCAACTAACTCAGCTTCTTTGCTGGCTCAGCAGTGGGGGCAAATTCCGATGATCTCCTTTCCTCAGGAAGTACTTTGTGCCACCTGAAAATATGTGTCTGTGGATTGCTCAGCAATAATCAATTATTTATAAGGATTAAGAGACAATATAATTCCTGGAAGTAACTCTGGGTGGAGATGGTTCCCAGTATGCTGATGCATTATGACCTGGAACTTGGATCTAGGAGTAGTGTGGGTCACTAAATGCTTCAAGGTGAAATTTGAAACTCTAAGGGCTGAAAGCCTTGGGTGCTCTTGCTGCCAACCCTTGGAGGATGACACATCCATACTTGTTCTGGCTTTGTATTTAAGTTCTTGCATTATAATTAGACAGATGAGCTCTCAGTAGGAAAAGCGGCCTGCTATTACCAAGTATTACTTCCTAAAGTCTGATGCTTCATACTTCTCACTGTTGAGATTCAGAATGCAACACTGCAGAATGCTGCAGCCCATATACCTCCCAAATGTATTTTATTTATTCACACTTATGCTTTGCTTTTCATCCAAGAGAGCACAGAGTGGCTTACATGTGGCTCCCAGAGGGTCACCCATCCAGACAGTTTGCAGGGTCATGTTCATGAAAATATGTAATGTGTAAATTATGTGCATTACATGCAACAAGCATACCCACACATTTTCTTTTATCCTTCTGATGAAGATATTTCTGATATTTCCTGAATAAATTGCTTGTTCCTGATGCAGCCTAAATATGAGATTTGAGTTAAATAGGGGGGAAATGGAAGTGTGCCTGTGTGTTAAGACAATGTATCTAATGTGTTGTGTTTTCATTCTTTGGTTTAATGATCCTCCCTAGGTTATCTGCTTTTGTATTAAAAAGTTTTGCTCATGCTCAGCCATTCATTGATATTGATCCATCTATATTGGAGAGGACAGCTGCTTGGATTGTCAGACATCAGGAACCCAGTGGAGAATTTCAGGAGCCTGGAAGAGTAATACACAGCGAATTGCAAGGAGGCACCAATGGACCTGTTGCACGTACAGCTTATATTATGGCAGCGCTATTAGAGTACCAAATGGATAAGGTAGTAGTAACACTGTTGTTGATTGCCTCTTTAAAAAAATAGTTTTTTTAAAACGATAATTTTATTAAAATTCTGTTGAATTTTCAGGGGCCAAATAAATTGCTTTGGGGACTGAATCCATCTGATGGGCTGCCAGTTGACTATTCATAAGTAATTTAGTCTGGATCTCTGCTAATATGCATACTGGGTGCAGGGTGCATGGAGGCATTGCAGATAAAGGGTTGTTGATACCTGCATCATGAAATAAATAGTATTGACGCAAGGTCTTGTACACTGTGCAAGAGGAACGATCTGTCTCATGATCTTTCCTTCGCCATAGGAAATAGGAAATTACAGTTTCATTTATCCCATGGTTCCCTTCCTACCATACAATGGAGCCTTACCTCAACTACCCCTTTTTAGTAGTTCCTTTTCACATATTTACAGAAAATTCTATTGTGCCATTTTACCAGATGCAAACACCATATGGTAATTAGTTGTGCTTTTGGCGGGGTCCTAAAAGCAATTTCTTATTTCATCCTCTGATCCCTACTTTCCCCCCCATACAGCTGCATTTTTCCATGTTTAGTCTTGTTTTTCCTCAGGTCTGTGAGCTGGTAAGAGTTTATATGCTACTAAATCCCCTTCTCTTAAAAAAAAAAAAAAAAAAGGAAGCAGAACAAACCTTGGCATGTTTGTTCATGAACAGCATTTGATTAGAAAACTGTAATCTCCAAATAGATATTACAAAAGACATTTTGTCACACAGTCATCTGGATAATACAAACGGTATGAACAAAAGTTTGCTCTGTTGATTTGGGCAAAAATACTGACCCCCAAAAATTGATATAGTGGTGTAGGATTTATTGCTGTGTGCATACCAAAGCATCTTTAAACTTTTGAGACATCCCTATGTGGAGAAAGGTTATTGCAGATAGGAAAAGATAGAAACAATTGAGATGTGACCAAGAGCATGGTGAATTGAAGCAGGGTGATGAGGACAGGACATACCTTGAAAGCGTCTGGAGAGCAGAGCTGGAAAATGGATGAGTTTTTATTTGAGAGAACTAGATTGATGCTGCGGATCTGATATTGCCATGTATATTAATCATCAAGAGTATTTGTACGCTGCATTCACTCAGTCACCTCTCTTATGATGTTATCTTTGTTTCCCCAGTATGACCATATAAATAGGGCTTTGAACTTTCTGGAATTTGAATTAAGTAAAGGCATATCAAATAATTATACACTGGCTCTTGTGACATATGCTTTATCACTGGCAAAGAGTAGAGAAGGAAAGACTGGGCTGAACAAACTGAATGAGAGATCAGAACAGCAAGGTACTGTAAACTGGTCTTTTCATCTTAAACAGAATATTCAAAATGTTTTTTGGGTGTTTGTCTTCAAACTTTAAATCTCAGTGAAAGGTATAAGCATTTTGATATTATAGTAACCTGAAGCTTCTGTCTATCTCTCTGTCTCTCTATCTAATTTTATACTGTCTTATTCTTTGCAGGGAATTCCTGCATGATTGCAGAAAAGGTTGCACTTATTAATTTAATTTAACAAAGGAATCTGTTCTATAAAATAGGTTAATGCTTTAAGTTATCATTCTGCTTATGTATCAAAACACATAAAGACATGCTTAGCTTTATTTGCTTATTTCATGAAGCAGTATGACAAAGCAGCAAGCTGTGTGAATGAAACTATATCAAAGGTTTGTCTGTTACTTCCTTGAATTGTGATTTCAGTGAGATTAAAACTGAAAAATAATGTGGCATGTCTCAAATGGCCATGTATTATGGCCAATAATTCTTACTAATGAAGTGCTTTAAGACTAGGGACTTAAAACTTAAGGTACAAGAAATTATAGAATTGACTTTTGCAATACTGTAGCTGTCTTTGTATGAGCTAGAGAAGACGTCGTCTTCCCTACATCATGGAAAGTGCTTTTGAATTGTGAGAGTTGGTTTCCCTTTTTCAGGAGAGCTCAGATTCTGGATATCACCAGCTCCTAAACTGTCTGATTCCTGGCAGCCACGTTCTATAGATATTGAGGCTGCAGGCTATGCTCTGTTGTCTCATGTTAACCAAAGGAGATTATCGGAGGGGATCCCTATTATGAAATGGCTAAGCCAGCAACGAAACCATGTTGGAGGTTATTCTTCTACACAGGTTGGAAAGTTATTTTTCAAAATTAACTCATGACTAACTGGGCAAAAATGTGCTTTTTAAAAAGTGGTGGATTTCTTTACCTATTCAATTCAGCTTGACTTCTCTCCAGTAGCTGTTGCTGGGGTGTGTGTGTGCGTGCGTGTGTAGATTGTGAGCCTCTTCACAACAGGGAACTATTTTCTCAGTCTTTTAAAAAATACTTTTTACTCTTTTACATCGCTCTAGCCATGCAGTATTTAATTTAAAGGCTTAGACTGAAAAGTTAGAAAGCACTGTTTGGACTTTTGTGAGTTAACTGTTCAGTCAGTAGTTTGTGTTGAGAGCAAAAAAGAGGCAGACACATAATTTTGAGAAAACATGCAGGAGCAGGGCCTGACCACATCTCTATTAAAAACTGGCAGCTTCAGCTTTAACCAGGAATACAACAAGGCTTTGATCAGGTAGCTGGATGGGGACAACTTAACAACTGTATTCTCAGGGCAAGGGCAGGCTTCAGCCTGGGGAAGTATTGGCCCATGGTGAGAGAGAAATGTGCAGAGGCCAACCACCTGGGTAGCATCTGCCCCAGCCTCTCTCCCTGATGGATGAGCAATGCATGATGAAGGGGTAGGAGGAGGGGCTCCCCTCCCCCCCCAGGCCCTATCCCAGGCTCTGAATGTACCTTTAACCCAGGCCAGGTGTAGCCTGCCCAATAGCTGGATTCTGTCACTGCATGCCCTCCCTTGTCACTATCTGGCTATCCCTGCCCTCAAAAGTTGTGATGGAAGCCAATTGTCCAAATTAGAATTGGAGCTCAGTCCTGTTGAGGGAACCCCTCCTAACTCCAACAGTCCTATTAGGAGAATGGATATAAAATTCCCCCATAGCCCCCCTGAGGTGTAGCTGGTCATGGCCCAGTAAGAGCTAATCTGAGGGCAGGTGGCTAAGTGCTCGTGATGAATCCACCTGCATACTACTGGCTATTCCGAATGAATGCCTGTTTTTAAGCATGCTTTCCCACCTTTTGTGTCATCTGGTGAGAGTCAGGATGCTGGTCCACATACAGTGTTTTATCACCGCTTGCTGTGTCCCATGAGAGGTGGGGGCACCCACCCAAGAACAAAACCCTAACCTGTTTCCTGGCTCTACACAAACCACCCCCGTGCCCCATTCACAGGAGATGGGCCCTTCTGGATTTCCAGGAATCTGTGAAATGCAAATGTTTTCAAGGATTAAAGGAAGGCATTGTTGATTCTTCCAAAGAGCCAATTTGTACTTGTTTTTTACATTTGTGTTAAAGCCACAGTTTTGATAATGGTCTTTTTTGATGGTAGGGGTGCAGTTGATGAATTCTCTCCCAGAAGAGGTCCAATAAGCTGTCTTTCTTTCACTTTGTAGACAGCTGTTGAAAACTTTTTTATTCTGGAAGACATTTTATGATTTATCTTGCTTTTTAATAATCCTGGGTCAGATGATCCAACAGACTATTGTTTGTTGGATTTTGAGCAAGCCACAGGCCTGTATGTCCCCTTCCCCCCCACCCCTGCTTTTTGTACCTGGCTGAATTGAACTCTTCTTGGTTCCTTAAACCCCAGTTTCCCATGATGATTGAACTGAAGAACTGCAGTATATTTTAGTGATTCCAAAATCCAGAATATAAAATGACTGTTAATGTTGTTAATAAAGATGATAATAACTTGCTAATTCTGCTGTTTCTGAGTATGAAGACTCAGATTTTGTATGAGACTCAGAGACGAGTCACATGATTGCCTGGGTAGATGGGGAGGATGCAGGAGGAAGGCTGCTTTCACCTTCCCTTCCCTCCAGACGACCAAGCAGGTAATCTTTGGTGCACCTTCCATGCGCCCACACAGGCAGCCCTGCTCCATGAAGCTCCGTGAAGCACAGAGCAAGGCAGAGGGATCTGGGGCCAGAACGTGCTGTTCCAGCCTCCCAGGCATCCCTCAATGCAGCGTGCAGCACACACGTATTGGGGATTCCTCCCTCAGACGGGTGCTCTATGCACATTTCTCTGTGACTCCTCGGGCTCCATGTAGCCTGAAGAGTCACATGATACCCTGTAGCAGTGACGGCCAGCGCACATCACTGTTCAATCCCTCCCATATGCTCACTGAATGTCTGAACAAGGCTATAGTGACTTTCCTTTCCTGTGGATTCCTTGTTTCTCCTCTCCACTGCTGCAGAGGGTCAGTAGACAAGTAGTTGTGGTAGTGCTGCTACTGTGAGGTGCTCTGGGTATTGACAACCATACCTGATTGACTTTTGGGCTTTAGTGGAGGACCAGCAAATCTAAAGTGAGCAGTTTATTACAGAATAATTTTTGTAAAGCTTTGGTCTTGGAAATGTCCGACAGAGAGTTGGTTCAAATACAATCAGGTTTATTTTAGGGTTTGGGGGTACTGAAAGAAAATATTGATTAATAAGCAATACAGTATTAACTAGTAAAACTAACAACAACAAATATTTATATACCACATTTCAACAAAAAAGTTTCCAAAGCGGTTTACATAGAGAAATAATAAAATAAAGCAAATAAATAAAAGGCTAATAATATCAATACATTGATATTATTGAAGCTCATTGAAGCTCACGAAGAGGCATTTGACTGGAGTTCTGAATTAAATGCACTCAAGGTTGACCAGAGAAATGATCTTAGAGAACAGCTTTAGACTTTAAAGTGATCAGGAAAAGAGGGGAGCAAGAGGTTTCAGAGCAGGGATTAGTATATCTCATTCCATCTGATGGTGTGTTTGGACGCTTGTTGCTCAACCAATGCCGAGGGACCTCTCTCAGAGGCGTAACTAGGGAAAACGGCACCTGGGGCAAGCACCGAAATGGCGCCCCCCGGCGCCCCCAATATACTACATTATACTTAGGTTTTTCCTCACAAGCGCCCCCCACCGCCGCCAAGCCAGGCCACTGACTGGACGCCAGGCGCCAGCAAAGCAATGGGGGGGACGTGGGCGGCGCGGAAGGGACCACTCGTGGGGGA